>NC_083717.1:147482053-148107053 GCF_028564815.1 Eubalaena glacialis
GAGAGGAAGGAAGGAAGGAAGGAAGGGAATGTATAGCATGACCCTGAGCATTCTGTTGTGCCAGAAAGTAATGAAGTGTTTTAAAAATGAACACAGTCAATTATAAAGAATGAGGGAGCCCACTTGAATGTGTTCTCCACAGTCAGCTTGCGAATCAAAAAGAATCAAGACTAACTGACTGAAATCATACTAAATATTTAAAAATCCAGGAATTTGTAAAATACTCAAAAAAGCCCTCAAAAAATAATCTGTGTCCATTGGAATTAGCTTGTACATGAACTCTTTTTCTACAATGGTAATGAAAGGGGAAGAATTAGCACATTTATTGTGCCTTTCCTACACAAGTTCTATTTCTAAATATCCACGTAGCCATAATAGATGCCAGAAAGCACCACGTTACTGAATGTTTAGAGCTGCTAAGTATATAAAGGAATGATAAAATCCAAAAACATCTATTCCACAATCCCTAATGAAGTAATTGATTCAGACTATGGTCATCAACAAATGCTAAAACTCTAGAAGAAAGGTCAATGGGAACTAGATATTTGCAGGGTGCCAAGCATTGATTACTTACTGCTTATAAGGAGGAAAGAAAAACTTTATATTGGAGAGACTAGGCTGTTACCTTCACCACACAGATAAATCTTGCCAACACTAACAGTGGGACAATTAGCTATGGTGACCCTCCTCAGCTGCTGCAATCTGAAGGATGTGGCACCACCTATGAAATAGTCTTGTCAAAAAGTCAATCCTGTAAAAAAGAATGAAATAATGCCATTTGCAGCAACATGGATGGACGTGGAGATTATCATACTAAGTGAAGTAAGTCAGACAGAGAAAGACAAATATCATATAATATCACTTATATGTAGAATCTAAAAAATGATATAAATTAACTTATTTACAAAACAGAAATAGACTCACAGATATAGAAAACAAATTTATGGTTGCCAAAGGGCATAATGGGGTGATGAGGAGGGGGAGATAAATTAGGAGTTTGGGATTAACATATAAACACTACTATGTATAAAACAGATAAACAACAGGGACATACTGTATAGCACAGGGAACTATATTCAATGTCTTGTAATGACCTATAATGGAAAGAATCTGAAAAAGAATACATATACATATATACATACATATGTATATATATAACTGAATCACTTTGCTGTACACCAGAAGCTAACACAACATTGTAAATTAACTATACTTCAATTTTTAAAAATGGTTAAAAAAAAGTCAATCCTGAATCTAAGCAACTGTAGAAAGAATTTTTTACAATTGTAGAAAGGCAATCAGAAAAACTGAAAGCACACTGAATATTAGATGGAAGGATTGTTCTCAATTTTGTTATGTGCAGTTAGGAAAACGAGCTTTTTGTGTGGAGCTGTATTTCGCATTTATACTGTACCGAAGTATTTAGGGATGAAGTGTCATGACATCTAGGATTTGCTTTAAATACTTCAGCAAAGAAAAGGATAGATTAAAAAAAAGATGAAATACGGCAAAATGTTAATCACTATTTACACTCACAGAGAAGTATTTGCATGAAGAGTTCATTATAATCAGCTATTTTCTGAATATATTTTCAAAATTTTTTGAAAACATTTAAAAGGGACAACTTGTAAAAACTAAAATTTTAGGACATTCCACTTTTATTCTTAAAATATACACATACAATTTTCTGTGCATAAACAAAATTTGCTTTCACTCAGTCATTCGTTAATCGTGGTGCTGCTCACCATGTTGGGAACATAGTCCAAGCCCTCATGGGAGCCTACATTAGAGATGAGGAAGCAAACATTAATCTAATTGTGAAATTAATTAGTTAACTGCAGCTGTGATGAGACCTCAAAGGAGAAGTCCAGGCTGTGAGGAGAACATCTAATATCAGGAGATCTGGCCTTGGCTGGGGAAGTGACGGCCAAGCCAAATGCAAGAGAAGTGTATTTTTCCCAAATGCAGTAGAATCCTGGGAGCTCATGAAGAGAAGCAGCTGAATTATTGGCAGCAAGAGAGGACTTGAAGGTTTGGGGCTGGAGCCAACTTCAGGTGTGGAGAGTCAGTCAGGCGTGGACAGAATCTCTAGGGACCCACACACATGCCTTGTCATGCGTTAATCTGGCAGGAAAACGGGGTCCTTATCAAGATGGGCCAGACAGAGGTGGTGAGGCAGGGAGAGAAGCTGGTTAGGGACTTCCTGCCGGAGTCAGCGGCGCTCCGTTTGCTGATGGAGAGAGCTGAGGGCCAGCTGGGAAAAGCTGGGAAAGACCAGGGCCAGGGAAATTAGGCAGGGCTCACCCAAGCACACATAAACTTGGATAAAAGATCAGACTCAAGTTTATTTACAAACAACAGTGCATTACTTGAATTCCCCAAAGTAACACTCCTAGAAGAGTATTAACTATTAACTAGAAGTCCTTCCAGATTGCAAACTTGTCTTGGAGCAATAATAAAATATCTTGTCTCTTCTGTCCAAAAGAAGAGAGTGGATTGTCTCTTGGCTTTGGCTAGGCAAATGTATCCTCCTCGGAAAAAGCCTTTCTGTTTCCTTATCCTTTAAAGGTGGAATAACAGTAGTGAGTCTAAAAGAGCCTGTACCTATGGCTTAATCCTTTTTTTATTTTGAAATATTTTAAGTACATGTGAAGTGCAGAGTATTATACAATGATACCTTACCTACCACTCAGAATTTTAAAAATTTAACATACAATTAATATATTTGCTATTTAAGAATAAAACATTACACATACAGTTGAAGTCCCTTTTATATCCTTCCCTGAAGCTATTCTCCTTCCCTCCTGGAAGCAACTACTTTCCTGAATTTACTATATATAAATGAAAAGGTAACTTCATATATATGAAAAGCATATGTATGTGAAATATATACAAATATATGTATATGAAAAGTATACATCCACAAATAACATACAGTATGGTTTTGTGCATCTTAAACAAATTTTATAATAAATTATCCAAGTCTTATCACACTATAAAGTATCAGCCTGCAACATGTTTTTGTCACTTAATATTGTTTTTTCAAGATTCATAATATAGATCTAGTTTATTCAGTTTAACTATTGGTCATATTCCATTATGAGAATACTCTATAATTTGTTCATCCATTTCACCTACTGGTGGGCATTTTAAAATTGTAAACTTTCAAATATTATAGATCATACTGCTGCAGTGAACTTCCTTGTGCATTACTTTAGGTGTACATGTGCAAGTTTCTCTAAGATTTACACCAAGAAGTGGAATTTTTGTTTCTAGTTTTTAATCTAAATATGACTCTAGCATCCTTAGGTGCAGAATCTATCCTCAAACTGCTTTGACCTTGGGGGTGACAGAGAGATTCAGCAAGACTAAGGATTGTTGATGGATTATATCATCTTGTGGAATGATTAATATACATTTATTTATGGGACATTAGGACATTGCTTCCTTGCTTGCTTTATTAATTATAATTCTGTTAATCAGTTAATGATTATATATATAGTTACATATTATAATTTACCTATCATAAATAACTTCCAATTTTATTGGTATATACTCCCTTCAACCCAAGGTATTTAGTTAAACAAGTCTTAGTTCCCCCGGGGAAATCTTAGGATAACATCTTCTCATCTTTCATAACCCAAGGACTATTTTTCTATCAAACTGCAAATAAATTCACTAGTTTTCTTATTTTATATTAATAAGGACTGCTCAATCCAAGTGTTGGATCTTTAGAAGATAACTGATGTTACCATACTGTGTTTATCTAACTTCCAGCTGTAAACCAAGAATCTTAATATTTTAGCTATCCTGTGATTTATTCAAGGAAACCCGCTTAAATAACATCACTGATCTAGAACCCAGCAGAGATAACCTATATGACCTAAACTTCTGAATTACTAAACATGATTTTAATTATTAACATATTAAACATTAATATAAACTATTAACATATTAAAGCATTTCATTCCAACTATTTATATGTGCAATCATACATTACCTAGAAAGATATGAGAGAAAAGAAAATAATCCAATGTTAAGAGCAAAGTAAATCAATGATAAGTGCAGATTATGAATCGATGAAGAGTTCTCTAATGACTGTTCATAGCTAAATTTGTTTTCCTTTTTGTCGTTGTCTCGTTTTCCATCCACGAAAGAGATAATGCTATGACTCTTTCATTCACATTTGCTCGGGGAAAATGTGAGAACTGATACATAGCTTTAGGTAAACTCATTAAATTGTTGGATTTATTGAGTTCATTTAACTCAGTTAAAATAAATCAGGTTATCTCAACATAGACCACCATTAGATGGTATTATCTGGCAAAAAAATACATACGAGCTTAACTTCAGCCAAACGTAGTGGGAATAAGTAGAATGTGTTTTCCATTCCCGTCTTCATAGATATCCTCTAAACTTTAGATGACCTGATATCATTCCAGAATGGGCCAGAAGCCCTGGATTCTCCCCCAATCAAAGTGGTACTGCTGAAGCTGGATCAGAAAGAAGCAGCCCACAATTTGTATATCAGCACCAGTAACTATTAAATTGAATAAGCAAGTTCTGAAGGTCATAGTGAGATGAGATGAGGAAAACTTATTCAGCCTTATGGATACTTTTATTTTCTATGAAGATGATCTGTGCTTCTTGAACATTTCATAAACACAAAGGTACAGTGCCATAAATAATCATATAAGCCAGGTATCATATTTCATTCAGATAGAAACAAATGCTTACCTTTTCTGAGAAGAAAGCATATGTTTCCAGGCATTCCCTAATGATGCTGTTTATGTGTGGTCAGTTTTGAGGGGCAAGATTGCATTTGCGAGAAAATTTTGTTGCTAATTTACACTTAGACTGAATCCACCAGTTGAGAGCCTCCCACTTGGGCAAATGCAGAGACAAAGAGCTTCCCTTCCTACCATCTCCATGTATAGGGCAGCCTCAGAGACTGAAGTCCAGACCCAATAATAGCTAATGGTTTTTAGCATTTACTGTGTGCCAAGTACTGTTTTTAAAGTATTAAGTCATCGAATCCTCACATAACCACATGGGTTAGAAGCTATTATGATCCCCATTTTACAGGTGAGGAATTTGAGACACAGATAAAGTAATTTATCCAAGTTGCACAGCTCCAGAGCTAGTGCTCTCAAGCACTAGACCACACTGCATATTTTACACAGCTCCAGTAGAGCCAATCAGCTACACACTGGCTGTGGTCCAAAGCCCTCAGGGAGACTGGATCTCTTCGGGAGCCATTCTAGGCTTTGGGACCCACTGCCCAGACCCAAAATCCAAAGGGAAAGATGAAAACAAAATAAAACAAAACTAAGAGTTAGACCTGCCATTCATTTTGAGGTGGCCATCAGAAAGTCCTGGAGACCCTTCAAATCAAAGTCAGTTTGGAGCTTCCTGGTTTTTTCTCAAGATTGGAATTTCATAAACCCCATAATCAGTTCTTCAAATGCTAATAGTTGTACTACTAAAAAGTGAGGGGAGATCTCCTGGTCAAATAAATTTGGAAAAAAATAACATTCTACTGAAGATTCACAATGAATCATAATGAATATGAATATATATTGAAGGCTCATAGCAATCCTTCAATAAAGAAACTTGTTTAATTTTGTTTAAGCTAGTGTTTCCCAAAGTTGTTCTCCTTAACATTTCCATGGAACATCATTTGGGACCGGTGCTCTAAGAATGAGGTTGGCCAGTGGCCCCTTAAGCCCGGCGTGGGAAGATATAGATAGATCCTCTCTGGTCTGCCGTGCCTTGAAAACATTCTACAAGAACCCTTACAGCCTCTGCATCACCCCTCCTCCCAGCCTAGCCTTAGGAAAGCTTTCTCCTCTGAGAACTTTAGCAGGACCTGGGTTCTGAGGTTGGTGCTCCACACCCCCAGGCCTAGACTTAGCTTCCTAAGTCTCCTTGGTCTTTTCACTCAACGGCTTGATGTGTGGCCCTGAACAACTTGAAAATGAGACATTCAGATCTAATCCCAAAATCAGGGAGCCAAGACATTTTGTTTGGATTTTTGGAAGATATTTGGCAATTTTCCATAGAAGTGGTTCCTCAATAAGCAATGAATCATAAACATCCATTATGGACAGGAGCAACTGTGTAATAATAGACCAGACACATGCTGTCCTTATGACCTTTTCTCCAAAGTGGAGCTAAATTGAATTAAGTTTGTTCCCACAGTAGATTACTCAGCATTTTTTAAGGGTATGAGAAACCTGGAAATTACAAGGCAAGCCACAAATGAATTGCTGTTCAGTAAAGTCACACAACTAATAGAAAGTTAATTTACTCTGTGGCCAAACATGGCATCTAGTTCTCAGCGTATCAAAGAACACCAAGCCAGGAAGTGACCACTTTACAGGTATCTACTGCTCCACCCAACCAAGGATCTCAGAACATTTAAAAAGTGTCAACGGATTAGGATTTTCATTTTACTGGAGCAGAACAATACATAGGCTAGTGAAGTTGTTTTATGACATCCCCATCATCGTCTCCTTTTTCAGTTGCTAGGGAAGGTGGGAATTAGGACTGATTTTTCTTTAACCATTTAATTGAGGTATGATTGACATAGAAACTGCTACACATACTTAATGTGTACAATGTGATGAGTTTGGAAATAAGTATACATCTGTGAAACCATCACCACAATCTATGCCATAAACATATCTATCACCTCCAAAAGTTTTCTCCCACCTTCTTTATCATTTATCATTATTATTATTTTTTTATTTGCATGTATATGATAAGAATGCTTAACATAAGTTCTACCCTCTTAGCAAATTTTTAAGAATACAAGACAGTATTATTACCTTTAGGCACTACACTGTGTAGTAGATCTCTAGGACTTATTCATCTTGCATAACTGAAACTTAGTACCCTTTGACTAATACCTCCCCATTATCCTCTCCCCCAGCCCCTGGTAACCACCATTCCACTCTCAGCTCCTATGGATTTGACTATTTTAGATTCCTCATGTAAGTGGCATCATGTAGTATTTGTCCTTCTGTGTCTGGCTTATTTCAGTTAGCATAATATCCTCTAGGTCCATCCATAGTGTCACAAATGGCAGGATTTCCTTCTTTTTAAAGGCTGAATAATATTCCACTGTATGTATATACCACATTTTCTTTCTCCGTGCCTCTGTTGATAGACATTTAAGTTGATTCCACACCTTGGCTATTGTGAATAATGCTGCAATGAACATGGGAGTGCAGATATCTCTTCAAGATCCTGATTTTAATTCCTTTGGATATATACCCAAAAGTGGGGTTACTGGATCATATTATATTTGCTAAGGTGCTATCCATGGAAATTATGAAGATGGTAATGTCATTCTGTGTTTAAGTTATAATTTTCATAAGAAATACATGAAACTTCTCATTAGATTTTTACAATAACGACCTAAAACTGTTATTATAACAAGTGAAAACTGCACAATGGAAAGGGGGGTAGCTATGTGACATTGGCCAGATTTGTTTCTATGGCTTTAGTTTCCTCATATTAAAAGAGAGACTTGAAAGTCATTAAGCTTCTTTTAAACTCTGAAATTCTATGAATATACTATAACCTGTTATGAGAGTGGAAATGATCCATTATGTAGAATTACATAATTTATATTGAACTTTTCCTGTGGGTTTGCCTTAATTCCTCAAAGAAATGGCTGTAATGGCCATTTCCTATACCTCTTCGTAGAGTGTCTGGTACCATGTCTGTTTTCTTCTATACTATGCCTCCATGCCTAGCACAGGCTCTGGTGTTCAATAAATACTTGACCAGCTGACATAGAAGACAACTCTGCCTTTACTATGCCACTAAAATTTCTCACCCAGAGTCTACTAACCTCCTAGTGTCCAAGCCAAATGGCCGCCTCTTGATCCTTATTCTTCTTGACCTCTCTGTAACTTGGGACACCGTGGGATTCAGTCTTCTGCTTTTCTCTTAGCCTTCTATACATGTCTCAAGGAGTTGGACCACCAATTGCTCCTTTAAAGGAAAATAACCCTTTCTGAAGAAGTGGGCTTGACAGCCACTTGTTATAGCATCTGAACTCTCACCCTCAACTTTGACCCTCAGGTGATCTAATCCTGTGTACCTGGCTTGGAGTTCAGTCTTCTGAATTCTTTGGACCAGAGCTGCCTGCACTACAGGCAAGGAAAGGTCTAGGTTCTTGACTAGAAAATGAAGTAATAATAGAGAGGAATTGACTCAGGAACTTGCCAACAACATGGACTGGCCAAACGTGATAGCAGAGTCAGTAGGGGAACTACAACCGGAGCAAAGTCTGGAAATCAGAAAACTCTGAATGATATCAGGTACTTAGTCCCATAAAGCAAAAGTAGCAGGGATGCTTAGAAGCAGTGATGGCAAGGCAGCCTCCAGGGCCTGCTGGTTGGCCTAGTCCATCTGTAAGGCATATCAAGCTCGTTGGGCTCTTCATAAACGCAAGGCATTGAATGGGTACGCATAGAGTAGGGGAAAGGAAGGCAGCTTTTCATGCTTAGTGGATTCTTTAGATTTTATACTTCCTCGTGATCAAGGAAAAGGACAAAGTTGGTCTCTTTCATTTTACAATAGCACTTATTAGGCACCAGGTCCTCTATATGCACTATTCCATTTAATTCTCACAACAACCATATGAAGTAGGCAACATTCTTCCAATTTTTCAGGAAACCGAGTCTTAGTAAGGTTTATTACATGCTCAGACTCGCTGGAATTTGGATCCAAGTCCTCCATACCCTTAAATACTCTCTTACAGTGCCCTCTCAGCATTCAATAGATAAGTGCTAGACACTTTATTGGACCTATGGAGGGTAAAAACATGAATTAGACATAGTTCCTGTACTCAAGGAGTTTATGTTTTAATGGGATAAATAGGATCCAATCAAATAGGTATCATACAAAGCAGAATTAAGTGTCATAGGAAATTAAAACAACTATAGCAATTGGAGACAGAGTGAATAGTATGAGTACAGGTATCAGAGAAGAAAAGCACAAGATGGACACAGGAATGTTGACTAATGCAGGACTGCTAGGGAGGATAAAGCTTGAAAGGAGGTAGGAGAAGATGCAGTCAGAATGGAAGTTTGAGATGGATAATGAAGAACTTTAAATTTCCAGCCTAGATTTGATTGTATTCATTCCAGAGAACAATCGATGTTTTCAAGCAGGAGGGTGCTTTCGATAAAGAAGTCTGGAAGTGGTCTGCAGTGAGAATTGAAAGTGGATCAGCTTGAGTGAGAAAGAATATTAAGGAGGTTGGAAACTATGGAGGTCAAGAACTCCAGCCAAGATGTAGAGAACTGAATTAGAGAGGAACAGAGGGACTAGGGGAAAGGGGACGGATGGGAAGTGAGATTAACAAAAGCTGGTAAACAAATAAATGTGGGGAATAAGTGAGAAAAGAAGTAAAAATGACTCTAAGATTTTCACCCTGGATGATTAGAAAAATGATGGTGTCAGCATCAGAAATGATAATGGAACTCAGAAGGGAACTGAGGAGGAAGAGGGCTTAAAGGGAAAGTGATGAATACAATACCAACATGGACATGTTCACAAGAAGTTCAGGGGCAAACACCAGGTAGGAATTGAAAGTGTAGGACAGATGATCAGAAGATCAGTCAGGGCTGGATAGAGAAATGGCTGTGTCCCACGCATGAAGAATTGAAGCCATGCCAGAACCATGGGAAAGAAATCTTTCATTCATTCAATTAATTTTTATTGAGCCCTTATTCTATACCAAACACTGTCTGAGGTCTTAGGGACATAATGGTAACAGAAGTCTTGCCTTCATGGAATTTATTTTCTAGAATGTAGACCAAAGAGAAGAAGATCAAAGGTGGAACCTTAGAGAACATTTACTCTTAGAAGATGGAAGGGGAAGAAAAACAAGGCAGGGAACAGACAGAATTCTATGTCTCAGATATTGAAAGAGGAGAAATTTCAAGAAAGAAAGAGTGGAAATATTGCAGAGAATTAATTTGTTATAATAATTCCATAAACATTCATTAAGTGCCTTGAACCTGCCAAACATAGAACAGAAGACCAGAAAAGAGTCTACACTTGGGGAGCTTACATTCCAGTAAAAGGCTGCAAAGGTAAACAAATTAAACAAGATAATTATTCATTGTCATAAGTGCCATAAAGAAATGAACAGGATGAAGAAGTGAGGAGAAGCTGGAAGAGGGAGAAGGCTTTATAGGCTGCCAGGTGAGACCTCTTAAAGAAGTGACATTTGAACTGAGACCTGAGAATGATTAGCTATTACAGAGCCATGGAAAGAATGTTCTAGGTAGAAAGAACAACAAATGCAAAAGTGTGAAGTCGTTAGGAAGGGTCATCAGAGGAGCAGAAAGGAAGCCAGTGTGGTCAGAGCCTACTGAACAGGAAGAGGACTGGTATGAAATGAGGCTGGACAAACAACTGCCAGTGGGCCAGCAGAGAGTTTGTTCTGTGACAGAGAAGATAAGGAAAGGGCCAGATTTGGACTGAAAATGAATAGAATTTGTTGAGAGATTAGCTATGGGAGAGGAAGGAAAGGGGAAATCAAAGCTCCTCCGCTAGAGTAATCAGGTGGATCCTGGTGCCATTTCTTTTGATGTGAAAGACTGGGAGAAAAATACATTGAGCAATAAAGAGCTCCATTTAGGATATATAAAACTCAAGATACCTGTGTGAATATTACTTGGATTGCCAAATAATGGGTTTTGGCAATAAGGAGGCTATTGTTTTCTAATTGCAGATGTGGTCCATGGTAGTTCTGAGGTAATACCCTTAAAAACACTTCCCTTCTAGCTCCAAAAGAAAGTCTCTGTGAAGTATCTAATTGGTGTGATTTGGGCTCAATGCCCAAGTACAAATAGACTCCTAAGACTGGATCTTACCTGTCACATTCCCATTCTTCTTGCTGGTGGGCAATGGGGCCAGAGAAAGTATGCAGGGTCCGTTACCAGAAATAAGGTGGAAGGGTTTGCCACACAGACAACAAACATAACCGCCAAAGGCAGAAGAGTTGGCTCTACTCCTGCCCATATGACAAATTTTTTTCTGGTGTCTTCTGCACTAAAATATCACAACAATTTGTATTTTGTTTTATTAGAGACAAAAGTCACACTGCAAAATGGTAGCTGTAGGTGAGTATCTTTGCCAAAATAGGCTGACTTTGATGATATAGCCAATTGGCCATCCCGAAGTGATTCCTACTAAGAGACAGAAAGGCTGAAAAATAAGTTGTCAACTTGATCTAAGTGTTCATTCATTTCCTCATTAAACAACTACTTAATAGTTAGTACTTAATATGTGCCAGGAGATGTGGGGTATATATAGATGTACAAGACAAAGCCTTTAATCCTGTGGAGGAGACTAGATATGAACATAAACAGTAATGCAGTACAGAATGGGTTAAATGCCATTTGAAACAAAGTCCACTATAGGAACCTAGCAATCATAATTTAAGGAGGATGTGGTACTTACATAGAGGAAAAGAAATATGAGAGAAGAGGTTTTGCCAAAGTATGGAGATAAGAAGGACAAGGTGGGATAGGAGAATGGTCAAAATATCTGGTGAACTAGATGCTAAATTTGTATTACAAAGTAGTAAGATATAGGGGTTGAAAGGTAGGTTGGGGCAAGATGATAGAAGGCCTTGAATGCCAGGCTTGTAGGACTGGACTTGATAGGATCCCTCTCTGGGCTTGAGTGGAGGAATTACAGGATCGAAGCAGAATTGCTTGGTGGTGAGTTGGGGAATCATTAGAGGTGGGGTGACAGGGAAGACTCAAGAGGTCACCACACCCTCTGTGCATAAGTGATGGAGCTGAGCTTGGGAGAAGATGGTAGCACTAGAGGAAAAAAGATGGATGGAAGAGAGGGTATGAAGAAGTATTTGACAGGACTGGAGGATGGGAGGCAGGGAGAGTTTCAGAGAGGAAGGAAAAGAGGAATTAGCCAAAAGTGACTGAGGTTTTGGGATTAGTGAAAAGGAAAAAGGCAGTTTTGCTTCAGAAACAGGAAGGTCTGGGGATTTGGGGAAGACATGGTTTGTTGATTTCAGACCTAATGTATTGAGTCTGAGGCACCAGGGGGACAGCCTGGAGTAGCTTTTCATCAGTGGGTTGGGCACGTGGAATTGGGACCAGGAAAGCCACTGGACTGGAGACAAAGCTTCGGTTGGCATTGGCTGGCAGGTGAGCGCTGAAGATGTGACAGCCAGGGCAGGAAGTGTTTGGGAAGGGCTGAGGTCAGAACCTTGGGAAACACATTTAGGAATCTGGTAGTGACAGGAGTCAGAGCAGAGTCTGGGGAGGTCAGAGAGTGAAAGAGAAAATGTGCTTGTGACGGAAGCCAAAGAATGATCCACCAAGTCTTTTGTGATGATTAACCTGATTTCAGAGAAGCAGTTACCTTGCGGCAAATTGAAAACACATCTTTCATCCTTACTCAACCCCCAGGGGCAGATCCTTAGGCTGAGGACAGATTTGTATGCAAACGATGCTACCAGTTAAGTGAGATTTGTCACTCTAATTTGAACGGGCACTTGTCACATGAGTTAGACTAAAAATCTCCTGGTTTCTCGGAGAGAGAAGGCCTTGACCCCATAGGCAGCATCTGGACTGCTTTGAGGCTTCCTTCCCGACTCTATTCAGGAGTGGAGCTGGAGTTGGAGGAAAGGGAGCCAAGAAACTTGACATTCAAAGAGAGGAAGTTCACACAGAGGCAGATTGGAGGGCTGGATTATTTAGGGAAAAGGAGGATTTGTAATAGGGGAATTAGAAAACCACATCTAGAAGACATTTTTTTTCTCTGTGTGTGTTTTATTAGGAGAAGGGGAAGAATAGGAATGAAAATTAAAAGGGGAACTAATATATGAAAACAGCGATGCTGTCAGATATTCGGGTTAATAAACTCTATTCCCTCATTCAGAAACTTGAGTATTACATTATATTACCCGCTTTAAAAAATAACAGTAAGTCACTTATTTCTAAAAAAAAAAAAAAAAAGTAATGCATTGTTGAAACTAGAAAGTGTGGAAACACACACACAAAAAAAGTGCAAGGAAAAAAATCAGATTACCTCTAACCCTAATCCAGAGAAACTCCTGTTAAATGTTGATGTATAAAATTCCATTTGGAATTGGACAATTAGGCTTTTTCCAATTTTTTTACTATTATAAACAATTTTATGATGAATACCCTTATACATTCATTTTGAATACTTATTTTAATAATTTATTAACACAAGTCCATTTAAGTAGAGTTTTTGGGTAAAAGCTTTTGATAAATACTGCCAAATTTCTCTTCAAATAACTACACAAATTTGCTCCTCCACCATCAGTATAACAGAATGTCTATTTTTCCCCACATTCTCATCAAATCTTTTATATTAATTTGCATTTAACTAAATACATAGCTGGGTTGAATTTTTTCCCAAACATTGTTGACCATTGGTATTTCCTCTTTTTTTTTGTTTCATTTTTTATTTTTTTGTTTTTTGTTTCTTTTCTTTTTTTTACATTTTTATTGGAGTGGACTTACAATGTTGTGTTAGTTTCAGGTGCACAGTAAAGTGAATTAGTTATACCTAAATATATAACTACATATAATATATATACATATATATAACTACATATATACATATATATACATATATAACAACATATAATACATGTATATGTTATACATATATATACATTTATATATATATATATATATATATATTCTTTCAGAGATTCTTTTCCCATATAGGTTATTACAGAATATTGAGTAGGGGTCCCTGTGCTATACAGTAGGTCCTTATTAGTTATCTATTTTATATATAGTAGTGGTATATGTTAATCCCAGTCTCCTAATTTGTCCCTTCCCCCCACATTTCCTCTTTGGTAACCATACGTTTGATTTCAAGATCTGTGAGTCTGTTTCTGTTTTGTAAATAAGTTCATTTGTATTATTTTTATTAGATTCCACATGTAAGTGATATCATATGATATTTGTCTTTGTCTGACTTACTTCACTTAGTATGATAATCTCTAGGTCCATCTGTGCTGCCACAAATGGCATTATTTCATTCTTTTTTATGGTTGAGTAATATTCCATTGTATATATGTACCCCATCTTCCTTATCCATTCATCTGTCGATGGACATTTAGGTTGCTTCCATGTCTTGGCTATTGTAAATAGTGCTGCAATGAACACTGGGATGCATGTATCTTTTTGAATTATGGTTTTCTCCAGATATATGCCCAGGAGTGGGATTACCAGGTCATATGTTAGTTCTATATTTAGATTTTTAAGTAAACTCCATACTGTTCTCCATAATGGTTGTACCAATTTACATTCCCACAAACAGTGTAGGAGGGTTCCCTTTTCTCTAAACCCTCTCCAGCATTTATTGTTTGTAGATTTTTTGATGATGGCCGTTCTAATTGGTATGAGGTGATACTTCATTGTAGTCTTGATTTGCATTTCTCTAATAATTAGTGATATTGAGCATCTTTTCATGTGCTTTTTGGCCATCTGTAGGTATTTCTTCTTTTGTGAATTGCTTGTGTATGTCTTTTCCCCATTTTTCTTTTGGAGATGTTCATCTTTTTCTTAATTTTTAAGAGTTTTTTATATAATAAGGATATCCATTCTTTATCTGTCACATACATTGCAAATGTTTTATTCACAACTTTCTATCTTCTGGTGTTGGAATTAATTTCACAGTTTTTTAAATGCATAGGAACATTTAAAATTTTTAAATATATATAGTCACATATGTCAATATATATGGTTCTTGCTATGCATGTTATACTTAGAAAAGTCTTCCCCACCACAAGGCTGAGAAATATTCACCTACATTTTCTTAAAGTTCTTTAGTTGTTTTATGTGTATGTATATATGTATATGTATATATATTTTATATATAACATTTTGATCCATGTGGGTTTTATTTTTGTATTTTGTAATTTTGTATGTGAATAGTTAATCAGTTATCCTAGCACATTTGCAAACTTTGTTCTGGGGAATTTTGTTCAGAGAGATGCAATTGGTGCTGTGAAAAATGGTTCCTAAGATCAATAAAGTTTGGACCCACTTGCATACTACAATATAATGCCTCTTTTAGGAATTAATAATAATAACCACTAGCAATTTAATAAGGAATCCTAATTAACTTCAACTCAGGGCTTTATAAATATATTTGAGCATGGAACACTCTCTTTGCAACTCAACTACTAAATTCAAACAAATATTTGTTGCATGTCTATTTTCAAACATATAGAATTATAGGGATTTAAAGGTGAACAAGATATAATCTTTATCCTCAAAAAGCATAAAACCAAACGGGAATTACAGTTTAATAGGGACTGTTTTAGAGGGCAGAATAGGATACTCCCTGTTAGAAGCAGACAAAACCTTTAGGGCTCATCAACTGAACTTGTACGAGGGCAGGGGAAAGCGAAAGGTCAAACGAGAGTCCCAGTGACTGGCAGATGGTTCCGTGTTGAACCTGGCCTTGCTCAACTTGGACTGACGGTGGCACACCTAACAGGGGGCAATGAAAGCTGTACAACTAAAGTTTAGGTGAGAAGAGCAGAGATACAGATTTGAAGACATCAATATAGGGGAGATATATAAAGCTCTTAGGGTAGATTAATACTATGAGAGAGAAGAGCAGAGAGCCACTGCATGAATCCTGGGGTGCGGCTACATTTAGGGAGCAGCAAGGAGAGCTAGGAAAGCAAAAACATGATGGCATCAGAGAGGAAGATGGAGAATCTTGAATAAATTTAGAAGTCCTTGGAATAGGTTTGTTTTATAGTATCATTCTGAGATATTTTACTAAAAATTAATTGGTAATTGCCTGAATGAGAAGCTTGGGACAGAGGGTGAAGGGACTTGCTCAGGGGACCATAATAAATCAGCAGCTACACAACAGTCCCCCACACATGAGCTTCAATTGGAAATGCAGAAGTTGAGATAGGAAAGAAAATGGAAATTACAAACAAGAACTACATCATTTAAAAATGGGAAGAGTTTAAAATACATGGCTATAATTTTTAAATCATCACGACTATATATTGGCCTTTCTGCTTTAGGAAAGGAGAAAACAGACTAGTGGCAGAAAGAATGGTGGTGGTGGGCACTCCATGAACTGGGGCCATCTGAGTTTAAGGGTCAACTCTTTAGTTTTGAAGAGTGGTGAGTGTGCAGGAGCATTTACCAGTAATGAGTAAAACCACGAGAACCTCTGAAAGTGTTGACAGGGTCACCAAATGTTAGGGTTTGTGAGAAACGTTTGGTAAACCATAGGCAAAGGAGTCCCAGATTCTGATGTGGGAATGGGATACTCATTTGGCTCACAAATAAAAATCGCTTCAGCTTGAAATTGTTCTTCTCACGGCTTCCATAAGTGCATCTTCTCTGGTTTGTCTCCTTTCTCTTTGATTGCTGTTCTTTGACTCCTCTTTCTCTTCCCCTTTCCTTAAATTCCACATTCATGGACATGGTTCCCTAATTCCAAGTCTCACCTCCTCTATCTGTAGAATCAATTACTTAAGCTATTTTCAGAAGGTATTTTCATCTTAGCCTGTCTCTGTTCAGTGTCTCCTCTTTGTGCATAAACAAAACCAACCTCCTCATCCCTCTACTCTTAACGATCACCATCTGTAGAAGCATTTCCCAAGGGTGGGGGAGCTCAGACAGGGCCAGTGCTGAGAAATGACACTGGTACTGGCTGAGGCTATGGATTCAACCCAAGAAGTCTAACTCCTGACTTAGTATTTTAAAAGTCTGGGCAGGGAGAGAGGAACACAGTGTTCAGAAGAGACAAATGTTTCGGGCAGCGCTAAGAGGTGGAGTTGGGTGTAAAGCAAAACGGATGGATACAGTAAGCAGGTGTGGCCAGGGAAGCCAGGACTTCCATCTGCTAGAAAGTGACCTGGTCACTTTGACCCGATCATTCTGCCAGACTAGTTCCCTCCTCCCTCCCTTACATGCCGTTCTTGCTTCCTGTTAGTCCCCTCCTGGAATGCCCTTCCTGTTGGGTTTCCCTCTGCACACCCTGTCTAGTCCAGGAAAACCCCCTCTGGTCTCCATTACATTCACTTTCCGTGACCACCCATCACACTTACAGTATTTCACTACTCACATAAATACATAACCTCACACTGCTTTATATGGTTACTTAGCAGTTTCATGCTTTTTCCTCCCTTTCAGTGGAGGCTCCTCAAAGTCAGGGACCAGGTATGGTGTTTTGTTAGTCCCCCTTCCCATCCTCCACCATACCTTCATAACGCTGACCACATAAAAGATATTCAGTGAATACTTGTTTACTCAAATCCCATTATTGTGGGAAACCTTCTTAGTGACCTTTGAATGAATAAGTTCTCAATCTTTAACTTTCTATTTGTATTTGTCACGCAATGGAGATCTATTGTTTTAAACTGTATCCAGAACTTCTGTTTACAAAGTACGGTTTGTGTTATGTCATGCAGGCCAAAAAAAAAAAAAACAAAAAAACAAAACTGTTGGCTTCCGGAAAACATTTTTTATAACATTATTATTGGCAACTCATGCTGATATGGAACTACTTCCTTACTTTGGCTGAACTTTGAACACAGATTCATGTTCTCCGAGTTTCTTTTGGAGTCAACTTTTCTCTCATGCAAACTTCCTAAGGTTTCCAGCTAAATCTCTCAGTATGAAGAAGAAATGGCCATGTGTACAGAAAAATGATCTAGCTAAAAGTCCAAAATCTGTGTTCATTTTACTGCTTTTAGTTAAAATGTTCTGCAGGCGGCAAGTCCAGAATTTCCAAATGTCTGCCATATGAATAAGCCCAAGCAAATCAAACAATTTTCAATTGTAACTGGGGAATAATATGGTCTACCTTCTGTCTTACTACTTGGGCTTGCAGTGGGAGCAGTAACAGACAAATATAATTTCTCATTTCCCAGGCCAGAGTCATTCCAGAACTCACCCAGAATTCCGTACATGCCAATGATTGCCCCATCTTCCCAATGTCTTTGAAAACCTCATCAAGGATTTTTCTTTTCTAAATGATGATAAATTCTCATATTCTAATCTAGTAAAGTTATTCAAGTTTCTTGTATTTAAATTTTGTCTTCCAATTAGATTTCAAACTGTAAGTAAATAAACCATTTTTAACATTCCTTTGTACCTCCTACATCTGATTCCAGTACTTTGAAACCCATAACTTAAAAATTTTAACTGATTCATGATCAAGTCAACAAAAGCTTAAGTGGCTTTTTCCATCAGAGATTGCAGGTATTTTTTGGTATTCTGTATTTAGAGGATGTGACCATCCTTTATTTATAAATTTTACTCATAAATATTTATCCTATATTTAGTTACAGGGTCATTCTGACTAAAAAAATAGTTAATAGAAAGCTAGAATATATCAATACTTTCTACTGTATATGTTTAATTTTTCAAATATATTTTTTTAATTATTGAACTTTAACTTTTGTCCCAGGCCTAGTTCCATCTTAGACAGCTTTTCTCCTTAAACCAGTGCAAGGCCAACTGGACACTATATAAAGAGCATCCTTACTGATAACTTCTAGGGTTTACAACTAAGGTAGTACTTCTACCCCATGTCTGATAATTAAGTCCATAATGCTTAGCAACATAGACAATGATCTTGAAGACTATTCACATAAAGAAGCTAGGACACCTACTGATCCCTACTGCCCAGATCTTCAGTGTACCCCAGGTTCCTTCATCTCCCCAGGGCACAGATAGCCAGTGGGATTCCATTCAATGCTAGGTACACCATCGAGCTGGCTTGGTCCTACATCCCACCTCTCTCTCTCTCTCTCTCTGTATCTCTTTCTCTCTCTCTTTTTTTTCTTCCTTCTTCTCTTCTCTTCTCTCCTCCCCTCCCCTCTGCTCTTCCCTCCCCTCCATACCTCTCCCTTTTCCTCCCCTTCCCTACCTCCTCTCTCTTTCTCTTCCTTCTCTATTTCATTCATCAAGCATCTATTGACATTTATGATATGTGGGGCCCTGTATTGGCCAGTAGAGGCATTATGTTAGAGCTTATGGTTGAATAAAGAGGTGAATATTAATAGAATGATCACAAATTGTGATGAATTCTATGAACTCTCCCCTTCTCTCCCCTCAAATCGCACACCTCCTTGGTCCCCATCACCTGTTTTGAGGCTGGCCTCATCTGCCACACCCTCACCTGGACTTGGTCTCTGTAGGCTTCTCCATCTCTTTTCTTCTTGCTGATAATTTTTTATTAAGCATCTCCTTAGTGGAACACATCAAAATGCTTGCTCATTAAAGAAAGTTTCCGTTGTTGCCAATGTACTTACTATATTCTTCTAAGGCAGAAAAGTATATTTTATTCATATTTTTAATATGTAAGGAATGATTCAAATCAGTTTTATTTGATAAAGCTTAATGTTGGCAAGGCTGTGGAAAAAATAGAAATTCTAATTCAATGTTACTGACACTGTAGAGTTTGGGGGATTCGTCGGCAGTATCTACCAAAATTTTAAATGTCCATGCTTCTTGCCCCAGCAGATCCTCTTCCAGGACATACTTACACGAGTTGTACAGAGAATTATGTAGAAGAATGTTCACTGCTTCTGTTATAATAAAAATCTAAAACAACCAAAAGGCCCATCACTATGGGATTTGAGAAATAAACAATGGTTCAATCAGGTACAGGGATACTTGCTACCAATAAAAACAATGAGATAAATCAGTGTGGACTGACATGGAAAGGTGAAAAAATCAAGCTATAGAACAATATAATAGTGCAAGCCCATTTCTGAAGAAAATCATAAATAGCAATTCTGAAAGAATATGTGAATAGTAGTCGTCTCTGGATGGTTGGAATATCTGGGAACTTCCTTTTCCTGATGGATCACCACTGTAATGTTTGAACTGTCACAGTGAGCATGCTGTATTTTGTTAAATAAGTAATCATGGCTACGTGATATTTTTATAGATTAATTTACAGTGGAGTTTTCCCCCTTATTCCCTCCCCTTTATTCGAGCAGTTTCTGTCCATTTCCTCAAGGAATATAACAAAAAATAAAAATAGCTTTTCCAGTCTTTCTGGCTGTTGTGTTCCAAAAGCACAAACCCTTAGGGGAAGGGAATTTGTATGTGCATAAGCAAAATGTCTTCTTGAGCAGCAAGGGGAAGGCAGAGTCTCACAAACACAGAAAAAGTTGTCGCCTGATGGAGCAGCTGAGGGGGAGAGTGGGAGAGCAGAAATAACCTGCACGCTGTCCTCAGGAGCTGGTGTGTAGGGCAGGAGACCGGGGTAAAAATGGTAAGATTCCAGAAAAGAAATGTCTGTGTCTAGGCCAAAAGTTACAACTCAGATGCCTACAGGGGCTAGATAAGTGACATCAGTGAGGAAAGCACAAATGGTTGTAAAAACCCAGTGAGGAGTGGTGGGCTATGGCATCCTGGATTGAAAAGGCTCACCTAGAAGGGCAGCTGTGACCCAGGGTCTGCTGACAGCTGACCAGCATGAGTAGGGGCCCAGCGTTGCCTTCTGATTTTTCAAATCCAAAGTTACAAACTCTTAATTTTTAATTGGCTCAATTGTGTAGGTCAAACTAACTGTATACCCATCTTAGTCCTTCTATGCTGCTATAACAAAAATGCCATAGACTAGGGCAACTGACAGAAACAGAACAACAGAAATTTATGTCTCACAGTTCTAGAAGCTGGGAAGTCTAAGATCTAGGCACCAGAAGATTCAGTGTCTGGTGAGGGCCTGCTTCCTTGTTCATAACCATCTTTTCACTGTGCCCTCACATGGTGGAAGGGGTGAGGGAGCTCTCTGAGGTCTCTTTTATAGAGGCACTGATCCCACTCCTGAGGGCTCTACCCTCATGACCTAAGCACCCCCCAAATGTCCCACCTCCAAATATCATCGCCTGTGGGTTAGGATTTCGACATATGAATTGGGAGGGGGAGAGCATAAACATTCAGTCCACTGCAGTATCTGTGTTTGGTTAAACCCAACCAACAGGCCACACATGGGTGAAATGATGGAAGAAAAAGAAGCAGCCTCTCAAAATTCCTGTGCTCCAAGCATGGGCCAAGCAGCAGGAGCTGTTGGCATCTCTCTCCACAGGTGCCAGATAGACCAGGGCTACGTGCTCCTTCCCACCTCCAGTGCCCTTTTTAAGCACTCAAACCATAGATATTGGACTCAAGAAGATGTGAGGAGACGAGAAACCCAGGAGGACCTGATGTTATGCTTTTTATCTGCCAGTACAGGTGAAGGGAGACAGAGTCAGAAGTGAAATTGAGAAAAAAAATGAAGAAGAAGAATTATTAATACTATAGATGATTTTTCATAATCCTTGCAGGAAAAGCAGAGGTGCTCTGCCCAGCCCCCCAGGGGCCAGCTTCTCCAGAACCACAGCTGCGTGAGCTCCTCCCCTGCACACCCAGCAGGCAGGGGTCTTGGCCTCACTTCTCCTGCTCTCTCTTCCTTCCACCATCTCCACAGGTGTTTCCTTCCCTCCCCACAGCAGGAGGAAGCCCCCCTGCTCCATCTTCCAGCACGGTCACTAGGGCACATGTGAAAGTCAGGCCCGTGTAAGTAAGAGGCTGGGAGTAAGAGGCACTTTTGCTTCTGGGAGAAATATGAGTTCTTGGAATCCCCTGTTGGAACCTGGAACAAATAGAAACAACGTAATCCGAAGGGATTTCTCTGCTGCTGGGAATATTATAGTTCAGGCCTACTAAGTCATGATGTGAAGACTGGCCAGGAAAACTAAATCAACACTTGACTAAAAAAAGACTATTGGGGAGAGGCATTTTAAACTACACCGACCTACAATCAAACCCATGGTTCTCTTCACCACTTTCCTCTCTTGCATCTCTACTTTCTCTCCCATCGAGTCTCACAGCTTCAGGTCACACCTCTACACAGGTGAGTCAAGATTCAAGTGCAACTTGTCTGAGCGCCAGACACACACTGTCCATGGCCTTGGGCACATCCCATCCTGGGATGTCCAGAAGGTCTCCCAGAGACCTATGGAAATGTTAGTAACGAATTCCATGGAATTGGGGGGTGGAAGGGTGGATGAGGAAAGGGGGGACCAACATGAAAAATG
Source organism: Eubalaena glacialis (assembly GCF_028564815.1). Lineage (NCBI taxonomy): Eukaryota > Metazoa > Chordata > Mammalia > Artiodactyla > Balaenidae > Eubalaena > Eubalaena glacialis. The sequence continues at coordinate 147,504,171 of NC_083717.1, forward strand.
CCCTCCCCTTGCTCCAGGGAAATAGGGGTGTGGATCCCAAGCCCAGGGTGCTCAGCTTGGCTTCCAAAGCACCTGCTGAATTTCAACCCCTGGGGTGACATTCTTCCTCCCATCTTCCCTTTTTCTGTCACTGTTTTTTCAGTCACTAAGGCCTGACATCTCCCAATCAGCTTAGATGTCAATTCTTCCATAAAGTCTTTCTTGACCCTCTGCATCCCGCTCTTCCCTCCCCATTACACTAAGTGCGCTGTAGAATAATCCCCTATTATTTGACTGCATATCACTCTAGGCATAAAGGGAGCTGGGAGGAATGAAGAAACTTAACTTTCTTGTTTATATGTCTTTTAAACAGTGATCTTATCTCATTTTATATTTATGGTTCAGACAGCTGAGCAAGAAATATTGAATTTCCTTATTTTCTTCAAACCAATTTATTTTAATTCCAAGCCTCCTGCCAATCTCAGTCATTCTTGGGCCCCCTGCAGGACCAGGACCCCAGGGAGGTTCCTCTGGACCTTAGTTACCAGGACAGCTGCCTGGTTATCAGCTATGCTGATTCTGGGCTATGACTGAGGACACTAGAATCCTGGCAAGGCCAAGAGCTATGCAGTCCTTTCTCTGAGGTCTCTCCACTTCCAGGGAGCAAGAGCTCCTCACCCCACTCCTAATCCCACCCACCCCCAAGGCTGGGGAAACCCCTCCCTCGCTGTGTCCTGCTGCCCTCCCTCCTCTCCCTGCGTCTCCCAGCACAACTCCCTCAATGCACTTAGACTTTTAAAAATCAAAAGTCAGAAAGGGAAGTGTCCCGCCAGCCAGCCACTTCTGCTTTCTGCCCCCTCTAAGGCAGGCTCAGAACCTGCCTCCCTACTTAAATGAAGGACGATAAAGAATAAAATACAGGAGGAAAAACAACAACTTGTATCTCAGGAAATTTCTCAGCCATTTGTGTCTCATCCTTGTCCTCTCCTCCTGGCACCCTTGTGGTGAATAATGCCCCCCCCCAACCCCCGCCAAAGGTGTCCACATCCTAATCCCTGGACCTGTGAATATGCTACCTTACATCCTAAAAGGGCCTTTGCAGATGTGACTAAATGAAGGATCATGAGATGGGGAGATTATCCTGGATTATCTGGGGGAACCTGATGTGCTCAATCACGAGATACCGATTAAGACGGAGGCGGGAGGGTCAGAGTCAGAGAGGGAAGACATAAGGATGGAAGCAGAGGTCAGAGAAGAAAGGCACGACACTGCTGGCTTTGAATATGGAGGAAGGGACCATGAGCCAGGGAATGCAGGTAGCCTCTAGACTCTGCAAAAGGCAAGAAAATGGGTCCTCCCTTAGACTCTCCAGAAAGGACACAGGCTTACCAACACCTTGATTTTAGCCCAGTGAAACCAGGTTTGAACTTCTGACCGCCAGAACTGTTAAGATGATACAATTGTGTTGCTTTAAGCTTCTGAATTTGTTGTAGTCTGTTACAGCAGCAAGAGGTACCTAATATACACCAGGGACTATATATGCATCCTGTGTAGGACCTTATGAAGTGTCTTGCACAGAGTACTTGAAAAATGTTTATACAAGTGAATTCTCTGCCTCTGATAAATAGAAGCCTAAGAAATTGAAAGATAGCCTACTGGACTTAAAATATGGTTTGGTCTACAGGAGTCTGGCAGGATCATGTTTTGGTTTAAAAATGTATTGTCCAGGTTTTTGCCCTTGTTCTTCGCTCCGTTCCCACCGCCTATACTGAGGGCTTTCTTTGTGCACTGCTCTGAGGGTGGGGGTGACACGGCTGGAAAGAGGAAGACCTTTTTCAGCGCCTGGATTTTGATCACCCAGGGAGACACCACTTAGCTACAAGACTGGCACTGAGGGAAAAAGGAGTTTTTGAAATCTTACACACACACACACACACACACATTCCTTTTAAATATTAAGAGCCACAACCTGGCCAAATTAGAGCATGGAATTTATGCCATGAACCATGGAGCAGAAAAAATGCGTAATTATGTAAGAGCAGTTTCCACCAAAAAGAGAGGCATTCCACGTCCAGGAAGGCAAGAGAGATTCCTAGACTCTGAGACTCCAGGCTCAGCCGCAGTAGGTCTCTGAGAAATGCCAGTGCCTTGCACTCTGCCTCTCTGGGCCCAGCCAGGAACAGGGTAGGGAGAACTGGGGAAACTACAGGTAAGTTTGGGAGATTCCCGGAGCAGAAAGGACAGTTGAGACAAAGCAGGTGCAGGTAACATGGCCCTGAGGGCAGCAGGCAAAGCTGCAGACGTGGGCAACAGACGCCAGGTATGTTGATGGGACCAGACCAGGTGATGCCCTTCAGCTCGACAAGGGGTGACATGTGGTGCCTGTACCCTGCCCCAGTGCCAGATGTTACAGAAGCACTCTTGCCCCATCCTCATCCTTCACGTGAGGGGGCACACTCAGACTCTTGCTTCAGCATTTGATCCAAAGAGACTGCTTGATCAAGTGACCCTGATTTGATAGTATTAAGTCTTCCCATCATTGGCAGAATTGAGCACTGCAGAGCGAAGTCATTTCAGTTACGGAGAGACATAAACAATCATATCTCCTCACATCAAAAATTTGTACCCTGGTAAAAATTTATACCAACAAATAACTTTAAGCAGAGCTGAAGTGGAAATTTTTATTGGAGTGACACCCAACCTTTGTTATTTAAGATTTGTTTTTATCCACCAAAGTTTAAAGAAAATAATTCCATTTTATGACTTAATACTTAAAGCATTTTTTCCTTTCGTAAGAAAAAAAGATTTTACAGTAGTTCTACTATGGTTTTCCTTAAGGCCAAGGTAAAATTAGATTTTACAGATCAATTCTACTTTTCATGTATACATTTTATCATAGGAGTCTTTCTCCCTTTTTCAAACATAAGTTGATCATTAAAAGCCCCATCCTGGAAACATCCTTGATATAGAGGGAAGATAAGAATCTGGATCCACTCAGGGAAAGACACCCACAATAATTTTTTTATGGCGTATCAGCATAACGTAGCGGAAAAGTCACAAGTCCAGGAGTCAGTCAACATGGTCTCTCGGCTCCCAGTATAGGAGTCTAGTCTCTGGGTGGGAGTTCCATCAACTCATTCGTACCCTGTTTCCTTTTCCCCTATTTGTAAAATGAGGAAGCTGGAAAAGATGATCTCCAAGGCAGTGCTTCTCACACTTTAATGTATGGATTTTGTCACCGTGTGCAGATCCCGGGGTGGGCCTGACATTCTGCCTCTAACCAGCTCCCATGTCAGGCTGATGGTGCCCATCTTCAAACCACACTTGGAGTATCAAGGCTACAAGGACAACCCAGATCTAAATGTTTTTGTTTCATTAACTCCTGTAAGCATTCAGAGTACTGCCATTTGTTCCCATTTTCTCAAATACATTTTGATCAGCTGAAAAAGGCCCATATTGTTCAACTTTTAAGTGAATTAGGGACGGGGATCGCTGTGAAGGATTGCAGATCACTAAAAACAAATACACAAACACACATTTTTTTTCTCTAGCCCAGTATTTCTAGCCCCCTATAGCTGCACATTAGTACCACCTGGGGTGCTTTCCAAAACTCCCAGTGCATGCCCACCCCTACCCGCCCCCGACCCCCTACTTACCAATGCACCAGAATACAATTTAATTGGTCTGGGGAGGGGCCCAGTGACCAGGTATTTCTCAAAAGCTCTGCTTCTCTTGTGATTCTACTGTGCAGCACAGAAGGAGAGCAACTGCAGGCTAGCTTCTCCAACTCTGAGGCACTCCAGGTATGGCCAAGTTGGTTTTATGCTCCCCACAGCTGTTAGCCATTAACTCCGAGCATTCTCGAGGAAAGCTTAGTTTGATGATACAACTCACGTAAACATTTCTCTTATGAACTTGTAATTCAATAAAACTTCTCAGCAAGGGAGATGATGCAGAGAACCTAGTTTTCTTTGGTCCTTTTTAGAAAAAAACCGACAGTTATCAAATTATCGTGCATCCTGTGGCTCTAGGAAGTACACGGGCTTTAAAGGAGATTTTGTCCATTTTCTCCTTCGCAAGGCTCCACGTTAACCAGCCAAGTTGGCAGAAGCCGGCAGAGGCAGTAAAAGTTCCTGAGGGCTCAGATGTCAACAGAACAATCCGTCCCCAGAGAACAAGTGTTTCTGGAAGGTCACAGTGGTTAAAAAGCCAGACTGTCACTTGGAATCCTGGCTCCATCATTTTCTAACTATAGGTCCCTGGGCAATTTTCTTAACACCTAGTTTCCTTATGGATAAAAATGTGATGGTGATTAGGTTATGAAGATTAAAATAAGTTAATGTATATGCAGTGCTTTTATGTACAATGCGTGTTATATAGGCATTATTATTATTATCACATACCCCGTGAGATTAGAAGTGAGATATTACTCTTTCCCCCTTTTAAAATTACATTTTAGCATTGCCTCAGCAAGGCTAGAGCACCTGTGTCTTTGTTTAGAGAACAACTGGAAAGAGGAGTGTGGCGACTGGCAGGGCTGGGAAAGTCAGTCTTAGAGCCAGAAAGGTAAACTGAGGCTGGGTGGTGGCAGACCTTATGGGCTAGGCCAGAGGATCTAGATTAATCTCGTCAGCAACAGAGAGCCATTCGAAATGTTTGAACCAGAGAAAGATGTGACCGTCTTTCTGTTTTAAAACAGACCAGTGTGGAGTTCAAATGGGGTATGCAGGTATCTCGCCTCTTCTTGAGCTGCCAGAGTTTTTCTGCCCTACTTCTACAAGTGGTGCTACCACAAGATTTGCATTTGCAATTTGTGGTTTTCCTGAAACAGAGAAGGGCTTTCAATCCACTGACATTTCGGTGTCTGCCCCAAGAGGATGACAGTTGAATAAAACCTTGAAGCCCCAATGTACATTCTGACAACTCCCAGCCAGCTACAGCCCTGGAGTAATTTTATTTTTCCCTTAAATCTTAAAACAGGTAGTTGTATCATCTAAGGCACTTTGGAAATTTTCATTCCAGCCTTTGCCCCGCCCGCCCCCCATCCTGCGCCCAGCAAAACCCGAAGTAAAAGAGCAAGGTAACTGGGAACAATGTCATGGACCCTCCTGGAGCAGCTGGGGCCCTCCATGTACTATGGGAATGTCACGGAATGGAGAGGAATTGCTAGCCTGCTCTCAAGTAGCTCAGGGGGTTAGGGTCAAGGAGTTTACAATGGAGACTTGGGGCTTGGCCAGATATAATGCAGAATGTGAAAATGCTTACAGGCTGAGAAGTTTGCCCAAATCATCTCCCATAGGTTAAAACCAGAGTATGTAAAATTAGGTAGCTTGACTCCAGCCTTCTATTTAAGAAAAAGACAAAACACTCTTAAATAAAATAAATATATTCCTTCCAACTCAGAAGTGGGAGGTATTTGGGAAGTGGAGCTGAAGTGATGTAACTTCTAAACCTAGTTCTTTCCTGATTTGGGTTATTTAACTCTTAAAATCTCTGTTCTCCCCCCAAATAAGTGGTAATATCAAATTCTCAATCACCTAGATGTGTAGAAGTTCAACAAATGCTTGTTGAGTGCTTACCATGTGCTAGCCCCTGTGTTTTTTTGTTTGTTTTCCTTAAGATTTTTTTTGATGTGGACCATTTTTAAAGTCTTTATTAAATTTGTTTCAATATTGCTTCTGTTTCATGTTTTGGTTTTTTGGCCATGAGGCATGTGGGATCTTAGCTCCCCGACCAGGGATCGAACCCGCACCCCCTGCACTGGAAAGCAAAGTCTTAACCACTGGACCGCCAGGGAAGTCCCAAGCCCCTGTGTTTTATTCAATCAGTTCTCATCATAACGCTATTGACCCAGGAATATCATTAACCCCATTTAGCAGATAAGGATACTGAAGCATAGAGAGGTTAATAACTTGCCCAAAGCCACAGAGCTTGAAAGTAGCAAAGCCAAGATTCAAACTTGGAATCTAGAGTCGGTGTGGCTACAATAAAATGCAGTCACCGCCCTGAACAAGCTGAGAGCCTAGTGGGGAAAAATTGAGTGCATGCAGACATGTTTACAACCCAGGTGCCTCTGCAGGAAATCAAGAAGACAAGAATGTTGAGAGAGAGAGAAGACCTAGTTGCCAGGGTCAAAGAGGCTTCTGAGAAGAGTGGGGTGGGAAATGGGGCTGAAAAAAGTGAGGGCGTATATTTTACCGGGCAGGGAGTGAAGACATTCTAGGCGGAGGGAAGAAGTGTGAACAAGAGCATGAAGGCAAATATCAGGCACATTTGGAGACCGGCCCTACTGTGCTTTAGTAAAGAAGCGTGGCGGAGGCTGGGGAGACAGACTCCAAGAAGCCGAGAGAGGTAGTGAGGGTCCTAACCAGCTAATAGTTGGAGCAAGAGAAAGTAGGAGACACGACTGAGGAAGAATGCCGAGAATTTGGGTACCCTTTAAGACTGTGTTAATTCAGCTTTGTTTGGGGGATGTCTAGCCTGATATCTGGCACATAAGACTTTAAAGACACATTTGTTGAATGAATAAAGGGGAGAAAGTGTCAAAAAGAACCAAAGATGGGAGAGGAAGTAGACTAGGTGTAAATAATTCAATACATACCACGAAAGAACTTTGAGGCTTCGCACATGAGTAAATGGTGGGTCTGTGAACTTAGATGGAGAAATCAAGAAAACAAACTGGTTTGGAGGAATGCCAGTCTACCCCACAATGTTCCGACAAAGGTCAAGTCAAATGAGGTGAGTACAGCGCTTCTGTAACTCCCTCTGAAGTATACGTGTCTGCATTCATTTATTCACTAAACATTCTTGAGCATTCTTTGTGCCATGTAGTCACTCGACAAATATTTTATGAACATCTATAACCTATATTATATAGATGAATATAACAGAATACTTGCCTGAGAAACTCACTATCTAGTGGTTGAGGTAGAAATGAAATAGAGTAATCATAGTAATAGCCAATGTGTATTGAATATTCACTGTATGCCAGGCAAATGTACTTTGTGTTTTGACTCATCCTTTATATACCTCCGAACAGTCTTCTGAGGCGTATCTGTGGTAGGTAGAATAGCAACCCCACAGGTGCCTATTTCCTAATCCCCCAAACCTGTGAATATGTTATACGATAAAGGAGAATTAAGCAGGAGATAGAATCAAGGTTGCTAATCAACTGACGATGAGATGGGGAGAGTAGCCTGATTCCCCAGGTGAGCCCAGTGTAATCACAAGGGCCTTTCAATTAAGTTGAAGAGAGGCTGGGAGGCAGAGTCGAAGGAGGTGAGACAGTGGAAGCTAGCTAGAGAGATGTCAAGTCTCAACCTGCCATTGCTAGCTTTGAAGAAGGGAGGGGGCTAGAAGTCAAGGAATGCAGGCAGCCTCAAGAAGCTAGAAAAAGCAAAGAAACAGATTTTCCCTTAGTACCTCCAGAAGGAACCAGGCCTGCTGATATACTGATATTAGTCCGGTGTAAAAGACCTATTTTGGACTTCCGACCTCGAGAAATGTAAGATGATACATTTTTGTTTCTTTAAGCCACTAAGTTTATGGTACTTTGTTACCGTAGCAATAGAAAACTAATATGCTATTCTAAATTTCTTATTTAATAAAAATGTATGCATTTATTTTAGTGATGAGACAAGAGAGGCACAGAAGTATTGGGTTACTTGTCCAAATTTTGGTTACTTGTCCAAATTTTGACTACTTAACCTTGCTCTTTCTTGGGAGATTCCTGGTTTTTCCCCTACCCCTCTGGCCACTTTTTCCTCGGGCTTTTTGCAGGAGGATTTCCTTTGCTCCTATCCAATCTCCAAATGGTAGTATTTGTTAGGAATTTCTCCTAAATACCCTTTCTCTTTATTTCTGAATTCTTTTTCCTAGGTGATCTCATCTAATCCCAGAGTTTTAAATGCTTTCTATAACCTGATTCCTCCCTAAGTAATATTCCTAATCGAGACCCCCTCCTCTAAGCTTTACACTTGTAAGCTTGTCATCTCTCCATTCGACATCATTTGGGGGTGTAGGATAGCATACAAACATTTCAAACCCAACATGTTCAAAACAGAATCAATACCTCCCACAAAACCAGTTCCCCGCCCGCCACATTCAGTTACGTTTGGCTTAAGTCAAAAAGAAGAGTCAAGCTTCATTTCTCTCCTTCCCTCAACCTCCGTGTTCATCCCACCAGCAAGCCATCCACTTTTGTCTGCCTTCACTACTGCCAGCCTCGTCCAAGCTACCATCATTTTTCACCCCAGCATCATAGTCACTTCCCTTCAGCCTCTGCTTCTATCCTTATTCCTCCGTGGATCTATTTTCCTCACCACAATGAGAGTGTCCTTCTTAGGCAGTAAGTCAGATCTTGTCATGTCCTGGCTTAACACCCTTAAATGGCTTCCATTGGACTTAGAATAAGATCCCAACTCCTTTACAATGACTGGTGAAGCCCTCCCCAATCCAGCTGGTGCCCACCTCGCCTGCTACCACTGCCCCTCTATCATTCACCTTTTTCCATTCACAAGGGGATTCTCTCAGCTGCTCAACCCCTGAAGTTCTTTCCTGCCTCATGGTCTTTATATCTGTGGCTTCCTGTTGGTGGGGTGCATGTGCATACATACGCATACACACACACACGCACACACACACGCACACACGCACCACGCACGCCTTTCGTCTATTACTCGTTCTTCAATTTTCAGCTTGACTCCTTCCTCCTCAGAAAGGCCAGCACCTACCATGCTATCTAAAGCACTTTTACTCTGCCCCTCAATCCCTCTCCAACCTGATACTCTATCCCAGCCTCCATTTGTTTCCTTTTAGGACTTATTACAACTTGCAGTTATTTGTCACTTTGGTTACTTGTTTGGGGTTTCTTTTTTTTCCCCTCCAACTATATAAGAGGTTTTTCAGAGGGGAAGATGACTTTTGTCTTCCCAGAAGACAAACCCTCTACTTTGCTTTATGAGGCAGATAGCAACCCCAAACCACGGACAGGTTGGGACCTGCATGAGGGTTTCTTTATTTGGAGTGGGAGGCTTTCTAGAAAGTAAGTTGCATAAGGGCAGAAACTGTCTGTCTTTGGTTACCGGTGTAACTTCAGAGCACTATGCCTGACACATAGTAGGTGCTGAATAAATATCTGTTGAATGTTGAATAAATACTGTACGCACACAGTAATGTTTAAAATGGTACTGATACTCTCCATATCATTATCCAAGAGTGCTACAACTACCTAAGTAGTGAATTTGAATTTAAATCAATAAACAATCATAGCAAGTTGCATTTACATTTTATAATATCCTTTTTTATTCCATTGATTGTGCTTATCTATATATTAAATCAACTATGCATTTAAAAATTTCATGTTATGACAAACTTGATATTTTTTTGACCTAATGACTTTTTGTACCAGTTAGCTTCTTTTGACTTTTTTTTCTTCACTTGTGGTAAAACCACATGGTGCAGATTCAGAGAAGGAAATGTATATTTAGAACAGACCAGACCAGCACACAGCATCACATTTTTTCCCCCAAAATTGGAGGTGCTAAAGAGAAGTTTTGGGGCCATATGTGATTTATAGGAAATCCCCAATAAGAAATAAAAATAGGATATAAATGCTTCAGATTATGTATAGCAAATACTAATTCTTCTCAAATAGGTATTTGGAGATGAGCTAAAATGTAGTAGCAGGTAAATGAAACAATGTTGATATGTTTAACCTCAAATAAGGCTATATTGAAATCATTAGTCAGAAAGTAACCTACTCCTTTGCATACTATCTGCAGAATAAGAAACACCTTCATCCTTCTTCCACCCTTCATTAAGGCAACATATATCCAATCCCCCCAGAGAGGACAGAGATGTGGGGTATGTAAGTCTGAGGGATTAATGTTCAATCAGTAAATTTTTATTTTGAGGCTACAGCATGCTAGGTGCTTTTGAAAACAGCACAATGAATGAATCACTATACCTGATTTTATATAGGTTACAGTCTGGTTGGAAAAACAAGGCAAGATATGCAAAGAGGCAACAACACATCAGGACCAGAGATTTTACAAGACAGTATAGTCAGCCGCAGGACCCACCTGTACTACTGCCATTTTATATGAGACTTGAGCGTCCTCAGATTTTGGTTATCTCTGTGGGTCCTGGAGCCAACCGCCCACAGATAGGGAGGCATGACTGTACTAACTGACCACACATGTGCCCTCAAGAGACAGACATGGCGTCAAATTTTGACTCTGAGTCTTCACAGGCTGCACAACTTCTGTCAAGCTACACAACCTCGGAGGGTCGGTCCCTCCTCTGTTAGAAGAGGATTTCAGAGGCATACTTATGCCTCACAGGGCCATGAGGGGATAAAAATGAGATCATCTGTGTGAAGTGTTTGGCACTGAGCATGGCACAAATTAAGCATTCATGAAACATTAGCTATTGTTATGATTATTTTAGTCTTGAAAGTTATATGAGTAGTTGTTTATATAAAGGGAGATGGAGAAAAGCCTTTGTTGGAGAGTATTATTTGCAAACTGTGATATTTGTTGTAAAGCATTTATCATAAACTTACTTAACACCACTGGGACAAATCCCACTGTGATTTTTGCCGGAAGTTTGTGAATTTGAGGTGGCACCTTCTGGAGTCAGAAGGCTCTTTTCCTCTTCTAAGATGACTTTCTTATAATTAGATGCTGCCACAGGCAAGAGATAGAGGGATCTTGTTTATGATCACATGACCTAATATAAGAATGTAATTATTCAACAAAAATGTATTTATTTTGAAGGATACAAAATAATATCACATACAGTCATAGTCCTGGGACTTTAAAAGAGCATATATATATATATATATATATATATATATATATATATATATATCCATTATATATATAATTTATATATATATATAATTTGGTTAGTCAAACAGTCAAAGAGGAGGATTTATTCTACGAGTGATGGGAAACCCCTGAAAGCCCCTGAAAGATAATTTTTCTTTTTCTGTTTTTTTCATTTTTCTTTTTTAAGTCAAATATATATTGAGGTATAATTTACGTACAAGAAAATGTATCCTTCTTAGGTGTGCCATTCAATGAGTTTTAACATGTTTTAAGCACACAACCACAACCGCAACTGAGATACAGGACACTTCCATCTCTCTAAAACCTTTCCTTGTGCCCCTTTGTAGTTATCCCCTCCCTCACTCTCAGACCCTGTTAACCACTGATATGATTTTTGATCATATAATCTTGCCTTTTCCGGAATGGCATATGAATGGAATCAGACAGTGTGTAGACTTTTGTGTCTACCTTCTTTCACTTAGTATAATGCATCTGAGATTCTTCCCTGTCTTTACATGTCTCAGTGCATAGTTTACTTTTCATTCCTGAGAGGTACTCCACTGTGGATGTACCACGAGTTTTCTATCCAGACATTTAGATTGTTTCTAGCTTTTCGCCATTAGGGATAAAGCTATTATAAACATTCACCTGCAGGTCTTTGTGTGGACAGATGTTTCATTTCTCTTGAGGAAATATCTAGGAGTGGGATTGCTAGGTCTTATGGTAAGGATATGTTTAATTTTATAAGAAACTGCCAAATTGTCTTCTAACATGTCTGTGCCATTTTGCATTCCACCAGCAGTGTTTGAGAGTTCCAATTGCTGCATATCTTTGCCAGCCCTTGATACTGTGAAGTTTTTTTTTTGTTTTAGTAGTTATATAGTGGCATTCATTGTGACTTGAGTTTGCATATCCCTAATGGTTAATGAGGTTGAGCATATTTTCAAGTGCTTATTTACCATCCATATCTCTTATATGAAAGAGAATCTGTTCAAATCTTCCGTCCATTTTGTTAATGGGTTGTTTGTCTTATTATTGGGTTATAAGAGTTCCTCATGATCTAGATGTAAGACCTTTATCCAAGATGTATTTTGCAAATATATTCTTCCGGTCTGTGGTTTGTCTTTTCATTTTCTTAAGTGTCTTTTAAAAAGAGAAAGGTTTTAATTTTGCTGAAATCCAATTTATCAATCTTTATTTTACGGTTCATGCTTTTTACATCCTGAGAAATCTTTGTTCAACCCATGGTTACAAAGATTTTCTCCTATATTTTAAACGTTTATTGTTTTAGATTTTATGTTTGGTCTCTGATCCATCACTGTAGGGTTTTGACCAGAGTTATACAAAATTTCATTTCTATTTCTAAACAATAACTGACTATAACACAGAGAACAGATAGTAAAGCACCAAGAGCAGTAGTTCAGAGGCTTGTTGGAAGGAAATTGCAGTAATCCAAATGAGAGATTTTTTTTTAAAGCTGCTGGTGATAAAAGTGGTAAGAGGTAGTCTGAAGGAAGATATATTTTAAAATTAGAACCAAGAAAACTTGCTACAGAAAGAGGAAAAGAAGAATGATGGATTACTCGAAAGTTTTTGATCCGAGCAACTGAGTAAGGTTTTGCCATTTTCTAAGTTAAAAGACTGGAAGAGTGAAAATAAAGAGTTGCATTTTGGACTTATAAAATTTGAGATGTCTATTGGACATCCAAGTGTAAATGAGGCTTGCATGGGCATCTGCTTTGTGCCTACTTGCATTTCCTTCCCCTTCCTCTGTTAAGAGCCTGGCTGCCCTGTCTTCCTTTGGGGGCCAGCCCTCACACATGTCAGGCCATGACATTCCAGAGGGGTTGACTCCAGCCCTAGGACTGGGCATGTGACTCAGAGTATCACAACTCCTGGCTCCATTGCTCTGTCTGAAGATGATGTGTTTAGGACCCACGAAATGTCTGCTGGCACAGTTGAGAATCATTCTCTTTTCTGCTGGCTTGCTGAGAGCAAAGGATGCCTGGTTAGTATACATCTCACCACCACTAGCAGAAAGCCTTGATGAGAAATCAGAACTCAGAAGAAAGCAGAGGAACACCAAGGTGAGAGTTCAAGTCTACATGTTAGAGTTTGGGCTCTTGGGTCCAACGACTCTTAAATCCTATTCTTCAAAATTTCATTTATGTTAACCATTTTTATTTGTGCCAGTTTGAGTTGGGGTTTCTGTCACTTGCAACTCATAAAGTCCCAAATAATAAATATCTCAAATTTTTCCACTGAAATAGCTCCAATGGCAAAGAAAAATAAATATAACTCAGTGGTAAACTGATAGTTCAGAGAGGGCCAAAACTTGCATAAGATATCTTTAAAATATCCTGTTTCATCTCTAAATTTAATGTGAATTTTACATTACTTTCCAAAATACTTTGGGTTTCGTACCAATAAAAAAGAATGCCCTCCATCTTCAAACAAAAAGTGATATTTTATAAAAATGCAACATTTTTTGCCTGTGACTCTGTTTACCCTATTTTGAAATTTGCTCACGACCCTAAGAGAGCTAGAACTCGTCACAGGAATTGCATGGAGGGGATTCAGATCAAGAGAATATTCAGTTCAATGTAAAGGATGAACTTGGAGGACAAGAGCTGGATGTGAATCCTGGTTTATATACTTGTCAGGTGACTTTAAGAAAGTTTCAGTTTCCACATCACAAAACAGGCCTTCATATTTTCTCTCTCTCACACTCATAAGCTTTCATTGTCAAGCTTGGCAAACCCTTCCTACTTCACCTGGCTCGTGCAAGGACAAATCTAGTGGTGAGAGAGTTCTCATTCTCCTTGAAAGGAGATCCTTGGGAGTCGGCATACCCTAAGAACTCATCATCACTCTTAGAACTGGAAGTATGATTGGTTACAAATGACTCTACTTTTGAAAACATATTTTAAAACAATTTGCAAATTAATGGAATGTCCTCAATATACTGTCTTGATTTTTACAAAACATTTGGCAAGTTTTCTTACGGTATTTTTATGAATAGAATAATGAAAGCTAACATTACTGCTTAGGTGGAGGTGCAGCTGATTGAATAATACATTGAAAGAATATCGATTACCGGTTCTGAAAAAAGTTCACTTAACTGCACACCACAAGGCAGTCTCTGTCCTTGCCCCTGTCAGGTGCAACATTTTCTCTTACTAATACGAGAGAAAATTACATATAATTGATTAACAGAAACAACAGATTCAAAATGATCCTGACAGGCCTAGAATATTGTACAGAAACGTTTAAAATAATAATCAGTTTAAACAAATGTTAACTGTTCAGTTCATCCTTTAGCCTTGGGATAGGAAATTCTGGGCTTCAAAGCAATTCTTGTTCAATAGGTCTGAGTATATAGTTAATTATAAGTACAAAATTATTTGGGGGAAAAGTGGTTGCCTTTCAGTAACTTAGCTTTGGGTATAAATAGGAGTATAATACCCAGAACTCAAGAAGTAAGAGATCCCACATCATTCAGCACTGAGGAGATAATATTTTGTGTTATACTCTGGAGAAAGATGTAGGAAAAAACTATGCTATGTCCCGGAAGAAGTGAGCAAATGTAGGGGAGCTGGAAAACACTGAGTTTGAAAGGGGTTCTGGGATGTGTAACCTGATGAAGACCGAGACTGCAGGGAGATGTGGTCTTTATGTCTTCCAGGCCGTCACAGAGCAGAGGCTGCAGACTTCCTCCCTCTACTTGAGAGACTACGGCCAGGAGGGAAAGGGGGCAGGTGAGGTGGGCTCTAGCTCAGGATGAGAAAACCAACAACCACAGAGCAGTCTCTCCCACGGCAAACCCTCCGTCACAGGCTGGTCTTCAACAAAGACTTCACATGCTTCCCCAGGGATCCTGAAGAAGGGCGGCTGTGTTCATCTGGTCACGCTGGGCTAGATGAACTCTATGGTGTCTTCCAAACCTAAGTTTATGTAATTTATTTACAAGTTATTAAGACAAGAAGGTAAATCAGAATGACACCAGCCCATTACAATGTCCCTATTTTCACAAACACAAGGCAAGGCAGGAGGTGCCCCTGGGCGCCTTGTTGTCTCACTGTTTAACTTTGGTAGCAATTGTTTTGCTTCAGTCACTATTGCAACCAGACTGGAATTTCTATCTGGTTTTACTTTGTTCGTGTAGTGGTGAAGGGCATGAGCTCTGGAGACAGAGCTCGAATTTCGGTTCTACCAGCGTAGATGTGAGGGGTGTTATTTCACCTTTAAGCATCAGTTTCCAATCTGTAAACTGGGAATGATAATGGACCTGCTCACAAGGTGGTTGCTGAGGATCTAATGAGATACTTCATGCAAAGAACTTGAGTGGTGCCCACAACATAGCAAACCCTCAGTAAATGTTACCTGTGATTATATGGTTGGCAGTAATAAACCGTACCTTCCTTTGCAATGTATCTCTTGGATTTTACCTTCAAATTTACTCTGCCCTATTTTAGGAGCTGAGTTTGTTTTGGAATTATGCTGCTGCTTTGTGAAATGGGACTTCTTTTTTTTAAAGTATTTGTTTATTTATTTATCTATGGCTGTGTTGGGTCTTCGTTTCTGTGCGAGGGCTTTCTCTAGTTGCGGCGAGCGGGGGCCACTCTTCATCGCGGTGCGCGGGCCTCTCACTATCGCAGCCTCTCTTGCTGCGGAGCACAGGCTCCAGAAGCGCAGGCTCAGTAATTGTGGCTCACGGGCCCAGCCGCTCCGCGGCACGTGGGATCTTCCCAGACCAGGGCTTGAGCCCGTGTCCCCTGCATTGGCAGGCAGATTCTCAACCACTGCGCCATCAGGGAAGCCCGTGAAACGGGACTTCTTAAACAGATGATAAAGGGCAGCATTGTGCAGTGGTGAGCGCGGGAGCCTGGTTCCGGTCCTCCATTCGGACCAGCTCTGGGACTGGACAAACCACTTACGCTCAGCATCTGTAAAATGAGAGGGTTACATGGAATGTTCTTTATACTCTTTCCGGGCTAAAATGGGCTAAAGGGTTTCATCCTCAGTGGAGCCATGAGTGGAAAAGAATAATAAATCATGAGGCCAGACAGAAGGAATGGGAAAACCAAAAAGCCTAAACACTGACTATTTAAAGTAGTCTGTGAACCAAAGTACCTCTTTATGCTTCACTGTGCAAGTAATGGTCCTTGGGTGCTATAGAAAACAAGGCAATAACAATGTATTCTAATTGTAAGTTACTAAAATTGCCCTAAATTTTAATAAGGGTGTACCTCATTCAACTGAGGGGAAGTTAAACGTGACACCTGCCAGACATTGCCACACTAATCACATGTCCCTCATTATAGGCCTCCATGCTATGGAAAGTGGTCACAGCCAAATGAGATAGAAAATTGTCTGCTATATAACCCCAGTGTATTGTTTATTTGATTTGCACTAAAATTCTATAGATTACAGGATCAAGAACAGATGGAATTAAAAGAATCCTTTTACTGCCTGACAGCCACCTGAAGCTTTACTCTAAGCCAGGTCCACAGGCTCTCTGTGTATTAGATAGAGGCCCCAGAGGCTCTCTGGGTATTAGATAGAGGCCCCAGTAATCAAGCGCACACGTTTCACTTCCCCCACCCTCCTCCTCCTCCCTTCTACTCCCTTCCCCCAATTTATCTAGCACCTCCATTGTGAGTGCACTGTGTATTCAAAGAATAAGATGAAATTCAGGTTTCAAGGAATTGACAGTGTTATAGAAGAAACAGACACATAAACTGACAATTCTAGCATAAGGGGATAAGTGCAGTGCAGAAAGGTGTTCAGAGGATGGAAGCCTTAGAGGAGGCTTGTCTAGCCCAGAGCAGGAGTGGGAGAGGTGGGAGGCAACATAAATGATAAAGAAGATTATTGAGGGATGGTGGGTACGGACTCATAAAAGCTAAATAGGAATTAGCCAGGTAAATAAATGGAGTAGGGAGGAGTGGGCATTCCAAGCAGAGGGAAGAACATGAACCGAGGCAGCAGGAAACAGCACAGTAACCACCAAATGCACTATAAGCGGTTCCATGTTGCAGAATCGCAAAGTGCGGGCCAGAATGTGGGAAGATAGACAAAAGAGCTTGGTGTGGACTGAAGTAAGAAGGTCCATTTGTGTGATGCTAAGTAGCCTAGACTAGTGGTTCTCAGTGTGGTCCATGAGCCAGCAGTATCAACATCACCTGGGAATTTATTGGACATGTACATTCTCAGGTCCTATTCTGAACCTACCGAATTAGGAACTCTCGAGGTGGGTCCAGCAATTAATGTTCCCACAGGTGATTCTGATGTACACGACAGTTTGAAAAACACTCACCTAGACTTTAGCCTATAGTAGTAAGGGAACTTTTGAAGACTGTTAAGAAGCGTGAGATGCACAGATGCAGTTTTTAAATATTTAAAAAATTTTTATTTTATATTGAAGTATAGTTGATTTACAATGTTGTGTTAGTTTCAGCTGTACAGCAAAGTGATTCAGTTATACATATGTGTATATCTATTCTTTTTCAAATTCTTTTTCCATTTAGGTTATTATAGACTATTGAGTAAGAGTTCCCCGCGTTATACAGTAGGTCCTTGTTAGTTATCTATTTTAAATATAGTAGTGTGTATATGTTAATCCCAAACTCCTAATTTATCCCTCCCCCCCACCTTTCCCCTTTGGTAACCATAAATTTGTTTTCTAAGTCTGTGAGTCTGTTTCTGTTTTGTAAATAAGTTCATTTGTACCATTTTTTTAGATTCCACATATAAGCAATATCATATGATATTCGTCTTTCTCTGTCTGACTTACTTCACTTAGCACGATAATCTCTAGGTCCATCCATGTTGCTGCAAATGACATTATTTCATTCTTTTTTATGGCTGAGTAGTATTCCATTGTATATACATACCACATCTTCTTTATCCATTCATCTGTCGATAGACATTTAGGTTGCTTCCACGTCTTGCCTATTGTAAATAGTGCTGCAATGAACATTGGGGTTCATGCATCTTTTCAACTTATGGTTTTCTCCAGATATATGCCTAGGAGTGGGGTTGCTGGATCATATGGTAGTTCTATTTTTACTTTTTTAAGGAACCTCCATACTGTTCTCCATACCTCCTGTACCAATTTACATTCCCACCAACAGTGTAGAAGGGTTCCCTTTTCTCCACACCCTCTCCAGCATTTATTGTTTGTAGACTTTTTGATGATGGCCATTCTGACTCATGTGAGGTGATATCTCATTGTAGTTTTGATTTGCATTTCTCTAATAATTAGCGATGTTGAACATATTATCATGTGCCTCTTGGCCATCTGTATGTCTTCTTTGGAGAAATGTCTACTGCCCATTTTTTGATGGGGTTGTTTGTTTCTTTGATATTGAGCTGCATGAGTTGTTTGTATATTTTGGTGATTAATCCCTTGTCAGTCACATTGTTTGCAAATATTTTCTCCCACTCTGTGGGTTGTCATTTCTTTTTGTTTATGGTGTCCTTTGCTGTAAAAAAGCTTTTAAGTTTAATTAGGTCCCATTTCCTTATTTTTGTTTTTATTTTCATTACTCTAGGAGGTGGATCCTAAAAGATTGCTGCGATTTATGTCAAAGAGTGTTCTGCCTATGTTTTCCTCTAAGAGTTTTATGGTATACGGCCTTACATTTAGGTCTTTAATCCATTTTGAGTTTATTTTTGTGTATGGTGTTAGGGAGTGTTCTAATTCCATTCTTTTACATGTAGCTGTCCAGTTTTCCCAGCACCACTTATTGAAGAGACTGTCTTTTCTCCATTGTTTATTTTGGCCTCCTTTGTCATAGATTAGGTGACCATAGGTGCGTGGTTTATCTCTGGGCTTTCTATCCTGTTCCATTGATCTATATTTCTGTTTTTGTGCCAGAACCATATTATTTTGGTTACACAGATGCATTTTAAGTCTCTGCTCAGGTTCCTACTTGTCCTCAAAATCCCCATCCCCATCAATAGCAAAACCAATATGATGACCTTCTAGCTCAGAGAAATCTTAAGACTTCATGGTTTGCTGGGCCATGCAACATTGGATAGCAGGGTCCCAGCTCATCAGATATTTCTGGAAGCCCATTTCTATTACAAGGTGCATCTTCTCCTATTATTCCTACCCAAACAATGCGACTAAATGGAGAGGATTCTGACACTGTTTCTAGCTGGTTCTAGCTTGAAGATCAAATTCCTTTAGGCCCACCATTGAGTTCTGCAACCACAATGCTGTCAACATGTCACCCCACAACTTCACAGGTTTTAATCCCCCTCACACCTGCCACCAATTCTGCAGAACTTGGTGAACATCAGTCCAGGTTTTCCTTCCTTCCCAAGTTCCTGCAGGCGGCAACCAAGAGAGAATCCACCACTCCCTGATCCTGTGGCCCCATCTTGGTTTAGTCTTTTCACTGATCCTGTAAAAAACAAATTAGGAATATGATCTCAAATACACATTTCCTTGCCTTTCATGATTTTTAGAGATTATTGCTCTAATGAAAGGCCATTCAAGAAGATGGACTTGCATTTGAGAAGCAAAGTCAATTATATCTTCTTAGATAGGTATAAAACTATAGAGCTGGATAGAATCAAGCTACTGGGAAAGATGGGTCCTGAAAAATCCTTATCATAGAGGTAATATCTTTACATCCTACAAAAAATATATATTTGGCACATTTTGGGATAGTCCCCCCTCATCAGTCAAAAATTACACTGAAAAATTTACTAAAAAATCTCATTCAGATACCAGATATATGTAAACTTCGAGAAGTTGGTCCATCCTAACTGTAACCCTGTAATTTTCAAGTTTTATTTTTAGCAGTGGGATATTTTCTAAGCACTATTTGCACCATCTTCCAATATATAAGATAAAAGTCAAACCATTCAGGTTGAAGCTCAGAAAGGGAAGAACAGAGAGCACCTCCTCTCAGCACTTTACCTGTCCCCTTCGCTAGTCTCTGAGACACCTCCATGGGCCCACTGATTTAGAACCATTGATCTAATTTATTCCCAGTAGGTGTGAATAATCCCACTTCATTAATAAGGCTGACAGTAGCTGTATTAGCCAGAATTCTCCAGAGAAATAGAGCCAATAGGATGTTTATGTGTCTGTATCTTAATTCACCGTGTGTGTGTGTGTGTGTGTGTGTGTGTGTGGTGTGTATGTGTGTAATGTACAATACATACAGAGGGAGAAAGAGGGGGAGTGAGATTTATTTTAAGGAATTGGCCCATGTGATTGCAGAGGGCTGGCAGTCTGAAATTTGCAGAGTAGGCCAGCAGGCTAGAAATTCCAGATTTTGCAGTCTGGAGTCTGAAGGCAGTCTGGAGGGAGGACATCTTCCTTCTTCCTCCAGGGACTTTAGTCTTTGCTTGTAAGGCCTTCAACTGATTGTATGAAGCCCACTCACGTGATGGAGGATAGTCTGCTTTACTCAATGTCTACTGATTTAAATGTTAATCACATCTAACAAATACCTTCACAGTAATATCTAGACTGGTATTTGACCAAACAACTGGGTACCATAACCTAGCCAATTTGATAAATGCATTAACCATCACAGTAGCTGAAACAGATTGTGCTGATTTTCCTAGGTACTATAGTAGTAAGAAAGGTTCTAAAGAGCTGGGTAACCAGAGATGAAAAACAAACATCTTGAAGTGCCAATGTGGTCAAAAAATGGTTCTTTGAAATGAATAATGTAACCAGGGGTCTAGCAAGGACCGTATCGGGAAAGGCAGGGAAAAGCAGACCTAATTTTGAGGAATTTGGTTTATCCCAAATACAAATTATAGAGTAGAAATTAGTCACCAAAACTCTGCCAAAAACTGAAAACTTTTCATTAAAGATCTATTGATATTTGAGGTTATTACACCAGCAGATTGGAGTTTCATGTGTAACTGTGACCTACTTCTCAGCAACTGGTTCTTGTTACCAGGGATGTTAATGAAGGAAATGAAATTTTTGCCTGTTGAAAACTGAGATCATGCTTCTTCCCCAAAAGAATATTAGTTCTTCAATCTAAAAGAAAATAGTTCAGAAAGGAGTGGCTGGATGATAACCAATATAGGTTGTTCATGTATTTACTCACTCAAGTTTTTGGATCAAAAAAAGGTGTGATCTCTTGCACTGCACATCTCAGGTCTCAAAATGCCGCCCCGCCCCCAACCCATTGCCAAGCTAGACTACGTAAGTTATTATGCTGGTACCACCCTCATCAATTTGGCCGTAGCTGTTGGATCAGGACAGCCATTTTTATATCTACAGCTAGGAGGTAATATGGCACAAACGCTCTACTCCACAGAGAAGATGGTGACTAAATGACAAGTCTAATTCTCCCTTTGAGAAAGTATTGAGTCCTAAAAAGAAAGTCAGTTAAAAGCAGCTGGTAAGGGGAGCAAAGACTGAAACTCACACAGACAAGCCAGGGGATAGGAATACAGAGATGACCAAGGCACAGAACATGATTTTACAATCTAGTAGAGGTGTCTGACAAGAAAAAGAGAAATATAATACAATATGAGAAACACTGCAATAGCAAGGCACATGGGACACTAAGGGAACATAGAGAAGTGGTACTTAGGTGACTAAGGATGGCTTTCTGGAGGAGACCATACCATTAGCTGAGGGGTAATAATGGCAGAGCACTGCGATAGGGCTCCTTGAACTTTTGCTATTGAGGGGGTGACATGATGGGTCCCTAAAGCTAGAACTGGACCTTGAGGAATAGAAATCTTCTAGTTCTTAAATTACATTGTGCTTGCCATATAGCCGAGATATGTGTCTGTGGCTGTCTTTACATGACTTCTGGTTCCATTGCTATTACTTGGTTCCCATGAGGCCCAAGACACCTCTTTTCTTTACTCTTTTTCCATGTGTATTTAAAGCAAGGACCCCTTATTTGAGACAATCAAGAGTCAGTGTTACTTGTAAACTGAAAACCAAACATGCCACTTTTGGTTAACTACTTGTTGTATAAAGAAGCTTTACAAGTTGAGGCCAAAACAACCTAAAAGCCAGAGGTTTGGTTCATGATAAATCATAGTGTCCTTAAAATTCAAATTTCTTAAATGCAAAAAAAGACATACTCCATTTTTTTTAAAAACAAGTATCTTTTTTTTTATTATTAATTAATTAATTTTTGGCTGTGTTGGGTCTTCGTTGCTGTGCGTGGACTTTTCTCTAGTTGCAGCGAGCAGGGGCTACTCTTTGTTGCAGTGCACCGGCTTCTCATTGCGGTGGCTTCTCTTGTTGAGGAGCACGGGCTCTAGGCACACGGGCTTCAGTAGTTGTGGCCCGTGGGCTCAGTAGTTGTGGCTCGCAGGCTCAGTAGTTGTGGTGCACGGGCTTAGTTGCTCCGTGACACGTGGGATCTTTCCGGACCAGGGCTTGAACCTGTGTCCCCTGCATTGGCAGGCGGATTCTTGACCACTGCACCACCAGGGAAGCCCATTTAATTTTTATTATAAAGCCTGGAAGATTTTACTTATGCTATTGTGACTGATGTATAGTAGACAAACCAAGGGTAATTTATACTCTCCTCCTTTCCAATTAGGGATGGGAAACCATGAAGTCCAAGAATCAAAATGAATGGCTTAATTTCTATACCTCAAACCATCTTCAAGTGTTAATTAAAATTATCCACAGAACACTGAATCAAAATTAAAATTAAACACTTACATACACACACATGCACTTTATGAAAACCAGAATTAGATATATATTTTTCACACCTGCTTCTAATTGATATTTTATTTGACTCAACCTCTCCTTCTAGTTGGGTTTCCTTAGTTGTCAGACTGCAACAGGATATAAAAGCAACAAAACATAGACAACTACTGGAGAATGGAGAGAAATTTATTTCCATTTATAGATTAATTGGACCAGTAATTGTACCAATAGTAGTGTTAGTGACACTATTTATTGTGCAAAATTATTTGTGAATGGTATCTTACAAGAGATAAAATTGAGTTAAAAATTTGAGCCTTCTAAAAATAAGATAGAATGAATTTTTAATTTACCACACACTGTAACATACCTTATGCAAATCAGAGTTGTGTTAACTTGAAAAGGCTGAACTTAAAATATCAATAAAGTTTCACTTTCAGCACAAAATTAGAAATAATGTAAATCTATTTTTTAATCTTGAAGAATTATAATTGTAAGTTGGAGGAGGGATGAATGAATTACCAACTGTGTTTATGTTACTGGCATATGTCTTAGCCACTTTCACTAGTAAACATTGTTTGTCAGTCCTATGGGAGCAATGAGACATGAAATATGCAAGTTTTGAATTCTGCCAAGTCTTCAGGAACACATCACTCATAAAATGAAATTGTATTGCACTTTCTCTGTTCTGGACATATGCCTGTACCATTCATGTCAATAAAGTTTCTTTAGTTTCTTGGCTGGCATCTCAGTCTTAAGAGGCAGAAGAGAAAGTCATGATGAATTTAGGTGTCAGGCTATTAAGTTGTGATGGTTAACTTTGTGTGCCAACTTGACTGGGCTAAGGGATGCCCAGACAGCTGGTAAAACATTTTATTTGGATGTATCTGTGAGAGTGTTTCCAGAAGAGATTAGCTGTTGAATTGGTGAACTGAGTAAAGCAAGTGGTCCTCCCCAGTGTGGGTGGACATCATCCAATTTGTTGAGGACCTGAATAGAACAAAAAGGAGTAGGAAAGACACACTCTCTGCTTGAGTGGAGACTTTCATCTTCTGCTGGCCTCAGACATTAGCATTCCTGGTTCTCAAGCTTTTGGACTCAGACTGGGACTTATACCATCAGCACCCCTATCCTCAGACCTTTGGACTTGGACAGCTGTCCTGATTCTCCAGCCTATAGACCACAGATCAAGGAACTTCTTGGCCTCCGTAACTGCTTGAACCAATTTCTGTAACAAATCTACTCTTCAATAGATGGGTATTGGGCTAGCCAAAAAGTTCGTTCAGGTTTTTCCATAAGATGTTACAGAGAACTTTTTGGCCAACCCAACAGATATATAGATAGGTAGGTAGGTAGGTAGGTAGGTAGGTAGGTAGATAGATAAATCCTATTGGTTCTGTTTCTCTGGAGAACCCTGATACATAAGTGATGTTTAGAAAATCTGAAATATATAGCTCATTGCACACAGTCATCTTCTCAATTTTTAGTTCATTAGTTTTTTTGCCTTTTTCACATTATGAAACCCTTTGACAGTTTAAAGAAAGCTATCAATCTAACCCTCAGAAAAAGGCCTATGTGCACATGTACACTCCATTTTGCCTACACGTATCATGGACCCCAAGTAAAGAACCCCTCTTTTGATATACAATATTTATGGAAAGAAGGTCCACAGAAGCAAATACATACACTCTACCACAGTCACCACTGCCGCAAGTCAGCAGTCAATTTGTAGCATACCATGTATTGAGTACATGTTTATGTAGGATGTGGTCTTGGGTTCAAATTACTTTTCAATACCTTTCCCTCAACACTCTGAAATGTTCTGGGATTTCTCTTTGTATTCAAGATCAAAGAATTTTAGATCATTAAACCAAAGATGAAACAAGATGCCTGATGTTACAAATACTTACAAGTATTATTTTTGGTAACCATTAGAAACAGAAATGACAAGCAAAACAAGTTAAAACACAGAAACAGCACAAACCACTCAGTGTGCTAAATTTCATACAATAAAAGTAAAATATGAGTGAGCTAATTAAGAGTATTTTTTTTCTCTTAAAATAGTTTCTTAAATCAGTTTATACCAGAAACACACACACACAGGCACACATATATACACATACACTTATATAGGCATACATTGCCAAGCTCTAAAATTATATGAACATACCCAGAATTTATGAGTTTTCATTTAGAATGCAATTCTTAATATTTTTTAAGTTACAAAATGGTTTCTTTAACTGAAGTTTTGTCTATTCAACTGCCTATCATATGTATGTATGAAAGGGCGTCTACCCACAGGATTATCCATTCAGAAAATATAAACTGTGAGTTGAAATATGTCATCAAAGTAAAAAGAAACCCTATTTTAAAAAGACACTTGAAAACCATAAAAATCATTATTTTCTCTAGTAGGTGAAAAGCTAAAGATCATTCTCAGGGAGAACAACAGCCATGGACAGAGCCTGAACTCTCAGATTTCCTGCTCTATTAGTGGAGATGAAAAACCTCCATTTTATGAAGTTAAGATTAGAGCAAGTGTTAACAAAATAAAGTCAGCTACATATTTTTTAAAATTCTGACACCATTAAGGGAATAAGGGAATTACTAGAAATAACTCCAAAATTCTTTCCCACTGAACTTAAATTCTTTATACAGTGTCTGTCTGTTAATAGTTATGAGAAGGAAGAGAAAAACAAAGAAATTTCTATATGATAAGTATTGTTTTGTTTCTGGCTTCCATTATGAAAAAATATATTTTTAAAAATATTTTGTTCTCAGTGTTAAGTACTATATCTGAAATGTTTATAATAATTGCATTTGAGATGATTTCTAGAGGCTTGGGAAAGAACAATTATAGGTTTTTGCATTTACTTTTAGAAAGGCAAATCATTTCCTGTGTTCCTATAAGAAAATGACCATTGTGAATTCTTGGGTTCCTGCTCATAATATACAAGATTACTTTCTCTTAGGAAAAACAAATTATGGTTAGAAAGTTTCTGAAGCAGAGAGCAGGGCTCAATCAGAAATTCCTTCCACGGACTGTGGAAAGTGATTCAGGATGTATCAGAACACTCACACTGAAGAAGTTTTAGGTGCTAATTGTGTCTTCAATGTTTTCCTGAAGCCAAACTCAGATTTATGTAAGACATAAGAGGCATGAGAGGCCTATCTTGAGTCTTAGCACTTGGAAAGGCCTTTGGAAAAGAAATGGAAAGGAGACATAGTTTCTGAGGAAACCTGGATAACGTGAACTAATGACTGGGATAAATTTGTGACAAGTCTACAAAAAGGAGCTTTATTGGAGGGGAAAACAACAATCTATTGTATAGACTATCAATGATTAAAAATATCAAAATAAACTTCTAGAAGTCCTTTATAGCCTTGAAAAAAATACATTTTACAAAATGCTCTATAACATGTAACACAGATTCTGAGAGCTACAAACACTTAAAAGCATAAAGTGTTTGTAGTATACTACTTAAGATGGCATTATCTAAAACAAAAATTCTCAACCAACAGGTGGTAAGTGGCAGCACAAGGAAATTTTCTGAATTTTATTCTCTACAAAATCCATTTTTCAATCCTGCCCAAGGCTGAAATTTTGTCTTGACTTCTGAATAATAAAAATTTGGAAAGTCCCAGTGTCAAATATCCAGGAAGAAATTTCATGATCATAGCTCTGTGGTTTTCTTTGATGACAAAAACATGGGAAGGCGATATTACATTCCATCAACATCACAGAATGGATTGTAGGTTGTATTTCCTAGGCCTTCTTTCAGTCTCCTAGAGTCTAATTTCCTTCTATTGTGGGTTCTTCTTTATATTGCCATTTATTAGTAGAGTTTGATAGAAAACTTTAATTCACAGGTTTAAATTCCTTCTCCCACACATTCACCAAGCATATTAAGTTACATCCTTTACCTCCTTGAACCCTAGTTTCATCATTTGTAATACAAAACTGGAAATACCTACCACTCAGGTCTTCCTTCCTAGGGCTTGAGTATAACTCATCTTCTAAAACATGCAGTATCTTTTCCCCATATATATACCTAGGAATTTACTTTGGTTTGATGGCAACTATTTTTTCAATTATTTGTTTTCAACTTTCCCACTTATCATGGATATTTTTCCACTGTGGCTTCTGAAAAGATACATGGAACAATCTAACTATTTCCTGTGTCTCATTTTCCCACATTTCCTATTTTTTATGCATAGAAACAAATATCACATCCATACTAACAGCATGTATGACCTGCCTGTCCTCTTTCCCCATCATCCTATAAAATGTTACCAATCTGAAAATTTCTGACCATCGACTATCACCCCATCTTCACTGTTGAAAATTCTTTTTTGAAGGAAAATTGCTCTAAGATGTATCTTTTTACCATCAATCCACACCTGTCTACATCCATCCCCGTAATACCTGCATCTCACCTACTGCTTCTACCTGACTTGTGATCTATGGGGAAAACTGTTGACTTACAGTCAGCAACTCTAGTTTGAGTTCTGGTTCCATTCCTTAAGAGCTCTAGAAAAGTCCTCTTAAACAGGGGTTCCCAACTGGGTTCCCTATGAGCATCATCTGGGCAGCTTTTTACCTGTTAGAGCAGAGTCTTGGAGGTTGAGTGGGAGAGTAAACACATGAGTCTACTTTATGAAAAGCTCCTGTAGGTGATGCAAATGAGGAGTTAAGCATGAGATCTACTTGCCAGAACCTCTGAATTATTTTCCTAGCTCATAAAATGCCAAGTCTATTTTATAGTGATATCATGAAGGTTAAACAAGGCAATATATGGGAAAGAGTGTTATAAACTGGAAAACTGAATATAAAACAAGGTATTATGAGTCAATATTTCTGTGGGGTTTAGAGTAGAATAAGTTCATTGTCAATCACTTCTGCAGCAACCATCACACACAGAGGATTAGAAACAAGCATCAATACTGACAATCTTCTGAAATTCTCACAGTATAAAATCTCAGGGTAGGTCAGAACACCACCTTAAAAATGCATAAAGAGGTTTTAAAGCCAACAAACAAAATGCTTGTACTGCAATTTAAAATTTTAAAAAAATCTAAAAATAAAATTCACTCTGTCTGACTTGAATTACATTGACATCATTGTGGGAATCTGCTTCTCAAAGTCCCGATCTTCTAGGAAACTAGAGAAATATTGGAACACTTTGAAGCCGAAATAAAGAAAATTGATGTGCAAATATTGGTCTCTGTTCTTCCCGTACGTAAGTCGTTTCCTGGAACTGTAGTAATTGAAATGCCAAGGGAGGTTTACTAACTCGGTCCCCATTTTGTGCATTTTATATTGCAGGGGGATAAACTGTACTCTAATAGCCTGGAAAAAATACTGCAGGAAATGACTTCAGCCCTAGAGAGTTTCTAATTCATTATAATTTCCTGGATAAAACATTCACCTACAACTTTTAAGTCCCCAGAGGGTTTAATCTACTGAAGCTAATGCAAGCAAACAGGCTGGCAGAAAGGGACTATTACTCTAAAATAATTGTAATTATCCATTTGGGAAGACCATGGACTTTGCACTCAATCCACAATAGATGTTTAACTTTTCCCTTTCATCAAAATAGAAATATTTGAAGTTTACTTTTTCATTCTTGCAGGGAAAAATCACCTAATAAGCTTGTAACCTAAATTTATAACCTATGATCCAGAGTTCAAGCTTATTAGTTCAACAACACTTTGCAGTACCTGGCTCCTGTTTCTCTCTGGCTTCCTAGATTCCATTTCACCAAATACCCTTCTCTCCATATGGAACTCCTTCTCTTGTTTCATGCACCAGTTGTATAATGAGCTGGTTTATGCAGAAATGACCTGATGCATGCAGAAACAATACCATGGGCACCATGTCATCACCCATGCTCTTTCCTCTCCCTGGAAATTCCCGTAACAACTTCTACTTATACTTCAGAATTCAGCTTAAGCATCCCGTCCCCTAGAAAGTTTTCTGGCCCTTAGCCTATTTAGCTGCCCTGGGATCCTCTGGGATTCCTTATCATCCTAGGTACCCCTCTGCCCTAGCACTCGTAAGATAACAGGCAAAAATGATTTCCACATCTCTCCCCCATGTTGGATGCTAAGGTCTTTCGGGTAAAGGACAGTGCCTGATTTGTCTTTATATTCATAGTACTTGGCTCAGGGTCTGGCACTTAGTGGGCACCACAGATGTTTGGTGGTTGAATGAACGAATGATGTGATCTAAAGAAATGTTGCATGAAACCTCAGAATCAATTATACCACTTGCAAGTATTGCAATTACTACATATTTTCTAAATTTTTGTGTAGCCAGCTTTTTTTTTAGGTGGGAGAAGGTGAACTCCACTTCTCTGGTAAGCAAGGAGGCAATCCAGGGAGTCCCTTGCATGACATTCCTTGTTCTTTGGAGAGTCATTTGAATCCTTCTTACATGTTAAGCAAGTGTAAGCCAAGATCCTCTGGCTATAGAAAAGGGCATATGAAGTCCAGTCCCCTTTGGTATGCAAAATTCAAGAAGCAGTGAACTTATTTGCATAAGGCTCCCTGGACTTTGAGAGACCTTCCCAGTGGGCCAGAGTGTCCCTGAACAATGCTCAGGAGCAGGGAAAAACAGGGAAGTGTCCCCACAATAAACCTTGAGGGTAGAAAGTTATGATAATTTTTGGCTGAATGCAGGGCTGAGCTGATAGAGAAGAGCAACAGGAATCCTGGGTCTCAAGAGATGGCAGATGTCAGAACTGCCTCAACCCTGCCTCAGGGGGCATTGGCACCCTGGGCAAGAAGCTATGTATGAACAAAGGGAGCTGGTCATTAAGAGATGTAACAATTGGGGGACCCAGGCCTTCCCTTGGCATGGAGCTTCTCATTGGAGAGCTTGTGGGTCTTCACTTTGACTGGGGTGTGTCTTCAGACCAGCACCAACAAGAAGAACAAAGCAGAATAGTCATAACCCATCCCCTCATCTCCCACTTTCCCTCCTGTGCCAGAGACTGTGGATTGGTTACACTAATTTCCATTGCTCTTTCCCACTATAGAGCTTGGGAAACCAAATGCATGACTTGCTTCCCAGCTCTTTTGCAGGTAGGAGTGGCTGTGTGGCCCAGCTCTGGCCCAAGCATGATACACAAGCAGAAGTCTCCCAGGCGACTTCTGATTAAGCCTTTGTTTTCCATATAAAATGGAGAAAGACGTATCTGGCACTGCCCTCCCTCCTCTTTTCCTGCCTGAATACATTGCTAGATGTTTGAGCCTCAGCAAGCATCTTGCAGTGAAGGGGAAACAAGCCATTACATTATGGATAGCAAAGCAAAAAACAGAACTTAGTACTACCATGGAGTCGTTATATCTACAGACTTCTTGTCACTTAGGTAAAATAAAACTCTACATGTTTAAGCTACTGTCAGATTATCGTTATATGCAGTTAAAGCATTCTTAATTGATACAACATTCACACCCCCAGCTATATTCATCAGACACTAGTAACCACAAGTGATACATAGACGCATGGGGGAGGTCACCCTTAACAGGACATCTGGTGGCATGCTACACAGTACAGAATGGTACTCTTAGGCATTGTACTCTAGGATGCCAGGAGGGTGTTCTTTTCAGCCAAAGGACACTGTAGGTATAAGTATGCTAATTTTTAAAGTTCAGATTGGAAGAGCAAACTCCAATAGTAAAGCAACTATGGACCACATTTATGATCAAATGATTCTTCCAGACCTCTGTGTGGACACTAAATATGGATTTAAGCAGAGTGAAAGAAAACAATTTTTTAGTGTTGTATATGGAAAGAAAAAGTAAATTGAATAAAAATCATGTTCTAACACAGGCATCTCAAACTCTAAAAATAAGAAGCAAAATATTTAGGTCAAATACAAACCAAATGGTTAGTAGTGGTTACCACTTGGTTCTGTGATTAGAGTTGGAGGGAAGTGCGTTAGCTATTGCATTTTTTTATATTTCTGTATTCTTTGAATTTTTGTTACAAGAATGTATTAATTTGCTAATGGGAAAAATTTTCTGATAAATAAACCCACCTCTAAGAAGGCATTTATCAAATGCTTACTATGCATTTTCCCGTTTAATCCTCAACACTATATGATGGGCATTATGTTCACCAATAAAGAAACTAAGATGTAAAGATTTTAAGTAACTTGACAATATCACACAGCCAGTGACTGGAAGAATAATCCAATCGATTTGGACTCGAAGATTCTTCAGTCCAAATCCAAAGCCCATTCTCTAAGCACAGTGCCATACTGCCTCTCCCAGATGTTTCTGGATATGTAGGTATTCTTAATTCTCTTTACCAAGAGTTTCTTTGAATGATGTGTTCATTAGACTCTTTTTAAGGAAACTGTCTTCCAATAGCTTCCTCCCCTCTCTCCTTCCCTCGAGTATAAGTATCAATATCTTTAGAAACAGGAATTATCCTACCTTCTTTTAGTGTCTCGTTAGGGATTTACCTTGTCAAGACCATCTAAGGCTGGTGTATCCTTAGAGTCCCATCCTGGTAACTTTGGGGGAAGAGATTTAAATGCATTAATTACTCTCAGTACAAGACACCAGGCACTCAGAAGGAGTTTCACGGCACAAAGAACTGGGTAGCAGGTTATGTTGTTTCTTTAACGAGGAAATACGTTTAAATGTGAGGAAGATTAATTCTTCAAAAATAGGCTTCATAACTATATAAAGTATCAACGTAAGAAACAGAAAATTCAGAATGTACCTAATGTCAGAGGAAATGAATGCTTTATTTGAATAAAAGGCTGGCGTGAAATATCGCCTACTGTAAGTCAGAAGGTCTGTCTGGAATATTTCACAAGACTCCAGATTCTGCATTTGTTTTTTTATAGCTCTTGAGGCCTATATAAGAACTTGACCCTGGGGTTATCCAAACTAAATCTCGGATAAGCTTCCATTAACGTATCTTAGTAAAAAAAGAATAAGTCATATTTTAAAAGACTGTGAAATTACAACCTACAACCATAAAGTGTTAGAACGTGAATCAACTCTAAGTGGGAGATAGGTTTGAATTCACTGCTTATTCAATGATCCAGTAATAGATCATTTTAGTATTATTTTTACATATTGTATATATTTAATTTTCAATGCAAAAAGAAATATTATGGAAAGAAAAGCCTTTACACGGTATCATCCCACTAAATGAATGTGAAAGAGACTCAGGTTTAATTCCAAGTTTTGCCATTAATAAACTATATGACTCCCAGATTTTTATCTAAAGCTCAGACTTGCACACCTAGCTCCTTAACTCTACATATCTAGAGTTGGTCGTTTTTCCCCTAGAGTTGGTCGATCATTTGGTCGTTTTTCCCCTAGATTAATTGCACTGTGGTCAGAGAGCATGTTCTGTATCATTTTAGTCCTTTAGCAATTATTGAGACTTGCTTTACAGCTCAGCACATGTCAGTTTTTATAAACGTTCCATGTGTGCTTGAAAAGAATGTATATTCTGCAGTCAGGTAAAGTTAGATTAAGTTTATTAAATGACAGTTTAAATCGTTGATAAATTTTCTTCTGCTGGCTCTATTAATTACTTAGGTACTCAAAAATCTCATATGATGGCAAATATGTGAATTTCTATTAGCTTTGTGTCATATAATTTGAAACTGTTATTAGGTGATTACAGATTTACAACTGTTATAACGTACTGGCAAATTGAACGTTTTATCATTATGAAGTGACCCTTTATCTTCAGTAATGCTTTTTACCTTAATGTCTTTCCTATCTGATATTAAGACTATCTTATCTGACCAACTTCCTCTTACCTAGAATTGAATGGTATATCTTTTCCTGTCCTTTTACCTTTAACTTTTCTGTATGTTTAAGTTTAATGTGTATCTCTTATAAACTTTGTATAATTGACTTTTTGATCCTGCCTGACAATCTTTTAATTGGAATATTTGGTCCATTTGCATTTTGTTTACTAGCATTTCAGTTTAAATTGCTGTCTTACTTTGTGCTATTTATCCCACCTGTTCTATGTTTCATTTATTTTCCTTTCTTGCTTTCTTTTGATTATTTTTGATAGCTACATTTTTCCCCTCTCATAGTGAGACAGTTTTCTATCCTTTTAGTGGATACTCTAAATATTACAAAATGCATACTTACTGTCTGTTATAAGCTAAAATTAATCAGTAACTTTATCCATTTCCCAGGGAACTTAGGATACATTAACTCTATTGACTCCTTTCCCTATGCATATATTGTTGGTTAATATGTTAATTCCATCAAGTTTGCTCTTTTAAATTTAGCATTTGAGTGTTTTATACTCTCAGTGCTCATTTAGATTCACCCATGAATTTATCACTTTGCTCCTCATGCCTTTTTGCTTCTCTGCCCTCCCATCTGGGATCTCTTTCCTTCCACACGAAGTAGATATCCTGAATCTCCCTATTTTTCTTGATGGCCACCCTGTCTCTGCTATTCTGAAATGTCTTTAACTTACTCCTTTCTTTCAAAAAATATTTTCACTGGATATAAAATTCTGGGTTAGCAATTATTTTTCTTTCAGCCTTTTGAAAATATCATGCCACAGTCTTTGGTTCAGCTGTTGTCTAACCGCCAATGCTGTGGATATAATCTTTCTTTTCCTCTGATATCTTTTAAGATTTTCTTTGCCTCTGATGTTCTATAGTTTCACTGTGTGTCTAGTGTGGGTTTCTTTTTATTTAATCCACTTAGGGATTTATAAGCTTCTGAATTTGTGAATTGGTATCTTTTATCATCCTGGAAAATCCTCAGTAATTGTCTTCTTATTTGGCATCTCTGCCCCCATTCTCTCTTTCCTCTCCTTCTGGAACTCCTATTAATCTTTAACAGATGTTAATCTTTCTCATTCCATCACCTGGACTTTTAATCTCTTTTCTATATATTTCATCTTTTTTGTCTCTCTGTGGTATATACTGAATAATTTTTATCATCTGTCTTCTAGGTACTACTATTTTTTCAGCTGTCTTATTTGAATTTTTAACCTTAGTTATTGTATTTTTATTTCTAAAAGTTCTATTTGGTTCTTCTTCAAATCAGCTCCAGTGACTTTTATAGTTGCCTGTTTTCTGCAGATATGTTCAAGCTTGCTTTTTATTTTTCCAGTAAATCCTTTAACATGTTCATCATAGTTAAAGTCTCTGTCTCACAATTCCAATATCTGGGTCATCTCTGAGTTTAGTTCTGTCATTTGTTTAATCTCTTGACAATGGATTGTTTCTCTTATATATATATATTTTTTAGGCCTTAGAATTTTTGACTGAATGCCACACATCTTGTGGAGAATAGTTGAGAGAGATAAATAATATTTACACATGGCCATTAGTGTGGGGGACTGAGTGAATCAAGTCAGTCAAAACAGGTTTGGATTTTATTATTTTACCTTTGGTGAACTACAGTCTGCATGTTCCTCCAGGGATGGGCTACACTCAGCTTGTACTTGAGTTAGACCTGGGTGCCAGAGGATCTGTTTTCCTGCTCCACCCTCAGCTTTGAGCAAGTCCTGCTTACCTGTGTCACCTGACAAACTGATGCCTCCCAAAGTGGTAAACTGCTCTTCTCACACTGATAGCAGATCTCTGCTTGCTATTGGCACAGGATCCTGGGCCCTAGAGGTTTTCTACCTCTCCCCAGGGACCAAAGTTGTTTTTGTTTTTTTAATTGGGGTATATTTGTTTTACAGTGTTGTGTTAGTTTCTACTGTACAGCGAAGTGGAGTTCCCTGTGCTATACAACAGGTTATTAGTTATCTACATTATACATATATAGTAATCTACTTTATACATATATATGTCAATCCCAGTCTCCCAGTTCATCCCACCCCCAACCCCGCTTTCCCCCCTTGGTGTCCATATATTTGTTCTCTACCTCCGTGTCTCTATTTCTGCCTTGTAAACCAGTGCATCTGTACCATTTTTCTAGGTTCCACATATATGTGTTAATATACAATATTTCTCTCTGACTTACTTCATTCTGTATGACAGTCTCTAGGTCCATCCACATCTCTACAAATGACCCAATTTCGTTCCTTTTTATGGCTGACTAATATACCATTGTATATATGTACCACATCTTCTTTATCCATTTGTCTGTCGATGGACACTTAGGTTGCTTCCATGACCTGGCTATTGTAAATAGTGCTGCAATGAACATTGGGGGGCATGTGTCTTTTTGAATTATGGTTTTCTCTGAGTATATGCCCAGTAGTGAGATTGCTGGGTCATATGGTAATTCTATTTTTAGTTTTTTAAGGAACATCCATACTGTTCTCCATAGTGGCTGTATCAATTTACATTCCCACCAACAGTGCCAGAGGGTTCCCTTTTCTCCAGACCCTCTCCAGCATTTATTGTTTGTAGATTTTCTGATAATGCCATTCTGACTGGTGTGAGGTGATACCTCACTGTAGTTTCGATCTGCATTTCTCTAATAATTAGTGATATTGAGCATCTTTTCATGTGTTTGTTGGCCATCTGTATGTCTTCTTTGGAGAAATGTCTATTTAGCTCTTCCACCTATTTTTGGATTGGGTTGTTTGTTTTTTTGATATTCAGCTTCATGAGGTGTTTATATATTTTGGAGATTAATCCTTTGTCTGTTGATTCATTTGCAAATATTTTCTCCCATTCTGAGGGTTGTCTTTTCATCTTGTTTATGGTTTCATCTGCTGTGCAAAAGCTTTTAAGTTTCATTAAGTCCCATTTGTTTATTTTTGTTTTTATTTCTATTTCTCTAGGAGGTGGGTCAAAAAAGATCTTGCTGTGGTTTATGTCAAAGAGTTCTGCCTACGTTTTCCTCTAAGAGTTTTATAGTGTCTGGCTTACATTTAGGTCTTTAATCCATTTTGGTTATTTTTGTGTATGGTGTTAGGGAGTGTTCTAATTGCATTCTTTTACATGTAGCTGTCCAGTTCTCCCAGCACCACTTATTGAAGAGGCCGTCTTTTCTCCATTGTGTATTCTTGCCTCCTTTGTCGTAGATTAGTTGACCAGAGGTGTGTGGGTTTACCTCTGGGCTTTCTATCCTGTTCCATTGATCTATATTTCTATTTTTGTGCCAGTACCATATTGTCATGATGACTGTAGCTTTGTAGTATAGTCTGAAGTCAGGGAGTTTGATTCCTCCAGCTTCGCTTTTTTCCCTCAAGATTGCTTTGGCTATTCGGGGTCTTTTGTGTCTCCATACAGATCTTAAGATTTTTTGTTCTAGTTCTGTGAAAAATGCCAGTGGTAGTTTGATAGGGATTGCATTGAATCTGTAGATTGCTTTGGGTAGTATAGTCATTTTCACAATGTTGATTCTTCCAATCCAAGAACATGGTATATCTCTCCATCTGTTTGTATCATCTTTGATTTCTTTCATCAGTGTCTTATAGTTTTCTGAGTAGAGGTCTTTTACCTCCTTAGGTAGGTTTATTCCTAGGTTTTTTATTCTTTTTGTTGCAATGGAGAATGGGATTGTTTCCTTAATTTCTCTTTCTGATTTTCGTTGTTAGTTTATAGGAATGCAAGTGATTTCTGTGCATTAATTTTGTATCCTGCTAAATTACCAAATTCATTGATTAGCTCTAGTAGTTTTCTGGTGGCCTCTTTACAATTCTCTATGTATAGTATCATGTCATCTGCGAACAGTAACAGTTTTACTTCTTTTCCAATTTGTATTCCTTTTATTTCTTTTTCTTCTCTGATTGCCATGGCTAGGACTTTCAAAACTATGTTGAATAACAGTGGCGAGAGTGGAAATCCTTGTCTTGTTCCTGGTCTTAGAGGAAATGCTTTCAATTTTTCACCATTGAGAATGATGTTTGCTGTAGGTTTGTCATATATGGCCTTTATTATGTTGAGGAAGGTCCCTCTATGCCCACTTCCTGGAGAGTTTTTATCATAAATGGGTGTTGAATTTAGTCAAAAGCTTTTTCTACATCTGTTGAGATTATCATATGGTTTTTATCCTTCAATTTGTTAATATGGTGTATCACATTGATTGATTCGCATATATTGAAGATTTCTTGCATCCCTGGGATAAATCTCACTTGATCATGGTGTATGATCCTTTTAATGTTTCGTTGGATTCTGTTTGCTAGTATTTTGTTGAGGATTTTTGTATCTATATTCATCAGTGATACTGGTCTGTAATTTTCTTTTTTGTAGTATCTTTGTCTGGTTTTGGTATCAGGGTGGTGGTGGCCTCATAGAATAAGTTTGGGGGTATTCTTTCCTCTGCAAGTTTTTGGAAGGGTTTGAGAAGGATGGGTGTTAGCTCTTCTCTAAATGTTTGATAGAATTCACCCATGAAGCCATCTGGTCCTTGAGTTTTGTTTGTTGGAAGATTTTTAATCACAGTTTCAATTTCATTGCTTGTGACTGGTCTGTTCATATTTTCAATTTTTCCTGGTTCAGTCTTGGAAAGTTATACCTTTCTAAGAATTTGTCCATTTCTTCTAGGTTGCCCATTTTATTGGCATATATTTGCTTGTAATAGTCTCTTATGATGCTCTGTATTTCTGCGGTGTCCATTGTAACTTCTCCTTTTTCATTTCTAATTTTATTCATTTGAGTACTCTTCCTCCTGTTCTTGGTGAGTCTGGCTAAAGGTTTATCAATTTTGTTTATCTGCTCAAAGAACCAGTTTTTAGTTTTATTGATCTTTGCTATTGTTTCCTTTGTTTCTATTTCATTTATTTCTGCTCTGATCTTTATGATTTCTTTCCTTCTACTAACTTTGGGTTTTGTTTGTTCTTCTTCCTCTAGTTCCTTTAGGTGTAAGGTTAGATTGTTTATTTGAGATTTTTCTTGTTTCTTGAGGTAGGATTGTATTGCTATAAACTTCCCTCTTAGAACTGCTTTTGCTGCATCCCATAGGTTTGCGATAGTTGTGTTTTTGTTGTCATTTGTCTCTAGGTATTTTTTGATTTCCTCTTTGATTTCTTCAGTGATCTCTTGGTTATTTAGTAGCGTATTGTTTAACCTCCATGTGTTTGTGTTCTTTATGTTTTTTTTCCTGTAATTTATTTCTAATCTCATAGCGTTGTGGTCAGAAAAGATGCTTGATACAATTTCAATTTTCTTAAATTTACCGAGGCTTCATTTGTGACCCAAGATGTGATCTGTCCTGGAGAATGTTCCATGTGCACTTGAGAAGAAAGTGTAATCTGCTGTTTTCGGATGGGATGTCCTGTAAATATCAATTAAATCTATCTGGTCTATTGTGTCATTTAAAGCTTGTTTTTTCTTATTAATGTTCTGTCTGGTTGTTCTGTCCATTGGTGTATGTGAAGTGTTAATATCCCCAATTATTATTGTGTTGCTGTCGATTTCCTCTTTTATAGCTGTTAGCATTTGCCTTATGTATTGAGGTCCTCCTATGTTGGGTGCATATATAATTGTTGTATCTTCTTCTTGGATTGATCCCTTGATCATTATGTAGTGTCCTTCCTTGTCTCTTGTAACATTCTTTTTTTTTTAAAGTCTATTTTATCTGATATGAATATTGCTACTCCAGCTTTCTTTTAATTTCCATTTGCATGGAGTATCTTTTTCCATCCCCTCACTTTCAGTCTGTATGTGTCCCTAGGTCTGAAGTGGGTCTCTTGTAGACAGCATATATATGGGTCTTGTTTTTGTATCCATTCAGCCAGTCTTTTGGTTGGAGCATTTAATCCATTCACATTTAAGGTAATTATCGATATGTATGTTCCTATTACTATTTGCTTAATTGTTTTGGGTTTGTTTCTGTAGGTTCTTTTCTTCTCCTGTGTTTCCCACTTAGAGAAGTTCTTTTAGCAGTTGTTGTAGAGCTGGTTTGGTGGTGCTGAATTCTCTTAGCTTTTGCTTGTCTGTAAAGCTTTTAATTTCTCTATCGAATCTGAATGAGATCCTTGCTGGGTAGAGTATTCTTTGTTGTAGGTTCTTCCCTTTCATCACTTTAAATATATAGTGCCACTCCCTTCTGGCTTGCAGAGTTTCTGCTAATAAATCAGCTGTTAACCTTATGGGGATTCCCTTGTATGTTATTTGTTATTTTTCCCTTGTTGCTTTTAATTTTTGCCTGTAATTTTTGTCAGTTAGATTACTGTGTATCTCGGGGTGTTTCTCCTTGGGTTTATACTGCCTGGGACTCTCTGCACTTCCTGGACTTGGGTGGCTATTTTCTTTCCCATGTTAGGGAAGTTTTCGACTATAATCTC
Source organism: Eubalaena glacialis (assembly GCF_028564815.1). Lineage (NCBI taxonomy): Eukaryota > Metazoa > Chordata > Mammalia > Artiodactyla > Balaenidae > Eubalaena > Eubalaena glacialis. The sequence goes on from NC_083717.1 coordinate 147,542,851, forward strand.
TTCAAATATTTTCTCGGGTCCTTTCTCTCTCTCTCTTCTCCTTCTGGGTCCTCTATAATGTGAATGTTGATGTGTTTAATGTTGCCCCAGAGGTCTCTTAGGCTATCCTAATTTCTTTTCTTTCTTTTTTCTTTATTCTGTTCTGCAGCAGTGATTTCCACCATTCTGTCTTCCAGATCACTTATCTGTTCTTCTGCCTGAGTTATTCTGCTATTGATTCCTTCTGGAGTATTTTTCATTTCAGTTATTTATTGTTCATCTCTGTTTGTTTGTTCTTTAATTCTTCTAGGTCTTTGTAAAACATTTCTTGCATCTTCTAGATCCTTGCCTCCATTCTTTTTCCGAGGTCCTGGATCATCTTCACTATCATTATTCTGAGTTCTTTTTCTGGAAGGTTGCCTATCTCCACTTCATTTAGTTGTTTTTCTGGGGTTTTATCTTGTTCCTTCATCTGGGACATAGTCCTCTGCCTTTTCATTTTGTCTATCTTTCTGTGATTGTGGTTTTTGTTCTGCAAGCTGCAGGATTGTAGTTCTTCTTGCTTCCGCTGTTTGCCCTTTGGTGGATTGGGCCAAAGGTTTTTGCATTTACCTCTCCCTCAGAGGCAGTGTATCTTTGCCTGGGACCTGAAGGCAGGAAGGTATGCTCTCTCTCCAGCAGTGGTTAATGTTTTTTTTACTCATACAAGAGAAAGGTCTGAGGAAGTGGGCAGTGTTTCATGTCTGTCACCCAAGATTATTAGATCAACCACTACCTGCATGCCTGTGTCACTGAGGGATGTCTTCTCACCAGGCTCCTGTCCCAATCGTTCTCATTAGCACCTAGTGGAGGCTGGTGGAAAGGAGCTCCCAGGTGAATGTGAACTACTGTCATGTCAAGGCTCCTACTTCCTCTAAGCTAATACTTTAGTCCATACTTGGCCCTTAAAGAATTCTTTAAAATTTTAGCTGATTTCTGTTGGGAAACACTTCTTCATGGGTCTCTCATGTTTGTGCATGATCTGTGAAGAGGCACTGACTGCCTTTGTTCTGTCTGGACTACCTTCTCAGCCTGGGAAAACAGAGATAGCATTTCCCTCTGGAAGAGAGACACTTTTGATTACTGTCTACTGTAATGAAGATGTCTCCCTCCAGAGCCAAGGGGAGGCAATGCTTAATACCCATTATAAAATATTTAGGTTCCTTGAGCTCAGGGTACCTTCCTGAAATGTAACCCACTGCATGTATAGGTGTTACCTGGCCTCTACTCAGTGCCCTGTAGGATTGGGGATCAGGGAACTAGCACAGATACTGAAACTCTGATTGATACTGTTTGGGCAAGTAATAAAGTCCCTTGTCTCTGATATAAGAAACTGTGGCAAGCTAACTTATAACTTGCAGATAGCGTGAAATCTTAGAACTTTCCAAGTTTCTTCTTTACTGGCAGCCTCCTATTCTCTGCCAAAGGTGAAACAGTCCATGTATTCTGTCTCAGGGGCTTGTCACTCTGAAATTCAGTTCCTTTGGCTGCCCTCTCTGATGTGTAATAGAAAAGTTATGATTTTTTTTTTCTTCTTAGGATGGGAGGAACATTCTCTTGCAGCTTTCTGTATCTTAAATGGAAGCACAACTCCCAAGGTGTACCTATTTGATTACTTTCTATTACCAAAGATAGACACTTATTGATCTTTGAATTTAATGTTCTGCTTATACATGCTTAGTTTTTAAAAGAAGCATAAGCTTGGGTAATGAACTCTAGGAATTCTGAAAAATGGCTCATGGAATGTTTCATCACAAGGGCTGGAAACAATGGACCACGGATGTTTACGTTCCAGCATAGGTGAGTCAGGAGGGGGTAAAAGAATCTGATTCATGATGAATGAGACGTTATACAGAATGTACATATGCACTGGCCACCAACTCTTATAGAGAATCATGGAGATATATAGGAAAATTACAACCACTTAGGGGTAGAGAGAGGGCTTTTGAAGCTCTTAAAAATGGACAGGAGGATGTGGTAGAAACACCTGAAAAGGATACAAAGGCTAGGTAGAAGAACAGAAAGTGGAGTCTTGAGGATTCATAGATTTTCTATTTCTTTGTTGTTTTTTTCCCTCTCTACATTCACTCTCCCTTTTCCTAATAAACAGAATCTAGATTTCTCTTGTGAGGTTCGCCTCTTCTGTATTGTGGAAGTCTGGTTAGGGCTGCCATTTAAAGTGCCTCGTGTTCACCTAGCCAACATTCCCAGGACTCCCTGAGTCATGAAAGACAGAAAAACAGCTGGAACTGATCCATTACTGAGCTGTTAGTTCCTGCTACATAGATCCCAAAACAGCTTTGGTTCCTAGCTTTTCAAAGCATAGCTTAACTCTGTGAATTACCCAATATTCTCATTTTGCTTAAGTTAACCAAAGTTGAATTTCTGTTGCTTGCAACCAAAGAACTTCAACTGATACAGGGAAAGTGGTCCAATAGAGGGCATGACAGAGGCCAAAAGAAGCTTTTAAAGGTAGCCTGAAATCCAGATACTTTATTTAAAATTATTAAAAGAACACGTATTAACTGTCAAAATTGCTGGCTATGGTACAATGACTAATTGATTTCATGTTTCTACATGCTTGTAGTTAATGGTTAGGCTGATGATGTTTTATTACTAAAAACTATATTTAGAGTTCACTCTCATATCTCCCAAGTAAGAAATAAAAACAAATGAGAATGAACTGAAATAATACACATTACATGCTCTAAGAAAAACATCTAGGAAGGGGTGCTGGGAGGAGCAATGATCTATGTTACAATGAAATATACAGTCGACCCTTGAACAATGCGGGGTTTAGGGGAGCCAACCCCTGAACAAACAACTTTACAATTAGCCCTCCATAACCACAGTTCCACATCTACAGATTCAACCAACCACAGATCCTGCAGTACTGTAGAACGTAGTGAAAGAAATCTACATATAAGTAGAACCACACAGTTCAACCCTGTGTTTTCAAGGGGCAACTATACATATATATAATTATATATATAATTATATATAAGGGAATCATTATATAACATATATAACAGAATATATATTTTATATATATATATATCTTACTCTGCATCCTTTTTAGGGTTATTTCATTACTTTTTGAAAATATTATAAAAGTAAATTTACCATTTTGCCACGGACTAGTTTAACACAGGGTTATTCAACCTTGGCACTATTGATATTTGGGCAGGATAATTCTTTGTTGGGGGGGCAGGGGAGCTGTCCAATGCATTGTAGGGAGTTTAGTAGCACCCCTGGCCTCTACTAGCCCCACTATATGCCAGTAACACCCCTATAATGCCAATCAAAAATGTCTCTTGAGAATGGACTTGAGGACCCGGGGAGGGGGAAGGGTAAGCTGGGACGAAGTGAGGGAGTGGAATGGACATATACACACTACCAAATGTAAAATAGATAGCTAGTGGGAAGCAATCGCATAGCACAGGGAGATCAGCTTAGTGCTTTGTGTCACCTAGAGGGGTGGGATAGGGAGGGTGGGAGGGAGATGCAAGAGGGAGGAGATATGGGGATATATGTATATGTATAGCTGATTCACTTTGTTATACAGCAGAAACTAACACACCATTGTACAGCAGTTATACTCCAATAAAGATGTTAAAATAAATAAAATAAATAAAAAATGTCTCTTGACATTGCCAAATGTCCTCTGGGGGGGAGAGGAGGGGGCAAAATTTTTCCCTGATTAAGAAACACTGGTTTTAACATCATGACCACAATAAGACAAATACAACTGCCAGCTCTATGATTCCATTGTGGAATCAACTGTGATTAAACTAGAGTTACATTCAGCTTTTAGTTTAAAATGTATTGTGGCTAGAACTAAGTTAATTATGCCAGTTATTGTTTAGAGCTGAGCTGTCTAATACCGTAGTCACCAGCCACATGTGGCTAACAAGCACTTGAAATGTAGCTACTCCGAAGTGAGATGTGTAGTAAGTGTAAAATATGCACTGGATTTTGAAGACTTGATATGAAAAAAAGAATGTAAAATAACTTATTTTTATGTTAACTGAACAAGTTTGGATATACTTACTGGGTGAAATATATTAAAATTAATTTCACCTGCTCAGTTCTACTTTTTTAATGGGGCTACAGAAAATTCTAAATTACATGAAATGGCGCATTATATTTCTATTGGACCTCACTGGTCTAGAAACTTGAAATGATTTAGTATTACTTGTTTTTTTAAAAAAATTATTTAATTATTAACAAACTTTATTTTTTAGAGCAGGTTTAGATTTCCAGCAAAACTGAGCAGAAAGTACAGAGTTCCCATATAATCCTTGCCTTCCACATGTCCAGTCTCTGACACTGAGTTTTTAATCATGAATTGGTGCTGAATTTTGTGAAATATTTTTCCTGCATCTATTCACGTTCATATGATTTTTTCTCTTTTAGATGGTTGATGTGATGTGTTACATTAATTGATTTTCAAATGTTGATGCATCCTTGCCTACCAAGGATAAATCCCACTTGGTCATGGTACATAATTTTTTTTGTACACTGTCAGATTCAATTTGTTGACTATTTTTGCATCTATGTTCATGGTCCATTGTTGGTCTATAGTTTTCTTGTACTATCTTTGACTGGTTTTGATATTAGAGTAATGCTGGCCTCATAGAATGAGTTTAGAAGTATTTTATTGGCTTCTATCTTTTGGAATAAATTGCAAAGAATTGGTATAATTTGTTCTTTAAATGTTGGAAAAAATCCCCCAGTGAACACATCTGGGCATGGTGCTTTCTGTTTTAAAAGGTTATTAATGATTGATTCAACTTCTTCAATAGCTGTAGGCCTATTCAGATGGTCTACTTCTTCTTGGGTGAGTTTTGGCAGATTGTCTTTAAAGGAATTCATCCATTTCATCTAGGTTATCAAATTTGTGGACATAGAGCTGTTCATATTGTTCCTTTAATATACTATTATAATCCATGGGATCTGTAGTGATGTTTCCTCTTTCATTTTTGATATTAGTAATTTGTATCTTCTTTCTTTTTTTTTTAAACTTCTTTATTGGAGTATAATTGCTTTACAATGGTGTGTTAGTTTCTGCTTAATAACAAAGTGAATCAGTTATACATATACATATACCCCCGTATCTCTTCCCTCTTGTGTCTCCCTCCCTCCCACCCTCCCCATCCCACCCATCTAGGTGGTCACAAAGCACCGAGCTGATCTCCCTGTGCTATGCGGCTGCTTCCCACTAGCTACCTATTTTACATTTGGTAGTATATATATGTCCATGCCACTCTCTCACTTTGGCCCAGCTTACCCTTCCCCCTTCCCGTATCCTCAAGTCCATTCTCTAGTAGGTCTGTGTCTTTATTCCCATCTTGCCACTAGGTTCTTCATGACCTTTTTTTTTTCTTTTTAGATTCCATATATATGTGTTAGCATACGGTATTTGTTTTTCTCTTTCTGACTTACTTCACTCTGTATAACAGACTCTAGGTCCATCCACCTCACTACAAATAACTCAATTTCGTTTCTTTTTATGGCTGAGTAATATTCCATTGTATATGTGTCACATCTTCTTTATCCATTCATCTGTCGATGGACACTTAGGTTGCTTCCATGTCCTGGCTATTGTAAATAGAGCTGCAATGAACATTTTGGTACATGACTCTTTTTGAATTATGGTTTTCTCAGGGTATATGCCCAGTAGTGGGATTCCTGGGTCGTATGGTAGTTCTATTTTTAGTTTTCTAAGGAACCTCCATACTGTTCTCCATTGTGGCTGTTATCAATTTACATTCCCACCAACAGTGCAAGAGTGTTCCCTTTTCTCCACACCCTCTCCAGCATTTATTGTTTGTAGATTTTTTGATGATGGCCATTCTGACCGGTGTGAGATGATATCTCATTGTAGTTTTGATTTGCATTTCTCTAATGATTAATGATGTTGAGCATTCTTTCATGTGTTTGCTGGCAATCTGTATATCTTCTTTGGAGAAATGTCTATTTAGGTCTTCTGCCCACTTTGGGATTGGGTTGGTTTTTTGATATTGAGCTGCTTGTAAATTTTGGAGATTAATCCTTTGTCAGTTGCTTCATTTGCAACTATTTTCTCCCATTCTGAAGGCTGTCTTTTCGTCTTGTTTATGGTTTCCTTTGCTGTGCAAAAGCTTTTAAGTTTCATTAGGTCCCATTTGTTTATTTTTGCTTTTATTTCCATTTCTCTAGGAAGTGGGTCAAAAGGGATCGTGCTGTGATTTATGTCATAGAGTGTTCTGCCTATGTTTTCCTCTAAGAGTTTGATAGTGTCTGGCCTTACATTTAGGTCTTTAATCCATTTTGAGTTTATTTTTGTGTATGGTGTTAGGGAGTGTTCTAATGTCATTCTTTTACATGTAGCTGTCCAGTTTTCCCAGCACCACTTATTGAAGAGGCTGTCTTTTCTCCATTGTATATTCATGCCTTCTTTATCAAAAATAAGGTAACCATATGTGTGTGGGTTTATCTCTGGGCTTTCTATCAGTTCCATTAATCTATATTTCTGTTTTTGTGCCAGTACCATACTGTCTTGATCACTGTAGCTTTGTAGTATAGTCTGCAGTCAGGGAGCCTGATTCCTCCAGCTCCGTTTTTCTTTCTCAAGATTGCTTTGGTTATTCGGGGTCTTTTGTGTTTCCATACAAATTGTGAAATTTTTTGTTCTAGTTCTGTGAAAAATGCCAGTGGTAGTTTGATAGGGATTGCATTGAATCTGTAGATTGCTTTGGGTAGTATAGTCATTTTCACAATGTTGATTCTTCCAATCCAAGAACATGGTATATCTCTCCATCTATTTGTATCATCTTTAATTTCTTTCATCAGTGTCTTATAATTTTCTGCATACAAGTCTTTTACCTCCTTAGGTAGGTTTATTCCTAGGTATTTTATTCTTTTTGTTGCAATGGTAAATGGGAGTGTTTTCTTAATTTCACTTTCAGATTTTTCATCATTAGTGTATAGGAATGCAAGAGATTTCTGTGCATTAATTTTGTATCCTGCTACTTTACTTTACCAAATTCGTTGATTAGCTCTAGTAGTTTTCTGGTAGCATCTTTAGGATTCTCTATGTATAGTATCATGTCATCTGCAAACAGTGACAGCTTTATTTCTTCTTTTCTGATTTGGATCCCTTTTATTTCTTTTTCTTCTCTGATTGCTGTGGCTAAAAATTCCAAAACTATGTTGAATAATAGTGGTGAGATAGTATTACTTCTTAATGAAATAAATTCTTAAGTCTATCAAATAAGCCAAAAAGACTTCAGAAAGCTTTCCACAGCCCTATGAAATTAGCTCACTTTTGAGCATCATAATTCTTTATTATCATGCCTGAATTGTTTTTTGGCTTCTTCAAACCAATTACTTCTATTCCAATGCTTTGTTCTCAGTGTTCCAGTAGGTTCATTTCTGATTGCTGATTTATCTTCAGGCTGTTCTTTATCATTTTCCTGCACATCAGTTTCTTTTATACACTCAGGAACTTTCCTAGTAGGATGCTGAGATGTTGCAGCATCCATCATACTTAGAAAATCATAAGCAGGCAGAGGAGGTTTCCATTCCTGAGCAGGTAAAATTTCTGGAAGAAAGACAGAATCAAGCATTAAAGATGAACAGATATAAAATCTCATCACATGAATATACTAGAAAATGTTTTATTTTGCAAAATATATTTGTAGGAGTGAAGGCCTTATCAGTTTTCCTTATCTGAGCAAAGCTATATTTTATTATCATCATTGTCTAAGAAGCTTGATACATTTGTCATTATTAGACATTTTTCATATATTACATTTACAAGCTATTCTATTTTAAATGCTAGTCTATTTTAAATAAAGATAAGTATTAATAGGCAAAACACAAAAGGTCCATAATCTCACTGCCTGTTAACCCTTGTTGAGGTTTTAAAAAATAGCAATATGTGTAATGAGATTACATATAGCCAGGGACAAGTTAAAATGAAGAAGTCTCTTGCTTCCCTCCCTATCCCTGTCTTTATCCCAAAGAACTATAACTATGAAATATTCCAGAAAGAAATTTTGGAACTTACATAGAGATTTATTATTTAGACAAGTATTTCCTTACATTTTAAAGCATTTTCTGTTTTGGAAGATTTGATTAACATCCTTTGCACATACTTGATGAAAAAAAAGTACATTTTATAAAAATAATTATAGGCAAGAAATCATTAAAAATTGCTATGGAATCAACTGTACTGTAAACAGACAGTGATTGGAATCATGGCAGTGAATCTTAACATTATTTTAAAACATTGGTCATTAAAAAAAGAAAATGAATTTACGCTGATAACATATATATATGAGATAAACTAGCTTTTCTCCATTTAGTAAACAGATTTCACACAATTTCAGAGTTTAATTGCCTATTTAAGATACTATTTGAGAAATAAACTATATATAAGGAAATGTGCAAAGTAAACATTTAAAAAATGAATTCCAGTGAAAGGATCTATACACTGGTACATGAAAAGAAAGTAATGCTCAAAAATAAAAACTTTAGCATCTCTCATAAATCAAATAAAAGCTTAGGACATTCTAGGAAACTTTAATTTTCTAGAGTAGATTAAAGCACAAATGAAAATCTGCATCAATATATATGTATATCTATACTCTACTTATTGATATATGATTTCTTCACTCAGACTCAATTATATGAAATCCATGGTACATCAGCAGGGTATTACATTTAGGCTACCCTTGTAATTGATGTTTCAAATTACAGTGTTGCCAGGTTAGCAGACTCAAAAGTGACAAACGGATAAAATAGTTTCTTGAGTATAATGACTAGGTAAGAAGTAAGAATAACTATACTTTGCAATATGCAGATAAAGTATCTTTAAGAAAAGTCCAATTTAAAGCACAGCAAAGATTTAGCAGTATTTATTTTTTAAGGTAAACACTGCAGCCTAGTGGTCTGAGATGATGACAAAATGCCTGAAACTGGACATCCTAATTCTGCTAATTATTTCCTGAAGGAACTCTATAAAGATCTTAATGGTTTTCAGTTACAAATAAAACTGTACTCTCATCACATATGGGCAATAAAGACATTATTATCAAATTAGTAATGATAATAATAATTGCCAACATTGATTGAGGCTTTACTATATATCAGGCATTATGTACTTAATCCTTACAACCCTATGAGGAAAGCACAATTATTATCCCAATTTTATAGGTGAGAAAACCAAGGCCTAGAAAGGTCAGAGAACTTGACCAAAATTAAGTGTAAATCTCAAGTAAGAATAGCCAGTGGTGACAATTTCACAGAAATTAAGATGTGCAGCAAGCAAAGTGAGGCAGGGACTGGTGGCACCATGTTACAGATTCAGGCTATTCTAAGAGTAGCTGCAACATCCCTGTCTCAGATCTGTCTCCCAAGGTGTGGTGAGAGCAGGTCCTGGCAGCACAGAAGACAAGCCCCAATACAGAAAAGTCCTGCTTGGACCTTTGCTTCTTCTCTATTCCCAGAGGCTGCAGGAATAACTTAAGATCAGGAGCCGTGATACAAAGAAGTAATGGAAACCAGAGGTATTAACATAATTGCAATGGAAGAAATACCAGTCTCTCAGGAAACTCAGAAGAATAATTCTGATTCTTTCCTCTAGTAATGGCTTGAGTTGAGGAATCAAAGCCCCCAAGGATGCTCCTTGTAGGAAAGGATCTTTACATGAAGAAGAATAACACTTTAGGTTTTACACTTTAAAATGTATGCCTTTGTATACTTAATTTTGATTTTTAAAATAACTGTGACGTAGTCAGAGTAGGAACTATTAATCTCCTTTTATAGCTGTAAAGGAGGGAACAAAGAAAAAACTTGCCTAAAACCACAGTTAGTAATCAAGGAGGCTGGGTCAGAAGCTCAGGTTTCTGTGTCTTTGAACATCACACGACCTTTTTTAAAGCAATTCAGTTGGAGAGGTACTCTGGCCCGACTTACATATAATCCTATCTGACTTAGAGTCCCCGAGGCCTCTGTGTCACAGCAATTGCAAAATGACAACACTCAACTGCTTCTATAAAATAGCAATGCAGATAGAGAAAAGAACGCAGACTATCTGAAGAGTTCAAGAGCTACGACCGAAAGGACCCCTATGTTGTGTGGCTAGAATGAAGAAGCCAGCATTGAGTGATAACAACCATAGAAAGGCTTCTTTCAGATTATGGAAGACAAAATAGTCAATTTAATTACTTTTTTACATATCCTAGGAAAATGTTAAAACTAATAAATTATCTCAGAAAATTAAGACTTAAAAATATATACATCTAAAAGGACCCAGAAAAGCCAAAATAATCCTGCACATGAAGAACAGAGTTGGAGGATGTAAATTTCCCAATTTAAAACCTGTTACAAAGATGCTGTATTCAAGAGAGTGGGTCAACTGCCATAATGCTATCTGTGTACGTGATAGAAAAACATGTACATGAATGTTCATAGCAGCATTATTCATAGTAGCAAAAAGTGGAGACAATGCAAATATCCATCAACTGCTGAATGGAGAAACAAAATGGGGTATATCCATCCAATAGAATATTATTCATCCACAGAAAGGAATGAACTACTGATTCATGCTATAACATGGATGATCCTTGAAAGCCTATGCTAAGGGTAAGAAGCCAGACCCAAAAGGCCTCATGTTGTATGATTCCATTTATACGAAATGTCCAGATTAGGCAAATCCATAAAGACGGAAGGTACATGAGTGGTTGTCAGGGAATGAAGGGAGGGGAGAATGGGGTGTGAGTGCTAATGGGTATAGGGTTTCTTTTTGCGGTGATGAAAATGTTTTAAAATTCAGTAGTGTTAATGGTTGCACAGCCTCGTGAATATACCAAAAAAACATCAAATTGTATACTTTAAAAGGGTGCATTTTACGGTATGTCAATTACATTTCAATATACAAATACCTTTTATAGACTACTTAAACACAATAATTTAGTTAAAACTGTGTAACTTAACAGAAATGAAGTAGATAGACCTCCTGGGAAGAACAGGTGTGCTGCAATGATTGGCACTTAAAACAAATAAATTCAAGAATCTGATTAAATATACATAATGACAGACTCACACAATGCATGCTGGCTGAGAGACAGTGTAACACTGAATTGGAGTTTATATACCAGAACTGTGTGTGTATATACATACATATTCACAGTGTGTATACATATATATTCACACACACACCCTTATTTCAGAACTCGGTCATGAAGTGTCAAAATGTTATTATAATATAGTTCATTTGGTTTCCAATAACAAAATCCTCAGAAGTACCTTAGGAAACTTTTCATTACATCAAATTTCACACTATTTCCTCAACAGACTAATGATCTAGATTATTACATGTTAACTAATTTAAATTATATCAACAGGCTTGTTGTTGTCACAATTGTATATAAACTAACATACACATCTATACCACAGGTATAAATCCACATAGGTTTTAGAAAAATAGGGACTATGGCATGTCATAAGCCAGCATTATAAATTCTGGGTCAAGATCTATTTTCTTGTGGTTCAAAATTCCGGCTCTGGAGTACAACAGAGCCATGTTGAAATCCAAGCTTCCTCATTTACTGGTTAATTATATGACTTTGAACTAGTTACTTAACTCTTCTACAGGTAATGATAATTCCTATGACTCTTAAGAGAATAAATGAGATAATGCATGTGAATCACGTAGCTTTGAGCCAGACACCTACTGAGCATTCAAAAAATGTTAGCTATTATTATTAAATTTCATACGACACATTTTCTGTGGGTAATAATACCTACCATATAGGAGACTGTCCCATGGACAATGCTATCAGCGTATTAATATTTAGAATACTTACAAACATTACAATTCAACTCATTCTAGCATCCATGAACGATAATTCAAGTTTAAAAAAATCCATGTAACAAAATATAGAATTGTGCACATTAAAACAGGAAACTTACTGATATGACTTTCTAGTCCTGCTTCTAATTTTTTCAGCCAGAATAAAAGGTTCTGTTCAGTGATAGCCTGGTCTGAAGGAAATGCAAATACTTGGCCGCCTGAATGCAGATTTACCACAGCAAGAAGAGGAAGGGGAGGCAGGGTATCAAAATATGCCTGCAAGATTCCTCTCCCCACAGGAGTATTCTTCCTATAAAAGGGAGCAACTGAACACGTTAATTAATATTTCTTTCTATAACAAAATAACAAGAACAACAGTTCGTAAAACATACTAACCTTTAAATATAGTATCATGCCAGGAAGTTTATTTTACGAAAATATGTCTTAAAAATCAAGAGGTCGGGCTTCCCTCATGGCGCAGTGGTTGGGAGTCTGCCTGCTAATGCAGGGGACACGGGTTCGCGCCCTGGTCTGGGAAGATCCCACATGCCGCGGAGCAACTAGGCCCGTGAGCCACAACTACTGAGCCTGCGCGTCTGGAGCCTGTGCTCCGCAACAAGAGAGGCCACGATAGTGAGAGGCCCGCGCACCGCGATGAAGAGTGGCCCCCGCTTGCCGCAACCACAGAAAGCCCTAGCACAGAAACGAAGACCCAACATAGCAATCAATCAATCAATCAATCAATAAATAGATCTAAAAAAAAAAAAAAAAAAGTTCATGGCTAAGTGCTCTTTGTGTATAAAAAAAAAAAAAAAAAAAAAATCAAGAGGTCTGTAACTATGTTATTAGTAATCAGAGTCATAAAAAGTTTCTTTTAACATAGGGTACTTACTGTATTTCTCTTAGGAGAAAAAAGGCAACCAATGAGTTTTAATGAAAAACATAGTCCAAAGGCTTGTCAATTTTGTCTCAATACAATCAATAGGTTCCTTCCAAAGTTTAGTCAAGTATCTGATCACGTCAGCTCAAAAATTAAATGGCTACAAAACTATAAAGTAACAAGATACTCATAATAAATACCTCTTTTCCAAATAAAATTGTCTCTTTTCTCAGGATTAATTTCAAATTAAAAAGATTTTTTAAAGTATTCATACAAGGAAACCACAAGTTTAAGACACCTATTTTTCCTAATACAGCACATTCCACATTATGGAAAGGACTATTTCACTCTGAGATAGCTACAAGGATAATTACCTGGGAAAATTTTGTTTCAAGTAGTAGGCTGTACTGTTAGTGAACTCTTCACAACAAAAGTGTACACTGCCCCATTTTTGTAATTTTTCCAATGAGTTAAAAATGAAATGTCTTTCATCTGATGACTTTGAACAATGGATAGTGTATCTATATATGTGAACTGTGTTCAGAGACATTAAATGTAATAACACAAACCACACATCTAGAAAATATACCAGGAAATATTGTTGTTAAATGCACCGATAATTTTCTGTAAAGTTTTAGGCTGAATTTTTAAAATACAGAAATACAGAAAAAGGAATTAAAGAAAAATGCCAAAATAACAAAATGTTTATTTTTCTGTATTTGCCAAATTTCCCTCAATGAACATCCATTACTTTTAAAATCAGAAAAATTATTATCTTTAAAAATTTATTGTATGACACCAAAAACAAAGGCAACAAAAGCAAAAATAAGCAAGTGGGACTACATCAAACTAAAAAACTTCTGCACAGCAAAGGAAACCAACAAAATGAAAAGGCAACCTTCAGAAGGGGAGAAAATATTTGCAAATCATATATTTGATAGGGGATTAATATCTAAAATACCTAAAGAACTCACACAACTCAATCACAAAACAACAATTCAATTAAATAATGGACATAACTGAATAAACATTTTTGCAAAGAAAACATACAAATGACCAAAAGGTACATAAAAAGATGCTTAACATCACTAATCATCAGGGAAATGCAAATCAAAACCACAATGAGATATCACCTTACACCTGTCAGAATGGCTATCAACAAAAGACCACAAATAACAAGCACTAGGGAGGATGTGGAAAAACTGGAACCCTTGTGCACTGTTGGTGCGAATGTAAATTGGTACAGCCAGTATGGAGAAAAGTATGGAGGTTCCTTAAGAAACTAAAAATAGAGCTACTATATGATCCAGCAATCCCACTCCTGGGCATATTATATCTGGAGAAAAACATGGTTCAAAAAGATACATGCACTCCCAATGTTCACTGCAGCACAGTTTACAATAGCCAAGACATTGAAGCAACCTAAATGTCCATCAACAGAGGAGTGGATAAAGAAGATGTGGCATATATATACAATGGAATATTACTCAGCCATTAAAAAAATGAAATAATGCCATTTGCAGCAACTTGTATGGACCTGGAGATTATCAAAGTAAGGGAAGAAGTCAGAGAAAGACAAATATCATATCCTATGATGTCACTTACATGTGGAATCTAAAAAAAATGATACAAATGAACTTATTTATAAAACAGAAACAGACTTAGAGAATGGAATATTATTCAGCCATGAGAAAGAAGGAAATCCTGCTGTTTGCTACAACATGGATGGAATTTGAGGGCATTATACTAAGTGAAATAAGCCAGACAGAGAAAGACAAATACTACATAGTAGTATCACTTATATGTGGAATCTTAAAAAAAAGTCAAATTCATAAAAACAGAGTAGACAAGTTGTCAGGGACTGCAGGGTGGGGGAAATAAGGAGAGATTGGTAAAAGAATACAGACTTTTCAGTTGCAAGATGAGTAAGGTCTGAGGATTTAATGTATAACATGATGACTATAGTTGATAATACTGTACTGTATCATTGAAATTTGCTAAGAGAGTAGAACTTAAATGTTCTCACCGCCCCCCAAAGTTTATAAATATAAAACAAATATGTGAGGTGATGGATGTGTTAATTAACTAGATGGAAGAATCTTTTCACAATGTATACATATATCAAATTATTACAATGTATATTTTAAATATCTTACAATTTTATTTGTCATTTATACCTCAATAAAGCTGGAAAAAAAAAATCACACAGCAAAAAAAAAAAAAAAGAATTTACTGTAAAACAGAATTCAATCTAAAACAATGTCATCTTAGACAATCTGAGGGAGTTTAGTTACTAAAATATCATGATAACATACACATTGGTTCCATAATATATAACTCCACAGGTAGAGTTTCATTCCCTAATGAAAATTTAATAATAATTATACTTTCTTTACCTTTTATGTATTAAAAAATAAAAAAATATATACTTACAGATTTAACCAGCAAGGGGTAAGTGAATCCAAGTGTTTCTCTTTTACCAGCGTCAATATTGCTTTTTTATGCTGAGGATTTATGCTGCCATCACTGAATAAAATGAGTAATGGTTTCTGAAGTCTTAAATAAGTGGGAAGATTTTCCACAGTGATTTCTGGCTGTTTAAAACAAAAAACAAGCCAAGAAAAACGGGGAATTATAGTGTATAAAGTAGAAAATAATGTTCAAATCACTCTTGCAATTTTAGTTTGTAACATGGATTTCAAACATTTTCATTTAAATGGAGATTTTGCTATACTGATTAATAACTATGAATCGCAAGAGTTTTTTTAATTTAAACCCATTTTGTCTTAAGAATGAGTTATTTTCAAAATAAAACTACTAATAGAATTTGAAAATAAATTAAAGGAGCTCCCTGTTTTACAAGGATGTAGCACTTCTAATAATTTCTTATGCTAAAATCTGGATCAGACTAGCCAACATACACATGACAAATAAAATTCTTGTTATATCTTTATAAAATTTTTGAAAAAAAACATAAGCTGAGCTTTAAAGATATAATCTTTTAACATCTATGATTACTTAAGAATTAATAAAATCTTACTTTGTTTCAAAATTATGAGTTTTTAGCATAACTAAAGTAATCCAATAATATGCTAAAACAAATTTTAAAAGTCTCTTATTTCTTTGGGGTTTAAAATAACAATGAAAAAATTTAGTAAGAAATAAGAAATTTTACCCTTTTATTCTTTTTATTAATTAAAAAAGAACGTTTTTTATATATTTGTAGAAGACAACTTGTCTAGGCTGTTATTAACAAGAATTGAAAAGAGTAACAAACAAAGTTAACATATTCAGGATTAAAAATAGCAGTGACACTATATATAAAATAGATAACTAATAAGGACCTACTGTATAGCACAGGGAACTCTACTCAATACTCTGTAATGGCCTATATGGGAAAAGAATCTAAAAAAGTGTGGATATATGTATATGTATAACTGATTCACTTTGCTGTATACCTGAAACTAACACAACATTGTAAATTAACTATACTCCAATAAAAATTTAAAAAAGAAAATAGCAGTGACTTAGAATATTAAAGGCTTCTACTATTTTCCATTTTTAGTACTACATCTATTAATTCATCTTCTGGATGTACTTATGAGCTGGATTAAATCTTCCTATATCATAAAACTAATCCCCTGCTGACAGACAAGGAAACCAAAGACGAGAAGCTGACTTGCTGAAGTCACACAGCTAAGTAGGAGGATGAGTTAAATGAAACTAGCACTCAGGCATCCTGTTCACCAGCTTCCCATTTCATTGGATCACACTAGAAATACAAATGAACAATTTTTTTCATGGTGCCAACCACCTCCGATTCATCCCCAAACACCAAACTCTGGCACATACTTTTCCGTACTTAGTTCTCAAAACCACTTTCCTCTGCCAATTCTCATTTTTCTTTAACTTCTTTCTCTTTCACACTCAAAATCCTCTTTTCACACCTTCCTCTTTCATGATTTAAATCTTAGATCCCTTCTTCTCCAAACTCCTCTGTGTTGTATTCTTGTATTAACTATCACCTTTTCTCTTCTACATGAGTTATGTCCCCTTCCTAAAATTGACAGATCTCATCAAGCCAGCAGAACGGATTTGACGAATCTGGTGCAATGGAGCCATCACTGCTCAATTCAAAAATTTATTGAGAACTTCAAGATCTTATGCTGGGTATTGAATCAAAAAGAAGTAAGATGGGGCTTCCCTGGTGGCGCAGTGGTTGAGAGTCTGCCTGCCAGTGCAGGGGACACGGGTTCGATCCCTGGTCTGGGAGGACCCCGCATGCCGCAGAGCGGCTGGGCCCGTGAGCCACGGTTGCTGAGCCTGCGCGTCTGGAGCCTGTGCTCCGCAACGGGAGAGGCCGTGATGGTGAGAGGCCCGTGCACCGCGATGAGGAGTGGCCCCCAATTGCCACAACTAGAGAGAAGGCCCTCGCAGGGAGGCGAAGACCCAACACAGCCATAAATAAATAAATAAATAAATAATTAAAAAAAAAAAAAAGAAGATGCTTACCCTGCCCTCAAAGAGTTCATAGTTTAGAGAAGGAAAGAAGTATACAAACTGCTGTGATCCAAGAAAAAACTTAATGTGTGACACTAAAGAAACCTATTGGCTCTAAATTAAAACTAAAAAACAAGTTAGGGGAGCTCATGGGTGATTTTAGGAAGTGGTATTTGATCTGGGCCTTGCATAAGGAATAAGACCTTGATAGATAGAGGTGTGTGCTAGAGTGGGGATTCCAGATACAGGGAGCATCATGAGGGTGCAGACAGGTGTTAAGGCATGCAGAGTATCTGGGGAACAGTGAGAGTGAAGCGTACCAGACTCAGGCAGGCAAGAGGCAAATGTGGCTGTCAAACCAGATGGGAAAATGACTCCATAGGCTTTCTAGCTCTCAGGAATACTGAGATTTTGTATCAAATGAATGACATGGTTAGGCCTGTTTTAGATGACTAACTGGAATATGAATTTGTGGAAAGACAGGCTAGTGACAGGCACTGCTCTTTCCTATGTCAGGAAAGAAAGAGTAAGAGTTGTGTGAGTTTAGAAGTTAAGATTAGAAACAGTTAGGAATCATCAGCTGGTATGACAGTAGAAGTTATGGGTATAGATAAAGTCTCCCAAAGAAAAACATAGCAAAAAAAGAAAAAAGGGTTGAAGATGTAATTCTAGAGTGGCCAGAGGGTTGAAAGTGTACCTAGAGAGGATTGAATTGCAAAAGCCAAAGGAAGAGAGAATTTTAAGAAGGAAAAGCACAATCAAGAGTTTTGATTGTTATTCAGAGGTTAAGGAGAAACAGAAAAGGTCATCAAATGTGGTTGCTGGAAGGTGACCTTTGGCTATTTGCGTATGTAAGAGACTATAATTGTGTGGGTTCTGATATTCTTAACTTATTCATAATAAGAACATAAAAAGGAACTCCATGTATCTGAGAAAAGTGCTAAACATATTACCTAACAAATAGTTCTAAGTGTGACAGCCTTGGATATATCATTGCTTACTTATGATATTTACATAGTAAATTATCATGTATTTCAGATTTGGGCACTATTTACCTGGACTAATTTGTCATCAGGTTCATTAAAATACAAGTTCGATGTTATATAAAAAATGTTTACCATCCGGCCATCCACTCCTCTTTCCTATCCAGAGGAAGGATCCAAAGTCCTTCTGGTAACTAGGTGTAGGCCAGGAGACAGATTACTGCTAGCTGGCTACTGTACACAGTCACTGATTATCTAGACTTAAAGCTCCAACACAAAGCAGCATTGAGAAATTTAATAACCACTTGAAGGTTTTAGAATTTATGAAAAGATCGTAACTAAAAGCAAAATAAATTTTATTACAGCTGTTCATTATTTAGTTGAACACTGCAAACCAAAACGTTGTAAATTTGCCTTAACTATAAACATTGATA
This sequence comes from Eubalaena glacialis, assembly GCF_028564815.1. Taxonomy (NCBI): domain Eukaryota; kingdom Metazoa; phylum Chordata; class Mammalia; order Artiodactyla; family Balaenidae; genus Eubalaena; species Eubalaena glacialis. The sequence continues at coordinate 147,561,508 of NC_083717.1, forward strand.
GTTGTTAAGCTTGCCCACAGTTTCTCAGCCTTAAAGAATATAATCTTAAAGAAAAAAATTAGATACCTATTTTTATCTAGCAGTTAGGCAAAGATTAAAGAGTAAAATGATACAAATCTTCTGTTGGGCGAAACAGGAATAAATGTCAGAAGCCTTCAAAATGTGCCTACCCTTTGGACTAGCAATTCAAATTCTATGAACTTACCATACGTATATAGTCGTAGCAACACCGAAAGATTATCTATAAGGATGGTCCCGGAATAAAACAAAACAAAACAAACTAAAGACATCTTAAATATTAACCAACAGGAAATTAGATAAATTGTGGTTTATTAGTACAACAGAATATTATGCCAATATTTAAAAACTAATATGCAAATCTTTATTTCTTGGTGGAAATATCCCTTAATATAAAAAGATAAACGCATATATACACATGGAATTTTTTTTTTAAGTTCGGGAAAATATATCCCCAAATTTAAACTTGGTTAAAGAAGTTATGGTTTATTCTGATTTTCTTCTTTATAGTTTCCTGTATTATCTTGGAAAAAAAAGCTAAAGTCTTATAATAATTCCAAAAATATTACACTATGTATATGCTAAAGAGAGTCATTTAATAATGTCATTAAAGACAAAAATGTTACTTTATAAATAATTTAGAAAACCACATCCTGAAAATAGTAATGATTTGATTAATTATAAACTGTAACTTTAATTGGGGGAGGGGAGGCAATAGAACTGAGGTCACAAAAAACTTAAAGAATACATTCATTTCTTTGAGCCTAAAATGTAATATCATTTAGATCAGCATGACAAAAAAACAGTAACAGGAGGATATTCATTCAGTATTTATAGTTGATAATAGTGCCCCTATGGCACTTTAGAAAGGTAGAAAAGGATAAATTTATAATATTCTAGCTACAATTAATATTAATGCAAAACAACCAAAATCAAGAAATGCAGGTTACATCTGCTGGGCCCCTGAATCCATTATTACACAAAGTAAGCATCAGAAAAGGACTTTCGTAAGACAGTATTTTGCTCTAAAATGGTATAAGTAATAATACCAGGTAACATTTGTTGAGTGTTTACCAGGGGCCAAACACTGTACACAGAGCACTGAACACCTATCTCATTTAGTCCTTACAATAACGCTCTGCAGCAGGGGCTACTATCACCTACATTTTACACATGTGGGAACTGAGGCACAGAGATGCTTACATACAGCCAGTAGGAAGACAAGCAAGGATCTGAAGCCCAGAAGTCTGCTCTCTGGAATCTATGTGCTTTATGCCAAGTTTCAGCCTAGATTGAGTACTTCAACTGGCCATCAGCCACAAGCATCTCAGCAATAAAAATAATCCAAAGACACGTAAACTTTTGGCAGTGGACTAAAGAAGCTGTATGTATAACAGGTGAATAATCAAACAGAGCAACCCAATGAATCTTGACATCACAACACATCATGCCCTGTGCCAACAAAAGCTGGAAAATCACATATTAAAACACACTGTCTTTAACTGGTCTAGATTTTCTTATTTCAAATAATATCCTTATTATAAAATATACTCACAAATGTTTCCAGTGATGCATTTGTTATTATTTGAACTATTTCTTGAGCATGGACATTAGCTAATGAAATGCTCTCGATTTTGCCTTCTTTGTGTCTGGCAAGCAGCAGGGCTGGAAGAGTTACAGCATATTTATTTGACCTATGGAGAAATGTAGTATTAAAATTTCCAACCAAAATATAGCAAATCATCAAAAATATGAACAGTTAGGCCAAGAAGTCACAATGGAGGCAGCAAATGGGAAGCCCTACTAAGGAAAAAAGAACTCGATTTCCAGACAAACTTATCTTCTATGTGAGGCTATCTGAGCAAGTTCAAGAACCTTGATAATCTAGATTAGAAGAAAGCAACAGATAGTAATCTAGCCAGATTTGTTTTTCTAGACAACTTATTCATCAAGAAAATGTCCAAATAGGATTAGGAACACACTGAATGGTTCTCCACTTTTTGGGCTGCTCACCAAACTGCTGAGCCAAGGAGACAGGCATTTACGAGAATGGGCCTGTTATTTGCCAGGCACTATACCAGGTGCTTCTAGTTAAGTCTTTATTTAACCGTCAGAACAGCCCTATAACCCTCTGTTTACTGATGATGAAAGAGCGGTAAACAGCAGAGACAGAATTCACACTGAGGTATTCCAGATACAGAGTCTGTGCTCTCTCCACTGAAACAGAGCCCAAATCTGCTCCCTCCTACCACTACTTTTGCTAACTAAACTTAAAAGAAAATCACTAAATAGGAAAAAAATGCCTTGTATGAAACTACCAGTGATGTAGTCACATTTATATCATGTAAAAACTTAATTCATGCTAAAACAAAAGTATAGACATTATAATATTATAAGCATTAGTAGAAAGCCCAGCCTTCAGATTACCTGTTGGTAATATAACCAGTTGGTTATAAACGAAACATACTCTGAAAACTACTGGTCTAGAAGAGAGTGGGTGACTGTCCATGTGTCAGGTGAACATGTCTCATATTCCCTAAAGATCTGGAGTTCTGTATTCACTTTTAAAAAATCACTGATTTCATGGAGCTCGATCATCAAAAGCATGTGTCACCAGTATTCAGGATGAAAGATTTAAGCTCAGAAATGACAATGAGGAATAATATAGTCAGAGGGTAATAAACACAAACTGGGGCTTATTAACTCCACGTGCATCTGAAGATGAGTCATAAGTGTAGAACGTAATATGTATTCATAATTTCCAAATTTTCAGTTCAGTCCTTCATTCCGCAGCAACTGAAATATTTGATAGTTCACAGGAGCCCCGAATTCTACAAATAAAGCAACTTAAGTGGCTAAAAAAAGCACTGCTTAAGTGTATGTCTGCAATAACAAAATTAAGTAGAACTATCAGTTCGTCACCTAAAACTCTGCGAGAAATATAGAAAAACTGATTTTTATGTAGACCTTGGTGGCAAATCAAAACCCAGACACTCAAGAAATAAAATTCTTCAAAAAACTCTGACAACTGAAAAGAATTTATCGCAGGTAATAGAATCCAAAGAGGAAAACTTTTATAGGAAGATGAAGTAGTATGAATCCAATGTTGCCCCATGAGGGCCTCTAGCCTAAAGAAGAATTTTGAATATCTAAAAATTCTAAATAGCCAGGTAGTACTTCCCAGATCTGCCCAGAAGGAAACTAAAAATTTAGTTATGCTGCTGCCCTATTTTCCTTCATCAACTGTGTAAAGACAAACAATATATTATTTTGCAAACTTCTTCCTCCCTAAAATTAGAAGACCAACAGACTTACAGTGTCAAAACATCTTCTTCAGAATAAATTCCTGTGATAACACATCCTTTTAGGTAGTTTCCTGCTTCCGTGAACTCTTCTTTTGCTATAAATACACAAGTTAAAAATCTGAAACCTTTCAAGTTATGTATGCCATCCAACTGACGAACATGTTTACAGATGATAGTGCTTAATTATTAATTAATTATAAAGATGTTTAAGTTCAGACCTTACATACCTTATTGGTTCTAAAATATATCTGTGTTCTTTTTATAACATTTGATTACTACAGAAATGTACATTGATGTAATACAATTCTGGTCCTGTAAATAAACGTACTCCAAATGTACAGTTGACCCTTGAACAACACGCGTTTGACCTGCATGGGTCCACTTTATACATGAATTTTTTTCAATAAATATAGTACCTGTATTTTCATTTAACAGACCTTTAAACTAAGTGTGGGGAAAAGTATGTGTTCAACTGTGTTCAAGAGATCACAATATGCGGAATCAAAAGACGTAGAGTTTGAGTCCTAATTCTATCCAAACTGAGCTTCCTGCCCTTGGGTGGGTCATTTATCAATTCCTTTATTTTTGAGGCAGAGACAGCAGTCTGGGGATTTTCAACTGTGCAGGGGGTCAGCACCCCTAACCCCCTCATTTTCAAGGGTCAACTGTAATTTATAAGATTTATAGGATTCTAATCATACAGATTTAGTAAATAAATATTGGTTGCTTTTTAATCTACTCCTAAGGCAAGGTAAATGGAGACAGCTGTCCTATATGTAGCCTGGAAAGAAAAGCAGGTATGTGAAATGATATACACATTATAACCACAAAATCTAAAAGTGCTCATATGCATAGAAAAAATAGAAGACTGGAAATTCTAGTCCTCTAACAGTGTCTGTGTTAGGGTTCTATAATTATGAGGGATTTGTTATCTTCTTCTTTTATTTCCTGTATTTTCTGTAATGTGTTTTTGTTACTTTTAAACTTTGATTAATTTGTGTATCAGTCTTTTCCCATTTGTTATGATATACATATTCAAAATAAGAACTATTATCTCTGTAGGTTTCTGAATACATTTTCATAAATAATAGCATATTCTGGACCTTATAACCAAGAAGCAAGTCTGAATTAAACAGTTGTAGACTAATGAGAAAAGAGGAAAGGTAGACTGATATAAATGATGTATTCTTGACAACTGAAGGCCAGATGATAGCTCAGCTCGCTGCACAAAAGGTTCATAGCAGTTGAAATAGAAAAATTATGATGGAAGAATTGAATCATAAAGCACCTAGAGGTCTGGGTATGCTGAACCCAAAAGATCTTTACCTTAGTAGTCGGCACTATATTCGTGATGTGAGCGTCAACAGTGTTAACACTGGGTAACCACAAGATTGTTTTCTTTAAAAACGATGCATACTTTCCACAAGACTGAGAAACACTGTAGGAAAGCCAGCTTACTAGAGTGGCAAAATCCACCAGCAGACAGCACTGAGAGCTCATTTCTAATCATAAATTTCATGAGAAATGAGTAACCCATGAAAATATTTTCTTTAGCCTGTGCTATACCAAAGTAGAAAAGATTCATAAGAAAACTAGGCAACTAGAAAGAACTGAGTGCTGTACTTTCATTTCTAAGACAAATTTCTCTAAATTCTGATCAATAATTGATGATTGTTATCTATAGCAATGACATAATGGAATCTGTTTTAGCTTCTTCTTTTTTGATAACAAAATTACACAAATATTCCCATATAATTTCCTCATGAAGAAGACTCTAAACTCATGAATATGTTTCTTGCAAGGCTCTGCATGAAACCACTTGTACATAAATCCTAAGTTCCTTGGGGAATGGGAGCATTTAAGACTGTAGACGTCAATTGCATATCCATTCCCACTAAATCAAAGTGTAAATTCTCCTTTGAATATCTGAAACCAGGCACATTCTCCTCCTTGGTGAAAACTGCATATATGTCAGAATATATGGCAAACCAAATATAAGGAAATAATCAGTTATCTAAATAAAGTTTTTTTAACCACTGTAAATACACTTGAGGTGTAATATTAACGATGACTTACAATATTTAGTTGTTTTAACTTTAAACATATTTTAATTGCATAAAATAAATACATTAGGAGCTTCAAGATGGCGCAAGAGCAAGACGCGGAGATCACCTTCCTCCCCACAAATACATCAGAAATACATCTACATATAGAACAACCCCTACAGAACACGTACTGAATGCTGGCAGAAGACCTCAGACGTCCCAAAAGGCAAGAAACTCCCCACGTACCTGGGTAGGGCAAAAGAAAAAAGAAAAAACAGAGACAAAAGAATAGGGACAGAACCTGCACCTCTGGGAGGGAGCTGTGAAGGAGGAAAGGTTTCCACACACTAGGAAGTCCCTTCGCAAGCTGAGACTGCGGGTGGCGGAGGGGGGAAGCTTCGGAGCCACGGAGGAGAGAGCAGCCACAGGGGTGCGGAGGGCAAAGCGGAGAGATTCTCGCACAGAGGATCGGCGCCGAGCAGCACTCACCAGCCCGAGAGGCTTCTCTGCTCACCCGCCGGGGCGGGCGGGGGCTGGGAGCTGAGGCTCGGGCTTCGGTTGGATCCCAGGGAAAGGACTGGGGTTGGCGGCGTGAACACAGCCTGAAGGGGGCTGGTGTGCCACAGCTAGCCGGGAGGGAGTCCGGGAAAAAGTCTGGTGCTGCCGAAGAGGCAAGAGACTTTTTCTTGCCTCTTTGTTTCATGGTGCGCGAGGAGAGGGGATTCAGAGCGCCGCCTAAACGAGCACCAGAGACGGGCGCGAGCCGCGGCGATCAGCGCGGACCCCAGAGACGGGCATGAGACGCTAAGGCTGCCGCTGCAGCCACCAAGAAGCCTGTGTGCCAGCCCAGGTCACTCTCCACACCTCCCCTCCCGGGAGCCTGTGCAGCCCGCCACTGCCAGGGTCCCGTGATCTAGGGACAACTTCCCCAGGAGAACACACGGCGCGCCTCAGGCTGGTGCAACATCACGCCGGCCTCTGCCGCCGCAGGCTCGCCCCACATCCGTACCCCTCCCTCTCCCAGGCCTGAGTGAGCCAGAGCCCCCTAATCAGCTGCTCCTTTAACCCCGGCCTGTCTGAGCGAAGAACAGATGCCCTCAGGCGACCTACACGCAGTGGCGGGGCCAAATCCAAAGCTGAACCCCGGGAGCTGTGAGAACAAAGAAGAGAAAGAGAAATATTCCCAGCAGCCTCAGAAGCAGCGGATTAAAGCTCCACAAACAACTTGATGTACCCTGCATCTGTGGAATACCTGAATAGACAACGAATCATCCCAAACTGAGGAGATGGACTTTGGGAGCAACGATATATATATATTTTTTTTCCCTTTTTCTCTTTTTCGGGTGGATGACAGGGTCTTGGTGCTCCAACCGGACGTCAGGCCTGTGCCTCCGAGGTGGGGAAGCCGAGTTGAGGACACTGGTCCACCAGAGACCTTCCAGCTCCACATAATATCAAACAGTGAAAATCTCCCAGAGATCTCCATATCAACGCCAAGACCCAGCTCCACTCAATGACCAGCAAGCTCCAGTGCGGAACACCCTATGCCAAACAACTAGCAAGACAGAAACACAACCCCACCCATTAGCAGAGAGGCTGCCTAAAATCAGAATAAGGTCACGGACACCCCAAAACACACCACCAGACACGGACCTGCCCACCAGAAAGACAAGATCCAGCCTCATCCACCAGAACAAAGGCACTAGTCCCCTCCACCAGGAAGCCTACACAACCCACTGAACCAACCTTAGTCACTGGGGGCAGACACCAAAAACAACAGGATCTACGAAGCTGCAGTCTGCAAAAAGTAGACCCCAAACACAGTAAGTTAAGCAAAATGAGAAGACAGAGAAACACACAGCAGATGAAGGAGCAAGGTAAAAACCCACCAGACCAAACAAATGAAGAGGAAATAGGCACTCTACCTGAAAAAGAATGCAGAATAATGATAGTAAAGATGATCCAAAATCTTGGAAACAGAATGGAGAAAATACAAGAAACGTTTAACAAGGACCTAGAAGAACTAAAGAGCAAACAAGCAATGATGAACAATACAATAAATGAAATTAAAAATTCTCTAGACGGAATCAATAGCAGAATAACTGAGGCAGAAGAACGCATAAGTGACCTGGAAGATAAAATAGTGGAAATAACTACTGCAGAGCACAATAAAGAATGAAAAGAATTGAGGACAGTCTCAGAGACTTCTGGGACAACATTAAATGCACCAAGAGTCGAATTATAGGGGTGCCAGAAGGAGAAGAGAAAAAGAAAGGGACTGAGAAAATATTTGAAGAGATTATAGTTGAAAACTTCCCTAATATGGGAAAGGAAATAGTTAATCAAGTCCAGGAAGCGCAGAGAGTCCCATACAAGATAAATCCAAGGAGAAACACGCCAAGACACATATCAATCAAATTGTCAAAAACTAAATACAAAGAAAAAATATTAAAAGCAGCAAGGGAAAAACAACAATTAACATACAAGGGAATCCCCACAAGGCTAATAGCTAATCCTTCAGCAGAAACTCTGCAAGCCAGAAGGGAATGGCAGGACATATTCAAAGTGAAGAAAGGGAAAAACCTACAACCAAGATTACTCTACCCAGAAAGGATCTCATTCACATTCGATGGAGAAATTAAAACCTTTACAGACGAGCAAAAGCTAAGAGAATTCAGCACCACCAAACCAGCTTTACAACAAATGCTAAAGGAACTTCTCTAGGCAGGAAACACAAGAGAAGGAAAAGACCTACAATAACAAACCCAAAACAATGAAGAAAATGGTAATAGGAACATACATATCAATAATTACCTTAAGTGTAAATGGATTAAATGCTCCAACCAAAAGACATAGACTGGCTGAATGGATACGAAAACAAGATCCGTATATATGCTGTCTACAAGAGACCCACTTCAGACCTAGGGACACATACAGACTGAAACTGAGGGGATGGAAAAAGATATTCCATGCAAATGGAAATCAAAGAAAGCTGGAGTAGCAATTCTCATATCAGACAAAATAGACTTTAAAACAAAGACTATTACAAGAGACAAAGAAGGACACTACATAATGATCAAGGGATCAATCCAAGAAGAAGATATAACAATTGTAAATATTTATGCACCCAACATAGGAGCACCTCAATACATAAGGCAAATGTTAACAGCCGTAAAAGGGGAAAGCGACATTAACACAATCATCGTAGGGGACTTTAACACCCCACTTTCACCAATGGACAGATCATCCATAATGAAAATAAATAAGGAAACACAAGCTTTAAATGATACATTAAACAAGATGGACTTAATTGATATTTATAGGACATTCCAACCAAAAACAACATAATACACTTTCTTCTCAAGCGCTCATGGAACATTCTCCAAGATAGATCATATCTTGGGTCACAGATGAAGCCTTGGTAAATTTAAGAAAATTGAAATTGTATCAAGTATCTTTTCCGACCACAACGCTATGAGACTAGATATCAATTACAGGAAAAATATGTAAAAAATACAAACACATGGAGGCTAAACAATACACTACTAAATAACCAAGAGATCACTGAAGAAATCAAAGAGGAAATCAAAAAAATACCTAGAAACAAATGACAATGAAAACACGATGACCCAAAACCTATGGGTTGCAGCAAAAGCAGTTCTAAGAGGGAAGTTTATAGCTATACAAGCCTACCTCAAGAAACAAGAAAAATCTCAAAGAAACACTCTAACCTTACACCTAAAGGAACTAGAGAAAAAGAACAAACAAAACCCAAAGTTAGCAGAAGGAAAGAAATCATAAAGATTAGAGCAGAAATAAATGAAACAAAAACAAAGAAAACAATAGCAAAGATCAATAAAATTAAAAGCTGGTTCTTTGAGAAGATAAACAAAATTGATAAACCATTAGCCAGACTCATCAAGAAAAAGAGAGAGAAGACTCAAATCAATACAATTAGAAATGAAAAAGGAGAAGTAACAACTGACACTGCAGAAATACAAAGAATCATGAGAGGTTAGTACAAGCAACTATATGCCAATAAAACAGACAACCTGGAAGAAATGGACAAATATTTAGAAAAGCACAACCTTCCAAGAATGAACCAGTAAGAAACAGAAAATATAAACAGACCAATCACAAGCACTGAACTTGAAACTGTGATTAAAAATCTTCCAACAAACAAAAGCCCAGGACCAGATGGCTTCACAGGCGAATTCTATCAAACATTTAGAGAAGAGCTAACACCTATCCTTCTCAAACTCTTCCAAAATATAGCAGAAGGAGGAACACTCCCAAACTCATTCTACGAGGCCACCATCACCCTGATACCAAAACCAGACAAGGATGTCACAATGAAAGAAAACTACAGGCCAATATCACTGATGAACATAGATGCAAAAATCCTCAGCAAAATACTAGGAAACAGAATCCAGCAGCACATTAAAAGGATCATACACCATGATCACATGGGGTTTATCCCAGGAATGAAAGGATTCTTCAATATACGCAAATCAATCAATGTGATACACCATATTAACAAATTGAAAAATAAAAACCATATGATCATCTCAATAGATGCAGAAAAAGCTTTCAACAAAATTCAACACCCATTTATGATAAAAACCCTCCAGAAAGTAGGCATAGAGGGAACTTTCCTCAACATAATAAAGGCCATATATGACAAACCCACAGCCAACATCATCCTCAATGGTGAAAAACTGAAACCATTTCCTCTAAGATCAGGAACAACACAAGGTTACCCACTCTCACCACTATTATTCAACATTGTTTTGGAAGTTTTAGCCACAGCAATCAGAGAAGAAAAAGAAATAAAATGAATCCAAATCAGAAAAGAAGAAGTAACGCTGTCACTGTTTGCAGATGACATGATACCACACATAGAGAATCCTGAAGATGCTACCAGAAAACGACTAGAGCTAATCAATGAATTTGCTAAAGTAGCAGGATACAAAATTAATGCACAGAAATCTCTTGCATTCCTATACACTAATGATGAAAAATCTGAAAGTGAAATTAAGGAAACACTCCCATTTACCATTGCAACAGAAAGAATAAAATACCTAGGAATAAACCTACCTAAGGAGACAAAAGACCTGTAGGCGGAAAACTATAAGACACTATGAAAGACATTAAAGATGATACAAACAGATGGAGAGATATACCATGTTCTTGGATTGGAAGAATCAACATTGTGAAAATGACTATACTACCCAACGCAATCTACAGATTCAATGCAATCCCTATCAAACTACCACTGGCATTTTTCACAGAACTAGAACAAAAAATTTCACAATTTGTATGGAAACACAAAAGACCCCAAATAGCCAAAGCGATACTGAGAAAGAAAACAGAGACGGAGGAATCAGGCTCCCTGACTGCAGACTATACTAGAAAGCTACAGTAATCAAGACAGTATAGTACTGGCACAAAAATAGAAATATAGATTAATGGAACTGATAGAAAGCCCAGAGATAAACCCACACACATATGGTTACCTTATTTTTGATAAAGAAGGCAAGAATATACAATGGAGAAAAGACAGCCTCTTCAATAAGTGGTGCTGGGAAAACTGGACAGCTACATGTAAAAGAAAGAAATTAGAACACTCCCTAACACCATACACAAAAATAAACTCAAAATGGATTAAAGACCTAAATGTAAGGCCAGACACTATAAAACTCTTAGAGGAAAACAGGCAGAACACTCTATGACATAAATCACAGCAAGATCCTTTTTGACTCACCTCCTAGAGAAATGGAAATAAAAACAGAAATAAACAAATGGGATGTAATGAAAATTAAAAGCTTTTGCACAGCAAAGGAAACCATAAACAAGACCAAAAGAAAACCCTCAGAATGGGAGAAAATATTTGCAAATGAAGCAACTGACAAAGGATTAATCTCCAAAATTTACAAGCAGCTCATGCAGCTCAATAACAAAAAAACAAACAACCCAATCCAAAAATGGGCAGAAGACCTAAATAGACATTTCTCCAAAGAAGATACACAGATTGCCAATAAACACATGAAAGAATGTTCAACATCATTAATCATTAGAGAAATGCAAATCAAAACTACAATGAGATATCATCTCACACCGGTCAGAATGGCCATCATCAAAAAATCTAGAAACAATAAATGCTGGAGAGGGTGTGGAGAAAAGGGAACCCTCTTGCACTGTTGGTGGGGATGTAAATTGATACAGCCACTATGGAGAACAGTATGGAAGTTCCTTAAAAAACTAAAAATAGAACTACCATACAACCCAGCAATCCCACTACTGGGCATATACCCTGAGAAAACCATAATTCAAAAAGAGTCATGTACCAAAATGTTCATTGCAGTTCTATTTACAATAGCCAGGATGTGGAAGCAACCTAAGTGTCCATCGACAGATGAATGGATAAAGAAGACGTGGCACATATATACAATGGAATATTACTCAGCCATAAAAAGAAACGAAATTGAGTTATTTGTAGTGAGGTGGATGGACCTAGAGTCTGTCATATAGAGTGAAGTAAGTCAGAAAAACAAATACCGTATGCTAACACATATATATGGCATCTAAAAAAAAAAAAAAGGTCATGAAGAACCTAGGGGCAAGATGGGAATAAAGACGCAGACCTACTAGAGAATGGACTTGAGGACACGGGGAGGGGGAAGGATAACCTGGGACCGAGTGAGAGAGTGGCATGGAGATATATACACTACCAAATGTAAAACTGATAGCTGGTGGGAAGCAGCCGCATAGCACAGGGAGATCAGCTCGGTGCTGTGTGTCCACCTAGAGAGGTGGGATGGGGAGGGTGGGAGGGAGGGAGACACAAGAGGGAGGAGATATGGGGATATATGTATATGTATAGCTGATTCACTTTGTTATAAAGCAGAAACTAACACACCATTGTAAAGCAATTATACTCCAATAAAGATGTTAAAAATAAATAATTAATTTAGCAATACTGCTTTTTTCCACTGTCACATTTTATTACAGTTATATTTATACACATACAGATACATCTATATTTTAGCTCTGTCAGCAAAAGAGTCGAGAGGCAAGAACACCCCCATTACTAAAATATTCCTAACCCCTAGATCTTGGTTTGTAAATTCAATGTCCCACTAAAAGGAAATTGGACTCCTTGGAGAATTGTCTGATTCTAGGAATGGGGCTAGGAACATCTTGTGACAAAAGGACATTTTCAAAAAATAATGGAGACATGTCAAAAGGTCATAGGTACCCAGGACGGAAAAGAAAAAAAAAAAAAAAAGGACATAATAGTCAGAGTGAAAGGCTCCCACTGACCAAATCTATCTAGGATAACCTGAGCAATCTAATGATAGTAACTGATTATAATCCACTGAATAAAATAAGAACTCAGCCATCCATACTGATAAACAAACAAATGAGTAGTATGCCAACTAATAAAGGTAGAAGGAATAATGGAGTTAGAAATCTCCCACTTGGCAACTATCATAGTAATACCTCTTGCAGGCAGTGAATTGTAAAACTGCTGTGCAAAAGTAAAATGAGAAACAGGACATTTACAGAGTTTTAAACTATATCCCTATAAGATATTTATTAACTACAAAGCAAAAAGTAGTAACTTTCTAGTAGAGGGGCCTGAAAGATACACCAGTAGATAAAAGAGACATTTCTCCCCTCATGGAACTCACATTATTCTTCAAGCCATTAGAATCTATATGAACAACAAATTAATAAGTGATCAGCACATGTTAGTAGTTAGCGTTTATGAATAAAATCCAAATGTAAATAAAAATGTTAATGGATTATAAGAGCCTTTTATTGTTATATGTTTTCTCATTCAATACATGTTGAAAATCCAGCAACTATCATGATTGTCTGCAAAAAACAAAAACAAAAAGGAAGAGGAGCTAATACCTGACTTAAAAGGCTTAGAAGCAATCAATCCAGTAAAATAATTAAAAAGCATCATATCCAGATTACATCATTCTGGCACACCAGACCACCTTTATATACTTTAACATTATGCTTTTGACTTCTGTTGAGAGATAACTACATGTAAATTTTATCATCATTTGTACAGAAATATGATCAAGTACACTGTTCCTTATGTTGATCTCTAAATAAAATATACATGTATATATACATATGTGAAAAATTCCTCTCAGCATGTACAATCAGAGAAATAGTTTCTCTACGGGTGACTCAGCACCGTAACTTGTATTGTGCCATTTATTGTATAATGATAATAAATTGGCAAAAATTTCATCTTTCTGTTTCTATTTGCTACCAGATTGCTCAGGGTTAAGTTTTATGATCAACCGCAGTGTTTCTAGGTATTCTACATAATTATCCCCTACTTTTATTGCTTAACTCTTATCCTTATTTTAATGATTTTATTGTATTTGTGCTTTTTATTATCTGAAGACTAATTCTGTTTGGAAGGAGGCCCAGTGTAAATAATAAATGAGAACTTCAGGACGCCAGGCACTTGAGGTACGTAGAAAACAAAGTCAACTGTGGGTGCAAAAACATGAGAAAGGGAAAGACGGAGTAAAACACAGAGTCATTTACTTCATGATTTTTCATAGAGAGAATACAAATTAAAAAGTTATGCCATCTGGATTTTGCCCTCTAAGATGGTAAGCCACATTGCACACATTAACATTCCTTTTATTTCTTTCTAGTGAGTTCTTTTGGCTTTTATTTTTAAAAATTTTGAAGACAAAGTAGAAGGGGAAAATTACTAGACAGCAATTTGTAGAAAGCAAAATTTAATAAGTACTTAATAGTATCTACTAAATACAATTATAATGCTAGACTTTGGGGATCTTCCCATATAAATATCCTTAAGATATTTCATTCAGAATTTGAAATTCATCTTAAATAAAAGAAAAATAAAAAGGAGGGAAGTTTGCTACATAAATGGAAAGAGTAAGCATGAGATTGCCAACTAAAAATTGTTACTTGCCATCTACCTCTGCAAGGATGAGGTCACTAGCCACTGCAGTCACCAACCTTCAACACACCCTGAAAGGAGTTCAGGGTGAGATCAGTAATGAAGCACTCTGTGCTCTGGGAAAAACTGGCAGAACAGGCCTTCAGATAGCCAGCTATTTTCAGGAGATTTTATGGGCCCAGTTTCTTGCATCTTCTCATATCTAGAAAAGCAGCACTAAAATCATTAACAGAGACATCTGCTCCTCGTGACTAGCAACAACCTTCTTGTGACTAGCAGCAATCTTCTGCCAAAATATGTGCTTGACTGCATGTATCCCCTTCACCACAGTTACGTATATACTGACTACCCCCTACCTCTTTGGAGCAGTTCCTCAGAGCTATCTGAGATGCTGTCTCCCAGGCTATAGTCCTCATTTTGCCTCAAATAAAGCTTAACTCACAACTCTCATGTTATGCAGTTTTTTTCAGTCGACATGATGAGGAAAACACTAAGGGTTTTGCTACCCAGGTTTTGGAGAGGCCATCCATCTCCAAAGCAAAGAGAATAACATTCCAAGTAATACCACTGGTCAGAAAAAATGCCCTGTGTACTGTTTCTTTAAAACTTACTGAAAGACAGTCCTATGAAGGACAGAAAAAAAAAAAAATAAAGAATAGGAGTTTAAGAATAGAGAAGTTGTAATATTAAAAGAACACTATAGCCAATGATACTATGTAAAAAAAAAAAGTAAAACTAATTGCTGTAAGCACTGTATCAAAGCTGAAAGCAAAAACATTAATTTGAAATTAAATATAAGATGAATTCATTTTCTTAGTTCAGTCACCCAAGGCAATGGAAATGAAAGCAAAAATAAACAAGTGGGACCTAATCAAACTTACAAGCTTCTATACAGCAAAGGAAACCACAAACAAAACAAAAAGACAACCTACAGACTGGGAGAAAATATTTGCAAATGATGTGACCGACAAGGGCTCAATTTCAAAAATATATAAACAGCTCACACAACTCAATAACAAAAAAAGCAAAAAACCCAATCAAAAAATGGGCAGAACACCTAAATAGACCCTTCTCCAAAGAAGACATACAGATGGCCAATAGGGACATGAAAAGATGCTCATCATCGCTAATTATTAGAGAAATGCAAATCAAAACTACAATGAGGTACCACCACACACCAGTCAGAATGGCCATCATTAAAAAGTCTAAAAATAATAAATGTTGGAGAGGGTGTTGAGAAAAGGGAACCCTCTTAGACTGTTGGTGGGAATGTAAATTGGTGCAGCCATTATGGAAAACAGTATGGAGGTTGCTCAAGAAACTAAAAATAGAGTTGCAATATGATCCAGCAATCCTACTCCTGGGCATATACCCAGACATAACTATAATTTGAAAAGATACAAGCACCCCTATGTTCATAGCAGTACTATTCACAATAGCCAAGACATGGAAATAACCTAAATGTCCATTGAAGGATGAATGGAGGAAGAAGGAGTGAGATAGATAGATATACACACACACACACACACACACACACACACACACAATGGAATACTACTCAGCCATAAAAAAGAATGAAAAATGCATTTGTAGCAACATGGATGGACCTAGAGATTATCATACTAAGCAAAGTCAGTCAGAAGGTAAAAGACAAATATCATATGATATCACTTATATGTGGAATCTAAAATACAACACAAATGAACAGATCTACGAAACAGAAACAGACTCACAGACATGGAGAACAGACTTGTGGTTGCCAAGTGGGGGAGGAGTGTGTGGGAGGGAAGGATTGGGAGTTTGGGATTAACAGATACAAACTATTATATATAGGATGGATAAACAATAATGTCCTACTGTATAGCACAAGGAACTATATTCAATATCCTGTGATAAACCATAATGGAAAAGAATATGAAAAAGAATATATATGTATTACTGAGTCACTTTGCTGTACAGCTGAAATTAACACAACATTGTAAATCAACTATACTTCAATAAAATAATTTTTAACATCTTTATTGGAGTATAATTGCTTTACAATGTTGTGTTGGTTTCTGCTGTATAACAAAGTGAATCAGCTATATGCATATGTATATCCCCATATTGCTTCACTCTTGCATCTCCCTCCCACCATCCTTATCCCACCCCTCTAGGTGGTCACAAAGCACCGAGCTGATCTCCCTGTGCAATGCAGCTGCTTCCCACTAGTTATCTATTTTACATTTGGTAGTGTATGTAGTCAATGCTACTCTCTTAACTTCATCCCAGTTTACACTTCCCCCTCCCCGTGTCCTCAAAACCATTCTCTACAGCTGTGTCTTTATTCCTGTCCTGCCCCTAGGTTCATCAGAACCATTTTTTTTTCTTAGATTCCATATATATGTGTTACCATACAGTATTTGTTTCACTCTTTCTGACTTACTTCACTCTGTATGACAGACTCTAGGACCATCCACCTCACTACAAATAACTCAATTTCGTTTCTGTTTATGGCTGAGTAATATTCCATTGTATATATGTGCCACATCTTCTTTATCCATTCATCTGTCGATAGACACTTAGGTTGCTTCCACGTCCTGGCTATTGTAAATAGTGCTGCAATGAACACTGTGGTACATGACTCTTTTTGAATTATGGTTTTCTCAGGGTGTATGCCAAGTAGTGGGATTGCTGGGTCATATGGTAGTTCTATTTTTAGTTTTTTAAGGAACCTCCATACTGTTCTCCATAGTGGCTGTATCAATTTACATTCCCACCAACAGTGCAAGAGGGTTCCCTTTTCTCCACACCCTCTCCAGCATTTATTGTTTGTAGATTTTTTGATGATGGCCATTCTGACCGGTGTGAGATGATATCTCATTGTAGTTTTGATTTGCATTTCTCTAATGATTAATGATGTTGAGCATTCTTTCATGTGTTTATTGGCAATCTGTATATCTTCTTTGGAGAAATATCTATTTAGGTCTTCTGCCCATTTTTGGATTGGGTTGTTTGTTTTTTTGTTATTGAGCTGCATGAGCTGCTTGTAAATTTTGGAGATTAATCCTTTGTCAGTTGCTTCATTTGCAAATATTTTCTCCCATTCTGAGGGTTTTCTTTTGGTCTTGTTTATGGTTTCCTTTGCTGTGCAAAAGCTTTTAATTTTCATTACATCCCATTTGTTTATTTCTGTTTTTATTTCCATTTCTCTAGGAGGTGGGTCAAAAAGGATTCTGCTGTGATTTATGTCATAGAGTGTTCTGCCTATGTCTTCCTCTAAGAGTTTTATAGTGTCTGGCCTTACATTTAGGACTTTAATCCATTTTGAGTTTATTTTTGTGTATGGTGTTAGGGAGTGTTCTAATTTCATTTTTTACAGGTAGCTGTCCAGTTTTCCCAGCACTACTTATTGAAGAGGCTGTCTTTTCTCCATTGTACACTCTTGCCTCCTTTATCAAAGATAAGATGACCATATGTGCATGCGTTTATCTCAGGGCTTTCTATCCTGTTCCATTGATCTATATTTCTGTTTTTGTGCCAAGACCATACTGTCTCGATTACTGTAGCTTTGTAGTATAGTTTGAAGTCAGAGAGCCTGATTCCTCCAGCTCCATTTTTCTTTCTCAAGATTGTTTTGGGAGAGACTTTCAAGATGGCAGAGGAGTAAGATGTGGAGATCAACTTCCTCCCCACAAATACATCACAAATACATCTACATGTGGAACAACTCCTACAGAACACATACTGAACGCTGGTAGAAGACCTCAGACTTCCCATAAGGCAAGAAACTCCCCATGTACCTGGGTAGGTCAAAAGAAAAAAGAAAACACAGAGACAAAAGAATAGGGACAGGACTTGCATCTCTGGGAGGGAGCTGTGAAGAAGGAAAAGTTTCCACACACTAGAAAGCCCCTTCACAGGCAGAGACGAGTGGTGGGCTGGGGGGAAGCTTCCGGGCCATGGAGGAGAGCGCAGCAATACGGGTGCAGAGGGCAAAGCGGAGAGACTTCCACACAGAGGATCGGTGCCTACCAGCACTCACCAGCCTGGAAGGCTTGTCTGCTCATCCGCCGAGGTGGGTGGGGGCTAGGAGCTGAGGCTCGGGCTTCGGAATTCAGATCCCAGGAGGAGGACTGGGGTTGGCTTCATGAACACAGCCTGAAGGGGGCTAGTGCACCACAGCTAACCCGAAGGGAGTCTGGGGAAAAGTCTCGAACTGCCTAAGAGGCAAGAGACCATTGTTCCATCAGATACCCCCTGGCTCCACGTAATATCAAATGGCAAAAGCTCTCCCAGAGATCTCCATCTCAATGCTAACACGCAGCTCCACTCAACGACCAGCAAGCTCCAGTGCTGGACACCCTATGCCAAACAACTAGCAAGACAGGAACACGATCCCACCCATTAGCAGAGAGGCTGCCTAAAATCATAATAAGGTCACAGACACCCCAAAACACACCACTGGACGTGGTCCTGCCCACCAGAAAGACAAGATCCAGCCTCATCCACCAAAACATATGCACTAGTCCCCTGCACCAGGAAGCCTACACAACCCACTGAACCAACCTTAGCCACTGGGGGTAGACACCAAAAACAACGGGATCTACAAATCTGCAGCCTGCGAAAAGGAGACCCCAAACACAGTAAGTTAAGCAAAATGAGAAGACAGAGAAACACACAGCAGATGAAGGAGCAAGGTAAAAACCCACCAGGGCAAACAAATGAAGAGGAAATAGGCAGTCTACCTGAAAAAGAATTCAGAATAATGATAGTAAAGATGATCCAAAATCTTGGAAATAGAATGGAAAAAATACAAGAAATGTTTAACAAGGACCTAGAAGAACTAAAGAGCAAACAAACAATGATGAACAACACAATAAATGAAATTAAAAATTCTCTAGAAGGAATCAATAGCAGAATAACTGAGGCAGAAGAACGCATAAGTGACCTGGAAGATAAAATAGTGTAAATAACTACTGCAGAGCAGAATAAAGAATGAAAAGAACTGAGGACAGTCTCAGAGACCTCTGGGACAACATTAAATGCACCAAGAGTCGAATTATAGGGGTCCCAGAAGAAGAAGAGAAAAAGAAAGGGACTGAGAAAATATTTGAAGAGATTGTAGTTGAAAACTTCCTTAATATGGGAAAGGAAATAGTCAGTCAAGTCCAGGAAGCACAGAGAGTCCCATACAGGATAAATCCAAGGAGAAACATGCCAAGACACATATTAATCAAACTATCAAAAATTAAAGACAAAGAAAAAATATTAAAAGCAGCAAGGGAAAAACAAAAATTAACATACAGGGAATCCCTATAAGGTTAACAGCTGATCTTTCAGCAGAAACTTTGCAAGCCAGAACGGAGTGGCAGGACATATTTAAAGTGATGAAAGGGAAAAACTTACAACCATGATTACTCTACCCAGAAAGGATCTCATTCACATTCGATGGAGAAATTAAAACCTTAACAGACAAGCAAAAGCTAAGAGAATTCAGCACCACCAAACCAGCTTTACAACAAATGCTAAAGGAACTTCTCTAGGCAGGAAACACAAGAGAAGGAAAAGACCTACAATAACAAACCCAAAACAATGAAGAAAATGGTAATAGGAACATACATATCAATAATTACCTTAAGTGTAAATGGATTAAATGCTCCAACCAAAAGACATAGACTGGCTGAATGGATACGAAAACAAGATCCGTATATATGCTGTCTACAAGAGACCCACTTCAGACCTAGGGACACATACAGACTGAAACTGAGGGGATGGAAAAAGATATTCCATGCAAATGGATACCAAAGGAAAGCTGGAGTAGCAATTCTCATATCAGACAAAATAGACTTTAAAATAAAGACTATTACAAGAAACAAAGAAGGACACTACATAATGATCAAGGGATCAATCCAAGAAGAAGATATAACAATTGTAAATATTTATGCACCCAACATAGGAGCACCTCAATACATAAGGCAAATGTTAACAGCCATAAAAGGGGAAATTGACAGTAACACAGTCATACTAGGGGACTTTAACAGCCCACTTTCACCAATGGACAGATCATCCAAAATGAAAATAAATAAGGAAACACAAGCTTTAAGTGATACATTAAACAAGATGGACTTAATTGATATATATAGGACCTTCCATCCAAAAACAACAGAATTCACTTTCTTCTCAAGTGCTCATGGAACATTCTCCAGGATAGATCATATCTTGGGTCGCAAATCAAGCCTTGGTAAATTTAAGAAAACTGAAATCGTATCAGGTATCTTTTCCAACCACAACGCTATGAGACTAGATATCAATTACAGGAAAAAAATCTGTAAACATTACAAACACATGGAGGCTAAACAATACACTAAATAACCAAGAGATCACTGAATAAATCAAAGAGGAAATCAAAAAATACCTAGAAACAAATGACAGTGAAAAAATGACGACCCAAAACCTAAGCGATGCAGCAAAATCAGTTCTAAGAGGGAAGTATATAGCAATACAGTCCTACCTCAAGAAACAAGAAACATCTCAAATAAAGACACTAACCTTATACCTATAGCAATTAGAGAAAGAAGAACAAAAAAACCTCAAAGTTAGCAGAAGGAAAGAAATCATAAAGATCAGATCAGAAATAAATGAAAAAGAAATGAAGGAAACAATAGCAAAGATCAATAAAACTAAAAGCTGGTTCTTTGAGAAGATAAACAAAATTGATAAACCATTAGCAAGACTCATGAAGAAAAAATGGGAGAAGACTCAAATTAATAGAATTAGAAGTGAAAATGCAGAAGTAACAACTGACACTGCAGAAATACAAAAGGATCATGAGAGATTACTACAAGCAACTATATGCCAATAAAATGGACAATATGGAAGAAATGAACACATTCTTAGAAAAGCACAACCTTCCGAGACTGAACCAGGAAGAAATAGAAAATATAAACAGACCAATCACAAGCACTGAAATTGAGACTGTGATTAAAAATCTTCCAACAAACAAAAGCCCAGGACCAGATGTCTTCACAGGCGAATTCTATCAAACATTTAGAGATGAGCTAACACCTATCCTTCTCAAACTCTTCCAAAATATAGCAGAAGGAGGAACACTCCCAAACTCATTCTATGAGGCCACCATCACCACCAAACCAGACAAAGATGTCACAAAGAAAGAAAACTACAGGCCAATACCACTGATGAACACAGATGCAAAAATCCTCAATAAAATACTAGCAAACAGAATCCAATAGCACATTAAAAGGATCATATACCATGATCAAGTGGGGTTAATCCCAGGAATGCAAGGATTCTTCAATATATGCAAATCAATCAATGTGATAAACCATATTAACAAATTGAAAAAGAAAAACCATATGATCATCTCAATAGATGCAGAATAAGCTTTCGAGAAAATTCTACACCCATTTATGATAAAAACCCTCCAGAAAGTAGGCATAGAGGGAACTTACCTCAACATAATAAAGGCCATATATGACAAACCCACAGCCAACATCGTTCTCAATGGTGAGAAACTGAAACCATTTCCTCTTAAGATCAGGAACAAGACAAGGTTGTCCACTCTCACCACTATTATTCAACATAGTTTTGGAAGTTTTAGCCACAGCAATCAGGGAAGAAAAAGAAATAAAAGGAATCCAAATCGGAAAAGAAGAAGTAAAGCTGTCACTGTTTGCAGATGACATGATACTGTATATAGAGAATCGTAAAATCTACACAAAGACTCATAAATAAAAATATTCTTTACATATAGCAAAAAGAAAAAAGGGAAACAAAAATATTATTTGTTGGCAAATAGTTAAATAAATTATGGTATATTCATCCAATCAAATATCATACAGCCATGATGTTTTTGAAGAATATTAATCACATGAAAAAAGGTACCCACTTAATGTTAAATAAAAACAGCAGATACTAACCTAAATACATAGTACTAGCCCAATTACAGTAAAATGTACATAAATATGCAATACATAGGTACACAGAAAAACAGGGAAGGAATTACATTAAAGTTCAACAACTCTAAATAATTACAGATTTTTATTTTTTTCTTCAAACTTCTCTGTATTTTCAAAATTCTCTAATTGAATTCTCTATAATTTAAAAAGATATTAATTCTTTCAAAAAAAAACCTAGTAAACGAGTCTTTAGCTATATATTACATAATTTAAATGTTCAATTCCACTTACCTGTTGTCATAGTTGGACTAAACAGCCCCAGTACTGACACGCTAGAATAGGAGATCAGGTCTTTATGTAATTTCCCACTTAAATATTCTTCTGCTTCTTGGACAGATGTAATGTTCACTGGGCATGAAATCCTGTTGCTGGATGAATATTTAACTATATTCAAAATTAATTTTTAAAGATACTTTTCAGCTTGTAAAAAAAATAAAATATACTGAACGTAGCATATTCCACAGGATAAGCATCTGACAAAATAAAGACAAATACTATTCTAAACAAAAAATCAGCCTCATTAAACAAAATTTCTATCTCCCTAAAAGTGATGGAATGTAGTAGATAGGCTCTGCTCATTAATGTTTCCCCTGTGATCTCAATTCATACCTCCTTAACCTATCCAAAGTGTGTCAACAAAGTATGGGATTTAGAAGTTTTATAGACCTAACATTTTAAAAATCTTAGGGTGAAGCTGAATACTTACAGCTGGATAAATTTTAGGAGATCTTCAGTTCCTAGCATACCAGCGTAAGATACTGGGTTCTCGCCTTCCTTGTACATCTTTACAACAGGAAATTCAGTAACATTTTGCTTGGCACATACATGAGACCAATCTGCACAGTTTACTCTAGTAAGCAGCATAGTAGAGGTGCCTAAATAAAAGGAAAATGCACATTTTATAAATGTTAATGTAGAAAACTCATTTGTTGAGAATTGTCAATATTTTTTATATCCCATTCTTTTTTTTTAATCTTTATTGGAGTATAATGGCTTCACACTACTGTGTCAGTTTCTGTTGCACAACAAAGCCAATCAGCCATATGCATACACATGTCCCCATATCTCCTCCCTCTTGAGCCTCCCTCCCACCCCTCTAGGTCATCGCAAAGCACCAAGCTGATCTCCCAGTGCTATGCTGCTGCTCCCCACCCGCCAACTATTTCACATTCAGTAGTGTGTATATGTCGATGTTACTCTCACTTCGCCCCAGCTTCGCCCTCCCACCCCATGTCCACAAGTCCATTTTCTATGTCTACCACTTTATTCCTGCCCTGCAACTAGGTTCATCAGTACCATTTTTTTGGGGGGAGGGATTCCATATATATGCATTAGCATATGGTATTTTTCTCTTTCTTACTTCACTCTGTATGACAGACTCTAGGTCCATCCACCTCACTACAAATAACTCAATTTTGTTCCTTTTATGGCTGAGTAATATTCCATTCTATATATGTGTCACATCTTCTTTATCCATTCATCTGTCGACGGACACTTAGGTTGCTTCCATGTCCTGGCTATTGTAAATAGAGCTGCAATGAACACTGTGGTACATGACTCTTTTTGAATTATGGTTTTCTCAGGGTATATGCCCAGTAGTGGGATTGCTGGGTCGTATGGTAGTTCTATGTTTAGTTTTTTAAGGAACCCCCATACTGTTTTCCATAGTGGTTGTATCAATTTACATTCCCACCAACAGTGCAGAAGGGTTCCCTTTTCACCACGCCCTTTCCAGCATTTATTGTTTCTAGATTTTTTGATAATAACCATTCTGACCGGCATGAGGTGATACCTCTTTGTAGTTCTGATTTGCATTTCACTACTAATTAGTGATGTTGAGCATCTTTTCATGTGCCTCTTGGCCATCTGTATGCCTTCCTTGGTGAAATGTCAATTTAGGTCTTCTGCCCATTTTTTTTTTTTTAATTTATTTATTTATGGCTGTGTTGGGTCTTCATTTCTGTGTGAGGGCTTTCTCTAGTTGTGGCAAGTGGGGGCCACTCTTCATCGCGGTGCGCAGGCCTCTCACTATCGTGGCCTCTCTTGTTGCGGAGCACAGGCTCCAGACGCGCAGGCTCAGTAATTGTGGCTCACGGGCCCAGTTGCTCCGCAGCATGTGGGATCTTCCCAGACCAGGGCTCGAACCCGTGTCCCCTGCATTGGCAGGCAGATTCTCAACCACTGCGCCACCAGGGAAGCCCCCTTCTGCCCATTTTTTTAACTGGATTTTTTTTTTGATATTGAGCTCCATGAGCTGTTTGTATATTTTGGAGATGAATCCTTTGTCTGTTGTTTCATTTGCAAATATTTTCTCCCATTCTGAGGGTGGTCTTTTTTGTCTTGTTTATGGTTTCCTTGGCTGTGCAAAAGCTTTTAAGTTTAATTAAGTCCTATTTGTTTATTTTTGTTTTTATTTCTGTTACTCTAGGAGGTGGGTCAAAAAAGATCTTATGTCAAAGAGTGTTTTTCCTCTAAGAGTTTTACAGTGTCTGGTCTTACATTTGAGTCTTTAATCCATTTGGAGTTTATTTTTGTGTATGGTGTTAAGTAGTGTTCTAATTTCATTCTTTTAAGTGTAGCTGTCCAGTTTTCCCAGCACTTATTGAAGAGGTTGTCTTTTCTCCATTGTATGTTCTTGCCTCCTTTGTCATAAATTAAGTGCCCATATGTGCATGGGTTTATCTCTGGGCATTCTATCCTGTATCATTGATCTATATTTCTGTTTTTGTGTCAGGGAGCCTGATTCCTCCAATTCCGTTTTTCTTTCTCAAGATTGCTTTGGCTATTGGGGATCTTTTGTGTTTCCATATGAATTGTAAAATTTTTTCTTCTAATTCTGTGAAGGATTCCATTGGTAGTTTGATAGGGATTTCATTGAATTTGTAGATTGCTTTGAGTAGTATAGTCATTTTCACAATATTGAATCTTCTAATCCAAGAACATGGTATATTTCTCCATCTGTTTATGTCATCTTTGATTTCTTTCAGCATTGTTTTATAGTTTCTGAGTAGAAGTCTTTCGTCTCCTTAGGCAGGTTTATTCCTAGGTATTTTATTCTTTTTGTTGCAGTGGTAAATGGGAGTGTTTCCTTAATTTCTCTTTCTGATTTTTTGTTGTTGGTGTATAGGAATGCCAGAGATTCCTGTGCATTAATTTTGTATCCTGCAACCTTACCAAGTTCATTGATTAGTTCTAGTAGTTTTCTGGTGGCATCTTTAGGATCTTCTATGAATAGTATCATGTCATTGGCAAACAGTGACAGTTTTATTTCTTCTTTTCCAATTTGTATTCCTTTTATTTCTTTTTCTTCTCTGATTGCTGTGGCTAGGACTTCCAAAACTATGTTGAATAAGAGTGGCAAGAGTGGACATCCTTGTCTTGTTCCTGATCTTAGTGGAAATGCTTTCAGTTTTTTACCATTGAGTATGATGCTTGCTGGGGGTTTGTCATATATGGCCTTTATTATGTTGAGGTAGGTTCCTCTCTATGCCCATTTACTGGAGAGTTTTATCATAAATCGATGTTGAATTTTGTCAAAAGCTTTTCCTGCATCTATTGAGATGATCATATGGTTTTTATTCCTGAATTTGTTAATGTGGTGTATCACATTGATTGATTTGCATATATTGAAGAATCCTTGCATCCCTGGGATAAATCCCACTTGATCATGGTGTATGATCCTTTTAATGTGCTGTTGGATTCTGTTTGCTAGTATTTTGTTCAGGATTTTTGCATCTATGTTCATCAGTGATATTGGTCTATAATTTTCATTTTTTTGTGATATCTTTTTCTGGTTTTGGTATCAGGGTGATGTGGTTTTGTAGAATGAATTTGGGAGTGTTTCTTCCTCTGCAATTTTTTGGAAGAGTTTGAAAGGGATCAGCATTAGCTCTTCTCTAAATGTTTGATAGAATTCGCCTGTGAAGCCATCTGGTCCTGGACTTCTGTTTCTTGGAAAATTTTAAATTCTGGTTTCAATTTCATTACTTGTGATAGGTCTGTTTATACTTTTAATTCTTCCTGGTTCCATCTTGGAAAGTTCTGTCCATTTGTCCAAGAATTTGTCCATTTCTTCATGGTTGTCCATTTTATTGGCGTATAGTTGTTTGTAGTAGTCTCTTATAATCCTTTGTATTTCTGCAATGTCAGTTGTGATTTCTCCTTTTACATTTCTAATTTTATTGATTTGAGTCCTCTCCCTTTTTCTCTTGATGAGTCTGGCTTAGGGTTTATCAATATTGTTATCTTCTCAAAGAACCAGCTTTTAGTTTTATTGATCTTTGCTATTGTTGTCTTTGTTTCTACTTCATTTATTTCTGCTTTTACTGTATCCCATAGGTTTGGGGTCATTGTGATTTCATCGTCATTTGTTTCTATGTATTTTTTTATTTCTTCTTTGATTTCTTCAGTGATCTCTTGGTTATTTAGTAGTGCACTATTTAGCCTCCATGTATTTGTGTTTTTTACAGGTTTTTTTCCTGTAATTGATTTCCAATCTCATAGCGTTGTAGTCAGAAAAGTTGCATAATACAATTTCAATTTTCTTAAATTTTCCAAGGCTTGATTTGTGACCCAAGATGTGATCTATCCTGGAGAATGTTCCATGTGCACTTGAGAAGAAAGTGTATTCTGCCACTTTTGGGTGAAATGTTCTATAAATATCAATTAGATCTATCTGGTCTATTGTGTCATTTAAAGTTTGTGTTTCATTATTTATTTTCTGTCTGGATGATCTATCCATTGGTGTAAGTGGGGTGTTAAAGTCCCCTACTATTATTGTGTTACTGTCGATTTCTCCTTTCATGGTTGTTAGCATTTTCCTTATGTATTGAGGTGCTCCTATGTTGGGTACATAAATATTTATAATTGTTATATCTTCTTCTTGGATTGATCCTTTGATCATTATGTAGTGTCCCTCCTTATCTCTTGTAACAGACTTCATTTTAAAGTCTATTTTATCTGATATGAGTATTGCTACTACAGCTTTCTTTTGATTTCCATTTGCATGGAATATCTTTTTCCATCCCTTCACTTTCAGTCTGTATGTGTCTCTAGGTCTGAAGTGGGTCTCTTGTAGACAGCATATATATGGGTCTTGTTTTTGTATCCATTCAGCCAGTCTGTGTCTTTTGGTTGGGGCAGTTAATCCATTTACATTCAAGGTTATTATCGATATGTATGTTCCTATTACCATTTTCTTAATTGTTTTGGGTTTGTTTTTGTGGGTCTTTTTCTTCTCTTGTATTTCCCACTCAGAGAAGTTTCTTTAGCATTTATTGTAAAGCTGGTTTGGTGGTGCTGAACTCTCTTAGCTTTTGCTTATCTGAAAAGCTTTTGACTTCTCCATCGAATCTGAATGAGATCCTTGCTGGGTAGAGTAATCTTGGTTGTAGGTTTTTCTCTTTCATCACTTTAAGTATATCCTGCCATTCCCTTCTGGCCTGCAGTTTCCGCTGAAAAATCAGCTGATAACCTTATGGGGATTCCTTTGTATGTTATTTTTTGTTTTTCCCTTGATGCTTTTATTATTTTTTCTTTGAATTTAATTTTTCTTGATTTAATATATGTCTTGGTGTGTTTTTCCTAGAGTTTATCCTGTATGGGACTCTCTGTGCTTCCTGGACTTGACTATTTCCTTTCCCATGTTAGGGAAGTTTTCAACTATAATCTCTTCAAATATTTTCTCAGACCCTTTCTTTTTCTCTTCTTCTTCTGGGGCCCCAGTAATTCGAATGTTGGTGCATTTTGTGTTGTCCCAGGGGTCTCTGAGATTGTCTTCTTTTCATTCTTTTTTCTTTTTTCTGCTCCTCAGCAGTTTTCACCATGTTGTCTTCCAGCTCACTTATTCGTTCTTCTGCATCCGTTATTCTGTTATTGACTCCTTCTAGTGTATTTTTCATTTCCGTTATTGTGTTGTTCATCTCTGTTGTTTGTTCTTTACTTCTTCTAGATCTTTGTTAAACATTTCGTGTATTTTCTCAATCCATGCCTCCATTCTATTTCCGAGATTCTGGATCATCTTTATTATCATTAATATAAATTCTTTTTCAGGTAGATTGCTTATTTCCTCTTCATTTATTTGCTCTTGTAGGTTTTTACCTTGATTCTTCATCTGTGACATATTTTTTTGCCATCTCATTGTTTTTTGTTTTTTTTTATGAGGGGGATTGTGTTCCTGTCTTACTGGTTCTTTGGCCCGAGGCTTCCAACACTGGAGTTTGTAGGCTATTGGGTAGAGCTGGGTGTTGGTGCTGAGATGAGGACCTCCTTGAGACCTCACTCTGATGAATATTCCCTGGGATCTGAGGTTCTCTGTTAGTCCAGTGGTTTGGACTCGGAGCTCCCACTGCAGGAGCTTTGGCCAGACCCCGGGCTTGTGAACCAGGATCCTGCAAGTTGCCGGTTCACTTTGTGGTTCCTCCCATCTCCTTGGGGATCAGAGTCCCCCACCAGCAGCTGGCAGGCGTCCTAGTTGTGGGGAGATGCTAACTCTGCATCTTCCCACCCAGCCTTCTTGACCCTGCCTCTATATCCCATTCTTATTACAACTTCTCAGCAGCATGAAATACTCCAGCTGAAACACTCTCTTCCCTTGATTTTCTGCAGCACCTTCCTTTATTGGCTCCCACCCCCACCCCCACCCCCGACTCTCTAGCTGTTCCTTTTTGGTCCCTTTTGCAGGCTCTTCTGCCAGTGGAGTCAGGAGTTCCCCCAAGGCTCAGTTTAAGCTGCTTTCTCTTCTTGTTCTACCCTCTCTTCTAGACAATCTCAATAATCATCGACAATCTAATGAATCCTAAATTTATAGCTTTGGCCCAGGCTCATCCTTTAAAGTTCCAGACCAATGTATTCTTACTGCCTTCTCTAATTCCCTTTGAATGGAAACATCCTCAAACTCAAGATGTCTAAAACAAATATGGTTTCTTTCCTCTGAATAGTGGTGAATATTGCCATCTTTGTATAACTCGGAAAACAAAGTATCATCTCTTGCACCTCCCCATTCCTAAACTCCACAGGTCTAATCACATCAATCAGCATGCCCTTCAATTTTACCACCTGAATTTTAAATACCTCTTATATCTGTCCCTTTCTCTTCACTGCCACTATTTATCATTTCTCCTAATTTATCTCCCTGAATTCGATATGTCTCTACACTGAAGCTAGAGATACCTTTTCAAAACTCAAATCTACTTTGCTACCAGCCCACACCCACCAGTTTCTGCAGTCAGGTCTTTTCACCCTTTCAGATCTCTGCACGTGTGACCACTTCAAGGAAGCCTCCTCTGACACCCTGATCTGCATCAGATTCCTATGCTCTTAGAGGACCAAGCTCTTTTCCCTATCTCATCATGTAATTATGTACTCATCTGTGTTGTTGTATGATTACAGCTCCCTGAGAGTAGGGACTGTGTCTGTTTTCCTTGTCACTGGTTTTCCAGCCCCTAGAGTGGTCCTTGAACATGAAACACCTTAAATATGTGTGTGAATAAACTAAACACATGGAATTCATCTAGGGCTTCACATACTCATCCTAAGTATTATAATTATTTATTTATTTAAAATATTATAATTTCTTCTCAGCCTAAGAAAACACATCATAGTGGAATCCCAAAGAGAAATTTCTACTTGTTCTATACTAATACAGTTGACCCTTGAATAACACAGGTTTCAACTGTGCAGGTCCACTTATATGTGGATTTTTTTCAATAGTAAATACTACAGTACTACACTTTCCAAGGTTGGATGAATCCATGGATGTGGAACCTCAGATATGGAGCAACCATGTATACAGAGGGCCAAATCTGTTATTCTCGGATTTTCTACTGCACGGAGGGTCAACACCCCTAATCCTTGTGTTGTTTAAGTCAACTGTATATGCAAGGCCCTCCAAAATGTGTAACTAATTAGGTGAAGAGATATCAAAAAACAAATGACAAAGCACCACACAACTCAGCTAATGAAAGGAAGGAATAAATTCTAATAAAAGGAAACTTTAATGTAATATTAGATCAAAGAAGGAATCTTTGTCTATCAATATAGGTTATATCCTACTTTAAGATGTTATCTACCCATATGATTAAAATTGTGAAATGCAGTATTTTAATATTTTATTGCCAAAAGTTTTAATACTGAAAATTCTTTCTTACATTTTAAATGATCCTAGATTATATCTCATAGATGCAATAACTTACCATCTTAGATTTAGTGTTAGCAATCTGTTTGATAATATAGGCAGGGTCTAGTCTGTCTTATTCACCACTATAAACCTGATGCCTAGTACAATGTCTGTTACATATTATGTGCCCCCAAAAAATTTGTGAAACGTGCCCTGATATGTCTTCGTGAACAAATTTTCAATGTTTACACTAAAGTATATTAATACCTGAATATTATATGAGCATATAAACAAAAATAAATCCTTATTCCTTGTAAAGTTGGATCTACTCTATAAAGTTCTCTAATCCTTTATTTTAATCATTTAGTCAATAAATATCTAGTGGTGCTTGTACTGGTGCTTGTTCAGACAATATCATATTATGTACTGCCACCCAAGGATAGAACAAGGTGTTATTACAAATGTAGTTCTTTCCCTTAAATAAGCATCCTCAATGGGTCTACTGCTAAAAATGTTATTATTCCTTTGTCCAAGTTGAAAACTTTGATGTTATCTTTAAAACTGGAAAAAGAATATTGATATATATCATTAAAAGTTATAAGCCTACTTATATTGAAGTTATCACATTTTTATTTTCTTTCCTGTAAAATGGTTTCAATACTTAATCATGTTTCAAATGGAAATAGTCTAATATTCTAAGATGACTGTAGTATTACATTCCACATACTTTATCAATGCAGCAATTCCAAACAGGGGTCTTAATTTAAAAGAAAAAACAAAACAGACTCTCTTAGCTACAGATACTATGTAATTATAAAAACTTGACATTTGCTGCCACCTTGTGACTGAGTATAAAATATTCTCCATCCTCTTGTACTAAGAGATAAAAAGTGGCTTTTTCCCAAGTCAACATGAGAGATTACAGGACTAAAGGACCAAACTATTACAATATTTTCCCAATTTACAAAATTACAGTATAGGCTTCACCATAGACACAAAACACTATTGTTACATATAGTATGCATTTCTATATTAAGCCTCATGAACTTCCAAAATAATCCATTTATCTGATATCTAATTAGTAACAGAATTGTTATTCATAAAGAACATACTAATCAAAAAAGGAAATCAAGCCCTAGGGTTGGTTATCTGCTTTTTTATTCTACAAACACATACAACTAAGAGTCCTTGCATTGAGGGGTCACATCTTTATTTGGTCATTAACAGAGAAGAAAGTTAGAGAATCTTTTTCCATTTTCATTTGGTATCTAACCAAATGGGCTGGGGAGGGGGGAATAATTCTATTATTCAGGGACATTATCCAATTACTATTTCATTGTGGTCTATATTTTCCGCTTTTTTCTTTCTTCTAATTATTTACCAATAAGGCTGGAAAACCTAAGAGAAGAAACTTAAATCTGTCTATAAATTGCAACCATAAAGGAGAATCTAAAAGAGAATGACAAGATTGCTTTAAAAAAAAAAAGTTAGGGATCACAGTATCTATAGACTTAATCATCTCTTCACTTGGGGAATGAAATAATCAAAAGTTGGATCAAATGTGGTTGGGAAATGAATGGAAGAGAAATGGTTCAAAAATGATTTTTTATACCTCTGATGTTTTTATTACTATACAACATGTTGCATTTAGGATTGACTTTCTGGAATCAATTTCTTGAGTTCACAAAAGTCCCCAATATAAATATATAAGTTGTATACCAGTACACATTTTCCACGAAATAAAACAAAATTTATGAAACTCTACTACATTTGCTTAATCATTTACTCAACAATTATTAAACACCAGATATTCTGTAATGTAATGCAATGCACCAAGTCCAGTGAACCGAGTATAAGCCACACTCTCCACCCATAAGGAACTTACTAAATAATGAAAGAGCCTGTAAGCTAGTGCCTCAAAACTAAATGGTGGATGCATTCCTGGAGTAGCCAAGAAAAAGCCTATTTAGCCATAATAGCTTTTATTAACAAGAAAAACAGAGTAGGAGGAAATCATATTAAAGATACAAAGCATGATATATTCTGTCATATTCAAATGATTACAAAACATTATACTTACCTAAGCCAACACTATCTCTCTCTTACTAATGCTAAGAGGCCTCCCTACTCCTCCTTTTTTCTTTGCTGGGATGGTGGCATAGACATTTTGAGTCCATTCCTTGGATTCTTATTTGTCTACCACTGAATCAGGTTTATAGAATAGTTAAAATAAAAAGATCCTGGCTATTAAAAAATATCCTAACTGTATAGCTTCAAGAACACTGGTATCTTAGTTCCTTCATTAGGATGTGGTCTTCTCTATCAAAATTTTATTTAATAGTATTTAGTATATATAGTGTTTAGTATATATTTAATAATATTTAACAGTAACTGGCACAGAGTAGGCACTCAATAAATGTTTGCTGAATGACTGAATTCAGCCAAAAAGGTTACTGGATTAACTATGTAGCTACAAGACAGTTTTATGAAGACAATCAAAGTGAATGCTTCTGAGAATGCTGAAACTCATGGTTCATTAACTTATTAACCTTGGAGACACAAACATAATAACCTGAAATTTTACATGGGTTTCTACATCTTTAGCATGACACAGTTATACAAATAGCTATGGCTCAAAATCAGGAAAATAAGCATGCATACCACAGTATACCTTTCAACTTAATTGCCACATCGATATAGGACTGCAGAAATGCCATGGATACTGCTTGCCCTACATTAAAATAAAAAATTAAACAGATATTACAATGTACATATCTCTAAAGCAGTGGTCCCCAACCTTTTTGGCACCAGGGACCGGTTTCGTGGAAGACAATTTTTCCACGGACTGGAGGGTGAGGGGATGGTTTCGGGATGATTCAAGCACATTTGTTGTGCACTTTATTTCCCTTATTATTACATTGTAATATATAATGAAATAATTATATGACTCACCATAATGCTGACAGGAGGCAGAGCTCAGGCAGTAATGCGAGCAATGGGGAGTGGCTATAAATACAGATGAAGCTTCGCTCGCTTGCCTGCTGCTCACCTCCTGCTGTGTGGCCCGGTTCCTAACAGGCCACAGACCAGAACCAGTCCGTGGCCCGGGGGTTGGGGACCCCTGCTCTAAAGCATCCATACTTATATATAACAAACATATAGATTTATGGGGTTTCCCCAAATTGTTATTTATTAGTAAGAAATATCCTAGTATGCAGTAGTCAGTATTGTCCAAACATTTAAGAGGGTTTCTACGTTCATACTGCAAGGAGTATACTCGAACAGCTATTGTTTGAGGATAAAAGCAATATAGTGCCTATAAATCTATAATAACTGTTAATCAGTCATTAGCTTGAATAACAATAATTTTTCTAAATTAGTAAGCTTAACATCTAGTTTAATTATTAACCTTCAATTTGTAAGTCAGATATATATAATCAGTTTTACAACCCCAGAATCAGCTAGAAGTAAATATTTCAAAGTGTGGAACATATGAAAATTATGTCACTTTACAATGTGCAATAACAGAATGCAAAAATAAAATCTGCCTACTTTAAATGCCCTAATATGCAATATAGTAGTCACCTCTAAAGGCTCATACTCACAACCAGCATAGAAAAGCACTATGCTGTCAGAAGCTGTTACTGTCTCATTGAATGTCTCTTCTGTTAGTTCCACTGTGAGTTCCAAAGGTAACTGTCTCTTCCTGTCTCTGTAAACAGTTTCTGCCACTTCATCATCTTGAATATCTAAAATGTTTGAAGAGGAATTAATATAAATATATAATTTAAAAAATTTAAGCTCTTCTCCCAGGCAAGCATGTGAAAATTTGGTATTTTATAAAAACTTTTGAATTCATACAATCTTAATATTTAAAATGCATGATATTTAGAAAACTTTCCAGTTGTCTGGCTTCCTATCTTAAATGACTCTCAGATGCTTCCTGACCCAGAAACTGTCAAGTTTTAGTCAATTCCAAAAGGCGTTAAACTTGTCGAGAAATAATACAAATATTGCTCTTTTATTTCTAATCAACATATTAATTTATAAGCCAAAAAAGTCTTACCATACATGTTTGACAGTGTTTCCTTAGCTTCTACTACATGCCAAGCACTGTGACAGACACTAAGGAAAGTGGTAAACAAAGCAGACATAGTCCCTGACCACATAGAGCCTCTATCTATGGAAAAGTCAGTCAATAAACTGATCACTAAATAAGTATATAACTATAAATGTGATCAGTTTAAGAGGAAAGGTAAAATACACAGTGAGATTTTAACAGGGAGATTTAGATTGGGAGATCCAAAGTCCACCAGATAGAGAATCAATAAAAGGATGTTTTAGGCAAAGGGAAAACACATGCAAAACTCTGAGAAATAAGAGCTAAGCATATTCTAGGTACTGAGGGAAGGCAAATTTGACTAAAACAAGATGGCTGGAAGAAATAACATGAGAAAACTCTAGGCTAGACAGCAGCTGGATTGTAAGAGGCCATATAAGCCAAGAATTTTGGATTTTATTCTAAGTGTATTGAGTTAAGGGTGGATTCTGAATATGTAAAAAACTTTCATTAACCACAATATATAGAAATATTGAATCATTATGGTGTACAACTAAAACTAACATGTTACATGTCAATTAAATCTTAAAAAAAACCAAAAATCTTTTCATTAAAATAGACAGATAGACCCATCCACCCACCCATTCATCCATCCATCCATCCATCCAAGTATGTGGTAAAAAAATAAAAAATAAAAAACACATTATGAATTCACAAATATCCTATTGGAATTTATATAGATTGTATGGTAACACTGGAGGGACATCTAACTTGATAAGAGAGACAAGCTTCCTAGAAGAGTTGACACGAGCTGAACATTAAAAGAAAAATAAAACTTAGGCAGGCAGTAGAGGCATATGGAGTAAAAGGAACAGCATGTACAAAGCAACAGTGGCATGAAAAATCATGATGAAGTTGAAATCTGAACACTGACTCTCTGATATTAAGAATTATTGTTAACTCTGTAGATGTAGTAATAGCATTAATTATGTTAATTTTAAAAGGAGAATCCTTACATTTCTGAAATACACAGGGAAACATTTATGGATGAATTTGTATGTTTGGAATTTGCTGCAAAATAATAAAGGGAGGGCAGTGATTGGAATAGGATTAGCCATAAACTGATGGTGGCTGGGCGAGGCCAGGTAATGGGTACCTGGAGATTTGTTCTATTATGCCGTCTACTTTATGGTTAAGTTTATAATTCTCTGTAACAACATATTAAAAAGAAAGGAAGGGAGGAAGTGAGAAAGGCAATGCATTCAGAAAACTAAATTATTATTTTCCATATGATTGCTAATACTATAAAATAAAATACTAGGTCTGGATTTCAGTACCATATTGGCAATTTTTAGCTGTGTAACTCTAGTCAGTTATATAACTCTGTGTCTCAATATTCAAACCTGTGAAACATAAGAGTTCGACTATTAATTTTAAGGTACTTTTAAATACCACATTCTATGACACTAAAAGTTATGCCCTCAATACCAAAATTAATAAAGGCCAATTTTCTCATTTACTGTATTTTTTTCTTATTATTCATGTATTTTCATTTTCCTGCCAGTCCATTCTTATTTCCCAATCCACCCTTTCTTCTCATATCTTGTCCTAACACCTCCTTCTTGCTTCCCCATTCTCTTAATAAGCCACCCTCATTTATAAATTTATATTTATAATTTATAAATTTATTTATTCCTCAGCTCAAACTTTCATCAATTCATATATATATATATAGTGTGTATATATATACACACACACTCTCTTTTTAGCCACACATGTTTGTTATTTTTTTTCATACTCTCCTTTTGGAGACCTCAGTCCATTTAATTCTGATTCATCTTGTGCCCATTTCCTTTGAAGGACATTTTTCTTTATATTCCGCTCCTACATGGTAACAAACTCTTTCCAAACCCTCATCCATGTCTCATATAAATGGGAATGAAATGAAAATGAGAGGGAAACTGTGTATATGGGCACGACATCAAACTATATTATGGGTCAATATGGATTACAAACATAGGAAGTTAAGACCAAAAAAAAAAAAACCCCAAAAAACAAAACAAAACAAAAAATTCCACTACAAAGCAAAAAAAGAAAGCTGTAAAAGAAACACGAGAACTGGGCTGAGGAGAGAAGATAGGGGAGAGTTAGAAAAAAAGAGAAGGCAGCACCAGAGGGCAAACTAAAGCCAGAGAATCAGGAAGTAAAACAGGGGACATGGCAACAATGAAATTTTGAAACAGGCAACTACCACTGAGTACAGGAATCTTATTAAATTGGTGGATGATTCCTCTCACTCTGAAGAATATATGAGCCATGATAGGAATAAAGCAGGGAGCAAAAGAGCAGAACACAGATCTGCCTATACAATGACGATGCTATGGAGAAGATCTCTGGCTTAAATCACGAGCAATTCTAACCTCTGTATATCAGAAAAAAACTAGAGCAGTGCTCAAACCAAGAAGCTGGTCACTGGTAACAGTTAAAGCTCAGAGCCCTTATTAAATTTATAATATAGATGTTGATCCTCATAATAAATGGACCTCATGAAAACAATATGTAAATTACTTCCATCTTGGGACTCATGATAATAGGACTATATAAAAACTATTTACGGGACTTCCCTGGTGGCGCAGTGGTTAAGAATCCACCTGCCAATGCAGGGGACACGGGTTCAATCCCTGGTCCAGGAAGATCCCACATGCCGCGGAGCAACTAAGCCCGTGTGCCACAACTGCTGAGCCTGTGCTCTAGAGCCTGTGAGCCACAACTACTGAGCCTGCACACCTAGAACCCATGGTCCACAACAAGAGAAGCCACCACAATGAGAAACCCACGCACTGCAACGAAGAGTAGCTCCCGCTCGCCGCAACTAGAGAAAGCCCGTGCACAGCAACAAAGACCCAACGCAGCCAAAAATAAATAAATAAATTAATTAATTAATTTAAAAAAAATTATTTACTAAATGGGACTCATGATAATAGTACTATATAAAAATTCAAGTATTTGCTAAATGGGATACAAGAATGCACAAGACATAATCCCTGCCTTAGAAATTTTATAGACCAATAGAGAAGAGAGAAAAGTAAATAAGCAATTTCAGAATAGGACTGATGTTATAAAAGAAGTACTAGGAATGATAATGATCATAAGTAAGATTTCAAGTCAGAATGCTCCACATGCCATTTGTGTGACATTGGGCAGATCACTTAACTGAGCTAAAACACAGATTTTTTCCTCTACAAAACGAAGGTGACCTCAGCTAACTCAGACGACAGCTCTCAAAGTAAATAATGTGTGGGAAATAGCCTTGAAAACTATAGAATACTTCAAAAATGTAAGCAATAAGAGCAATAAAAAGAAAAAGAGAAATAACATGTTAAAAAGAATTATTAAAATGTTATCAAAATTTACTCCCTATACTGTTAATAATCAGATTCATTTACAACTACAAATACAACCATATTTATCAGAATTTCATATCCTAATAGGAATAATAAAAATAAAATATCATACTGTGGCTCCTGGGTCCTTTTTAAACATGGAGTAGACCAGTAGGGCTGAAAGAACTGATGTGGAGGATAAAGGCACACTTGTGGAAAGCTAGAAGGCTGACATGTAACAAGGAAAGGTATCGCACTAAACAACATAGAGCATCCTTATATCTTTACACCTCATCAACTTGCTAAAATGCGATTCAAAATTAATTTCTTCAGGTCTCTTCACATTCTTGAATGTGACAGTTAATTCACTGAAATTTCACTGACCTTAAGGATGCTGGGCATAAATGGGAGGGGAGCATGATCATCAAAAAAACATATTACCAATATCTGGACCTTCAATGTCATTGTCTTCATCTTCGTGCGTTTCCTCAATGTGCATATTACTTTCCACACGGGATACGATTAAATCAATATTATTTAACACCAAAAATTCCACTGGCACTCCCTAGAAATACATTAATTTTAAAAGATATGACTAAAATATAACAAAGCATTTTAATATAAAAATGTTTTACTTGTTTGACACTAAAATGAAATGAAACTAAACCTCTGAACTTCAATTTTATAAAAAAGGTAAATTAACTCCACGATCACTATTAAAAGCATCCAAAGTATACGTTATAGAAAGATAGTGTGCGCTACTGAACAAGAGGGCAAAAAAGAACTGAAAGTCTCGCTTGCTTCTTGTCACAATTACATTATACTGACATCTGAAGCATTTTACATATAACAGTAAGTCCTACCTCAATACAATTGAGGTATAAAAATATATACAACTTTATTGCAAACAGAGACAAAATTATTTTGTATTCTACAGAAATATTCAAAATAATACTTCATCTAAAAAAATTCCACTAAAAAGTTTAATTGCCTGTTTAGCCATAAACATAAGAATACTATCTGCCCCTAGGTATTTTAAGAATACCAAATTCTATTCCATTGAAATTATTCCATTAAAATTTCTTTCACTAAGCCTCAACCAAAACATTTTTTTTTTTTAATATAGTCTCTAAAGGCATTTATTTATTTATTTATTTATTTATTTATTTATGGCTGTGTTGGGTCTTCGTTTCTGTGCGAGGGCTTTCTCCAGTTGTGGCAAGTGGGGGCCACTCTTCATCGCGGTGCGCGGGCCTCTCACTATCGCGGCCTCTCTCGTTGCGGAGCACAGGCTCCAGACGCGCAGGCTCAGCAATTGTGGCTCACGGGCCCAGTCGCTCCGCGGCATGTGGGATCCTCCCAGACCAGGGCTCGAACCCGTGTCCCCCGCACTGGCAGGCAGACTCTCAACCACTGCGCCACCAGGGAAGCCCCAAAACATTTTTAAAACATGAAATTTTAGGCCACTGGATTATTTTAGTAAATTATCCCTGCTGCAACCTCATGATAAAACTTGAAGGGATGAGGAGTTGCTTCTTATGGATGAGCAAAGAAAGTGGTTTCTTGAGATGGAATCCAGTCCTGGTGAAGATGCTGTGAAGACTGTTGAAACGACAACGAAGGATTAAGAATATTACAAAAACTAAGTTGATAAAGCAGCAGCAGGGTCTGAGAGGATTGATTCCAATTGTGAAAGACGTTCTACTCTGGGTAAAATTCTACCAAGCAGCATTGCTCTGTAGCATACTACAGAGAAATCATTCGTGAAAGGAAGAGTCAATCAACGGGGCAAACTTCACTGTCGTCTGATCTTAAGAAACTGCCGCAGCCACTGCCCTGGTCGGTCAGCAGCCACGTCAACATCAAGGCAGGACCCTCCACAAGCAAAAAGATTACAACTCACTGAAGGCTCAGATGATGGTTAGCATATTTTAGCAATAAGGAATTTTTTAATTAAGGCATATACATTGTTTTTTTAGACATAATGCTATGGCACACTTACTAGACTACAGTATAGTGTATATATAACTTTTATATGCACTGGGACAATAGCATAAACTTTAATTCTTCTATAAAACCTATTTCCTGATAACAAATGAAGTAATTTCCTACTTAGGGGTCTTTACCTAATAGTAAAAAAAATAGCTTCAGAAAGTATTCTTTCCATTACCTGGTCAAAAAGCAAAGCATACTAGCCCCACAGTGTACACATTTGAACAATACTACAGTTCTCAAAGTATTTTCCTATTTGGTCTTATAAAATTTCTTGTAAGTTAGAAGGGGAGGTTTTATGACTATTTCACAAATGAGAAATCTGAGCTTGAAGAAGTTAATTCAGTTATCTGGACCCAGAACTAGCAGAAACAGAATCCAAGTCTTCTGACTCTTTAACCCAGTATTCCTATCATAGACTTATGCAAGAGAATTTAAGTTTAAACTGTCTAGCAGTTCATAAACATATCAGTAATTTTTTAGCATATGTATATAATATTTACAAGATGTTCAGAACTAAAGAGTTCTTAATTACGAAAAATTTAAGGAAAAAGGGACATTAACAGAAATTTACAGAGGAAATACAAATGACCTAACTAGTCAAAGTTATCAAAGACATGCAAATTAATACTGAAACTTTTTTTGTGTATAGAAATGATTTTTTTTTTAAGATTACTGGTCAGTACTGGCAAAGATGTTTGAGAAACAAGAAATTCCAAACCCTGCTGGTAAAAGCATAACCCTTCTGGAGGGAAATTTGACAATGTATTTTAAAAGTCTTAAAAATTCCCATTTCCTTTAATAAAACTTACTTCCAGAAATTTAGCAAAAGGAAAGAATCACTGGTGTCCAAAACAGTGTACAAAGGCAGGCATCACAGCACAATAGCAAGTAATGAAATATAACTGTACATGAAAAGCAGGATATACAGCATGATCCTAAATTTCTTTACAATATATATATATAGGCAGAAGATTTGTGCCGCTCGGCCACAGGCCGCCTCTAGTGCCATGGGATGTAGCGCGGGGTCCGCGGCCCCGAGCAGAGCCCGCTGCCCGCCTGTTTTCCATCACAGGGAACTCTCTGCTCCCTGGGCCCGAGAGACCCCACCGTTTCCCCAAGCTGAAGCCATAGGGCATTGAGGTACTAGTCAGATGTCTTCTCACAAAGGACCTGTGGTGGCCCAAGGCAGTGGGACTCCTGCCGGGAACAGGGAGGCTGACACAGTGGAGCTGTCTGAGCTGGGCCCCCTGCTACAGGAGCTAGGCAAGCAGGGCGTCGCCAGCCCAACCAAAGCTGAAGAAGAGCAGGCATGCCCAGGGCCTCAGGAAGAGGCGGAGGAGGGGCGGGTGCTGACACTTCCCCTGCAAGGCCACCATGCCATGGAGAAGATGGAGGAGTTTGTGTATAAGGTCTGGGAGGGGCGCTGC
The DNA here is from genome assembly GCF_028564815.1 of Eubalaena glacialis. NCBI lineage: Eukaryota > Metazoa > Chordata > Mammalia > Artiodactyla > Balaenidae > Eubalaena > Eubalaena glacialis. Next base: position 147,602,777 of record NC_083717.1, read on the forward strand.
AGGGTCATCCCGTACGACGTGCTTCCCGAGTGGCTGAAGGACAAAGACTACCTGTTGCATGGCCACAGGCCGCCCATGCCCTCCTTCCGGGCCTGCTTCAAGAGCATCTTCCGCATCCACACGGAGACCGGCAACATCTGGACCCACCTGCTTGGTTTTTTGCTGTTTCTCTTTCTGGGAATCCTGACCATGCTCAGACCAAACATGTACTTCATGGCCCCCCTTCAGGAGAAGGTGGTGTTCGGGATGTTCTTCCTGGGTGCGGTGCTCTGCCTCAGCTTCTCCTGGCTCTTTCACACTGTCTATTGTCACTCAGAGAAGGTCTCTCGGACCTTTTCCAAACTGGATTATTCAGGGATTGCCCTGCTGATTATGGGGAGCTTTGTCCCCTGGCTCTATTACTCCTTCTACTGCTCCCCACAGCCACGGCTCATCTACCTCTCCATCGTGGGCATCTGTGCCATCATTGTGGTGCAGTGGGACCGGTTTGCCACTCCTAAGCACCGGCAGACAAGAGCAGGGGTGTTCCTGGGGCTTGGCTTGATCGGCATCGTACCCACCACGCACTTTACAATCGTGGAGGGCTTCATCAAGGCCACCACGGTGGGCCAGATAGGCTGGTTCTTCCTCATGGCTGCGATGTACATCACCAGAACTGGCCTTTATGCCGCATGGATTCTTGAGCGCTTCTTCCCTGGAAGATTCGACATATGGTTCTAGTCTCATCAGATCTTCCACGTCCTGGTGGTGGCAGCCGCCTTCGCCCACTTCTACGGGGTCTCCAACTTTCATGAGTTCCGATATGGCCTGGAAGGGGGCTGTACTGATGACTCCCTCCTCTGAGCCGCCCAGCAGGGGCACAGGAGGAACTTCCCAAGTGCTTTTAAAATAACTTCTTTGCTGAAGTGAGAGGAAGAGTCTGAGTTGTCTGTTTCAAGAAGAAACCTCTTAGAGAATTCAGTACCAACCGAGCTTCAGCCCACTTCACACTCACTGGGCAATAAACTCTCCATTCCCTCGCTGAGAACAGTGGGGGTGGGCAGACGTGGCCGCCCCACCGCTCAGCCGCGCCCTCCTCAGTAAGGCAACTACTGTCCCCTCACAGAGATGGGGCTTTGAAACTCATGTTGAGATTTTACCCCCCCTCCAACCATTCTGGAGAAAAATGATGGACTGGGACTCTTCAGAAATTCTGTTTCTAGAAGAAACTGTCCCTCCCTTACCCCCGTCTTGACTTTGTAACCTGGCTTATAACAGTCCATCCGATGTTTTTGTAGCACACTTTTGAAAAACAATGATAACCTCGTCCACCTTTCTAGGGCCTGGACCTGCTCACACAGCAGGAAGAACAAAGCCACCAACTTTTACACAGCCCGGCTAATCATGGAAGTGCGTCCAGGCTTCAGATAACTTGAGTTTTAATTTTTTTCTTGGCAGAGTAATGTAAAATTAAAGTGGGGAAAGATATTTAATATTTAATACTAAGCTTTAAAAAGAAACATGCTATCATTGCTATGTATCTTGATGCAAAGACTATGATGATAATAAAAGAGTACAGAAGACACTTGGCATTCAAAAAAATTAATAAAATAAAGAATATATATATATTTAAATAAACACACACACACACACACACACACGGAGAGACAGAGTAACAGATGAAAAAAGACACACCAAAATGTTAACAGCAATTATCTTTGAATAGTGGCAATTCACAGAATTTTCCTATAATAAGTGTATGTTACTTTAGGACCGCGTGTATTAAATAAGCAGACACTGTAGACCAATATATAAAATGACTAACCTCTTCTGCTCTTTTGAAGACCACATTAGCATTCTGAGGAATGTCCACTTCCAAAGAGTCCCTTTTTCAAAAGGGAAATAAATGTTTTATGTTGTTAATCTCAAGAATAATAGTCATCCAGGATGTCAATCTAAAATAGAGCTGTAAGTTCTTATACTAAAAAATGTTTATGAAGAAAGATTACAATTTAGTGAGTCTGAGAAATTTTACACATAAATACAGATCAGATTTTCTACCCTCTGTCTTAATCTACAGCTTCATTTAGCAAAGTTTAAAGGTCTAAATATTAATCAAGCTGATAATTAAAGACTTTAGCTCAGCAACTGGTTTTAACTATATTAGAGTCCATTTGAGATCTGATTTTATTTACAAGTGAACAGATTGCCATATAAGAAAAATATTAGTGTTCTGCTAAATACAGTATAGTGACTACTTTATGTTTAAAATACCTTAACAAGAGCAGAACTCCTGCTTTTCCCAGAAGACGCCAAGCAACCCATTCTGCAGTTGTTCTATCAGCTTCATATGTGGCTTGTTGACTAACAATAAAAACCAGTGGTAATCCTAGTTGGAGATGAACAGTTGAAACTTGTTGAGGATCTTCAGCAACTTCAGTCTTCATTTAGAAAAAGAACAAAACGTCTTTACTATGTGATAATAATGTTCCAACATTTGGATTTAAACCCTGCTAATTCTTATCAATAAAGACGAGTGAAAAAACAAGTCTGTGAAATAAATCCATTAACATTAACAGAAATGGTCTCATGATTTTCTAAGTTTAATGCTCCCAGTGTACCTATATAGTTTAAGCATTATGAAACTAACAAATTTTACAAGGAGTTAAACAGAAATTTACAACCATAAAGAATAAGGATATTATAAAGAAACAAACAAAAAAAAACAATAAAAAACTGTGGTACTGATAAATAAAGAGATAGATATTTGAAACAAAACAGAACAGATAACTAAGGAACAAATTCTTCCACATAAGAATTTAACATATAATGACATATTACAGAACAATGAGGAACATCTGAGTTGACATCAGCTTGAATATACACATCTAATTTCACCCCCTCCAGAAATCCCAGCACAACTACAGCAGTAGGATTTTTCAAAAGAGATAAACATACATATGTGAAGAAAGGAAAAGAGAAAAGGCAGCAAAATTTTGGAAGCTGGAGAACAAAACCCTAAAGCCATGAGAGAGGAAAAGCTAAGAGACAATTTCACTTTAACTGCAGAATCCTAAAATTGCTCAGGAACTGTCACTGCCTGGCGTCTCTGGAACTGGGAGAGAAATATTGGAAGGGGAATGGCAGGAAGGCTCCAAAATAAGGAGGAATAGGTAAAACCTTTGGGGAAGCATTAGATCCCTAGATTCCCCTCCCCAACTCCATGAACTTAGGTCCCTCCCTCACACCAGAAGAAATCTGGCCGGACTGCAGGAACAGCTGAGAGTGGGAATACCATACCCAAAGCAGGGGGGATTGAGTACCCAAATGCTGAGACTCCTTTTAGCCCTTCCCCACTCAGTTTCCAGTATGCTAGCAGCCAGACTTCTGTACACCAGCAGAATACTGGAAGTTTCTTTTCTGGGGATCTTGAGTAACCACAAGAAAAAGTCTAAAGCTACTGACATTGAGGTTCACCAGAAAGCAGCCCAGATCCAATCACCCTATGGAGCTCAGAGTTAACAAGTCCGATCTACAGCCTCAGAATTTCCAATCAGCTTTTTTAGGTTCATATTCTAAATCATGAACAAGATGCTTGTTACAAGCATCTGAGGAAAGCCTGTAACATGAAAGACAGAGACCAGAACAAACAGAAAAACAAGTAACGTGGAGGAAACATACTATTCAGAAGAAGGTTCAGAAAACCACCACTGATAAGCTCAAAAAGGTGGGAAGATAGAGTATCCATAAAGAAATGAAAAATAAAGTTGAATAAATCTGCCAGAAAGTATAGCAAAAGACAGATGGATAATAGAAGAGATAAAATTGAGGGACTAGTTTAAGAGGTCCAACATTCAAATAGGAGTCCCAGAAAGAGAGAAGGGAGAAAACAGAAGGGAAGAAATCATCGCTGAAATACACACAAAAGTTTCCCACAACTGAAGAAGCATGAGCTGCCAGATTGAAAGAGCCCACTGAGTAACCAGCATAGTGGATAAAAGCAGATACACGGGAAGAGGCATTCTTGTAAATTTTCTAATTATTGAGGATTTTTTTTAATCTTAAAAGTTTTCACAGAGAAATCTATATTTACCTATGGTAAGCAGAATTCTAAGATGGTCCCCAAGATTCCTGGTGTACACATTTTGTATAATCCTAATTCCTTGAGTGTGGGTGATACTTATAGCATAGTCATTCCCTTGATTAGGTCACACCATGTAAGACTGTCATAGCACAATGGAGTGAGATTGTCTGCTGGCTTTGAGGGAGAAAACTGCAATTTTTTGAGGGGCCACATGGTCAGGATCTGAGAACAGCCTGTAGGAGCTAAAAGCAACACCAGCCAACAGCCAGCAAGAAGGTGGGAACCTCAGTGCTACAACAACACAGAGCTGAATTATGCCAAAACCTGAATGGGTATAACAGCCTGAAGGAGTAGAAAAGCCTGGTTTCTTCTTTGTGTATTTGGAGAACTATAAGAAATTTAGTATTAAAAAGTAAAAAGGGGGAACAGACAGTAAGGCTGGAGATCTGGCAAGGGGCCAAATCATTAAAAACTATATATATCCTCCTAAGAAGGTAGGGCTTTATTCTGTAAATAATTGGAAGCCAGTTAGGAACTGCAAAAATTATTGTAACAAGATCATATATGTGTATTTAAAATATATCACTCTGTTTAAAAAAAAAAGAAAAAAGGGACTTCCCTGGTAGTCCAGTGGTTAAGACTATGGGGAACTAAGATCCCATATGCCATGTGGCCAAAAAAAACCAAAGAACAGAAACAAAAAGACATATACTAAAAACCAATGAATCCTACAATTTCAATGGGTGAATTAAATGATATGTGAACTATATCTCAATAAAGATGTTTTATAAATAAATAAATAAATAAAACATATCACTTTGCAAGCAACAGAGAGCATAAACTTAAAGAGAGTGAAGTACAAGAATACAACATAGACCAGATCAGTTGCTATTGCTAAAATAGTACACAAGAGAGAGGGAGAACCTGGATTAAAGCACTGGCTGTTAGAATGAAGAATTCAAAAGATATTTAAGATCTAAAATTAGATGCAGGAGCTTCCCTGGTGGCGCAGTGGTTGAGAGTCTGCCTGCTAATGCAGGGGACACGGGTTCGAGCCCTGGTCTGGGAAGATCCCACATGCCGCGGAGCAGCTAAGCCCGTGCGCCACAACTACTGAGCCTGTGCGTCTGGAGCCTGTGCTCCGCAACAAGAGAGGCCGCGATAGTGAGAGGCCCGCGCACCGCGATGAAGAGTGGCCCCCGCTTGCCGCAACTAGAGAAAGCCCTCGCACAGAAACAAAGACCCAACATAGCAATCAATCAATCAATCAATCAATAAATCTTAAAGTAAAATTAGATGCAGAGAGATGTAGGAATTGAGAATGGTTTTCCAGGTTTCTGCCATGAATGACTGGACAATAAATTAACCAAGATAATGGAGAAAGAACAGGTGGTAAAGGATAACACATTAATGTCGGACATGTAGAGCTTAGGAGAAAGACATCTAGTTAGTAGTTAAATATATGGGACAGGAACTCTGAAGAAACATCTGACCTGAAAATTCAAATCTGAGAATCAGTGTAGTTAATGCCATAGAAACAGATGAGGGTGTGTTCCAAGCATCTATCACTGTGTATGTAGCAAAGCACGCCAACACCTGATGGATTAAAATAACAAGAATCATTTCTTTTGTCCATATGTCTGCAAGCTCATCTCTGGTCCACATTGCATTAGTGGGGCATTTCGACTGGAGGGTGAAGGTTCCACTTTAAAGATGGCTCATTCACTGGTTAGCAAGCTGTTGCTGACTATTATGAGCTCAGCCAGAACTGTGGGCTGCGGACCTCAATTCCTCTTCACATGACTTCTCCTCAGGCTTAATTTCACAGCAAAGTAGCTGGGTTTCAAGAATGAGCAATCAAAGAGAGCAAGGCAGAAGCACATGGCATTTTATGACATATAGCCTCAGAAGCCACATATCATCATTTCAGCCTTATTCTACTGGTCAAGGCAGTCACAAAGGGTCAATCATGTTCAAGGAGAGAAGACATAGACTCTATCACTGGACAGGCATATTGATAATGTCACATGATAAGAAGAGTTTATGAGATGGGAGAGTTGTTACTGCCATCTTTGGAAAATTTAATCAAAGTCTGATAGGATGAGGCTTTGGGGGGCTTGGAGAGAGAAGTGAGTATATTTTGCAAGTGGGACAGATGTGAATTGTTGTAGTCAATGGTCTACTCTCTGGCTACAATTTCCACCCCTATCACATGCAAACCACACTTCTCTCCAAGATTTCCAAGCCTCATCCCATCAGACTTTGAGACCAATGCAAAATCTAAGATCTCATCATCTACATTCAGGTCTAGTGTGGTCTCTTGGATATAGCTCCTTCAGAACTGTTCCTCTCAATTTGAAGAAATGATTGAATTATTTTTCCCCATTCTCAACAGACAATGATGGAACAGGCAAAAGATAACCACTATATATATTACTGTTTGAAAGGGGAGAAAGCAGAAGCATAAAATGGTCACTAGTGTGTAGGGATTCTGAAGCCCATCCAGGCATATGGGCCAGTTCCTTGATTAGGGCTCAGTCCTACTCCCTAAGGCTTTGTTCTCTGAGGCTCTGGGTTACATATTTGGGCTCTTGACCTGCCCTCCAACTCATCCTTTCTTGTTTACAAAAAAAGGAGCCTGTGTTTGCAGCTCAGCAGATTTCTCAGTCATTTCCTGTCCATAGAATACGGGGAGTCTAAAGACTTCTTTTCATTTCGTGCTGTTTCTGTCCCTTTCCATACAAGCTGGTATACTTCTTCTAAAACCCCGTGGTTCCTTAATTATAAAGTTATAATCCATTCCATTAGACAAAAGACAAAATTACAAATGTCCTTGATAGGTAGAAAAAGTAATAGAATAGTACCAAGAAGATTGCTAATAGTACCATAAAAATTACTAATAATTTTATATATCTATAAAAATATGTATATATTTTTAAAATTATAAATTAGTATAAAATATACAAAAGTGACAGAAGCACTCTCGCACTAGGGGTGAGATTACAACTTAGAAATTTTCAAAAAACGATATAAGAAAATGAAGAATTATAAGACATTGCTATGAACAATTATACACCAACAAATTAGATGAACTAGAAGAAACTGATAAACTCCTAGACATATACACCTACCAAGACTGAATCAAGGACTTCCCTGGTGGTGCAGTGGTTAAGACTCCATGCTCCCACTGCAGGGGGCACAGATTTGACCCCTGGTTGGGGAACTAAGATCCCATATGCCACACAGCATGGCCAAAAAAAAAAAAAGACTGAATCAAGAAGAAACAGAAACTCTGAACATATAACTAGTAAGGAGAGATTGAATCAGCAATCAAAAATCTCCTAACATAGTAAAGTGCAGGCAGAGATGACTTCACTGGAGAATTCTATCACACATTTCAAAAGAATTAATGCCAATCCTTCTCAAACTCTTCAAAAAAATGAAGAGGAGGGAACACTTCCAAACTTATTGTATTAGGCCAACATTACTCTCATACCAAAACCAGACAAAGATACTATAAGAAAAGAAGACTACAGACCAATATCCCTGATGAAAACTGATGCAAATATCCTCAATAAAATACTAATAAAATGAATTCAACAGCACTTTAAAAGGATTAAACACCATGACCAAGAGGGACTGATTCCTGGGATGCAGGGATGGTTCAACATAGGAAAATCAGGATTGTTTCAAGATGGCGGAGTAGAAGGACGTGCTCTCACCCTCTCTTGCAAGAACACCAGAATCACAACTAACTGCTGAACAATCATCGACAGGAAGACACTGGAACTCACCAGAAAAGATACCCCACACCCAAAGACAAAGGAGAAGCCACAATGAGACGGCCGGAGGGGCGCAAACATAATAAAATCAAATCCATAACTGCTGCGTGGGTGACTCACAAACTGGAGAACACTTATACCACAGAAGTCCACCCAATGGAGTGAAGGTTTTGAGCCCCATGTCAGGCTTCCCAATCTGGGGGTCCAGCAATGAGAGGAGGAATTCCTAGAGAATCAGACTTTGAAGGCTAGGGGGATTTGATTGCAGGACTTCGACAGGACTGGGGGAAACAGAGATTCCACTCTTGGTGGGCACACACAAAGTAGTGTGCGCTTCGGGACCCAGGGGAAGGAGCAGTGACCCCATAGGGGACTGAATCAGATCGACCTGCTAGTGTTGGAGGGTCTCCTGCAGAGGCGGGGGGTGGCTGTGTCTCAGCGTGAGGACAAGGACACTGGCAGCAGAAGTTCTGGGAAGTACTCCTTACCATGAGCCCTCCGAGGGTCCGCCATTAGCCCCCCCAAAGAGCCCAGGTACGCTCCAGCGTTGGGTCGCCTCAGGCCAAACAATCAACAAGGAGGGAACCCAGCCCCACCCATCAGCAGACAAGTGGATTAAGTTTTACTAAGTTCTGCCAACCAAAGCAACAGCCAGCTTTACCCACCACCAGTCCCTCCCATCAGGAAACTTGCACAAGCCTCTTAGATAGCCTCATCCACCAGAGGGCAGACAGCAGAATAAAGAGGAACTACAATCCTGCAGCCTGTGGAACAAAAACCACAATCACAGAAAGATAGACAAGATGAAAAGGCAGAGGGCTATGTACCAGATGAAGGAACAAGATAAAACCCCAGAAAAACAACTAAATGAAGTGGAGACAGTCAACCTTCCAGAAAATGAATTCAGAATGATAGTGAAGATGATCCAGGACCTCGGAAAAAGAATGGAGGCAAAGATCGAGAAGATGCAAGAAATGTTTAACAAAGACCTAGAAGAATTAAAGAACAAACAAACAGAGATGAACAACACAATAACTGAAATGAAAAATACACTAGAAGGAATCAATAGCAGAATAACTGAGGCAGAAGAATGGATAAGTGAACTGGAAGACAGAATGGTGGAATTCACTGCTGCGGAACTGAATAAAAAAAAAGAATGAAAAGAATTGAACACAGCCTAAGAGACTTCTGAGACAACATTAAACACAACAACATTCGCATTATAGGGGTCCCAGAAGGAGAAGAGAGAGAGAAAGGACCTGAGAAAATATTTGAAGGGATTACAGTCAAAAACTTCCCTAACATGGGAAAGGAAATAGCTACCCAAGTCCAGGAAGTGCAGAGAGTCCCATACAGGATAAACCAAAGGAGAAACATGCCGTGACACATAGTAATCAAATTGGCAAAAATTAAAGACAAAGAAAAATTACTGAAAGCAGCAAGGGAAAAATGACAAATAACATACAAGGGAACTCCCATAAGGTTAACAACTGATTTCTCAGCAGAAACTCTACAAGCCAGAAGGGAGTGGCATGATATACTTAAAGTGATGAAAGGGAAGAACCTACAACCAAGATTACTCTACCCAGCAAGGATCTCATTCAGATTCGACAGAGAAATCAAAAGCTTTATGGACAAGCAAAACCTAAGAAAATTCAGCACCACCAAACCAGCTCTACAACAAATGCTAAAGGAACTTCTCTAAGTGGGAAACACAAGAGAAGAAAAGGACCTACAAAAACAAACCCAAAACAATTAAGAAAATGGTCATAGGAACATACATATCAATAATTACCTTAAACGTGAATGGATTAAATGCTCTAACCAAAAGACACAGGCTTGCTGAATGGATACAAAAACAAGACCCATATATATGCTGTCTACAAGAGACCCACTTCAGACCTAGGGACACATACAAACCGAAAGTGAGGGGATGGAAAAAGATATTCCAGGCAAATGGAAATCAAAAGAAAGCTGGAGTAGCAATACTCATATCATAAAAAATAGACTTTAAAATTAAGACTGTTACAAGAGACAAAGAAGGACACTACATAATGATCAAGGGATCAATCCAAGACGAAGATATAACAATTGTAAATATATATGCACCCAACATAGGATCACCTCAATACATAATGCAACTGCTAACAGCTATAAAACAGGAAATCGACAGTAACACAATAATAGTGGGGGATTTAACACCTCACTTACACCAATGGACAGATCATCTAAACAGAAAATTAATAAGGAAACACAAGCTTTAAATGACACAATAGACCGGATAGATTTAATTGATATTTATAGGACATTCCATCCAAAAACAGCAGATTACACTTTCTCCTCAAGTGTGCATGGAACATTCTCCAGGATAGATCACATCTTGGGTCACAAATCAAGCCTCAGTAAATTTAAGAAAACTGAAATCATATCAAGCATCTTTTCTGACCACAACACTATGAGATTAGAAATCAATTACAGGGAAAAAAACGGAAAAAGCACAAACACACGGAGGTTAAACAATACGTTACTAAATAACCAACAGATCACTGAAGAAATCAAAGAGGAAATCAAAAACTACCTACAGACAAATGATAATGAAAACGCGACAATCCAAAACCTATGGGATGCAGCAAAAGCAGTTCTAAGAGGGAAGTTTATAGCTATACAAGCCTACCTCAAGGAACAAGAAAAATCTCAAATAAACAATCTAACCTTACACCTAAAGGAACTAAAGAAAGAAGAACAAACAAAACCCAAAGTTAGCAGAAGGAAGGATATCATAAAGATGAGAGCAGAAATAAATGAAATAGAAACAAAGAAAACAATAGCAAAGATCAATAAAACTAAAAGCTAGTTCTTTGAGAAGATAAACAAAATTGAGAAACCATTAGCCAGACTCATCAAGAAAAAGAGGGAGGGGCTTTCCTGGTGGCGCAGTGGTTGAGAATCTGCCTGCCAATGCAGGGGACACGGGTTCGAGCTCTGGTCCGGGAAGATCCCACATGCCGCGAAGCAACTACGCCCATGAGCCACAATTACTGAGCCTGCGCGTCTGGAGCCTGTTCTCCACAACAAGAGAGGCCGCAATAGTCAGAGGCCCGTGCACCGTGATGAAGAGTGGCCCACGCTTGCCGCAACTAGAGAAAGCTCTCGCACAGAAACGAAGACCCAACACAACCAAAATAAATAAATAAATAAAAGGAAAAAAGAAAAAGAAAGAGGGAGACGACTCAAATCAATAAAATCAGAAATGAAAAAGGAGAAGTTACAACAGACACTGCAGAAATACAAGCATCCTAAGAGACTACTACAAGCAACTCTATGCCAATAAAATGCACAACCTGGAAGAAATGGACAAATTCTTAGAAAGGTATAACCTTCCAAGACTGAACCAGGAAGAAATAGAAAATATGAACAGACCAATCACAAGTAATGAAATTGATACTGTGATTAAAAATCTTCCAACAAACAAAAGTTCAGGACCAGATGGCTTCACAGGTGAATTCTATCAAACATTTAGAGAAGAGCTAACACCCATCCTTCTCAAACTCTTCCAAAAAATTGCAGAGCAAGGAACACTCCCAAACTCATTCTATGAGGCCACCATCACCCTGATACCAAAACCAAAGATACTACAAAAAAAGAAAATTACAGACCAATATCACTGATGAATATAGATGCAAAAATCCTCAACAAAATACTAGCAAACAGAATCCAACAACACATTAAAAGGATCATACACCATGATCAAGTGGGATTTATCCCAGGGATGCAAGGATTCTTCAGTATATGCAAATCAATCAATGTGATACACCATGTTAACAAACTGAAGAATAAAAACCATATGATCATCTCAATACATGCAGAAAAAGCTTTTGACAAAATTCAACAATCATTTATGATAAAAACTCTCCAGAAAGTGGGCATAGAGGGAACGTACCAACATAATGAAGGCCATATACGACAAACCCACAGCAATCATCATTCTCAATGGTGAAAAACTGAAAGCATTTCCTCTAAGATCAGGAACGAGACAAGGATGTCCACTCTCGCCACTATTATTCAACATAGTTTTGGAAGTCCTAGCCACAGCAATCAGAGAAGAAAAGAAATAAAAGGAATACAAATTGGAAAAGAAGAAATAAAACTCTCACTGTTTGCAGATGACATGATACTATACATAGAGAATTCTAAAGATGCCACCAGAAAACTACTAGAGCTAATCAGTGAATTTGGTAAAGTTGCAGGATACAAAATTAATGCACAGAAATCTCTTGCATTCCTATACACTAATGATGAAAAATCTGAAACAGGAATTAAGGAAACACTCCCGTTTACTATTGCAACAAAAAGAATAAAGTGCCTAGGAATAAACCTATCTAGGGAGACAAAAGACCTGTATGTAGAAAACTATAATACACTGTTGAAAGAAATTAAAGATGATACCAACAGATGGAGAGATATACCATGTTCTTGGATTGGAAGAATCAATATTGTGAAAATGACTATACTACCCAAAGCAATCTACAGATTCAATGCAATCCCTATCAAATTACCAATGGCATTTTTTTACAGAACTGGAACAAACAATCTTAAAATTTGTATGGAGACACAAAAGACCCCGAATAGCCAAAGCAGCCTTGAGGGAACAAAACGGAGCTGGAGGAATCAGACTCCCTGACTTCAGACTATACTACAAAGCTACAGTAATCAAGACAACATGGTACTGGCACAAAAACAGAAATATAGATCAATGGAGCAGGATAGAAAGCCCAAAGATAAACCCACGCACCTATGGTCAACTAATCCATGACAAAGGAGGCAAGGATATACAATGGAGAAAAGACAGTCTCTTCAATAAGTGGTGCTAGGAAAACTGGACAGCTACATGTAAAAGAATGAAATTAGAACACTCCCTAACACCATACAGAAAAATAAACTCAAAATGGATTAGAGATGTAAATGTAAGACCGGACACTATAAAACTCTTAGAGGAAAACATAGGAGGAACACTCTTTGACATAAATCACAGCAAGATCTTTTTTGATCTACCTCCTAGAGTAATGGAAATAAAAACAAAAATAAACAAATGGGACTTAATGAAACTCAAAAGCTTTTGCAAAGCAAAGGAAACTACAAACAAGACGAAAAGACAACCCTCAGAATGGGAAAAAATATTTGCAAGTGAATCAACGGACAAAAGATTAATCTCCAAAATATATAAACAGCTCATGCAGCTCAATATTAAAAAAACAAACAACCCAATCCAAAAATGGGCAGAAGACCTAAGTAGACATTTCTCCAAAGAGGACATACAGATGGCCAAGAAGCACATGAAAAGCTGCTCAACGTCACTAATTATTAGAGAAATGCAAATCAAAACTACAATGAGGTATCGCCTCACACCAGTTAGAATAGGCATCATCAGAAAATCTAGAAACAACAAATGCTGGAGAGGGTGTGGAGAAAAGGGAACCCTCTTGCACTGTTGGTGGGAATGTAAATTGATACAGCCACTATGGAGAACAGTATGGAGGTTCCTTAAAAAACGAAAAATAGAATTACCATATAACCCAGCAATCCCACTACTGGGCTTATACCCAGAGAAAACCATAATTCAAAAAGACACATGCACCCCAATGTTCACTGCAGCACTATTTACAATAGCCAGGTCATGGAAGCAACCTAAATGTCGATCGATAGACAAATGGATAAAGAAGATGTGGTACATATATACAATGGAATATTACTCAGCCATAAAAAGGAATGAAATTGGGTCATTTGTAGAGACGTGGATAGACCTACAGACTGTCGTACAGAGTGAAGTAAGTCAGAAAGAGAAAAACAAATATCGTATATTAACACATATATGTGGAACCTAGACAAATGGTACAGATGCACCGGTTTGCAAGGCAGAAATAGAGATACGGATGTAGAGAACAAACGTATGGACACCAAGGGGGGAAAGCGGTGGGGGGGTGGGGTGGGGGATGGTGGTGTGATGAATTGGGAGATTGGGATTGACATGTATACACCGATGTGTATAAAATGGATGACTAATAAGAACCTGCTGTATAAAAAAATAAATAAAAGAAAATTCAAAAAAAAAAGAAACCTCTTAAAGAAACTGAAAATAGAGGAAAAAAACTAAATTTTAGTTTTGATTGTTATTAAAATGTAAACATTTTCCATCAGTAGCTAATTTTCTATGTGGGTGTATATAGTATCTTTGCCCTATTTTGATATTATATTCTTACTACAGTAAAATAATTATGTACACATGTAATAAAAAAATATGAAAATCAATAACTGTAATACACCTCATTAACATAACAACGGTCAAAAATCACATAATAATCTCAATTGATGCAGAAAAAGCACTTGACAAAATTCAACACTCCTTCATGATAAAAACATTAAAAAACTAGGAAGAGAAGGAAATTACCTCAATATAATAAATGTCACATATGAAAAGCCTACAGCTAACATACTCAATGGTGAAAAACTGAATGCTTTTCCTCTAAGATCAGGAGCAAGGCAAGGATGTCCACTCTTGCCACTTCTATTCAACATAGTACTGGAAGTCCTAGCCAGAGCAACTAGGCAAGAAAAAGAAATAAACATTCGAATTGGAAAGGTAGAAATAAAATTATCTCTGTTCACAGATGACATGGTCTTATATGTAGAAAACCCTAAAGATTCCACAAAAATACTATTAGAACTAATGAATAAATTCAGCAAAGTTGCAGGATACAAAATCAACCCTCAAAAATCAGTTGTGTTTCTTACACTAACAATGAACAATATGAAAAGAAAACTAAGAAAATAATCCCATTTATAAGAGCATCAGGGCTTCCCTGGTGGCACAGTGGTTGGGAGTCTGCCTGCCAGTGCGGGGGACACGGGTTCGTGCCCCGGTCCGGGAAGATCCCACATGCCGCGGAGCGGCTGGGCCCGTGAGCCACAACTACTGAGCCTGCGCGTCCGGAGCCTGTGCTCCGCAACAAGAGAGGCCGCGACAGTGAGAGGCCCGCGCACGGCGATGAAGAGTGGCCCCCGCTTGCCGCAACTAGAGAAAGCCCTCGCACAGAAACGAAGACCCAACACAGCCAAAAATAAATAAATAAATATAAGAGCATCAAAAAGAATTAAATACTTAGGAATAAGCTTAACCAAGGAAGTGAAAGACTTGTACATTGAAAACTACAAAACATTGCTGAAAGAAAGAAAAGAAGACAAAAATAAATGGAAAGACATCCCATTCATGTTCATGTTCTTGGATTAGATATAACATTATTAAAATACTACCCATACTACCCAGTCATCTAGAGATTCAGTGCAATCCCTCTCAAAATCCCAATGGCATTTTTTGCAGAAATAGAAAAACCATCCTAAAATACATATGGAATCTCAAGGGACCCTAAATAGCCAAAACAATCTTGAGAAAGAAGAACAAAGCTGGGGCCTCACACTTCCTGATTTCAAAACATATTATAAAGCTACAGTAATCAAAACAGTGTAGTACTGGCATAAAGACAGACATATAGACTAATGGAACAAAACAGAGAGCCCAGAAATAAACCCTTGCATATATGGTCAACTGATCTTTGACAAGGGCACTAAGGCTGTATAATGGGGAAAGGATAGTCTCTTCAACAAATGGTGTTGGGAAAACTAGATATCCACATGCAAAAGAATCAAGAGGAAGCCTCATCTTACACCACATACAAAAATTAACTCAAAATGAATTAGAGACCTAAATGTAGAGCATGAAACTATAAAACTCCTGGAAGAAAAAATAGGGGGAAATCTTCATGACATTGGAATGGAAATGATTTCCTGAAAATGACACCACAAGCACAGGCAACAAAAGCAAAACTAAACAAATGGAACTACATCAAACTTAAAAATGTCTGCACAGCAAAGGGAACAATAAACAGAGTGGAAAAGTAACCTATGAAATGGGAGAAAATATTGCAAATCATGTATCAGATAAGGGGTTAATATCCAGAATATTTAAAGAGCTCGTACAACTTAACAACAGTAATAAAAATAACCAATTAAAAAATGGGCAAAGGACTTACACAGATATTTCTCCAAAGAAGATATATAAATGGCCAACAAGCATATGAAAAGATGCTCCATATCACTAATCATCAATGAAACACAAATCAAAACAACAATGAAATATCACCTCACAATCATTAGGATGGCTAGTATTAAAAAAACAATAACAAAAACAACAGAAAACAACAAGTATGAGCAAGGATGTGGAGAAAAATGGAACTCTTGCACACTGCTGGCAGCAATGTAACATGGTGTAGCTACTATGGAAAACAGTACAGAGATTCCTCAAAAAATCAAAACTAGAACTACCATATGATCCAGCAATCCTATTTCTGGGTATATATCCAAAAGAAAACAGGATCTCAAAGAGATATTTGCACACCCATGTTCATTGTAGCATTATTCACAATAGTCAAGATGTATAAGCAACTTAAACATCCATCAACGGATGAATGGATCAGTAAAATGTGATATTGATACATATACGTCTGTACACACACACACACACACACACACACACACACACACAATGGAATATTATTTGGTCTTAAAAAAGATGGAAATCCTAACATGTTACAACATGGATGAACCTTGAGGACATCATGCTAAGTGAAATAAGCTAATTATAAAAAGACATACTGCATGATTCTATTTATAAGAGGTCTCTAAAGTAACCAAACTCACAGAAGCAGAAAGTAGAATGGTGGTTGCCAGGGCTGAGGAGAGGAGAATAGGGGAGTTGTTTTTGAATGGATACTGAGTTTCAGTCATTCAAGATGGAAAAGTTATAGAGATCTGTTGTACAACAACGTGCATATAGTGAACAATACTGTAGTGTATATTTGTAAAAATTGTGAAGAGGGTAAATTGCATTTTTTGCCACAATAAAAAAAAAAGATATGAGACAATAATGTCAGGAGCCAACACCTTTCTATATAATATTGTACACTGCCACATGAGCCTGCAAGAAATAATAGAAGCTAACTGAATAAACCATAATAGCATCCTTCTAATTACCTATATAAGAATAGGCTTAAATTAAGTCAAGTGTTTTGGATCTGTCTGAGACAGAGAGCTATCTCAGATGCACAAACAAAAAATAAATAAAAATTTACAGGAAAATGATTATATAATAATTTATCTATTTTAAAATATTTTATCAGGTATTTGCACTTGAAGATTCTTCCTAGTATTCAGATAAAAATTTTCTATCTATCAGAATAAACTGATCATAGAGAAGATCATCAGCATTCCAAAATGTCCTTGGTATTATCCAACAGCACAATAATTGTACCATTTTCCCATCTGTTTTCATGGCTGGGAATCTTAAGAAGGCATCTAGGGTAACTCCATGCCTGCCAGAATCTCACTTAATTGACTTAAGATTGAAATCACTTAAAGTTCCTATGCTTAAGATTTGTTTTCAGTTTGTCAAGACTTAAAATGACATGCCCCTATCATGATTATAAGACGCAGTTGTGCTTTTATATCTACAATAATTAAACACCCAAGTACCCTATCTACTTAAAATAGATACAAATACACACACACAAATGCACACACAAAAACTTCAACCTGCATCTATTTTCACATGCTTAGAAGTAAAATAATGCATATAATTGCAGTGATCATGCATCCAGAATTTACCAAAAGTCTGAATCCCAGTTTCCATTTTTTATTAATGTTTATAGATAATGTCTACTGGTGAATAGATAAAATCCTGAGAATTCTTAATATCTCAACATTGGAAGAAAAGGAAATGAGGAGGGAGAGAAATGGTGAAGAACTGTACAAGGAACTGACCTGGGCTTTGTGGTGAAATGGAAGATCAAACCAAATTCAGAGGATATTCTCCCCATGGAAATAAGATAAATGTCCCCTCTTGTCCCCCAGTGAAAGGAAAGGAAAAAAGATCTACATACTGCTTCTTTTTTTTAGTTGTTTGAAGCCAAAATCTAACCAAATAAAAACTGACCAAAATAAAGAACTCAGGAATGAAGCCAGTAAAATTGGGACTGGTGAGCTCTGAATCTATTTAAATGTGGAAGAAAGGCTTTTTTTTAAAGTGGGAATTATGGTTATAGAACACAGTATAAATATTATAACCTTTACAATGTAAAATAACACAAAACTAAAATCTGGAGGGTAAGAGGAGCTGAGATGGAAATAAATGTAAGAAGTTAGTATTCTCATCTTTCACAGCAAAGAGTAAATCAATATTAGCTAAAATAGAAATATGTAGTTTTTTAAATAATGATTTTCATTTCTTAATGTTGTTCATAATCACTTCAACACTTAAGACAATATTTCCTAAAAAGCCCTCTAATGAAGAAACAATATCTCAAAAGTTCCATAATTCCTCTAGTTTCACATCAGTTTCTTTTTCTTCTCTTAAATTCAAATAAGATTAAATATAATGTTTCTTACTATAAAGTAACTCATGCAATATATGTCCATTAATCCATTCATCCCTCTATCTGTATGTATCTATATGGATGCAGAGATGACTGGTGTGCATCTAACAGTTCATTTCTGAATGATGGGAACTGGTGGCTTTTAAATTTTTTATTCTTTATACTTTGCTGCACGTTTGGATTATTTATGGCACATATGCACAATTTTTATTTAAAAAGGACATAGTGAGTGAGAAGGCCTACTGAAGGTTTTACATATGCTCAGGACAACCCTTCGAACTTTCAGAGAGAAAAGTCTGCTGATCACCTACTGAGTCTCTCTAAAATTCTTCCAGGCTGACAGTAAGGAAAGTGGGGCACCAGAAATGCTATAGTTCCAATATTTAGGAACTTTTAAAACAGGGATCAAAACATTCACAAAAGAGGTCTTTTCTTAACCCATGATGTAATCTTTGTGATCTTAGAATGGTCACAGTTCTTTATAACTACCGCAGAATATTTCCACAGTTCATTACAACTACCATTATAATTACAGTGCTATATTGGATTTCAAAACAACAGCACTTCAAGGCATTTTCAAAACAACATTTCAAGGCATTAAAATATCATTTTATGAATACAGTCTATCTTCTATTCTACCTTTAATAAGGTACTACTCCTAAATCTACCTAAATGAAATAAATATGTCCAAGGGGGAAAGATATAGCTCATCTAAGTAAAATGCATATCTGTGAATCAAAACAATAAATCTTATATATGAATTATCTAATATATTTAAATAAGACACATACCAGCAGAGGTGCTTCCATTGTCTTAATAAAACGATGAATGTTCAGTGTAGTCAATGACTGTTCCATTAGTGTCCTCCTACATTGCTGGGTCAAGTCCAAGACTGGTTTACAATGAAAAAAATAGAGATGTGCGTATTCTATATCTTCAGAGCTGTAAATTAAAAATTAGGGACAGACCCACTTGAAGTTCAACGTGTGATCCTTCTACCATGCAGAAAGATATAACAAATCTCTTTGTCCATGCTTTTGAATTACTGTTTTGGTAAAATCCTAAAACAATATAACAAAATAAAATGGACCTAAGCAAAAAAGAGGATATAAGAAATTTCTGAGTTGTATAAACAGTTTTTTCCTGAACTCTTTCATATGGTAGCTTCTAAATTAGAGACAGGTCTACATAATCTTTTTTTTTAGATAAAAGACTGTCACCTTGAGGACAATGAGATTATCTTAAAATATAGTAGCTTTTCTATAGCTGTGCTAAGTAAATAAAGCTTTGTAACACAAATTTTCTAGGTTTAATTTAAACCCAAATCTGTTTTGAATAAAATTCAGCCAAAACATGCCTTAAGATAGAAACCATGTGACACTTTGTGGGAGTTAGTGAGTTTGTATCTGAAATATTACAAAGCTCAGCAAATATGGCTTATAATTTGAGTTTTGGCATTCCCTTCATGAGAATTCAAAGATAAACTTAGAGTGACTAAGTAAGGTTTGCCAAAATTAAAATAGCATTTTATAAATCTCCATATGGCATTAGTAGAGTTTGGCAAAATACTGCAAGTTTTTATTTTTACAATATTATTTTAATTCTTGATACATGCTTCAACTGAGCTCCAAGATTCACTGATTTCAAATTTAATTGCAAAGTAATTTCTAATAGATTCAGTGATTAAAGAAATGATCATTCAAAGATTACTTAATGCCTACACTGTTAGGCCCTATGTTAAATATAAGAGAATAAGATGAATTAGATGATTCAAATCCTTGAGGGGCTTAGGCTAAAGGACATATATTTAGCAAAAAAATGAAAATGTGATTCATAAGTGCTAGAATATACAAAGTGCTATAAGAAACAAAGAAATATTTCATTCTGCCTCAAGTCAGGAAAGAGAAGAAAGGGAAGGGAAGGGAAGGGAAGGGAGATCATCATAGAGACTGAAAACAGTAAGAGAGAATGACTTCTCCAAGAAGATAAGACTAATGGGTATTTCAGACAAAAGGAACTATAGAGCCAAGACCCAATCAAAGTGTATAACTTTTTGAGAGGAACCATAAATAGTCACATATTGCTGAAAGGAAAGTGTTGAGAGCAAGAGGACCCAGCTGAGGTTGGACTACCTATCATAACCTCTGAAATAATAAAATAATGTCGGAAAGTTATTTAATCAGGGATCATTTGGTTGTAGGTAACAGACACCAAAAAGGTGGGAGTGAGGGGGATTTACTGGTAGTTTAGAAGAGCATCTCACAGAATACAAGGAAAATTCAAGTAACTGGATCACAAAATAAACGTATAGATCTGAACAGCAAGAGTTCAGGGACATTTGGCCATCAACACTTTTTACCTCCCCACTCTCTCTGCTTTACTTCTACATGGGCAAAACATTCCTGCGGGCAAGAGAGCCAAAATGCTGTATAGTCCAGCTTTTCCATGCCCAATTCCAAGTTCCTGGAAAAAGGCATCCTATCTGCTCAGGTAAGTCCATGGATTGGATGACTCTAGGTCAGGTGGCCACCTCCAACTTAATTGACTGTGATATGTATGAGGTAGGGGTAACACCCTTCTTGGCCTATACACAGATTCTTTAAGAAGGGAATGTGGGGAGGTAGCAGAAAGTACTGGTGTCTCTATAGCATGCTACCTCTTGTACTACCTATCACATATACCCTTTTTTTATTTTTTTACCATTTAAAAAAAATTTATTGGAGTATAGTTGATTTACAATGTTGTATTAGTTTCAGGTGTACAGCAAAGTGAATCAGATATCTATCTATCTATCTATCTATCTATCTATCTATCTATCTCCACTCTTTTTTAGATTCTTTTCCCATATAGGCCATTACAGAGCATATATACCCTTCTTAACTGACATTTCAAACATACTCAGGCCCAACATAATATAACAATTAATATACTAGATTATGCAATGTTATCGCCCCAGCAACTAGAATAGTGCCTAGAACATAGAAGGCATTCAATAAATATTTGTTGAATGAAAGAATGAACAAAGGAAAGAAAAAAATAAAAAGAACAAATGAAAGAAAAGATACATTCACCTCTTCCCCATTAGGAGACAACTCGAAGTCATCACTAACTACTTCACTCAGAAGTGATGTCCCAGGACTACATTATTCTGAATCCACAGTCCTCTGCTATCACATCAGGTCCATATATGACTCCTCACCATTTTGTAGCCATGAATAAATGAGAATGCAAACTTCTCCAATATGTCATGTACTCAAACGTTTATGAAAAACAGAATAACTGTACATTTTTAAATTCTCATTTTTAAAATGGGGGAAAGCATAAATCCTTCCAGGACATTACCATGTTTAGTCATAGATCAATATATAGTCTGTCTTGCTGAACAGTATTTGTAAAATAAATGAGAGGACTTATACCTTGCCAATAAATAACCAAACCTCTGTGTTTTAAGCATGTCACTGTTACTTGCAATTATTCATTAACAGAAAAATGAAGAAGCTAGTAATGCAAGAGAAAATACAAACAACCCTCAGAGAAAGTGTGGGGCTAGCACAGAATCATAATGGGACTGAGAATCTCAAGGTTCCCCCATTCCAAGATGGGAAACTGGTAGTCTACATTGGGAGTAGCAAAGTAGCTGGCTATACTACTGCTCACTGTAAGTATCTTGAGACTCAGTGACTACTTACTGTAAAGTTTTAGGGTACTGTCAGCATGATTCTCAAATTGTTAAAAACATTAATTCTTATACAAATAGCAAACATGCATCAAAGTTTTATTTAACTCACTGAGGGAACCAGCAGAATGGCAGTTCAATAAGAAGATAGAAAAAGGAATGCTGGTTAATGTCGTACAGAGCAATAAAAACATAACTTTTCTTTGCAAGCACTTCACTCTCTGCCTATCCACTCCCCGCAAAAAAAAAAAAAAAAAAAAATTGTTTCACTTTATCAGTTTTCTGTGTACTAACCTCCATGTTTACAAAGTTGTAAAATGTCTGGGATTTAATTAATTGTGTGTGGTATATCAAATAGTCACTATTTTCTGAGAGGTGAGCAGGAGGGCTTGTTAAAAACTCTTGCATGGTTTAAAAAGGTCACACAATCACCATTTTGCCCTGCTTTGGATTCATTTTCCTGAAGAGCATTTTGAAGCCAAACTTAGAAGTCTTCAAATGTACTGGTTATTCCTTGTGTCCCCATGTACTAAACAGAAGAAAAACTTTAACCCTAGGTTGCCCAGCCAAAAGCAGTCCAAAGAAGGTCTCTACCTAAAATTGTAAGCTAGAAACTAGACAAGAAAATTAAACATTTAAAACATTCTGTTCAAAACTGTACTCAAATATATTTAAGATTTTTCTGGTATAGTAACTTACGGAACTCTCAGGAAGAATCTCTGGAGCTTAGTTATGAAAGCTGTTATTTTATTACCTATCTGATCACTGTGGCAGATCTATTCATAAAATACACGTGGCCACCCAAGGGATCACATCTTGTGGCTTATCCATACTGCCTTCGTTCACCTTAGTTTAACATCCCTTCTGTATATTTAAGTTCATTTTAGTACAGCAGATAATAGTAATGAAGAGGATTTCAGGTTTCATTTATATATTCACATCTGGTTACGATTCCTTTCAGATAAGTCCACACTGTGGGAGTATAATGGAAATGCTGAATAAGTAATGTGAAATAAGTGAACTTAAAATTGTTAACTTATGCTTCTTATACATACCCAATACTTTCCAAAAGGGCAATTTCTGTGGTTAAGACAAATTGGTACGTGGTCCCATACACAAAAGCAGCTTCCATGACAGCTCTGTGCTCTGGAGAAGAGAGAAAGAAGTTGAGAGAGAGGAGGAGTTATTCTATTCAGAATACTTTCCTACACCCTTTTATGCTCTATTATGTTTAAAGAAAAAGCCTTTGTAGGGATCCCAGTTGGGAAAATGCAGGCAGTTAAAGAAGTTATAAAAAGTCTGTTCTAGTCAAGGTAAGAGAAGAACTAAGAGGGAATAGAAAATGAGCTATACTTGAGAATATATGACAAATCTGTAATAGTTTCTTCCCAGTAGTAGGGAAGACAATATGAGTTCATCATACAACTTTCATATGTTATATTTTATATACAAATATGTGTACACTATTTCTGGCTTATTTTTTTTTAATCAAACTTATTCTTATATATAGTTTAAAGAGACAATTCTACAAGGTGTTATTAAGAAAATGAACAGTTCCTCTACCCTCAACCACCATTTCCAACTCCCAAGGGACAGCTACTTTCAACTCTTTTACTCTTCCTTTTGGTATTTACCTTCAAGTCTCTAAATGACCTTCTTATACTCTTATTTCCTGATTTTTTTTTTTTTTAAGTGTTAGTATTTTCTATTGACTTCCCACTATGGAAGATGATAAATTAGCTCTCCTTTCCAAAACCCCACTCCACAAATACACACAATTCTATCCCCTCAACACGCTCAATATAGTCCTAATTTTTATTAGATCAATAGTCAGGATTTACACTGTTGGGACTCAGTAAATACTATTTCCTTTTGAAATTTTTTTCACTACAGTTATAGGTATCTTTTAAAATTTTTGTTTAGATTTCTTGCTAATTTATTCCTAAATTCTTCCACAATTGTCTAACACTCTGAATACTTCAAATACATCAGTTATATTATCAATTCCCTCTTGTTGCAGACATTTTTTCAGAGCCTTCTAATTTGTTCCAATGTGGACTCTGCTGCTTGACCCGCCGCACAGCTTTCATCCTGGGGACTCACTTCATTGTCACCCTGGGGTGCTCTGATTCTCACTCTTACGTTGGGTCCTTGGCCTGTTACCCACATCTTCTTGACTAATTTGTTCCCTTGCTCCCATTCTCTAGCTCCTTCCTGGGAGAGGATATATGGAATACACATTTTTTGCAACCTTACACTTCTCAAAATGTCTTTATTCTACTTTCATAACTAACTATAGTTGTCGGCATGTAGCATTCTAGCATTTCCTCTGAGAATTTTGAAAGCATTGCTCCCCTGTCTTCAGTTCCCAGGACTGCATCTGAGAAGTCCAAAGCCATTCTGATTCTTTTTTTTTTAATTAATTAATTTATTAATTTATTATTTATTTTTGGCTGCGTTGGGTCTTCATTGCTGCGCACGGGCTTTCTCTAGTTGCGGCGAGCAGGGGCTACTCTTCCTTGTGGTGCACAGGCTTCTCATTGCAGTGGCTTCTCTTGTTGCGGAGCATGGGCTCTAGGCACGCGGGCTTCAGTAGTTGTGGCACATGGGCTCTGTAGTTGTGGCTCGCGGGCTCTAGAGCGCAGACTCAGTAGTTGTGGCACACGGGCTTAGTTCCTCCGCGGCATGTGGGATCTTCCCGGACCAGGGCTTGAACCCATGTCCCCTGCATTGGCAGGCGGATTCTTAACCACTGCGCCACCAGGGAAGTCCCGCCTTCTGATTCTTGATCCTTTAACTGCAATATTTTTTCCTTTCTTGAAGATTTTAGAATAGCGTTTGTTCCCAATATTCTGAAAATTCAATATGAGATGCTCTGGTGTGGCTCTACATTTAAACACTCTGCGGGGATTCAGTGGGCCCTTTCAATTTGGAAGCTCAAAATGTTTCAGTTCTGGGAAATTTTCCTAAAGTATGTCTTTGAAGATTCCTTCCTTTTCATATCTTATTTTCCCTTTTCTCCTCACTGCCATTTCTAGGTAGTTATCTTCCCCTCCCCGACCTAATCTTCTACCACTTGAATCACATATCATCAGATTATTCCACTCACCACTCTGCCTTGTTGGAGTCATCTACAACCCGAGCCAGGGTTAATCCCCCTCAGTCTATGAAAAATTTCGCTTCTGTCACACTGTCACACTCTCCGATACTACTCCTATCATAACCTTGGTGATATTACTATCCCCATAGATGATCCTCGCAAAATCCTAGCCTTTCAGTCCTTGGTCTTCTCTGGAGACTCCAGTGATCTCTCTTCAGCCCTGCCTTACCCACTCACTGCCATGGTCCCACTCCAGGCTTTGTAATCACCAATCACTGCAAATCCCTCCAAAATGTCCAGCACTCCTCCCAACACACACACCCACACACACACACCCTTCCATCTCCAGGTCACTCTGTCTAGTACATAACTTTAACCTTCCCGGACGTACAATCCTACCATTTTCACTGTCCTTTATCCACCTCGGGTCCTCTCTTCCCTCCTAACCCAGCTTAAATTCCATGGTCAGTCTTTATAATCACTCCCTTGCCTGTCTAGCTAAAACACAGTCCAAGTTAAATCAAATAATCTGCCTATTCTGTACTTACATCCATGAAAGTGAATATGGTTGGGGGAAAAAAAAAAAAAAAAAGGAAAGAAAACAAGAACCTGCTAGCATCACCATGTCAATGGTTTCACTTTAGATTACTGGCATCAACTATTACTGCTGCCTAGCAACCATTCTTTATTTTCAGGCCTTCTAAAACAACTATTTCATCTCTTTTTTCCTCAAACTATCTGATCACTTTATTTCTATTTCATTGAGAAAATGAACCAATTAAGAAAAACCCAAAAAAGCTCCCAGCACCATATCTATCTGCCCCCTTAACTAAATTGAATATACTAAATCCATATTCTGTCTTCCCTTCTAATACCATAGGTGAATTTTCTGTGCTCCCAGTAAAGAACCAGCCCTCCCCCTGTTCACTAGATTCCATCTCCTCTAGTCTATTCAAAGAGGTTGCTCCAGTAATTCTGCCCTCTTTTTCCTCCACGATGCATTTTCCTTTTGCTACAAGAACTTTCTTCTCAACATACAAATATGCTTCTTAAAAAATTCTTGAGGACTTCCCTGGTGGTGCAGTGGTTAAGAATCTGCCTGCCAATGCAGGGGACATGGGTTTGAGCCCTGGTCCAGGAAGATCCCACATGCTGCGGAGCAACTAAGCCCGTGCACCACAACTACTGAGCCTGTGGCTCTAGAGCCTGCAAGCCACAACTACTGAGCCCGCGAGCCACAACTATTGAAGCCCACACACCCTAGAGCCCATGTGCCGCAACTACTGAGCCCATGTGCTGCAACTACTGAAGCCTGTGCACCTAGAGCCCGTGCTCCACAACAAGAGAAGCCATGAGAAACCCACGCACCGCCATGAGAAACCCACGCACCACAAGGAAGAGTAGCCCCCGCTCGCTGCCACTAGAGAAAGCCCGCGCGCAGCAACGAAGACCCAATGCAGCCAAAAATAAATTAAAGAAGAAAATTTTTTAAAAAAATTCTTCACTTGACCCCACATACTCTTCCAGCCACTGCCCCATATTTCTCCTTCCCTTAAAAGGAAAACTTCTCAGATGAGTCTCTATAGTCACAGTCTCCAGTTGCTCTCTACCTATTCTCTTACACCCCTGTCAGGCATTTACCCCAACCACTCTACAAAAATTGTGTGCATCAAGGGCATGGGTAACTTCCATACTGCTAAGCATAATGGTCAACTGGTAGTTCTTATCCTAATTAACCTTTCAGTATCCTTTGATACAATTGCTCCCATCTCGTCACTAAAGTCCTATCATCACTTTGCTTACACACAGGCCGTTCTTTCTGCCTCCTTTACCGACCTGTGGAAGATGAAGTATCTAATGAGTTCAGTCTTCTTCTCTTTTCCATCCAGCCTCACTCCCTTCGTGGTCTCCTCTGGCCTCACAACTTTATGTCACAAATTTATATCCCTAGTCTGTATCCCCACTATCAAATGCAGACTAGTAAAATCCCATTACCTTGTTGATATCTGTACTTGGCTGTCTAATGGGTACTGCACAAGTATAATGTTCAAAAGTGGATTCTAGAGCTTCCTCTCCAAACTATTTCCACTCTTCCCCACCTTAGTTATCAGCAATTTCACCTTTCACGTAGCTCAGGCCAAAATCCCAGAGCCACCCTGGTCTCTGCTATTCCTCTCTCGTTCTACAACCAGTATATCAGAAAACTCAGTTAGTCTTACATCCAAACTACTGCTAAAGTTCAAATGTATTGCCACCACCATTGCTAACATCCTGGTCCAAGCCACCTACCACCATCTCTCTTGCCTGCATTATTGCAATCACTTCCTGATTTTCTCCCTTATTCTACTATTGCTCCTTCTAGTCTATTCCAAACCCAGAAGTCAGACTGACCCTGTTAAAATATAAATCAGGGATTTCTGGTTCCCTGTATAGCTCACTCCTCTCGTTAATTACAATTACAAACTATGGCCAAAATACAATAACCTGAGGGGCCCTGAAAAGTAAACAATAAACAGGCTGATTTTGGAGCATTATTTTACAAGTACATAAAGTTCAAGGGCATACTGTGTAGCCATCAAGCTTTAGGTGTATAAAAATTGAAATTTCCAATAAATGATTTTATTTCATAGAGTACATATAATTTTTTAAATGTCTTTAACAACATTTTATATTAACATGTTCAAGTTATAACCATTAACAAGTAAAAATCCTGAAAGCATAACTATAATTTGTTCATGAAACATTTATAAACTTCTTTATGACAAAATTACCTATGAATGCGCAAGGTGATGCTGTCAAAATTAGATTTTTTAAAAATCAAGAAAAATATGTCATAAACAGCAAATACCAAGGTAAAAAAGGAAGCCAAGCCAGTCAACAACATTTATCAAATACTATAAACTACTATATCAGGTACCACGAGGACTGTAAGGAAATAAAAACAGTCATAGCTGACACAGAGCACCAGGAAACTTTTTAGTTATTCAAATTCACTTGGTCCTCACAATAACACTAAGAGGTAGGCACAATTATTTTCACCACCTTAGTGACCAGGAAACAGGCTAAATAAGTAAGTTGTCCAAGGTCATACTGTAAGTAGTTGGTGGAACAGGGAGTCTGACCTAGGCGTCTGGCTCCAGAGTTCTCGTTCAAGCACTATACTATGCTGCCTGTTTGAAGAAAGAAAATATAATAGTAAAAGACGCTTTAAATTTATTTTAAAATATTAAGATTGTGGTCAAAATACACTATGTTAAGTCCTTCAACATAAACACACGTGTATAGAGGCATGACGAAGATTAATGTAAAAGTTGATAAATACCTGGTGTTCCAATGGCTCTGACATATGAGAATGCAATGTTTGCTTTTCCTTTCAGAGCATTTTCTGTGTTCTGAAGGTCTTCCAGAGTGGTAATATATTTTACTTCATTAAAAAGAAGAGCACTGAAATAAATAAAGATGTAGTTGGTAGAAAAATCTGACACGTACTTAGTTATTTAATACATATTTTGAGTAGGTTAAAGAACCTAATCAAAAAAGAAATTTAATCTTTTGAACAAACTCTCAATAGTAAGAACCTAAGCATTTCAAGTCTGAGTTAAAATCACCCTCTAAATCATTAGTCTTGTCACTGAGAACATTAACCAGGGACAGTTGTGAGAAATAGTGTGCGTATCCTCCATCACAACCACCTCAATACATTTAAACTGTATTTACTAGCATCCTATTCTGGACAAATAATCCCTTACAAATCTCTCAGCCATGGACACATTTCAGCCCTTCACACATCTATACTGAAACCATCTTTCCATGTCCTATAAGGCCCTGAATGGGAAGCCTTGCTTACTTCTCCAACATCATTTTGTACTATCATTCTTCATGTCTACCCTACTTTAGGCAACACCTCAGGGCATTTGCACACACCATTCTCTTTGTTGAAAGCTGTTCTCTCTGCTCCTTCTCATATATCTGGTCTCAGCTTAAACATCATTGACTTAAGAGAAGCCTCCTTTGTTGGTCCTATATAAGTAGGTCTGTAGCATTTTCCTCTTGAAATTCACACTATTTAATCCTTTGTAGGATCAAATTTATAATTATTCACATATATATTTTTACTTGTTTATCCCTGCCTCTCTCATTAAACTGTTACCTTCTTGTGACAGGGACCTTGCATATTTTATCACTATATCCATAATAACTTAGAATAGAACCTGGTACATTGTAAGTATTCAATAAGTATTTGTTGAATGAATGACAGAAAACATAGGGCAGGAATTATTTATTGCCATTCTTCATTTGAAGAAATAGAAGATCAAATCAAAACACTGAAGAGCTTACTTACTCGAAAACACATATACTGAACTGAGGAGCCAGGAACAGAACATAAAACAGGTCTTCTCACTCCTAATTTAGTGATCTTTCCACTTGACCATAATTCTTCCAAATCATCTTTTTTTTAATATAATCTCTATTTATTTATGTTTATTTATTTGGCTGCGCCAGGTCTTAGTTGCGGCACACGGGATCTTCGTTGTGGCATGTGAGATCTAGTTCCCTGACCAGGGATCAAACTCGGACCCCCTGCACTGGGAGCATGGCGTCTTAACCACTGGACCATCAGGGAAGTCTCCCAAATCATCTTTTTAATGTATAGATCAGAATAACTGATCATATTTCTTCAACCAAAAGAATTTCATTTAAAAATTTTCTACTTCTATATAAATTCTCTAACAACTAATTTCACTAAATCTCCACATGCACATCTCTCTCTGTGTGTGTGTGTGTGTGTGTGTGTGTGTGTGTGTGCATATTTTTGTTAAGCTAAACTTTAAGAATTTTTGAAAGCTGTTCCAACTCCAGATACTTAAGCAAGCAAAAGTTCATTCCAATAAATTAGTCAATCATAGTTTCCTCTTACGGAAAACATAGCACTTTCCACTAATACAGCAATTCTCTAACTTTTTGGTCTCAGGATCCCTTTATACCCTTAAAAATTATTGAGCTCTTCAAAGGGCTTTTTTTAATGTAGGTTACATTTATCAATAGTTTCCAAAATAGAAATTAAAATAGCAATTAAAAATATTTATTAATCCCTTAAAAAATAAAAATAAACGCCATTGCATATTAACATAACACTTTTTTTATTAAAAATAACTAAATTTCCAAAAGGAAAGAAAAATCTAATGAAAAGAGTGGCCTTGTTTTACATTTTTGCAAGTCTCTTTAATATTGGACTAAATAGAAGACAGGTGGATTCTCTTATCTGTTTCTTCGTTCACTCTGTTGTGACATCACACACACAACACATCATGTAGCCTCTAGAAACTGCACTCATAGAAGAATGAAAGTGAAAAAGGCAAACATCTTAGTATTATTATAAAAATATTGTCACTTTGGGAGCACCCTGAAATGGCTGCCCTAAATTACACTGCTTAAATATTTACCTATATATTACAGATTCCAACTTTTTAAAAGAAATGTAAAACTTGAATTTCTATACCTCCCAGGGCTCTTGTTTTGTTTTTAAAAGAAATATTTACTGGGCAGTACTCACTATTTGCTAGATACTTTCACATGTTTTCATTTAAATCCTCAAAGATATTCTTGAGAAATTCTTTATTACACACACACACACACACACACACAGAGGAAAGAACCTCAGGGATTAAGTAACCTGCTCCAGGTCATACCAGTAGTCACTGATAGAGCTGAGATTCTAATACAGGTCTTCTGACACTTTGCCCGTAACTTTCTAAACTATGTCATTACTGACCACTCATACATGGTAAACCAGGTAAAAAGGGAGGCAACTAATGAATAGCCAGAGAGTCACAGTGGCGATCTGTGGCTACTTATAGCTACTATACTTATCTGTGGCTACTGGCTACTTATACGTTTTGGCTAGCAAGACCAGAATTACCCTTGAGTTACTTCAAAACTGCTGGGAGACACCATCTAGCGAAGTAATTGGACTGCCATGTAAATTCTCGGCTTGGGAATGACATCCATCCGTTTACCTTTTCTTCTCTAGCAGCTCTAATCCATTTGCTTCAAAAATCTAACCTAGGAGTAGAAGTATCCCTAACCTTTTTTCTCAATAAAGACTGGCTAATATAAATTGATAAAAGCCAATGTTTGGGGGGACACTTCCCACATGTCAGGCATAGTACTAAGTACTATATAAGTAGTGGCAGATTATCAGTTTTGGGACTGCCTGACTCTTCTGCTTTGGGAATTCCCAGTTTTCTAAGTCTTCATGGTGGGCAGAGCCCAAGTCCCCACATACAAGCTACTAATACTGTAAATTGCTTTTCCAGGCTCCCTGCTGCTAGGCTATATGACCCAGAATCACTTATCTGACATGCCAGACTGGGAGCTAGTGATGTAAAGAATCAGGAACAGTGCAGAATTATTTCCAGAAGCAGCAGCAGCAGCAACAGTCAGCTTTGAAGGCAAGAATGACAAGAGTGCTAATGACAGCTGTAGTGTTAGCAATGCAAGTTGTGGCATCCAATGCCCAGAAGTAATGCAGCAGTCCCCAGGAGACTAGCTCCGTGCCATGGTTATGAGCCAAATAATTCAGAGCCAAATAAACCTGAGTCCAGTTCTCCAACCCTTCTAGTGAGCCTGAGATTTCCTACATCTGCTCTAAATCCTTTTCTGCTTAAGCCAGTCAGACCCAGATTCTGGGGCTTATAACTAAGAACACCCAACAATACACTCAGTCTTGCTTAATTTTCATGGCAACCAACTGAGATCAGTACTATCATTAACTCCATTTTACAGATAAGGTCATGGGCCTTAAAGAGGTTTCCTTGCCTAATGTCCCAAAGCTCATTAAAGAGTCATTATCCAAGAGGTAATAATACCAAAACTAATGACATTCATAATCTCATGATCTCTGTGATTGTTCCCAATGGCTTCGTAACTTTAATATATTTTTTAATGTTAATTTCCAGAATATGGGGACATCTAGGGATCTCTAGGATCCATTCCATGAGGTTGTGCTCCTTCACTCCAGTTCCAAAGTGGAGAAATGGGTTAAAGGAAAAGTCTGCCTTGCGATTTTATTGCTCTAAAGATGGGGCAAAACAGCCTGAGACTGTTCTGACCTGGGAGCTCTTCCTGCCCCAGAAAGGCCTTCCTTTTCCTTGGCATACTCTTCCTGAGACCCTCCTAACACAATCATTAGGTAGATAAGATATATGGCCAAGAACTGAATGGGTGTCAGGAAAAAAAAAAAAGGAACTCAGGAGTCTACCTGACCCTGCTTTTAGAGCAGCAGGTTGCTCAGCCTTTTTTCAGAAAAAAAAGACCACTTTTATATCATATTTCTGCCATTATTCAAATTCTAAAAAACCCAATAAAAACGAAGTTAGCTTCTATTTTGCCTTACAAAACTCCTAGGGAAAAAAAAAAAAAGCAAAGAGGGAGGGGGGGAAGAGGGAGAGATGAAGGAGAGAGACAGACAAATTACTTTTATCTAAATTAATTACAGTTGACCCTCAGTATCCATGGGTTCCACATGTGCAGGTTCAGCCAAATGCAGGTGGAAAATATTTGGAAAAAATAAATCCAAAAAAGTCTAAAAAACAAAACTTGAATTTGCCATATACTGACAACTATTTACACAGCATTTACATTGTATTAGGTATTATAAGTAATCTACAGATGATTTAAAGTATACGGGAGCTACTAGAGCTAATCAATGAATTTGGTAAAGTAGCAGGATACAAAATTAATGCACAGAAATCTTTGGCATTCCTATACACTAATGATGAAAAATCTGAAAGAGAAATTAAGGAAACACTCCCATTTACCACTGCAACAAAAAGAATAAAATACCTAGGAATAAACCTACCTAAGGAGACAAAAGACCTGTATGCAGAAAACTATAAGACACTGATGAAAGAAATTAAAGATGATACAAACAGCTGGAGAGATATACCATGTTCTTGGATTGGAAGAATCAACATTGTGACAATGACTATACTACCCAAAGCAATCTACAGATTCAATGCAATCCCTATCAAACTACCAATGGCATTTTTCACAGAACTACAACAAAAAATTTCACAATTTATATGGAAACACAAAAGACCCCGAATAGCCAAAGCAATCCTGAGAAAAACGGAGCTGGAGGAATCAGACTCCCTGACTTCAGACTATATTACAAAGCTACAGTAATCAAGACAATATGGTACTGGCACAAAATCAGAAAGACAGATCAATGGAACAAGATAGAAAGCCCAGAGATAAACCCACACACATATGGTCACCTTATTATTTATAAAGGAGGCAAGAATATACAATGGAGAAAAGACAGCCTCTTCAATAAGTGGTGCTGGGAAAACTGGACAGCTACACGTAAAAGAATGAAATTAGAACACTCCCTAACACCACACACAAAAATAAACTCAAAATGAATTAAAGACCTAAATGTAAGGCCAGACACTATAAAACTCTTAGAGGAAAACATAGAACACTCTGACATAAATCACACCAAGATCCTTTTTGACCCACCTCCTAGAGAACCGGAAATAAAAACACAAATAAACAAATGGGACCTAATGAAACTTAAAAGCTTTTGCACAGCAAAGGAAACCATAAATAAGACGAAAAGACAACCCTCAGAATGGGAGAAAATATTTGCAAACGAAGCAACTGACAAAGGATTAATCTCCAAAATTTACAAGCAGCTCATGCAGCTCAATATCAAAAAAACAAACAATCCAATCCAAAAATGGGCAAAAGACCTAAATAGACATTTCTCCAAAGAAGATATACAGATTGCCAACAAAAACATGAAAGAATGCTCATCATCACTAATTATTAGAGAAATGCATATCAAAACTACAATGAAGTATCACCTCACACCAGTCAGAATGGCTATCATCAAAAAATCTACAAACAATAAATGCTGGAGAGGGTGTGGAGAAAAGAGAACCCTCTTGCACTGTTGGTGGGAATGTAAATTGATACAGCCACTATGGAGAACAGTATGGAGATTCCTTAAAAAACTAAAAATAGAACTACCATACAACCCAGCAATCCCACTACTGGGCGTATACCCTGAGAAAACCATAATTCAAAAAGAGTCATGTACCACAATGTTCACTGCAGCTTTATTTACAATAGCCAGGACATGGAAGCAACCTAAGTGTCCATCGACAGATGAATGGATAAAGAAGATGTGGCACATATATACAATGGAATATTACTCAACCATAAAAAGAAACGAAATTGAGTTATTTGTAGTGAGGTGGATGGAACTAGAGTCTGTCATACAGAGTGAAGTCAGAAAGAGAAAAACAAATACCGTATGCTAACACATATATATGGAATCTTAAAAAAAAAAAAAAAAAAGGTTCTGAAGAACCTAGGGGCAGGAGAGGAATAAAGACGCAGACGTAGAGAATGGACTTGAGGACATGGGGAGGGGGAAGGGTAAGCTGGGATGAAGTCAGAGAGTGGCATGGACTTATATATACTACCGAATGTAAAATAGATAGCTAGTGGGAAGCAGCCGCATAGCACAGGGAGATCAGCTTGGTGCTTTGTGACCACCTAGAGGGGTGGGATAGGGAGGGTGGAAGGGAGACACAAGAGGGAGGAGATATGGGGATATATGTATATGTATAGTTGATTCACTTTGTTATAAAGCAGAAACTAACACACCATTGTAAAGCAATTATACTCCAATAAAGATGTTAAAAATAGAAACTAAAAATAAGTATACGGGAGGATGTGCATAGGTTATATGCTAATACTACACCATTTTATATAAGGGATTGAGCATCTGGGGATTCTGGTATCCACGGAGGGTGAGGAAGGTTGGAGGGGTGGGAGGTGCTGAAACCAATCCCCCTCGGATACTGAGGGATGACTGTATATTATTCTAGGCAGATCCATGTATAAAATGAAATATCCCAAAATGTTTCACTAGGCATTTTCTAAATTAATACAGTTAAAAAAACAAACAGAAGCCATCTCTAAAATTTGAATTGAGAGTACAAGTAATAACAAAGTTCAAAAACATCAAAGTCTTTCTGTCATACGCTGTGTATTTTCCTACTAGTTTACCACTTATAAAATTCTTAACACCAGAAACAATCTTATGGGCTTATAACATAAGAAGATTTATGCTCCTCCAATTTTTAACAACCAAAAAGTGAAGCTTCCCAATTCATTCATCCATCAATCCAATATTTTTCAACACCTAATACATGTCACACATGACGCTATGCAGTGGTAGAAGGACTTTGTATAAGAGGGCACAGTGGGGATATAACCATTACTACCAATTAACATAGAGCTGCGAGGAATTCAAATCCAAGGCAAGTAATTTTTTATTACAATTTCCCAGTATGTCACTATCAAACAGGAACCCACCTGATAATATTGTGTAGGAACAAATCTGATAGGGATAAGGGAAGGAGCAATAGCTCAAAACCTATTAGGAAGGGACCAGCTTGAGCACAGCTCAGGAGTTTTAAAGGAAGACACCTCCAAGAGGAGCTTTCCCCAGAAGTTTTACCCAAGCTCAAACCCAGGCTCTGCAATAATGTGTTAAAAA
The DNA here is from genome assembly GCF_028564815.1 of Eubalaena glacialis. NCBI lineage: Eukaryota > Metazoa > Chordata > Mammalia > Artiodactyla > Balaenidae > Eubalaena > Eubalaena glacialis. The sequence continues at coordinate 147,638,455 of NC_083717.1, forward strand.
TAAAATATTAGCAGAAATTATGATAGTTGAAAATAATTACCGTAATATTTGTAGTTCATATTATCGTCAGTAGTACATTAACTTAAAAGGAAAGAAATCTTCCACTTGACAAAATATTGTCACAGAATATCAATTAGCACATCTTAATAAAGAGTTATTGAGATTTCATTGTTTCTTACAGTACTGCACAGTCTTTCCTTTTTGTATCAATATCATTTGATGATTTCCAGGAGTCAACAATGACTAGGGGGAAAAATGGCCTTTCTTTGCAACTGCTGCCTCATGGCAAATATTCCCAGCAACTGTCACAGCACGGACTTGCATGAACTCACTTCTATTAGTACTGTGTGTGCAACAGAACGGCAGGTAGATATCTGAATTTGGATTGCTTTTTTTCTTAATTGCAAAATGAGATTTCCTGCATTTATATAGAAAAAAGCGACTAACATTTGTAGAGCGCTGGGTAAAACACAAAGCATATTTTCAGATGTATTACTTTATTTGATCTTCAAAAAAATCTAATGACAGTGCAATTTTTAACATTTAAGAGATGAGGAAAACTAGTAATCAGAAAAGATAAACTGCTATGATCACACAACGGATAAATCCTCCATAAACCCTGACTTCTTCATATATTATTCCAAAGCTCATTTGAGATTATAGTGCCTCAATCTCCTATACCTCTATCTGACTTGCCTCAGACTGGTTACATACGGTATTCTCAATCAACAAATAAAGAATAATTGTTACTTTACTTTCTTTTTCTAAATATTACCCTTCTTAACCCAATCTAGAAGCTGGGAAGTGAACTTTTCCTCACAGTTACCAAACCACACAATTCCATCGGTTTTGACTATGTATATTTTAGAAAATAGCTGAGAATTTGTAGACTATAAATCTATAATCTTACCTTTATTTTCAATTTTATTTATTTTGCAAATTTTAACTCTTTCGTAGGACTCATAACACAAAAAGTATCCAAAAAGTTGAAGAGTGAAAAGTCCACCTCCAACTCCTTCCCCCATCCCAGCTTCCGCATTCCATTCCCGTAAACCAATAATCAGGTTCTTGTGAAACTTTGAAATATTTATACCAAATACATATATGCCATAAATAAATATTTATATATGTCTCTGTTAGAAAACTATCCCTCCTAGATTTCTCAGTGTTCCTATACAGTCCATGTCTCCTGAAGATGAAAATCGGCAGTACACAAAGATGGAAAACGTCTCCTCTTCACATTCTAATCTTGTTTCCTTTTCTCTGGAGCCACCTGGTCCCATTCAAAGGTAATAAAACCTTCCTTATCTTCCCTGGAGCTAAATGCTTATATTTAGGCGTAGAGACCTTTTTCTACTGCCCCAAGCAATTTGTTTAAATTCCAGAGAAAAAGATAAGCACTCTATCTCCAGAAGGAAAAAGCAGATTTGCCAGCTCCTATATAAACTCAGAGATTCATAATTTAAGTTCTCCTTCTCCAAACCTTGCTGTAAGTACAGATGTAAGCATATGGCTCTCACCTTGTAGCTCTGTGGAGAACTGGGTACGGCAAATCCAGTACTACCATGTTACTGTGATTGCTGTTACTGCTGTGTCTGATTTCTGATTCAGAGGCTTGGTGTTTCTGCAAGTATATATGCAAGGAGGGTAACATCGAAGACCCTTCAGAGTTTTAGACTTAACACTCCCTTTCTTACACACATAGAACTATGCTATGCTCTAAACACTTGGTTTATTTCATTAATATATCCTGAAAAATCAATGTGTTAAAAATGTTAGTAGACCATTTAGTCAGAATATTTTTAATCAATGATGTTTTAGGAATACTTTAAATGTCCTCCAAAAATACACTACTTAATTGGCCATAATGGTTCAAAAATATACAATTCTGTAAATATTTAGTATAGGGTTACCCTAAGTTTACACTTGTTATTCTAGTCTTAGATTTTACTAACTTAATTCTTCCCCAATTGCAATTTTTCTATATTCTGAGACTAAGCAATTGTCTAAAACCTTGATCTTTTCTGTTTACAAAGAAGCAAAGTTCAAGTATAGCTGTGGATCACTGATCATATAAAAATTTATCAGTGTGTATGTATTAGAAAATAATGGAAGAAAAGAACCCATTTACAATAGAAACAAAAGATATAAAATACCCAGTAATAAATTTCAGTGTCCAAGCATATATGAAGAAAGCATTAAAACACTACTAGAGAACACAAAAGAAAACTTGAATAAATGGAAAGACATCTGGTTCTGGGATGGGAAGATTCATTCTAAAGATGTCAAGTGTCCCCAAAATAACTTATAAATTTAATGCCAGTAGGATTTAGTCAGGGAGAGGAAGAAACCGGACAAGCTAATTTTAAATGTCACATGTAAACAGAACAAAAATGCAATTCTAGAAACAGAAACATGAAGGGGCCTGGACCTTTCAGATATTACAATATATTATAAAGCCTCAGTAATTAAAGCAACAGTACTAGTAAAAAAAAAAAAAAAAAAGGACAGATTAATGAAACAAAGTCCAAAGTAGACCCAAATATATATGAGCGTTTAGTATAAAAAATCGCACCTTGAAAACTGAGATTAATTTCAGTTGTGTTGGGACAATTATTTAGCCACCTGACTAATATATTGCTCATACTATTCACCTAGTTAAATGCCAAACAAAGCAAAGATTTAAATGTTAAATTGAACAGCTAAAACATTAAGAGAAGAAATACACCCACATAAATAGAGTCTGATCTTTGACAAAAGAGCAAAAGCAGTTTAATGGAGAAAGGCTCCTCTTTTCAATAAAGGGGCTAAAACAACTGGACATTCACATGCAAATAAGCGAATCGAGACACTGACTTTACACCTTTCATAAAAATTAACTCAAAATGGATCACAGACCTAAATGTAAAACATAGAAGAAAATCTTGGTGACCTTGGATTTGGCAATGAATTTTTAGATACACCACCAAAAGCATGATCCATGAAAGGAAAAAAATTGTAAAGTTGGATTTTATTATTATTAAAAACTTCTGCTCTGCAAAAGACACTGTTAAGAGAATGAAGAAACAAGCCACAGACTGGGAGAAAATATTTGCAAAACTTATATCTGATAAAGGAATTGTATCCAAAGTATATAAAAGAACTCTTAAACTCAACAATGAGAAAAAAAAAAAAAAAACATTTAAAATATGGGCAAAAGATCTGAGCGCATACCCCACCAAAGAAAATATACAGACAGCAAATAAGCATACTAAAAGATGCTCAATATCATTTGTCCTTAGGAAGTTGTAAATTAAAACAATGAGGTACCACTACACATGTATTAGAATAGCTACAGTTAAAAAAAAAAAATTAACAATACCAAATGTTGGTAAGAATGTAGAGCAACAGGAACTCATTCAGTGTAGGTGGTAATGCAAAATGATACAGCCACTTTGGAAGACAGTTTAGCAGTTTCTTACAAAGCTAAACATAGTCTTACCATATGATCCAGAAATCACACCCCTAAGCATTTGCCCAAATGAGTTGAAAAACTACATCAATACAAAAAAACCTACGCATGAACTTTATAGTAACTTTAATCATAATTGCCAAAACTTGGAAGCAACCAAGATGTCCTTCAACAGGTGAATAGATAAACAGTGATACATCCATACAATGGAATATTATTCAGCAATAAAAAGAAATGAGCTATCAAACCATGAAAAGACATGGAGGAACCTTAAAAACATATTGCTAATTAGAAGCAGCAGCCAATCTGAAAAGGCTACATACTATATGATTCTGAAAACGAGCCCCCACTAAAAGCAAGTCCCCCTGCCAAGTTGATGATTAAGCTCTCTCTCCAAAACTTTATTCCCTTTCTTGTCCCCTCTGACCTCAATCCTGTGCTAACTGAACAGTAATCAACCAGAGTCAGATGACTAAAACTGCTGTTGTCGACAACATTTAGTGCATTAATGTAGTAAAATTGCTGTGGTTGATAACTCATTGTTAATGTACAGACACAAGTTGCTTCTCCAGGGCAGGATGAGCTAACAGACCCCCCCAGGGTCATGGACCACCAGACCAGATGCTAGTAAACCATAGGTATCCTGACTCCTGAAACTACAATTAGGAAATGTCACAGAAATGTCACTACACAATGATTAATCCCAGCTCCTTTGTTCTTTCCCTTTAAAAACCCCTTAACTCAAAGACCAAGTTGGAGTGGATCTGCGGCTTGTCACCCACTCCCTTGCTTGGCGCCCTGCAGTAAACCCTTACTTTGCTGCAAACACCTGCTGTCAGAGTTTGGCTTTCTGTGAAACTGACACACAAGCCCTTTTTCTGGGTTACAATTCCAACTATATGACACTCAAAAAGGCAAAACTAGAGACAGTGAAAAGATCAGTGGTTGGGGAGTGGAAGGGAAGGATGATTAGGTGGAGCACAGGGTATTTTCAGGGCAGTGAAACTATTCTGTTTGATACTATAATGGTGGATACACGTCATTATACATTTGCCAAAACGCATAGAACTGTACAGCACAGAGTGAACCCTAACATGAACTATGCACTTCGGTTAATAATAATGTGTCAGTATTGATTCATCAATTGTAACAAATGTACCACACCAGTGCAAAATGTTAACAGAGGAAACGGTACAGAGGAGAAAGGAGGAATTCTCTGTACTAGCTGTTCAATTTTCTGTAATCCTAAAACTGCTCTATAAAACAGTCTATTAATTTCTTTAAGTGAATTCCTTTGTAACAAGGGCATAAGGGAGACCTTGGTACAACTTAAAATCCAGAAGTCAAAAGAGAAAAGATAAATTTGACCTGATGATATTTAAAATAACAAAACAGGGAAATTCAAAAGATAAATGACAAACAGGAAAATGTACAATTTGTGTCTCCTTTATGTAAGGAGAGCACCTAGAAATTAATAAGAATAAAAGTTCAAAACATGATAGAGGACTTCCCTGGTGGCACAGTGGTTAAGAATCTGCCTGCCCATGCAGGGGACATGGGTTTGAGCCCTGGTCCAGGAAGATCTCACATGCTGCGGAGCAACTAAGCCCGTGCACCACAACTACTGAGCCTGTGCTCTGGAGCCTGCGAGCCACAACTACTGAAGCCCGTGTGCCTAGAGTTTGTGCTCTGCAACAAGAGAAGCCACCGCAATGAGAAGCCCCCGCTCGCCAAAACTAGAGAGAGCCCGCACACAGCAACGAAGACCCAACACAGCCATAAATAAATAAATAAATAAATAAATAAATAAATAAATAAATAAATAAATAAAAGAAATAACCAGCTCTAGGACAAAATCACCCTTTAAAAAAAAAAATGATAGAAAAGTGGGCAAAAGATATCAAGCAACAGTTCAGTTCCATTTCTAGGAATAGTATACAACCGAAAAGAGTACAAGGGAGGAACTGCTTGCCAGGAACTGGGTATTTCAAACTGATGCTTTTAGCACAAAGAAGTAGGGTGATGGCTTGAGAGGCATTTTTTTCCTCATGGCAATTTGCAAGGTACAGCTATGACACGGCATACTATTTAGCACAGTTCTTCAAGATTCAAAATATCATTACTGAAAATTTTTGTAAAATACTGTATTCCACAAGTCAGTCTTCTTACATTTTAAACAAAAATGAGGGCATTGCCTCTTTGGAATTCTACCTCCTTGACATTTGTGATTTCCTGCTCAGTTTCTTCTTCCTTTATATGTTGGTGTTATCCTAGGATGCTCCCTAGATGACCTACATGTTGACAACACTCCCCAGGGGCGCAAATTCCTACAGCTGCCTACTCAAGACTCAGGTAAGATGGGCATCCGACTTGTTAAAGTAGATGCATTTTCTCCTGCAAATTTGCTCTTCATCCTTGCCTACTTCAGATGGTGATCAGATCAGATCTGGGGTAGAGTGAGATGGGAAGGAAGGAAAAGAAGAGATCAGGGATTAATCAAATTAGTCGTTACCAAGCCCGGTTAATTTCACCTCCTAAGCATTAAAATGAAAACCCCCTCTTTGCTATCTTTACTTCCTTAGATTGCACAATGGCCACACAATGGTGTCTACACGTGCTTGGATCCCACAAATTTGTCTCTCACCCGCCAGAAAGAGCCCTCAAGTGCTAATCTGATCACATCACTTATCTGCCTACAACCCTCCGTTGAGCAATCAGGTGTTGAGGTGGTCACTTCGGACAGAGAGCCAAACTAAAAGTAACAACCAAGCCTTTATTCACTTACTGCGACAGTGCAAGCAAGAGGCAAAAGGAAAGGCACAGGCTCCACAATGTTCCATTCCCATCGCCCACCACTGAACAGCTCCAGGCCAGGGCCAGTGGGCGTGGGAATCATGTCATTCCAAGGAGCTGCAAAGAGAAGGCTCCTGCCTCTTTATGGACCCGTGGAATGGTGGGGGGACTGAGCAGGGGAAGGGCGAGGAGAAGAAAGTACAGAGTTAAAGCAGAGAAAGTGTTTAGCCAAAGACCTGTGATAAGGAGGTCTTGGCAAAGCACCTGGAAGGTGCCTCAGGCCGTGTCCCTGATAATGAGGCTCCAAATGGAGACACCTGGGGCTAAAGGCCAGTCTGGCCAGAAGGATGGGAGAGGGAGGGGTCCGAGGGATTGGGAAGGGGAGGGGTCTGAGTCCTGGACCTCAATTTTCTCTAGAAAACTGCAATGCTCTGGCTGTGCACCAGTCTGGTGTGGGAGAGCACCTTCCCCCTATGACGCCTGCCGGGCAAAGCTTGTAACTGCCTGTGGTTGGGTCTGAAAGATCACACAAGGATTCTGGCCCAGAGCTGGCCTCCTCACCCTTCAGGGGCTACCCAAAAGTCTAAACTTCTTCACATGGTAAACAAAGATCCCTTCCTCTGACCCCATGCCAACTTCTCTGCTCTCACCTCCTGCTTCACATTTCAGACTCCAGTAAAAACTACCCTCTCCAACCTGTCCTAACCTCCCTGCCAGGGCTCACAGTTTCCCCTGCTTCTTTCACCTTCCATTTCTTCACCAGGCAAACCCCCGCTTATCCTTCAAGACTCATCCCAAGTGCCACCTCCTTCAGGAAGGCTTCTTAACAAACATCCACCCTCATTCTAGACACAAGGAACTATTCACTACCCTGTGGACATATGCAGGCATACTTCTACTATTTTACTTCCTACATATTTTCTGTTTACATATCTGTCTCTGCAACAAAACATTAAATTCTTAGAGAGCAGAGCCACATCTTATGCTGTCTTGCATCTCCAGTGCCTTACAAGTATCTGGCACATAGCAGGAACGTGGGGAATACTCTATTTGTGGAATTAGTGTTCTATAAATCAGCATTAGTACAGCACAAGGAACAGGACACCATGGCAGGATTGAATGACACAAGCCCCACAGGCTACCCAGTTCAGGTAACACGGTCCTCTCCACATCTAAGGCCCAGTTGTTTCGAAACCACCTTGTCATCAGGTTGCCCAGCGTGGCCCTGCCGCTCCAGGATTTGCTGTCAGACTTGTCAAAGACAACCTTAGTATCCCCTCCCCCATCCCTTAAAGAATCTTCTTTCTCTGATTCTTCACCCTTGTTTCTGGGTCAAAGACAGTCATCAGGTATCCACTGTAAAAAGCATAAACGAGTAAGCTTCCTGAGAACAAATATATCTATGACTTGGACTTTTTGCTAAGCTTTTCATGACCCCCACTCTCAAGATAGCCACCCCTTCTCTATCCCAGGAAAGGGCTTCCAAGGCAGCCCAACAGGTCTTTGGAATTCCTTCTTCGAAAGGCCATCTTTCGGGCTTCCCTGGTGGCGCAGTGGTTGAGAATCTGCCTGCCGATGCAGGGGACACGGGTTCGAGCCCTGCTCTGGGAAGATCCCACATGCCGCGGAGCAACTGGGCCCGTGAGCCACAATTACTGAGCCTGCGCGTCTGGAGCCTGTGCTCCGCAACAAGAGAGGCTGAGATAGTGAGAGGCCCGCGCACCGCGATGAAGAGTGGCCCCCGCTTGCCACAACTAGAGAAAGCCCTCGCACAGAAACGAAGACCCAACACAGCCATAAATAAATAAAAAATTAATTAATTAATTAAAAATAAAATAAAATAAAATAAAATAAAATAAAATAAAATAAAAAGAAGAAGGAAGGGAGGGAGGGAGGAAGGAAGGGTGGGAAGAAGAAAAGGAAAAAAAAAAAAAAAAAAAAAGGCCATCTTTCATCCCTTACAACTGGCTGCTCAGTCCACAGGCCTCAGGGTCCATGGTTGGCCGGGATTTCTAAAGACTGTTCATTAATATATTATTAGTACTGGAACATGTGATAACCACAACTTTTCACCTATAAAGTTTAGAGTTTCCTGTAACTTAACTTTCACACCATTTTTGCGAGAATCAGGTAGAAGAAGAGGAGGAAGACGGGAGCCACACAGAAAACAGAGATAGTCAAGGTCAGCAAAGGTCTCAGCAAATGTTAAATTGGAAAAGTCCCTGTAAACTCGTGTCCTGAAAAAGTCGTAGCTTCTAGCTCTGTTACCAAAGATACTACTACCTCATTTGAGGAGAGACTGCAGGAGTGGACCCCAGGTAGGGCTGAATCCCAGGCCTAAAGATTCCATGCCAGGCAAGTTAAATTAGATTCACTCTCTCTCAATAAACATTCAGTACGTGCTGGGAACATCTGAAATGTTTCTGCATGTACTGAGCAGGCACGGAGCTACAGACTCCGGAAAAAAAAAAATCAGGCTGGGGTGAAAAGGAGGCTAGACACTTCAAAAACCCTAGTGAGAATAGCAAAGATGAGCTTCTGTCCTGGTAACATCCTCACTCCACGGACAGAATCAAAGGCAAGAGCAATAGTATGAGCCAGGTGGCCGTGTTATGCCACCTCCTACTTTTATACAGAATATCTCCATGTTTCTGTATCCTCTGCCATTCAAGACATTTTAGATCCTTTATGTGGGAAGATAGACCAGCAATATGTGTGAAACTGATGCTTACAAATATAATGCTAAGACCCTAAAATATTGTAATGGATTGTGGTTGTCTAAAATGAAATCAATAGATAAATAACGAGTAAGTAAATGGGTATCCCCTGTACTTACAAGAGAACATGAGCAACGATGGCATCCACATCGAACAAGGTATCGGTTGGGAATTCTCTGAGTAATATGTGACCCCTGCAAAAAGTTTTAAAAAGCATTACAGAAATATTTCCTTAGCATTCAATTCACTTGTCTCTCTAACACACTACGCTGGAAGTTCTGGCAGTTCTTGGAGCCTGTGTCTTATCCGCTAGCCGATACACCTACCAGACTGCTGGCCATGATACACACTCAAATATTTACTGAACACACAGGCATAGATACACTGACTTTGAAAAGCTTAGGCCCTGGGCCTGGCAAAAAGACTGGGAAGCAACAGGAGTCCCAACAAGGCTTCCTCCCAGCACACACGGATTCCCCAAATGGGCTGGGAAGGAGACAAGCAGGAGAGAGAAAGAAGGGTCCTCAGCAGTAGGTCCCTGAGGAGACAGGATCTCTCCCCACTTCCTAGGCCAAATCCCAAGAGTGTGAGGAAAGGATTTGTGAGAAAACTCAGATTAGCAGACCCAAGTAACGGAGGAATCCGTAACCTGGACATCTGCAGATCCCTCAAAAATAAAGTACATTTATTTCCCACCCGAATATGGACCTGACGTACCTACTTAGAACACTAAATTTGCTAAGTGCTTACTTGACCAGGCATTTGCCGTCAGAGCTTACATAAGATTCTCATATAATATCCAAAACAATCCTGTGAGGTAAGTATTAATCTCCTCAATTTACAGATTAGGAAGCAAAGTGGAGGTAACAAATCTATTAGTTGGACTTCTTGCTAAGCTTCATATGACCCCTACTACATACACCTTTATTCTGGCCTAGTGATATTTTGTATACTTGAATATTCTAGAAGTATAGCTTTATGTTTGTCCATCTGAGCCAAAAAAACTAAAAATAGTTTACCTGAATAAATATGCTTTCATCAAATCCTTTTCGCTTCCACAGTATCTCGATGTTTCTTCTGTGACGCAATTAACCTTTAAAAGATTATATTTAACGTTTAGAGTACATATCAAAAGGTCAAGTTTCTTGGTTAGGGAAACAGAAAGGAAAATTAAACATTACAGTTTGTCTCCAGATCAAATTTCTTTTTTACTTTTCTTTCTGATTTGTATGCTATAATTGCTCACTTATTCAAGTGCTTGAGGTAACCCAGAGAAAGGAACTGTTCCTACACCTAAGAGTTATATTTAATTATACCTAAGATTTAATTCAATCTGATGAAGGAAGTAGAAGGTAACGAGGTAGGAAAGGAAGGAAACAATTAAGGCAGGACAAGAAAATCATGTGCAAAAGCCGGGAAGCACAGAAGTGAGTGTTAAGTTGGGACCACGAAAGCATCTCAGTAGCTGGAACACAGGTATGGCAGATATTGCTGGTTCCTAACCCCAAATCCATCCTACCCTTTTGCGTCACTAACAGAATTTCATTAAAAGCAAGTGCCCCATTAAAAGACTGTTCCAGACTCCCTCAACAGCTAAGGCTGGCTAGATGATGTTAGGAGAAGTCACTACTGGTTTGGGATGCGTAGAAGGATCTTAAAAGGGGGTTGACTGATACTCTTGCTCTTCCCACTTCTTCCTGACAAGATAGGTAGGCACCAGCAGTCATCATGGACCATAAGGCATCTTTAAAGAAGAAACCTTTGCTAACGATGGTGCAACAGAAAGAATGAACCTGAGTCCCTGATGATGTTAGAGAAGCCACAACAGCCCTTGATAGCTTATAATCAGGACTCTATGTGAAAAACATAAGGCCAATCCTGGCAGCAACATGAAGATACAATGGAAGGCATGAAAGCACAAAGGCAAGGAAGCCGGTTAATAGAGTATCCCATCAGTACAGGTCAGGGATGACTGGGACCTGTAGTAAAGCAGAAAAGGACAGAAGAGATTCAAGAGACTTTTCACAAATACAGTAAGTAAAACTAGGGAGAAGACTGAGCGTGTAATATGCCACATGGGATAGATGGGGAAAGGCAAGAGATAAAGAGGATGAAGAGGTTTTTAGATGGGGCGAGTGGGTAGCCACCGACATAACTTACCAAAACTAAGTCTGGAAGAAGAACAGTTAGTATTTTGTTTTGGATTTTGTTAAGTTAGGGTTTTTTGGGTTTTTTTTAGATGAGGCTTTTTTGTTTTTGCTGTTCAAGTTAATTTTAATGGAGTTTGAGGAAGCAGAGTGACAAGTGGGAAAGCTACATTTGTTTTATAGAAAAAAGCTACTAAAAGAGAACTGATACTCAGAAAAGATATGAGGAATAGAGAATTCGAATTAAAAGAGTACGGTCATAACCAAAAACAGTGAATTTTAGTGTATGTAGTTTTTATTTTAATTTTTAAAAGTCAGAGCATAGGGGATGGTTGGTATTATGACGACAGATTTATCCATTCATCCATTCAACACACATTTGAACACCTACCATATGTTAGTCACTGTTCTTAGCACTGGGAGTACAGTTAAGTTCCAAATTAAAATCTTTATCTTTAGAACTTACATTCTAAAAGTAGAGACGGACCATTAAACAAAAAACCAACTAATTAGTATGTCATGTTAAGGGCTATAAAGAAAAAAACACTATTAAGGGGATAGTATGTGACAGAACATTTTAGATAAGTCATCAAAGAAGACCTCTCTGAGGAGGTGACGTTTGCACAAAGAACCAAAGTAATGGAGTGATGATGCATACAAATATACAAATATGTGGAAGAGATGAGTTCTAAGCAGAGGGGAAAATACCTGCAAAGGCCTTACGGAAATACACACCTAGAAAGTCCAAGTAAGGGAAAGATGACTAGCATGTGTCAGGAACAAGCTGAGCAAGGTGGAGGAACAGAAAATGAGATTAGAGGAATTAAGTGTCCAAAGAGGAGTTTCCATGTTAGCATAACTATAATGGGAAGCCTTTCTGAGAGAGCAGCAATGTGATCTGACACATCTGACTTACATGTGGAGAAGGGTTCAGTGAGACGAGAGTGAAAGGAGAAAGGCCAAATAGGAGGCTTGTGGTTTCCCAGAGGAGAAGTAAGGACGGTTTAGACAAGGGCAGGGGGGTAAAAGTGAAGGTACAGGAAGTGGTCAGATGTGCAAAGTTTTGATAGCAGAACTTGAAGGACTTAATGATGGATTGGTTATGACAGAAAGGATGACAAAGGTTTTTTGTTTTAAAATCTACATTGATACAATAATATAGTCATACCAGCTTTCTTTTGGTTATTATTTGCACGATATATATTTTTTCCTTCATTTGCTTTAAGGATTTCTAAAGCCTTTATTTTAAGATGCATTTCTAAATAGCTTACAATTAGGTTTGGTTATTGTTCCCAGCCTGACAATCTTTTTCTTAACTGGAACACTTAGTCCATTTATATTTTAGTGTTTTCTTCATCTACATCTGCCTCCTGAAATCTTAACTTTTGAAGACAATCTCAAAATGCTACTTTTTGTGAAGTCTTTCCCAATACCATAATATGACCTTCCACCTTGATGATCATGTAAGATTTCTTTCTTTTAAACCTCTACAGCATTTTATTTGTATCTCTTATTATAATGACCAAGTTCTGCTAGTTATTAAAATGGTCTGTGGGAATTCCCTGGCGGTCCGGTGGTTGGGACTCCTCACTTTCACTGCCAAGGGCCCAGGTTCAACCCTTGGTTGGGGAACTAAGATTCTTACAACCTGAGCAGCACGGCCAAAAAAAAAAAAAAGTCTGTGAATGTGTTTTATCACCCCATTTTGGATATATACTCTCCAAAGAAAGAGACTGGGGTCTTAGCCATTTTGCTATCCAATAAAAGACTAAATATAGCAAGCTCGTTTCAATCTCATAAACAGTACTGAGTATCTACTATGCACCAGGGAGGGAGCTAGGTACTCAATATAGGTCTATCTCTTTCACCCAGTCTCCTTTCCACATAGCTTAGAGTCCTCAACTGTAAAAGCTTTACAAACTGTTAGTTCATAAAGGTAACCCGTGGGCATGAACCTTAATATTCTACTCTAGTTACTAGACACACAGTTACTAGTTACTGGTTTATTAGTTACTAGATAACAGCATGATTATCCTTTTTGAGTATCGTACCAACCTAGCATTTTGTTTCTAAATTTCAATTTCGATTTTTATTCAAAGCTCCTTAAAGATGAGTGCCATTATCATTCCAGAGTATAAACAGTGGTTCAAAGTTAACTGAGACCTCTATACAAAACAGAATTGACATTAAAAAAGAGGTTTTTGAGGTATATAACCATGGTATAATAAGAAATATATATTTGGTCTTTGCCCCTTGTTCCTAACACAGAGCTCCTAAAACCCTGTAATTTCCTGCATGATGGAGTGCCAGGAGTACCTTTTCTTCTAATATTTGGTCTTTAACCCGAAATATAAGAGCTTCTGAAACCCTTGGAATCTCTGGGAGTGATGAGAGTGTCTGTTTGCATGCTAATGAGATGACTGGTGGCTGGGGGCCCCTAGACAGCTTCAGGATGGGGGCTGGTTGCCAGCAAGACAAGGGAAAGATCAGAGGGTGGGAACTTTCAGCCCCACCTCCCCACCTTAGGGCTGGAGATGGAGTTCATCACCAATGGCCAATGATTTGACCAATCATGCCTACGTAACAGAACCTCCATAAAAACCCTAAACTACAGGGTGTGGAAAGCTTCCAGTGAACACACCCAAGTACAGGAGGATGACACACCCCAAACCACACGGGGATAGAAGCTCCTGCACTTGAGACTCTTCCAGATGTGGCCCCGCACATCTCTTCCATTTGGCTGTTCCTGACATATCCTTTATAAGAAGTCAGTAATAGTAAGTAAAGTCTTTCCCTGAGTTCTGTGAGACATTATGGGCAATTATGGAACCTGAGGAGGGGGTTGTGAGAACCGCCATTTGTAGCCAAGTCCTACAGAAGTCGTAGGGAGCCTGGGGACCCACTCACTCCCTGTGACTGGCATCTGAAGTGAGGGGCAATCTCATAGGACTGGGCCCTTAACCTGTGGGGTCTGTGCTAACTCTGGGTTGTTAGTGTCAGAAGTGCTTCGTATGAAAAACTCACACATCTGGTGTCAGAAGTGTTCTGTGGTGAGAGTGAACAGTTTCCCTTTAAAAGTCACAGTTAACTTTTCTATGCTTCCTGCCCTGGGAACTCCAGCTGCAGGGACCAAGAGGGACAGTAGCCATCTCTCAAAGGAGGAAGGCTAATGAACTAAGAAAGAATAAATGTACACAGAAAGTCAGGGAGACACTAATCTGAAAGAATTTAATAAACACTGGGTTACTAATCATTCCGTTTTCTGAGGTACAAATTCTAAGTTTAAACTAAATGAAAGGCTCCTGTAGCTATCTAAACCATGATGCATGTGGAAATTTTCCATGATACTCCATGGCAAGTTCAAACACTTTTTGAGAAAAAAATTAAGTATGTAATTTCAAATTAGGTTGTTTTAACTTTTTTCTAAAAATAAATATGAGAACCCACCACATAAGCAATTATAAAGACTTAGAAGACTAGGAAAGAAAAAAAAACACTTGAATTACTTCAATTTTGGTACCTCAGTTTGTGTTAACAGAAAAAATTTAATAGCTAAATTATGGACATCTATTATATTTGTCAGGCAAAAAAAAAAAAAAAAAACTTAAACAGAAAATTGAAAAATTAAGTGACACCATAGCCCCAATAGAATGGTTTACAAAATAAAGTTCTAAGCTCCAGAAGTTTAAGTAGCTTTTTTTCCCCTGTATTTATAATTTATACAATAATCTGGAATTATCTATACTTCTGTTTATTCTTATGAAAAAAAAGGTAGAAAAAATATTTTTCCAGTTTGGAAAAAGATGTTTAACAATGTAGTATTTTTAGATACTCGGTCTTAGGTCACATGGTTGTAAAATGTTTGTCATTAGTAATTTATTAACATAAATATCTTTCTACCTTTGTGACTGAAATTCCATAGTCCTGGAGAGGTTTATCCGCCTCATTCAGTTCTTCAAGAAATATAGAGGTACTTGGAGAATCTAAAATAAGAAATGTTTTATGACTGTTTTATGACTTGCCCCTTAGGAAAGATGAATTTTAAAATTAAAGCCCAAAGCTGCAAACTGAAAAAGAAATATATTAGTTTGCGCAACTAGTATGCAACAACAAATAATCAAGTAACTAAACGAACCTAGTTACATATTTTTGTACCCTTATTTCCTATTGCCTCATTACTCTAATTTCTAATATTTTTATCATGACATAGTTTTACTTTGTAAGTGACCTTAAAAGCTTTCTAAACATAAATTGGATAAATAAATGTTTAATTTAAATGGCACATTTGGCATTACTTTTCCAAGTTTAATACTATATACACAACACACATGTACAAAATTTTCAAAATGATTTTAAAATACCATTTTCAAATCACAATTATAATAAGGGAGCCAACAAAAATATGAATTCACTTCATTTACTAATTCCAAGAATAGTATTTTTTAAGGCACAAAAAAACTTAAATGGAACCATGATAATGATAAGTTATGTTCAATAGTTATATTAATTAATTCAGTATAATTAATGGTACAGCTAAAGCAGAGTATTAAACTAAGGCATTACTAATACTATATTTAAAGTTTGAAAACACTTTAAAAATATTTACATGCTAAAAATATCAAAAAGTTTACTTTCAGAAATGATGAAATTCAGATATTATTAACAGCTAATTCTTATCTAGTATTTACTATGGACTAAGCACATGACTAAAGTCACTTAATCCTCACAATAAATTTATAAAGCACACACTATTTCCTCATTATGGATGACAAAAAAGATACGTGGAGAGGCTAAGTGACTCAACCAAGGTCACACAGCAGGTCAAGTGGCAAAGTCAGGATTTAAACCCAGGCAGGCATATTATAGTAGCAGCGTTAAAGCACATATTATTAATCCTGATAATAAGTTCTCCCTAGCACATTGATTAAACAGCAATAGAAACATCACAAAAATCATATTAGAATATAAAAAATACTTACCAGCTTGACAAAAATAAGCTAAGGTAGCTTTTCCTGGTTGCAATGTACTGAAGAATTTCTGAGGACTCAGCTCTGGTAGAGAGTCTACTGCTGACATATAAAAAATGCACATCATGACAAAAGAGATGCCAACTCTAAGTACACTGAAACTGGAAGACATCATCAGCTGCGGCTGCATATGGGCAGGAGAGTCAATTTTGTTCACCGCTGTGTTGTTGCCCAGGACAATACCTGGCAAGAGTAGGTGTTCAACAGAGTTTTTCTGAATGAATTCATTAAATAAATGAATGAAGTAAAATCTGCAAAAAGAATAATATAAGGCATTACTTCCATGTTTGATTTTGCTAATACTTTACTATTTCCTTCTAGTAAAAACATGAGCGGGGATGATATATAATGACATTGATTTAATAATACTATGAATTTTTGATACTTGCAAAAGATATCAAAGATATCTGGAAAATGCAATACCAAGTATGTTAAGTTTAACAGATATTTATTGGTGTATGCTAAGCTAATTGTCATTTTTAAGGATTCTAAAATTAATTTTCAAACATTATCCAATCCATTTTTTTTAAACTGGTTATTTTATCTTTCTCTACCTAGAGTAGATGTACAATTAATACTCAAATAGCAATTAAAACCACTAACGTGGGAATGAGAGCCAAAATATATGTCTACTACGTTTACATTCTTTTTACTTTAAATCCCCTAGAAGATATCTATTAAAACTATTTAAGAACATTCCTTCTTAATATACATTTAGTAATTCCTAAGACTTAGATTTATTTAAACAGTTTAGAAATTCAAATATCTTTTTCAACTCATATTTTAATTCAATTCTATTTTCTGAACTCAGATTTGCTCTAGATATCATCCTCTCATGTTCTTTCATGCTGTACTTACTCCCATGCTGTCCTCTGTAACTGCTGTCAATTATCTTTGTCTTAAACTTTTGCTACTTTCAAATTTCTTTTGAACAATTTCTTCTTTCAGGAAGCTTTTCTACTGATGATATATATTATCTACATTTAAAAGAAGATAGTTAAGGAAAATTAGTTTTTATATTAAACATCGTACTTCTAGAAGGTAGATACACCCACAGGTATAGGTGAGAATTTTGTTTTAATTTTAATTTCAAATA
Source organism: Eubalaena glacialis (assembly GCF_028564815.1). Taxonomy (NCBI): domain Eukaryota; kingdom Metazoa; phylum Chordata; class Mammalia; order Artiodactyla; family Balaenidae; genus Eubalaena; species Eubalaena glacialis. The sequence continues at coordinate 147,655,686 of NC_083717.1, forward strand.
GAACCCTTATCTTTTAAACAAAAATCACTATGTCAAAACAGGAGACAGGAGAAAATAGCAAGAATTACTCATAAGGATAGGAGTGGAACTTTTCAGTAAAGAATGAAATGATTAAAGAATAAAAAATGTAGGAAAAAATCATACTAAATTAGACACCTACCATTTCAGTGGTGATGAAAGACCATTAACTCTTCAATTTAGCATTTCAGGGGTAATGAAAAAAAATTTACTCTTCAATTTATTGTACAACAGAATTGATAAACTGAAACTCCATATACTGTGGTCTTTCGATATTATCAATAAGCATATAATAACTCTCCGTAAGGAACAGGTATTCCTAAAACAGGAGCTAATTACTCATTGATTACTTCCTAATAATTCTTTTCACTAGAACTAGTTTATATCAAGCAGTGAACAAATTTGCCATCAACTTTTAATAATGAGCCAAGAGTTCAAAAACTCAAGGAGAATGAGGAGTGAGGACTGAGAGAGGTACATAAAAAGTAATTTCAATAATATAATTAAGAGGTATCCTTGACATTAAAATATTATACATTAAAGCCATTTTAAACCAGCATATTTTAAAGCCACTTTATATTAATGAAAATGGTATAAAATGAGTCATCCAATATTTTCCTTATATTCTGAGGGAGGGATGCATGCATCCTGAGGCTGAAAGAATATCACATTTGTTACTCTATGAAATAACTCCAACCTAATTAAAAGGTTAAACATTTAAGTAAAAGCACAAATGAGAGATCCAAGTATAAATATCTTTTTTCCTGGCCCTGTGGTTACAATTCAGTCATTTAAACACTAAATTGGATACTAAAGTTAACACACTCTTTTCACCTAGAATGTATCTGGTAGAACCAAAGGTCTAACCACACACATTCAATGCTTGAATACTTCCCCACACCCACCTCATTGGACAGATTAGATTATCCATATGAACGTACTATGCATTTCGCCAATTAGAGATGTGGGTGATTATTCAGAGATAGGTACTCAGTAGTAACCTTTGCAGTTTGCTCCATCTTTTGGTAAGTTTGATTATTTAAAAAATTACTTAAAGCAGAGAATACTGCGTGGGTCAGCTAGAAACACAGCTTACATGGTCGTAAGATACACACTGAATAATGATTTAACCAGATCCATAACAACCAGAGTTGAGTGGATGGGGAGACAGAAAGTAAGGGAGCATACAGTCAGGGTGGGAAAAGGGATGAAAGAGAGCTAAATCTTCATTTTTCACGAGACCAAAAGCCAAGTTTATTGGAAATGGAAAGATCAACACCAAAAGAAACTGAGCGATTCAAAGTAATTGCCTCTAAGGAACAAGAAATTGGAGGGGGTAAGATACCAAGGGGAATTTTGAAGCCTTCTAGAACTGACTCTTTTAAACTGACTCTTTTCACTTTGACTTAAGAAGAAAAATTATTACTTGTATGTAATCAAATCTTCCATAGCTACTACTCATATTAATCCAATCTACCCCTGTGGTGTCACAAAAAAGTGTTCATTTCACATGCATGGTAATTGAAACGCTTTTTCCCAGAGACGTGGTCTCCTCATAAAAATAACTTTAAACAAAGAGAAGGCAAGTGTGGATGGGAAATAGTGAAGAAAGAGAACACCTAGCAAGAACAGAGTTAAAAACAAAGCTACAGAGGGTACTTGGTGACTTTTTTCTCTGGTAGTTAGAAAATGGGATAGAAAACAACACTTAATGCTTCCAAATTTAAGTATCAGCACGAAGTGCTGAGTTCCTTGGGAGGAATGTGGCCTTGTTACCTTGGTGTGATGGTTCGTCAGTATGGGGTAAACAGTTCCAGTTCTCCTGTCAGGTATACCTAGGATCACACTTAGCTTTCTGCACTTCCCACCACTACTGAAGTTTGAGGCCACCACGTGACTTACCCTGGCCAATAAAATGGGAGTCAAAGTGGCCTGTCTCAGGCAACAGTTTAACAGCTACTGTGTGATATGCCTGGCTTTCTTTTCTTCTGTCATAGTCACTGAAAACACTCAGATGGTGGCTGTTTGTCAGCATGGGTCCCAGATTAAGCACAGCCCAGAGAACCCGCAGCTGGTATGCAATGAGCATATGATATAGGAAGAAATAAACTTTGTTGTCTTAAGCCACTGAGATTGGGAGGTTTTTATTGTAGCATAATCTAGTTTATCTTCACTGGTATACAAACTAGAAGTGAGGTGCTGCCTTAACAAGAACCCCACATACTGGCTCAGGCGCCAAGCAGCAGGAAAGCTGTTCTGGGAGTACTCAAGGAAACTCTCTTCAAAGAAACATAGAGACAAGACCTCAACAAATGATCCATGTTAAGGAGTAACAAAACATTTGATGAAACTGTCGCTACAGTAAGTTGGAGGTGACAAGTACCTAATGAATTTATGAGCATGTACCTAGGTTCATGTAGCTAAAGAACTTATTTATGGCCCTAAGAGAAGAGGCTGGAAGACAGAAATGAGTACTGTGTGATAGTTGCTGTTGATTGTGTTTAACGAGGTATTAAAAGAAAGGTACTCAAAGAAGCACCACCATCCAAAAGACTAGCTGTTCAAAACTTAAAACAATCCTTAAGCCCCCATGCTTGTAGGGTCCGGAAACAAGCTGACAAAACTGCTCAGCCATGGAAAGAAGCCATATTCTCCAAAGCCAACTTCAGGTGGGGACAAAGATAATAAAAATGGAAGGATCTCTTGCAGGGCAAAGCCAAGGACCATAGAGAACTATGCTCCAGGGCATGTGCTAGAATATGAACTGTATGTCACTGGTCCACAATAATGAGATAAACACAGAAATTGTATATAAATGTTTAGAAGCTTTTATAGCAATTGCACACAGTAATTTTGTGTCTGTTGCATCTAATTATTTTTAAATTGGGCTAGTCATTTGATGTGATTTTTCATTTCATTTTTCTTATAATTTAGAGCCCTAGCAATATCTGCCCAGCAAGATTCCAAAATTGCTACAGTCCAGAGTCTGGTATATGTCTTCCATTCTTCTCTCCAAATGGGAACACTTATTATAGTTATCTGTCCCTACACTACTCTACGTATTCAACAGGGTGACGGAGAGAGATAATTTATAAAGATAGAGGCTACCAGAGATTATGGCTACTGGGCATTACTCAGAGATCCCAGACTTTGAGCTTGACACAGTGAGTGGATGGGATTTAGGGGTTATCTCCACTGGGAAGAACCAATGATGAAGTACATGTAGGAAGGAGAATATCTATTGACAAATAGGGCAGACTGTCCAAATGTTTCTAGTTCTCTACACATGTTAAAATTCTACTCCCCACTTCCTTGAGTTAGGTGTGGCCATGACTTGATTTGGCCAATGAAATGTGCAAAGTGACATATGTAACTTCTGGAAGCTTTTAAGAGTTAACATATATGTATCATGAAGCATGACACACTTTTTTCTCTGCTATGATGATTGAAAACACTCAAACCGAGGTCTTCTCTGTTAAACCAAGTCTCAGAAAGAGGACAACATGGGGCAAGGTTCCCAGCCTACTCAGTGTTAACATAAAATAAACGTTACTTTAAATCTCTGAAGATTTAGGGTTGTTATTACAGTATAACCCAACCTAGCCCTATTTGTTTTAGTTAACAGCTAAGAGGAGAGTGACTTGAACATAAATACATATCCTAGATTTTTAAAGCAGTATATTTCAAAGAATTCACAAGAAATTGACCCAATTTCACTTTAGAAAGATTCTAAAAGGGAAGATGACTCTTTAAAATACAACTGTTACCACAACCAGTGCCAGTACGAAAAGAAAATGGAAGTCATAGGCAAATGTTTGCCTCTCCTACACACAGACACCTCCCAACTAAGTGCAGACTCTTAACCTTTGGGGCTGGAAGGAGCCCTCAGTTCTTCAGTATAATGCTCCTGGTGGAACTAATCAGAGTTAGTAGGCAAGATGTAACTTTTGCCTGATCCCTAAACTCTAAACAAGTATGCATGCACAGGTCATTTAAAAGTTGGAAAAAATGTGTGACATTTAACTAAGGACAAATACAGGAGGATGACAAGCACTGTAAGAATGGATGAGTAAGGCTATAGTACAAAAAGGGCTAAAGCTTGCAAATAAAATGTTAAAGGCAACAAAAGTTTGTTTTGCTCAGCACCACAATTCTGAGAAAACCCCCAAGGGCAATGATGAGGAAGTACTTCAAGAGAAAAACACTGATCCTCTTGCTAGTGAGAGGAGGGGACAAAGATTTGCCTTCTGCACAGGTGGGGCAACTGGTGGCCCTCTTCAGCTAGAGCAATCACACTTTGGGATTGGGTCCTATATATAATAACACTTGGCAAATGGTTCTGCTTTTAAATGTTTGAAAGACCACTGTGCTAGAGTAATCTGCTCTCTCAAAACAACAATATTCAACCATTGTGCATTTGGACATATTTCCAATTTTAGGTTACCCAGGAGCAAGCTTTTCTAGAAGACCCTTGGTTAGTTTCCCCTTTAAAGGCTTAAAGTTCCGTTACGATTAAACATAAAACTAATGGTTTCCCCTCTCAAGAAAGAGAGGAAATTAACAACTGTAAACATTAAACAAATTACACCAAGATCTACAGGCATCATTCTCTGGGAAAAGCCACATTTCATATTCTGCAACAAATGGGGTATATAATGCTTACAAAGTTCCTGTAGGAACATTCTGTCAAAAATTAGCTTGCTTACAGTTTAATGCTGGTTTTAGAGAACAGAACCTGCTCACTGAACCAGCCTCAAATAAAATGTTGATTAGATCTCAACACAGTTTACCACTTAAGACCCAAAGGAGGCAATAAAAGGAGTCAACATCTCTCCACTTAAGAGTTCCCTCAAGGGAGTAGGGCAAAATCTTCTACCTGCACCCCCCATATATATGCCCCCAAAAAAGGAAGGAAAAAAAAGCGGCTATTCTGATTTGCTATGACACTGGAATAAAAAGTCTCACAAGCAAAGATGTAAAACTAGTATGGGTGCTATCCAAATGTTGTGTCCTCTCACTTTGAGTAGAGAATACAGGAAAAAAAGAAAAACCCCTTCATGGTGAAAATCTATTCGTGACCTGATTCATTGATTATAGAAGATACAAAAATAGGCCATGCCAGAGAATAAGAGGCTTTCCTGATTTTGACAAGTGCCTAAAAGCACATAACTCTGAGTTCATGCTTAATTTATGGGCTTAAGCACATAACTGCAATCAGTTACCTCACTGGGGCCAGGAGCACTCTGTCCCCTTTCAAATAGAACTGTGTACTGCCCTAACCACATTCCCTATGAATCCATGAGGCAAATGTCTTCAATTCCAATAAAGCTGAGATCCTTCTTTAGAGCGCTGATGTTGGATTAGGACTGTTAACTTCTTACAGCAAGTTGTACCCTACTGTAGGCTGCACAGCACAACCTGCTCAGCTGAATTTCATCAGAGGGATCTCCACATAACAGTGCCAGGCCTAAACATCTATCACAGTTTGTCAGCACACCTATAAAGAATCCAAAACACACCAGCATCTGGTGCCTGGGTAAACTACTGTCCCACAGTCTGGAGCACAAGAGACTTTTACCTTCCCTGTGGATCACTTAGCTAGGAAAGAAAGTAGCAACACTCTTCTTAGAATGGTGAGTTACGAAAGGCCGAGTCTTAGCTGCACCAGTAAATGTAGCACTGACTTTCACAGGGATACTTATTTAGCGATATGCCACCCATCCTAAAGGGAACACAAATTATTCCCTCACCATTTTGCACTACTTTGCTCATTTTATTACCAAACACCCCCCCAAAAAGTCAACAAATATTATCAGTCCAATATACGTGGGAAGATCTATTTATTCCTCATTTATTTACAGCAGTAACATAATATAGCATGTGTTTTGTATATCTCTGAGCCCTAGAAATAGCGCCACAATCCACCACACAGGGGACTAAGGCTTGAAGGAATACATGCGGAATTTAAGAAGCACAGACTATTCTACCTTTTCCTCTCTAGACATTCATCAAAGACTTAAAATTCTGATTCTGCCGTTTTGCCTAAACTTATGCCCGCAGCATCTTTCCAAATTCTAAGTTTCAAAGACCCACCTTCCCCCCACTCTGAGACGGCTTCCATATCCATCCCATTCTAATTCCACTCTTCCTTCTGGGACATATCCCGAGGGAGGGAGGTTCTTTTACTTAGAGCTCCGTTCAGCCTTCGCCTCATTCTTTGCCCTCTCCCCACAGAAGGGCTCCCGTTTTACTAGCCGCTCACGCTAGGGAAAAAGAAGAAAGCAAAACGTGCCTTAGAAGGATCCAGGTGAGGCCCCTTCTAAGCCAAACTCCAGAGCTGGTCAGTGCTGTCCTTAATGAGGGAGAGCAGCCAGGTCTGAATCCCTGCAGGCATCCCTGCCGTCAGAAACCGCAGCCCTCGCCTGCAGGACCCGCGCTGCCACCTACCTATCGAGACCTGAGGACAAGACCTGCGGGCTGGGACCCGGACGGCTGACCGACAGTTCCCGCCACAAGAAGGATGAGAGGCAGAAGGCGGGCCCATGCCTCGCTTCCCGGGCATCCGCGAACCGCTCCCCCTACCTGCGGGTTCGCAGCGCTCCCAACCCTCCGCGTCAGTAGCCTCCACCGCTCGGTGGAGTCAGCCTGCTGGGCAAAAAACAACCACGAGGCTCCTCCCGGTCCTCGTGGGTCTTACGTGCGGCCTTTCCAGCCAATGGGAAGCGCAGGGGGCGGAGCGACAGCCGCCCCGGTGACAGGCGACAACCGAGCCCGCCCGCAGGCGCGAGCTGGCAGTGCAGTTGCTGGGCCAATCGGCAGCATGGGTGGGGAGTGAAGGGGAGGAGCAAGAGGGGAAAGCGGGCACCCAATCAGAGCTTGGCGTCCTGGAGCGACAGGTCCAGCGGCCTGTGGCCTTCCGAGCGCGGCGCGCAGGGGGCGAGCCCTCTTGGGCCAATCGGCGGGAGCCCACGGTGCGGAGCGAGCGCCTCAAATGCTCGGGTTTCTCAGCTGATTGTCTCCAGCCGAGAGTTGTTTTTTGCAGCTACCGAGCCGAGCCGCAGCAGGAGGAGCCGAGACCCCACGGGCGGGGGGCGGGGAGAGGAGGCGGGGTCCCAGGAGCCGCGGCTGCTCTCCGCGGGGCTCCGGGTCCTGTCACGGCGCTTCCTGGGGTTGGAGGTTGGGGTGGGTGGGGGGTCAGGGAGACATCCTTCTCCCCCTCGACGGCGGCTCCGAGTCCGGCCCCTTGCTTCCCGCGCTCTTTCGCCCGCCCCCTAGCCCCCTCATGAGGGCGTCCGTGCCGGGTCCGGCGGCCGGCCGCGAGCCCTCCACGCCCGGCGGGGGCGGCGGAGGCGCCGCGGTGCCGGGCTCCGTGCAGTTGGCGCTGAGCATCCTGCACGCCCTGCTCTACGCCGCGCTCTTCGCCTTTGCCTACCTGCAGCTGTGGCGGCTGCTCCTGTACCGTGAGCGGCGGCTGAGTTACCAGAGCCTCTGCCTCTTCCTCTGTCTCCTGTGGGCAGCGCTCAGGACCACCCTCTTCTCCGCCGCCTTCTCGCTCAGCGGCTCCCTGCCCCTGCTCCGGCCGCCCGCTCACCTGCACTTCTTCCCCCACTGGCTGCTCTACTGCTTCCCCTCCTGTCTCCAGTTCTCCACGCTCTGTCTCCTCAACCTCTACCTAGCGGAGGTAAGGCGGGAGGACCGGCACGCGGGGCCGGGCGGGAGAGCGGGGCCGCCGAGTTCAACTCGGGCTGAGGACCGGTGGGGGGGTGGGTGCGAACCGCGAGAGGCGGACCCGAGAGCAGCCCGGAGGAAACCGAGGCACGTATGGTGTGTGCGCCAGGGTTCTCGTCCTAAACTTAAGCAGCCGATCGGCTCGGCGACTGAGGGGCTTGCGGGGGGTGAGCGAGAGTGTGTGTTCCGACAACTTGAAACAGCAGGACCAGCCTTTGTTCAGCGTCCTGGCCCTCTAAGGGAAGGTGTCGGTGCCACCGACAAAGTGGCATCGCAAAAAGTAGCAGCCCCGGTAGCTCTGCCGAAGCTGGACTGTGTTGAGAGAGGTTGGATGCTGAGGTAGCAGCAGCTCTGCTGAAGCTGGACTGCTGCCAGCCATTACGTCACCAGGCAGAGCTGTTCCTCTGCTATTGTTGCTGCGTTTCTTTTATTAGAAGCTTTATTCTCTCCTGCATCTCCTTTCCCCGGGCTCGATAAGCCTCACACAGATTCCGTTCGATAGTTCTCCGGCGGGGTTAATAAGCAATAACCAATGTCGAGGATCAGTATAAAGACCTCCGTAAAGCCCCGAGTGTGTTTGCCCCAGTTGCTTCATGTTTTGTTTTGGCTATTTATCCTACCTCTTATAGCCTAGTCTTTTTTTTTTTTTTTTTGAGCTAATTAAGAGAGAAAATACTAGCTTAACCTGCGCCTCTTGCAGAAACAAACCACCAAACTGTTTTTGCAATAACTTGCTTAATAGCTGGAACCTAATCACACCCCCTTTCTCTTTTATGAGGAATTGCTGGTTGGTTTGCATTGTTCTGCAGCACTTAGGTATTTAACCCATTTCAAACAGGTTTGGGAGTGTAAGGTTGTCAAGCATGTGTGCCAGCTAGTGGTATTTAAGCCACAGAATTTTGAGAATTGCCAAAAAAAAAAAAAAAAATTCCCCTGCCCTCCCCGCAAAAAAAAAAAAAAAAATCTTGAGGAGGAGAGGAAACAAGGTGACATCATATGCTTAATACTGACTAATATAGAACAATATTGGTCTATGCAGCTAATCCTCTCAAAGGCTTTTGGAGGTGATGAGAATTAACATAGTTCTGAGCAAAAGTAAAAAAAAACATTTGAGGCAGATTAAGTGTTTATATTCCCTGCGTAAACCAACTCTTTTCTCCCATAATAGCTAGGAAGCAGAATGCATAATTTTAAAAGCACAGTCATAACTTCAGCTTTTTACCACACTAAAAACAACAGTTCAGAGTAGGCAACAAAACTAATTTAGCTTTAAATCCCCATCATTTGGAAGTCCAAGCAATACAATGACAAAAACCCAAACAGTAAGAAGCAGAAGTAAAAAGCATGGGTAATCATAAATCAAATAAACATGCCATAGTCATGTCACTTATTTGAAGATGTTCTGATCTTCTAGTTGTTGTTTAAACTGTTATAACACTTCAATCCTTCATAGTTAAGCTGATACACTGTAATTCCTGACACAATTTCTGATACACTACCAGCAACATCTCATCACTAAAGCTTTGTTTAAACTGTTATAACACTTCAATCCTTCATAGTTAAGCTGATACACTGTAATTCCTGACACAATTTCTGATACACTACCAGCAACATCTCATCACTAAAGCTTTGCTCTAGCTTCAGATATAGTTAATTTACCTCAGAGTGACTAGCAGTCCTTGGGCCATGAGTATCAGATAATTTGTTTTTCCCCTATGCATTTTTGACTAACAAAGTCATATTAATGACTCATCATAAAATAATTGGTGGGCATTTCATAAGGTAGCTAAATACTCTTTTTACTTTTTTCTTGAAGTATAACATATAACATAAAGTACATAAAGCTTAAGTATACAGCTAGGTGAAATTTTACATACACTCATGTCACCACCACCAGATTAAAATATACAGCATTTTCAGTGCCCCAGAAGGTCCCCTTGTGCCCTCTCCCAGTCATACCTGTCGCCCTGAGGTAAACACCATGTGACTAAACATTATCACAATAGAAAGAAAGCATCTATATTTAAGCTCAAAATTCTAAAAGTATACTTCTACGGCATAAACTACACAATATCCAGATTGGGTTTTCAGTCTTTTGATTGCTGTTATTCCAAGCTAGTGACGGAGAATTTAAACGTCTAAAAGTCTTCCTGTTAAATGGATCTCTTGTTTGTGTCATGTACTTTTTAAAAAGCAGTAAGATTCTATTACCCTAGAAAACATAATTTGGAAACAAGCTGGACTAAAGTTTTTTTCATTTTGTAGTGTCTCCTAGAAAGAGTGTAGGTTATTTGTCTATCCTTTTTTTAAATAAAATTAACAATTTTAAGACACATAACTATAACTTGAACAAATTTTCAACCTGTTTAAAAAGAGATATTTTAACCAGAAATCATTTCCATATTAACTAGAAAAAATCCAAAGGAATCTATATTTAAAATAGTATTTGAATTCAAATTTTTATATCAATTTCAAGTAACTGGAAGCACACTTCTTATTGATCATTCTGAATGAATAAAGCTTTCCCAATGAGTTCTTTGTTTTTTCTTTTTTTTTTTTTTATAAATTTATTTATTTTTGGCTGCATTGGGCCTTCGTTGCTGCGCCCGGGCTTTCTCTGGTTGCGGCGAGCGGGGACTACTCTTCGTTGCGGTGCGCAGGCTTCTCCTTGCAGTGGCTTCTCTTGTTGTGGAGCACGGGTTCTAGGTACGCGGGCTTCAGTAGTTGTGGCACGCAGGCTCAGTAGTTGTGGCTTGCGGGCTCTAGAGCACAGGCTCGGTAGTTGTGGCGCACGGACTGACTTGCTCCGCGGCATGTGGGATCTTCCTGGACCAGGGCTCGAACCCCTGTCCCCTGCATTGGCAGGTGGATTCTTAACCACTGCGCCACCAGAGAAGCCCCCCAGTGAGCTCTTTGTATTATAGCAAAGCGGTAGGGAAAGTCTACATGGTGACAAAAACAAAACTTAACTAAAATTTGACTTTTTTTTTAAACAAAAGGCCCTTATATCTGTTTTAAATAGCTGTGCTTCTTGATTACCAAATCACTCTGTCTTTACTGTCATATTAAATGCCAATTTCATTTTACTTTTGACCTCTTTAAAGTATTTGTTGTGTCCATTTCTCACTAATTAAAAACATCCTAACTTTAAGGACTTAGTTACAAAGAACCATAGAGCAGTGTAAAAATAAAGTTAGTAAAACAACCATTACTACTTTGAATACATTTTGCTAGTTCTTCTAAAAATAAGTTTTCAAAAAGTGAAGACCAGGCTTCCCTGGTGGCACAGTGGTTAAGAATCCACCTGCCAATGCAGGGGACACAGGTTCGAGCCCTGGTCCGGGAAGATCCCACATGCTGCGGAGCAACTAAGCCCGTGCGCCACAACTACTGAGCCTGCACTCTAGAGCCAGTGAGCCACAACTACTGAGCCCGCGTGCCTAGAGCCCATGCTTCACAACAAAAGAAGCCACTGCAGTGAGAAGCCCGTGCACTGCAAAGAAGAGCAGCCGCCCCTCGCCGCAATTAGAGAAAGCCCGCGCACAGTAACGAAGACCCAACGCAGCCAAAAATAAATAAAATAAAAAATAAATTTATATTAAAAAGAAAGTTAAGACTGCCTAAACCACTCTTTCTTTTGTTGACTACACTTGAATGGAATTCAGATGAGGGGGAGTAACCCTTTCTGAAATAATTAGATTTACCATACTTAACCTCCTGGAAGCAGATAGTTGAAAAAAAAAAAAAAAAAGCAAAAACCTGTACACTAAGTTAAAAACACCTAGTGAACTTTTTCCGGCATGATTAATAGAACATGTACTTTACCAGAGAATGGTTCACACTCCTGTATGTTTAACAGAAAAGGTTTCAGTCTTTAAAACAAATTATGTGATAAAACATGCTACCTACCATTGGAACAAGTAAAAGGACTAAAAATGAGTGTTGATAGTATACTATCTTTGGAGTATTGTTGATGCGTGCCAAAATCAATGAGTTCATCTCCAAGACCCACAGTGACATTTTTTCTTGCAATTTTGTAAAATGAGTGCCAGTTGCTTAATCGGGATAAAATGCAGTGACTAAATCACAATGCCAAAACAGCTAGGAAAATTAAATTCAGAATCTTAACTCTTACATTCATGGATGCTATCATTGTCCCTTACATTGGATATATTCTTCCAAATATTGATGGAATGTCAGATAACATGGAGTGCAACTTAACAGGTACTTTGGTTTTGTTATAATGTTCTGTGATATCTCACAAAAGTATTTCTACCACCTAAAATAGAAACTCCTTAAGGATAAGAAGTTATTTTATCATACTTTAATCTCATAGAACAATGGTGAATATATTTTTGAATGAAAATCTTGAAAAGGCTAAAATCTTGAAAATATTTAGCTATCTAAAATTTAAGAGTTAATTTTGATGAATATATGAGGTAAATTATTTGTGTACTTTCTGGGATCTTTATATTTTCTGCTTAAAAGATTGCTTATGATATGAATGCTAAGATTCTCTTAGATTTTCTTGGTTTAGTTAGTTACTTCTGATTACTACAGGTAAAATCTTACTAATGAAGCCACTTTAATATATTAGAGTTTTGCTTAGCAAAACTATTCTTATATCATGGCAAATGGCCCATGATAATTAGGGCTTTGCTAATTTGATTTCAACAAATTCTATTAAACAGAAAAGTCTGCAGAACAAGCAAGTCTCACATCATGAGTCAGTTACTATTCACTGGAAATCGTGGTTTTGTCAATGTTGGGTTTTTATCCATAACTGTGATTATGCACTGTTTTTATCCAAATCTTCTAAACTCTTCTATCCATTAACTTGATTCTGTTTTTCCTGAGATCATCTGTGAAGCAAGAGTTTGAGATACAATTCCATGGCAAAGACCTGATTACAGTGCCTTACATTCTATGTGATTTAATATTTTCAAAGCACTTCATAACAGTTGTCTTCATAACCCCTGTGAAATAGGTAGATATAAACAAGGTGTGATTTGTCCAAGGTTTTATGGCTAATATAATATGTATCAGAAATGAGACTACTGCATAGCCCACAGGCTATAAAGTCTTGTCAAGTGATCGCTCCCTATGAACTTTTCTGAATACCATTAACACTGTTTATTATTTAGTGCTCACTATTTAACTTGCTTTCCCATTTTCCACCATTTCAAACCTTTTCCACTCTCCAGAAAACTTTTTTCCTCCTTCATACTCAGCATATGACCCTCGCCTCCTAGTTTATAGAAATAGAAACCAGGGCCATCTGGCTGAACAGAGATTCAGAGAAATGCCTTAAAATGCTACAGAGAGCATTTAATCCCTTTCAATGAATGATTGAGCTGGTAAGTGAGGAAGTTCCTCAGAGACAAGAAACCACAAAAAAAGTGAATATGAAATTATAAAGTACCACACAGATGTTTGTCTTGGGTTTGGGGGTAGTTGCTAGCTGCTTCCTGCTAACCTAAAGCCTGGATTTAAATGTGCTGGGGTTCTGAAGAGGTGACATAGGAGGCAATACCTTGTGGCGAGGTCTAATCAAAGAATTCATCCCCTCCAACTTAATGCCAGGACTCTCGGAACACACATCTTCAGTGGATGAATTATGGGAAAAATAAGCAGGTCCTCAGAGGTTGGTGGTGGGATTTATGCTTGTCTCTGCCTTGGCTCTGGGTGAAGGAGGTACAAATTGAGGAAAGAAATGTCTTCTCTGAAAATGCATAACAAGCTTATTCTCACACAAGTTTGAAGCCTGAAATCACACTTCTGTGATTTTAGAGGGGGAAAAATCCTGGCTTGGTGGTAACCTCAAGGACCTGGAAGGAGCAAATGCAAATAATCTGTCATGGAGTGTACTATACTCCCAGAATCCTGACAAATAAAATTTGAAGGAACATGAGCTCAAAATGAAAAATCACTCTAGGGACTCTTCCCTGCAAAGATTGAAGATGTCAGAATTATCAGATAGATTGTATAAAATATTCACTTATCTGATTTAAGTAAGTAAACACTGGTGATGTATGATAAAGAAATAATCAAAATTGACTAGGCACATTTGGAAAAAAATCATTTTTTAAATGAAAAATACAATTAAATTTAGAAACTGAAATGAACTGAACAGATTAAATAGCTAAAAAGAAATCATTAAGCTCAAAGATCTGAGGAAAAAAATCACCCAGAATATAGCCCAGAGAAATAAAAGATGGAAATAAGAACAAGAGATTAAGAGAGAATGAAGATATAATGAGCAGGTCCAGTGTATATCTACACTGGACCTTAGAATTTCAGAGAAATTACTTAAAAGGATAATGACTTAGAGTTTTCCCAAATTTATGAAAGATGCCAAATTTCAAATTCAGAGAGACCAAAAAACCCAAGACAGGTTAAAAGAAAATGAACAAAGAGTAAAACCTCAAAATACCAAAGACAAAATGTTTTTAAAACAATTAGACAGAGATAATATTACCAACAAAGGAATGAAAGTTAGTTTTTGTTGGCATTTCATTAACAACTAAGGAATCCAGAAGATGGTGAAACATCCTGAAAATGCTGAGAGAAAATAACCAGCAAAATTCTACCCACAATAAAACTATCAATAATAAGGGTGAAATAAAAGCCAAGTTGGGAGTGACATCAGCAAGATGGTGATGGACCCTCCATCCCCCTGAAAACATACTGATCAGCAACAAGTCAGAAATTCCCTTTGTGAGAAATCCAGAAACGAATTGAAAGGCTCCTGCACTGCAGGTGAACACAAAACAAGAATCACCAAAACCAGTAGGGAGATTTGGGACAGACTCTCATCAGAGTCCCTGACCCCAGCACAGTGCCATAAAATTGGGAAGAGACCTCCTAGGTCTCAGCTTCTCCCAGAGGAAGGAAGGGGTTAGTTCACATGTCCATCACCCCAGCTTTTCTTAGGGGGCTCCCCAGAGATCAGGCTTCTGTCTTGCCAGTCTTAGAACTCTGATGGGTTCAGTACAGTTTAGACACCTGGAGGCGAATGGAGACAGCAATTTGAACTGGCAGACAACATAGCTCCCCTGCTTCCTCAGCACAGAACGAGCAAACCAGAACTACAGCTTCCTGCTACTCCCTGAGGAGGGAAAGAGTTGGTAGAGGCCCCCAAAGTCTCTGGACAAGTTGATTGGTGACAGTGTTCTACTGTCCAAGGCCAGTCCATGAAGATTGGGAGAGGTACCTATTTTGTCTAATGCACAGACAGTAATGCAGAGAGTTGAGAAAAATGAAGAATCAGGCAGAGATGTTTCAAACAAAGCAAGATAAATCTCCAAAAACCCTAATGAAACAGAGGTATATAATTTACCTGACAGAGAATTCAAAATAACTGTCATAAAGATGCTAACTACAGGCAAGAGAACAAAGCATGAGAAATTTCAACAGAGATAGAAAATGTTAAGGGAATTCCCTGGTGGTCCGGTGGTTAGGACTTCACTCTTCCACTGCAGGAGGCATGGGTTCAAACCCTGGTAGGGAAACTAAGATCCCACAAGCCACACAGCACAGCCAAAAAAAAAAAAAAGTACAAAACAGAAATCATGGAGCTGAAGAACATGAAAACTGAAGTGAAAAATTCACTTGAGCAGTTCATCAACAGACTAGATATCAAACAGGATCAGTGAACTTGAAGACAAGTCATTGGAAATAATTTAGTCAGAAAAGAAAAAGGAATGAAAAAGAATGAACAAAACTAAAGGGACTTACGGTACACCATCAAACAGATCAATATACACATTGAATCCCAGATAGAGAAGAAAGTACCAGAAAGCTTATTCGATGATGATGATAATGATGACTGAAAAATTCCCAAAACTGGAGTAGAAAATGGACATCCAGATCCAGGAAGTCAAAAGAATACAAAGAAATCCACACCAAGACACATTATAATCAAATTATCAGAAGTCAAAGGCCTTTGAATTTTGAAAGCAGAGAAGGAAGAGACTTGTCACATACAGGGAAACCCCTACAAGACTATAAGAAATTTTTCAGCAGAAATTTTGCAGGCCAGATAAAGAGCAGGATAATCTTATTAAAGTGCTAAGAGAAAACAACAACAACAACAAAATGCCAAGTAAGAATAACATACTCTGCAAAACTAGCTTTCAAAAAATAGAGAGATTATGACCTTCCCAGATAAACAAAAGCTGAAGGTCCCACTAGACCTGTCTTATAAGAAATGCTAAAGAGAGTTCTTCAGGTTGAAACAAAATGATGCTAAAAAGTAACACAGTAGCATAAGTATGAAACTCATTGATAAAGACGAATATATAGACAAATACAGAATATTGTATTACTATAATGGTGGTGGGTAAATCACTTTTAATTCTAGTATAAAAGTTAAGAATAAATATTAAAATAACTATAAAGATATAAAAAGATACACAAAATAAACAGATGTAAATTATGACAATAAAATGTTGGAGGGTGGGTGGAAGAAGTTTAAGTGTAGAGTTTTTGTATGCAGTTGAATTTATCAGCTTTAAACAGACTGTTTCATAAGATATTTTTTGTAAGCCTTAAGGTAACCACGCACACGGACATACACCACACACACACTATAGAAGTTACACAAAATTAAAATGGAAAATAATCAAAGTATATCAATATGAAAAAAAATTAACAAAACAGGAAGACAGCAAGAGAGGAAATAACAGACCAAAGAACTACAAAGCTAATAGAAAAACATCAACAAAATAGCAATATAAATTGTTTCTTTCCAGTAAGTACTTTAAATGTAAATTGATTAAACTCCCCAATCAAATGACATGAGTTGCTGAATGGACTAAAAATATAAAAGACCCAACTGTATGCTGTCTACAAGAAACTCACTTTCGATTTAAGGGTACACATAGACTGAAAGTAAAAGGATGGAAAAAGATACTATGCAAATAGTAACCAAAAGGATGCAGGGGTTGCTTTAGTTAGACAAAATAGACTTTAAGTCAAAAACTGTCATAAGAGGCAAAGAAGGACATTATATTATTATATTATGAAAGGTCAATCCACCAGGAAGATGTAACAATTATAAATATGCATCCAACATCAGAGTACCTAAACATATAAAACAAATATTGACAGAACTGAAGGGAGAAATAAGACAGTAACACCATAACAGTAAGAGACTTCAATGCCCCACTTTCAATAACGGATAGAACATCCAGACAGAAGATCAATAAAGAAACCAAGCACTTGAGCAACATTATGGACCAAATGGCACTGACAGACATATATAGAACATTTCACACAACAGCAGCAAAATACACATTCTTCTCAAGCACACATGGATCTTGCTCCAGGGTAGATTGCATGTTAGGTCACAAAATAAGTCTTGGCACATTTAAGAAGATTAAGATCATACAAAGTATCTTTTCTGATTACAGTGGAATGAAACTAAAACTCAATAGCAGAAGTAAAACTGGAAAATTTACAACTATGTGGAAATTAACACACTGTTGAACAACTATCGGGTCAAAGAAGAAATCAAAAAGGAAATTAGAAAATATGTCTTGACAAAAGAAAACACAACATTCCCCAAATTATGAGTTCCAGCAAAAGCAGTACTAAGAGAGATTTCCATAGTGATAAGCACCTACATTTAAAAAGAAGAAAGATCTCAGATGAACAGCCTAATTTTACACCTCAAGGAGCTGGAGAAAAGAACAAACTAAGCCCAAAATTAGCAGAAGGAAGGAGAAAACAAAGATCAGAGCAGAAATAAACAAAATAGAGAATTAAAAAACAATAGAAAAAAATTGATGAAGCTAAGTTAGTTTTTTGAAAAGCTAAATAAAATTGACAAACTCTTAGCTAGACAATTAAGAAAAAAAGACAAAATAAGTAAAAGCAGAAATGAAAGAAGAGACATTACAACTGATGCCACAGAAAGAAAAAGGATCATAAAAGACTACTATAAGCAGTTATATACCAACAAGCTGAATAACCGAGAAGAAATGGATAAATTCCCATAAACATACAACCTACCAAGACTGAATCATGAAGAAACAAAGTATGAACAGATCTATAACTAGTATGGAGATTGAATCAATAATCAAAAAGCTCCCAATAAAGAAAAGTCCAGACCCAGATGGCTTCACTGGAGAATTCTACCAAATATTTAAAGAGTTAATGTCAGTTATTCTCAAACATTTCCAAACAAATTGAAGAGGAGAGAAGACTTCCTAACTAGTTCAATGAGGCCAGCATCACCTTGATACTAAAGCCGAAGATACCACCTGAAAAGAAAACTACAGGCCAGTATTCCTGATGAATATAGATGCAAAAGTCCTCAACAAAATACTAGCAAACTGAATCCAACAGCACATTAAAAGTATTATACACCATGACCAAGTGGGAATTACCCCTGAGATATATGGATGGTTCAAGAAAATCAATTAATGTAATATACCACATTAACAGAACAAAAGATAAGTCACATCTTTACAATAGATGCAGAAAAGGCATTTGACAAAATTTAACACCCTTTCATGATAAAAGCTCAGCAAGCTAAGACTAGAAAAAAATTACTTCAGTGTAACAAAAAAAAAAGCTACAGCTAACATCATTTTTTTTAATGTCTTGAGATATTTTCTAATTTCCCTTTTGCTTTCTTCTTTGACCCAATGGTTCTTCAAGAATGTGTTGTTTACTTTTCTAGTTTTACTTATGCTCTTAGAAAATATAAAGAATATAAAAAATATGCAAGGAAATAACAAAAAATGCCAGTCATTGAGTATAATTTCTTTTTATTTCATGGAACACTTTCAGAAATTGACAACATACTAGAGCATGAAAGCAACACTTAACAAATTAGAGGCAGTGAGACACAGTGACTGAGAGTACATCTCAACCACTTACTGGCTCTGCCTATGTCCCATTTCCAAAAATGGATAATAATAATGCATACTCCATAGGGTTAGTGTGAGGACTAACTGATATTAAAATCAGAAAAAATAATTATAAAAATAACTGCAGGGAACTATAGTCAATATCCTGTCATAAACCATAATGGAAAAGGATATGAAAAAGAATATAATGTATAACTGAATCACTTTGCTATACAGCAGAAATTAACACAACATTGTAAATCAACTATACTTCAAAATTTAAAAAAAAAAAAAATTGCAAATATCTCTCACGAACATAGATTCAAAAATCCTTGACAAATCAAATCCAAATATATAGATAAAGGATAACATATCATGACCAAATATGTTTTATCCCAAGAATACAACATTGGTTTAACATTCAAAAATCAATGTAATAAACCGTATTTGCAGTGTATTGGAGAAAATCATATCATCTCAATAGATACAGAAAAAGAATTTGACAAAATTCAACAACCATTCATGATTTTTTAAAAAAATCAACTTTTAGCAAACTAAGAACAGAAATTCCTCAATCTACTAAAGAGCATCTACAAAAATACCTATAGCCAACATAATACTTAATGATGAAAGACTGAAAGATTACTCCCTAGGCAAGAGGGAGGTACTTCACTTCTTGTCCTAGCCATTGTGCTGGAGGTTCAGCCATTGCAACAAGGTAAGGAAAAAAAGACAAACATTAGAAAGAAAGAAGTAAAATTGTCTTTATTTGTAGGTGACATGATTGAGGCAAAAATTTTAATGAACCTACAAAAATCAACTAGAGCTAATAAGTGAATTTAAGAAGTTTGCAGGATAAAACTATTTCATATACTAGCAGAAAACAATTGAAAAAAGAAATATAAAAACAATTCCATTTATGATAGTGCCCCACCCCAAATTAAAATATTTATGAATAAATGTAGTAATATATGTGCAAGATCTTTACAATGAAAACTACAAAACTACTGAGAGAAATTAAAGAAGGCCTAAGTAAATGGCAAAAATACCCTGGAAGACCCATTATTTTTAAGATGTCACTTCTCCCCTAAATTGATATATACATTCAATGCAATCCCAATTAAAATATTAGCAGGATTTTTTGGTAGCAGTTGCCAAGATTATTTTTAAATGTATGTGGAAATACAAAGCATTTAGAATAGCGGAAACAATTTTGAAAAAGAAAACCAAAGTTGGATGATCACACTACCTGATTTCAAGACTTCCTGTAAAGCTATAGTAATTGAGACATTGTAATACTAGAGAAAAGATAGACATATAGATCAATGGAGAAGAAATGAGAATGCAGAATTAGACCCACACATATATAGTCAATAGACTTTTTACAAAGGTGCCCAGGTAATTGAGTGAGGAAACGAACATTTTTTTCAATAAGTGGTTCTGAAATAATTGGGTATCCATATGGGGAAGAATGAATACTGATTCTTACGTCACACCATACTTAGAAATCTACTTGCTATGGATCATAGACCTAAATGTAAAAGCTAAAACTCGTAGAAGAAAATCTTCATTACTTTGTAGGAGCCAAACATTTCTTAGGAAACAAAAAGCATGAACCAAAATTGACAAACAAGACTTTATCAAAATAAAAGCTTGTTTTTTGCAAAACAGATATGATTTGCAGCACATGTATCTGGCAAAGTGCTTGTATCCAGAATATATGAAGAACTCTTACAACTCAACAGTAAGAAAGTCCAATAAATATGGGCAAAATATTTTAACAGATACTTCACAAAAGAAGACGTATGCGTGGCCAAGAAGCACACGAAAAGATGCTCATCATCATTAGTCATCAGGAAAATGAGAATTACAACGGTGAGATACCATTAAATATTGACTAGAAAGACTAAAATTAAAAAGATTATACCAAGTATTGACAAAGATGTGTATTAATAAGAAAATATACCCTGATGATAGGAATATAAAGTTTTACAACCACTTTGGAAAGCAGTTGGACAGTTTTTGAAAAGTGAAACGTCATAAAACAGCTGTTGAAGTCCTAGAGGCCCAAGAGAAACAAAAGCATATGTCCATACAAAAACTTGAATGTGAATGTTCGTAGTAGCTTTATTCACAATGGCCCAAAACTGAAATTAACCCAAATATCCATAAAAAGCAAAGGGATAAACAAAATATGGTATATCCATACAAACGGGTATACTTTGCAGTAAGAAAGGAACGTGCTAGTGATAAACACAACAACGTGGATGTATCTAAAAAATCAGTATGTAGAATGAAAGAAGCCAGACAAAAATGAGCTCACGCTATGAGCTCACTATTAACATTTATATTAAATTTTAGAAAACGCAGGCTAACCTATAGTCACAAAAAGTGGATTACCTATTGCTTGGGGCCTGGGGCAGGATGAAATTTAGTGGGTGTGGAAAGATTCTGTATTTGATTGCAATGGTGGTTTCACAGGTTGCAAAAGTATGACAAAACTCATCAAATTGTACACCCACATACATATATTATACCTCAATGAAATTGATTCCCCCTGCAAAAACAAAAACAAACAAAAAGAGTGCAGAGGTTTGAAATATAATCTGAGAATAAAACCTAAAGTGAGGAAGAATGTAAAAAGTGTAGCCCCGTCACTTAGCAGCTCTGTGTAACTTCATAAAGTTATGTGGGTAAATGACATAACCTCTCTATGCCTATTTCCTCATTTATAAAAATGAGAATAATAATAGTACTTACCTCATAGAATCATTGTGAGGAGTGAAGTACATAATTCATATAAAATCTTTAGAGTGGTACCTGCCAAATGGTGTTGATTGTTAGCTATTAATATTAAATTTCAAGGGCTTCCCCGGTGGCGCAGTGGTTGAGAATCCATCTGCTAATGCAGGGCACACGGGTTCGAGCCCTGGTCCGGGAAGATCCCACATGCCGCGGAGCAACTAAGCCCGTGTGCCACAACTACTGAGCCTGCGCCTCTGGAGCCTGTGCTCCGCAACAAGAGAGGCCGCGATAGTGAGAGGCCCGCGCACCGTGATGAAGAGTGGCCCCCGCTTGCCACAATTAGAGAAAGCCCTCGCACAGAAACAAAGACCCAACACAGCCAAAAATTAATTAATTAATTAATTTTAAAAAAATTTAAATTTCAAAAAATTGGGATTTCTTAGACTATGTTCTCTCACCCCCAAATAACTCTTTGAATTCAGTAACAGAAATAAGGTGTGAAAGTTTATTTAGAAGAATTTTAAACACTTATGAACACATGGGTAAAGGATGTAATCACAATGAAATTTAGAAAATACTTAGAATATGATAATAAAAATACTACATATCAGAACTTTATATGAAGCAGCTAAACTGGCACACAGAAGTAAATCTGGAACTTTAAATGTTTACATTAGAAAAGAAGAGCCTGAAATTTAGCAAGTTAAGTAAGCATCCAATTTTATGTTAAAAAAAAAAAGATAAACCCAAAGGAAACAAGCAGAAGGAAATTAATGTAGAGATTAATAGAAAACATAATAATAAAGAGACTTAACAAAACCAAGAGCTACCTCATACTTTTTTTTCATGGTCAAATTTCTTCAGGGGTGACCATGTACGTACTCACCATCTTCTCACTTCCCCAGCCACTCTAATCTCCTTTGCCCCATCACTCTACCAAAAGAGCTGTTGCCTAAGGCTCACAGTGACCTTCCTATCAACAAGTTCATTAGACACTTTTCAATCCTCACCCAGGTTCATCTCTCAGCAGCAATTGACTCCATATTTTTCTCTATAACACTTCCACTGGCTAGCACACTGTCCTGGATTTTTTTTTTTTTTTTTTTTAACTACCTTGCTTGCTTCTCCTCATGCTCATCTGCCTCTGCCTTGCCCTCAGAGGTTGAAGTTTCTCAAGACCTAAGCCTAAGTCCCTTGCTCCTGCCAAGTGATTGCATCCACATTCTTGGTATCGTACCACTTAAAAGCAGATGACTCACATACACATATCTATGATCCTAACACAGACTCTGAGCTCTCGCTTTCTATATTCTACACCTATTTGACATCTCTTCAAGGATATCTGAAGCCCTCAGATTCAGCATATCCATATCCAACATATTCAACTGAGCTCAGGATCTTTCCTCCTCCCTCCCCCACTCTACACCTATTTTCCCCAAAACCTCACCTTCCTCTTTTCTTCCCCATTTCAGTGACTGGCATTGCTATCCATGTATTTACGTAGTTCAGAAACCTATGAGTCATTGATGCTGCCTTCTTTCTCATATCTCACATTCACCCCATTACCAAATCCTGTCTGTTACCTCCTAACATCTCTTAAGTCCATTCACTTCTTCCCATCCACAATGCCTGGTGCATGCTACCATCTATCTATTGCCTAGTCTATGGCAGTTAGCCTCCTAATTGCTGTGTCTATATCCTCTGGGTCTCACTCAAAAAGAGTGCTTCCTTTAAAACAGGGGTCCCAAACTCAAAGGCCTAGAGGGCCCTGGATATTACCATCTGAGAGATAATAGGGAATGGTGGTGACTATGGTGTACTAGAGAGCATATATCTAAAGAGGGCACTACATTAATTCAGTTCCAGCTGTGAGATGACATTGACAAATCATCTGATTTTTCAAGAGAAATCAGAAATTTGGATTTTTTTAATAGGAAATCTACTTTTTAAATAATGGAATTGAAGTATTGTTTAAAAAAAAAAATACCATAGGCTAACACTGGTTAAGCCAAACAAAACATTTTGTGGATCAGATCCAACCCATAGGCTACTAATTT
This sequence comes from Eubalaena glacialis, assembly GCF_028564815.1. Lineage (NCBI taxonomy): Eukaryota > Metazoa > Chordata > Mammalia > Artiodactyla > Balaenidae > Eubalaena > Eubalaena glacialis. The sequence continues at coordinate 147,679,090 of NC_083717.1, forward strand.
GTATTTCCTTCTCCTCCCCCTTTTGTTTTTTCTGTATTATCTTCCTTAGAGGAATAAAACAAATCAACACCATATTTTCTTTATAATGTCCGTATAACAAAGCTAAATTACATTTAATACCCATCAGCATTAGTTAAAATGAACTCTGAGTAATTTACACCTTAACTTATGGGAAGTTTATGTTGTTCTAAGTTTGACCAAATATAAAGAAAGTACCATACATCCCGTTGTGATATACCATCAATGTCTGCCTCGCTCTACTATACTATATACATTGCTTTAGGTCAGCCATTATTGTACATTTGTTTTGAAGGAAATTTTGCATGCTCTTCAGTACCTAATACTGTTATATGTGTGATCAGTGCTTAATGACTTGGATGGTTGAGCAAATTCATGGTAAAGTAAAGGAGTTTAAAAGAAATGTTTCCTTCTCTTCCTCCACACAAATAAAATCAGAATCTCTAACTTAGCGAAGTAGAACTTTGCATCTAACTTGTTTTAAATAAAGACAAACTTCTATAAATTAGGTGTCGTTGTTATCTTTTTATTTTAACTTTGTTGAGGGGTCTGTTTAAGTAGTATAATTTCATCAATAGTCCTGAACTAGAATTCTGAGAATATGAGTTCTGGTCCAAATCCTATTCTACTTGGCTAATTGATATTTGTCAAATCACTACTTTTCTGGGCCAGTTGTTTAATTTGTAAAGTGGTTAGTCTCAGTGATATCTAAGACACCTATAGTTCTCATAGTCTGACACTGATAAAGCATCTAGAATTTGAGGGTTTCTTTAAAAAATCTCTTCTTACTTTATGACCTAGTTCTGAAATCTAATACAGTGTCTGTGAATGCTACCTCTGAGATATGAATGCCAATTTTTAAATTACACATATGTTAAAACCAATCAAAGTTTAGTTGTTTAGGACATAAATATTTAAATATTTAGAATCATCTGCTTTCTAAAATAAGGTATAGCTGTATATTTCAAATCTGTATGTTCTAACTTTTAACAAAAATTCAATTACAGCTGCCATTTTTCATTAGCACGTTGATCACATACTACAATTTTTTTTCAGCTTTAATCTCTCAGTATAAAAATGCTTAAGTAATATTTTCTTAAACTTTTGTGCTCTTTCCTCACCTATTGTGTAGGACTTTGTCCAGTTGCTGATCAAGCCACCTAGGCTGGTTTGAGGTGATACTGTGTACTCTAGGGAACTTTTCTGTCATACCATGGAATTAGCAGGTTTTAAGCTAATGTGAATGATCATCATCACTGATTATGTTCAAACTGTTACTATCCTTAAGAAATCTAGATGGAAAGAAAGTAAGCAGTGTTCCTTCTGCTTTTTTCTCCCTTGGGATATTCTATTACTTCTTCTGATACATTCTGCCCTTTTTTTCCCCACCATTATCTGTCAGAAGGATATTCTCCAATGACTCTGGCTCTGTCTTTATCTTTACAAAAAGCAATTCTGCTATCTTCCTAGTTTGAAAAGCATGAAAGGTTTTATGAAAATCAGTAATATACAATGGGGGATTTTTTGTTGGAAAAACTTTTTAAAGGATAGCACAGTTTCAGCCCAAATACAATTTAGATTAGTTTCCTAACAATTCTAAATCCATAATGTATGAGACTCTTAGTTCAGAAATAAATTCTTTATATTCCTTAATATAAGATATGTTAAATTTTCTTCAGAGCTGTGCATAGTAAACTAATGAGCAATCCATAGTAACCTGTTATATTTCAGGGTGATTTTCAATAATGAAAGCTCACAAATTTTCCTCCTTACTTATAAAATTAATACTTCATTCCTGAAAAAATAGTTATTTATGCTTTTTTTAAAAAAGTATATATTTTTAAAAATATACTTCTAGTTAAGTAAAGGGTATGGTAAAAGTACTTGATAGTCTGCAAAACAACACAAAATGAAGGTGTTAAACTGCTTCTAGATCATTATATTTTACTAAACTGATCATTTGGTTTCTGAATATATTTTTCTTGGGCATGTTAATTCTGCAAATCTTGAACAACTAACAAATAGTTGCAGTAACATATATATGACACTACTATTAATAAAGAAGTATTTGTCACCCTAAAAAGGAAGGAATTAACTTGAACTATGTACCATCAAAGATCTAAATGTACAAATGTATCAAAGAAAATCAGGATCCCTATGAGCCTTGAATTAGGAGTCAGGACACCTGGGTTTTAATCCTTTCAATTTCCTGTGTATTCCTAGACAATCCACTTAATCTCTAAAGCACAGCTTTATTTATAAAATTAAGTTATTGAATTAAATCTCTAAGGTTTCTCTTAGTCCAGGAGAAACCGGGACAAGTTTCCAGTTGTCCTATCCCAGCAGAGTCTTACGGAAAGTGCTTATTCTCCTAGCAACAATATGTGACAACACCTATGAAGTATTGCCAACCAGGAGAGCTCACCTAAGACATGCTGTCCAGGTTTTTTACTGGGGATCAGTCAGATAGGCATGGAGCATCTCCCTGGCAGACTTTAATTACTCAGTCTCCAACCTCTTCAAAGGTCAAAATGATACCAAATGGCCTAGGTCACATTAATCACATGTTAGCATAAATTATGGTGGACACATGGCCACCATAAATCACATTGTTAGCATAAATTATTTGGTATGGCCCAAGGCCCCAGGTAAACAAAGACATTCTTATCAGGCAAGATATTCCAAGGATTCAGAAATATCTTCCAAGAGCTAGGCAAGAGCCAGATCTTTCTGTGGAATGTGCAGGGTTTAGACAACTCAGGCCTGCTGAGTTAATCCTTTGCTGCATACTTTTCAGTGAAGTAATCCTCTAGAGCCTTCTTGAGAAAGGGTGCTTGGTGAGCAATTTTGGGGGCTTTTCATGTCAAATATTTTTTGCTCTACTGTCATATTTGATTGATAGTTTATAGAATTTTAGGTTGGAGATAATTTTCCCTGAGGATTTTTAAGGTGTTGCTCCACTTCCAGTGTTGTTATTGAAGCTTGAAAGCCATTCTGATTCTTGATCCTTTCTATGTGAATTGTTTTTTTCTTTACTGAAAACTATTAGATTTTTCTTTGACCCTAGTGTTCTGAAATGATGTCTCTTCACGTGGGTCTGTTTTCTATCCATTTTGCTGGGCATTGAACATGCCCTTTTAATTTAGTCACATGTATCCTTTAGTTTGGGGAAACATTCTTGAATTTTTCATTGATTTTCTCCCCTCCTTTGTTTCTGTTCTCTCCTTCTGGAACTCCTAACATTTGGATGTTGGACATCCAAACAGACCTTTTTCTTACCTCTTCTGTCCTATTTTTCATCTGTCTTTTGTCTCTACTTTTTGTAGGGAGATTCCCCCAACTTCTAGCCCTTCTCTTGACATTTTAATTTCTACTAGCTTGTTTAATTTCTATAAGCTCTTTTTTTTCCTCTGAACTTCTTTTTATTAACAGCATCTTGTTTTTGTTTCATGAGTGCAATATTTTATCTCTCTGATTCTATTAATGATAGCATTGTTTGTTTAGATTTTTCTTTATAGTTTTCTTTTTTCTATTAGTTTGCTGTGATTTCTATCTTTCATTGAAAACTTTTGAGCTATCTCGTTATCCTTGGCTGTCTGTTCATAATTAAGAGTGGAAGCTGTAAGCATGTGGGTGAGGCATGTACACACAAGGTGATCTGGCTGGACGATTTGTTAGGGAACCTATGATGCTGGTATACTTAGGTCTTTCCTCTTGGGCCACTCAGATTTCTCTGGGGGAAAAGTAGTCTAATCCTTCAGAGAATAAAGGTGTAGTTTACAACACTTTGAGAACCTAGTCAGGGAAGAGGGTTTGGGCATGGGAGAATCCCTTTACTTGGTGTTCATTACTAATCTCCCTGTTTTTTGGAATGGTGCCAAACTATCAACTGTGCCTGCCATCTAACTCTTACTCCAGGCCAGAATAGCCTCTTCAGAGAATAAACACCCAGATATATGGCAGAATGAATAAGTGGCATTTCAGGGCATGGACTAGGGAAAGAGATTTAGGGATCTAACTGCTCTTAAACAGCTTTTATCTACCCCTGTTTTAGCCTCTTCCACCTCTCGGTTCCAGTGATACTTGGTTCTCTTGGTTCCTGAACCTTTTGAAGATTCTGAAATATTTATCAGGTTGGTTCTCAGTCCTCCTCACTACTGGCTTGGGATTCATCACATTTTGTTGATGATCCCTAAGACCACCCTCAGCCTCAGTGATTTGCTAGAAGTACTTACAGTTGTTATACTCATGGTTACAGTTTGTTACAGTTCATGGATAGGGTAAAATCAGCAAAGGGAAAAGACACATGGAGTGAGGTCCAGAGGAAACCAGGAACAAGCTTCCAAGAGTCCTCTCCCAGTAGGGCCACAGGATATGCTTAATTCCTTCCATAATGAGTTGTGACAACACGTGAAATGTTACTTACCAAGGAAGCTCGCTAGAAACTCAGTGCCAAAGTTTTTTATTGGGGCTTAGTCATGTAAGCACTCTTTGCCCAACACCAAAATTCCAGACTTCCATAAGGAAAGCGGGTGTTGTGTATAAACCATATTGTTTGCACAAAAAGCTTAGGCACAATGAAATACATTTATCATTTAGGGAATGGTGAGAATCTTCCCAAAAATCCCAGTTCCCAAATGCCAGCCAAGTACCAGCCTTACAAGCAGGCTTTTCTAAGGATAGCAGTCTCAGGCATACTATATTAACTCTTTTCTGCACACATATCCATCTGCTTTCTAGCTTCCAACACTTTGTTATTGTATCCTTTCCCATTCTACTCACATTTATGGGTTTATATGTTTTAAGAAAATCCCTTTGCTATTGTTTTAGTGGAGTTTCAGGTGAGGACAATTAGACATGTATCTTCAGTATTAACCTGGAATTTTATTAAATTGTAAATCAAAACACCCCACTTTAATTGTGTAAAATCATTTTTAAGCAACTTGAGAGAAAACAGACTAAGCAAAGAGAAGAAACTTTAAATTTAAAAAAAGATGTTAGTATCCTTAGGGAGTGACAAAAAGAGATTGTATCCTCTGTATCCTAGAAAGAAGAGGCTGCTGTAAAGAAAAAATATTTAGAAGATTTAAAAAAAGGAGTTTTTAAAAAATGAAATATAGGCTAGGCATTGAAAGAGAACATCTGAGAAAAGTCTGGCTACTCACCTTATAGCTAAGGCATATAAAAGCTTCATTTTTTAAATATGCAGCACTAGCAATGACAAGCTTGGGAATGGTGCACTGCTCTCCATAGGAACTTAAATTGAGATGGAAACTAAGGAAAATTCTTCTGTGAAAGAAATCTACATAGTTGGAAATATATGCCTATCTATTCAGAATGGGGAAGAGACTTTGTTCACCCCAATTTATTTTTGCATCAATTCCAAAGGTTATATAGATATGTTCTCCAATAAAGTTTCTATTTCAAATCAACAAACATGGGAAAATTGACTTGACAAAAAGAAATTGTATAGAAAAGCACCCATTCTATAGGTATTTCATTATCTACTGTCTCCAAGCAGCATGGTTCTGAATGCCATGGGGGACAGTAAATGATATATAGCTCCATGGTGACTCTTCCTCAAATCTTGGGATACCTGTATTAACTAAACTTATATTAGATAACATTCAGAAATAAAATATATTTATCATACTCTCATCTTTCTTCCCTTTACTTGAAGAACTAAATAGGGAGACAAAAGATGAGAGTCTGAATTATAAAATAACAAAATCATTTCAGATCACTCATAAATAGGTTAAATATTTTAAAATAAAATAAGTTTGCTAGTGATAACAGTGTTTTAAATCTTCATTAATTCAAAAATTATAAACTGATACTTTCTAAATTAGGGACTACTAGTTTGTAGGTAGGGAAAAAGGTAGGTTATATGATGAAAAACATTTGATATCCATCAACCCATATAATTGTTCATAATTTTAGAATAAAGAATAATATCCTTCTAAAATAGCCCATTTAAATTCTAAAATTTGTGTGGAAATGCAAAAGAGCCCAAATAACCAAAGTAATCTTGAGAAAGAAGAACAGAGCTGGAGATATGCTCCTGACTTCAGACTATACTACAAAGCTAAGTCATCAAAACAGTCTATCACTGGCACAACAACAGACTCATAGATGAATGGAACAGAATAAAGAGCCCAGAAATAAACCCATGCACTTATGGTCAATTAATCTAGGACAAAAGAGGCAAGAATATACAATGGGGAAAAGACAAGTCTCTTCAATAAGTGGTGTGGGAAAAATGAACAGCTACATGTAAAAGAATGAAATTAGAACATATTCTCACACCATATACAAAAATAAACTCAAAATGGATTAAAGACCAGAAGCCATAAAACTCCTAGAAGAAAACATAGGCAGAACACTCTTTAACCTGAATCATAGCCATATTTTTTTGGATCTAAGGCAAAGAAAACAAACACAAAAATAAACAAATGGGACCCAATCAAACATAAAAGCTTTTGTATAGCAAAGGAAACCATCAACAAAACAAAAAGACAACCTACTGAATGGGAGAAAATATTTGCAGATATGACCAATAAGGGGTTAATATCCAAAACATAGAAACAGCTCATTCAACTCAACATCAATAAAAACAAACAACCTGATTAAAATATGGGCAGAAGACCTAAACAGACATTTTTCCATAGAAGACATATAGATGGCCAACAGGCACTAGTCATCAGAGAAATGCAAATCAAAACCACATTGAAATATCACCTCACACTTGTCAGAATGGCTATCATCAAAAAGACCACAAATAAATGTTGGTGAGGATGTGGAGAAAAAGGAACCCTCATACACTGTTGGTGGGAGTGTAAATTGGTGCAACCACTACGGAAAACAGTATGGAGTTTCCTCAAAAACTAAAGATAAAGCTACCATATGATCAAGCAATTCCACTCTTGGGTTTATATCTGAAGAAAGTGAAAACACTAATTCAAAAAGATACATGCACCCCAATGTTCATAGCAGCATCATTTACAATAGCCAAAATATGGAAACAACCTAAGTGTCCATCAACAGATAAATGGATAAAGAAGATGTGGTATACACATACAGTGAAGTACTACTCAGCCATAAAAATAGGATGAAATTTTACCATTTGCAACAACATGGATGTACTTGGAGGGTATTATGCTCAGTAAAATAAGTCAGACAGAGAAAGACAAATACCGTATGTTATCATTTGTATGTGGAATCTAAAAAATAAATGAATGAATATAACAAAACAGAAACAGACTCACGGATATAGAGAACAAACTAGTGGTTACCGGGGAGAGAGGGTAGAGGGGGTATTAAGATAGGGGTATTAAGAAGTACAGACTCCTATATACACAGTACATAAACTGCAAGGATATATTATACAACACAGGGAATATGGCCAATATTTTATAATAACTTTAAATGGAGTATAATTTACTAAAAATTTTGAATCACTATGTTGTACACCTGAAACTAATATAATCAAATATACTTCAGTTTTTTAAAATGTTTAATTAAAAAATAAAATAAAATGGCCCATTTATTCATTTTTTCTGATACTAAGAAAGACCTGGAAATATATGGCCCCTCTGACATAAATTGGCATCAGCAAATCATTTACATGTATGCTATTTACCATTCTAAACTTCTGGAAATCTACATAAAGTACATGTTTACTGTGCTTCATGAACTATCATTCACTGTCTTAACATCTTAACAAATGATAATTGCTTGACATTTTTTATATTAATTTTGTTTACCTAGTATCATGTCCTGTTAGCTATATTCTACAAAATACTTGGAATCTACTAATATCAGGTCATCATTTTTAACCTTATTATAATCTCAATGTGATTGGAGCACCTGGTTGTGTTTATTTGATGCATTGTAACATTCTGCAAATCTGGGATGACTGCTGACCTTTAATTCTTTCCTTGTTCAGCTCAACTCCCTCTCACACTCATTATTTATCCCATCCCATGACCTTTTAGATTACACTTTCTACCCTGTCCCCATTCTCTTCTTCATTTGAACCTTTTAAATGCCTTCACTGAAATCTAGCTTTTTCCAGACAACCCTTCGTAAACACCCCATCTCAATTTGTGGGAAGAACAGTCAGCCTGTTTTGTGTTTCCCAGTACTCCTTCTGATGTTATACCATCATCATCTCTCTTAAACCCATGCCATCTGATTAGGTCATCACTGGCTATAATAATAACTTCCACTTTCCTGGATGAATCATCACTTTCTTTCTCCTGGCCCTGTCTCTTGAACATCTATAGATGTTCTTCAAAGCCCGTATTGATAATGCATCCAATGTCTCTCAATTCAGTGGCTTCTCAGAGCTCTAAACCCCTCCATTTCTATTTGAGCTACTCAACAGCATGACCACACCTTGGATCAACTCTTGAAAATGAAGCAATTCTTTCCAACCAGTTTCTTCTCTTTCCCCTTATACATCTGGAATTCATCCCTTTAAATGTTTTTTACCCTCATCCTAACCTTTACTCACTTTGCCCCTTTTGTTTCCCCACTCCATTAGCTTCTTTTTGATGTCATTTGCATTTAGAACCTATGGTCCGTCTAGTATTCCTCATCCCTTGACTTTGCTGTGCCGATGTGGTTCACTCACCCACTTTTTCTTTCTCTACAATAGTTCCACGTGTCTAAATAGTTCTAAATTTTTGCTTGAAAAATGCAGTGTAGTTATTTGAACTTTTTATAATGGCATCTTTTTTTTCTGTTAGAATGTTTCAATTTTCAAATTAGGTACCCTTACTGACCACATATACTGTCAACTGCCTTAACTTTAACTGGACCTCTCTGCTTCTCAATATAATCTTTAATAGCCCTTCTATTCATGTGTTCCAAATGTTTTCCATATTCCAAGGGCTTAAATCTAACATCCCTTCTGAGGATATGACCTTGCCTCCTACTTTACTAGAAAAGAATAGAATCCATCTGCCAAATTCTCTCATCCATCTTCTTTACATCAAAATGTTGTGTCTATGCTACATCCCCATTTCTTTTTTTTTTTTTTTAATGAATTAGTTCCATCCTTTTCTCCCCTTTCATTTTTTTTAAATTTTTATTTATTTATTTTTGGCTGTGTTGGGTCTTCGTTTCTGTGCGTGGGCTTCCTCTAGTTGCGGCGAGCGGGGGCCACTCTTCATCGCGGTGCCCAGGCCTCTCACTATCGTGGCCTCTCTTTTTGCGGAGCACAGGCTCCAGACGCGCAGGCTCAGTAGTTGTGGCTCACGGGCCCAGTTGCTCCGCAGCATGTGGGATCTTCCCAGAGCAGGGCTCGAACCCGTGTCCCCTGCATTGGCAGGCAGATTCTCAACCACTGCACCACCAGGGAAGCCCCCCATTTCTTATTCTAGCAAAGAGAGGTTTGTAGATTATTTTAAATTTTCTGTGCAGACCTCCAAGTTTTTCTTCAACTATCTTTTCTACCCTCTTGACTCAATAGTATGTGTTTTCCTTGTCAGGGCTGACCTGCCTCACCTAGAGCCTTCTTTAACAATTGAACTCTCCTTTCCTCACTCCCACTCTCCTCCATTTACCATTTCACTCCCTCTAGTTCATTTTCGATCAGCAGATTATTAAATCAGAAACTGTGAAAGTCTGGGATTTTACCCTACTTGAAAGCTGACAGGTTAGCCTACCACAGTTTTATAATACATATACCAACAGAAAACAGAAGACCCATGGGTCAGAGAAAAAGACCATTTATTACTCATGGCAAAAAAACAAAAAGCAACCAAAGCAATGTTTTGAATCAAGCGCCCAAGCCCAATTCCTGTAAGGCAACACAGTGAGAGCCAGATGTTACCTGTGTATGCAGCAAGGTGTGTTACAGGAGAGAAACCCCAAAATGAGGAAGACAGACAGACCTTATCTTTACTCTGGAATGTAAGCAAATCTCCACCAAGGAGAGAGAGGAAGACTTTACTCCCCTGGAATATCTCCAGGGAGGGAAATGTTCTCTATATTATACCAGTCAGGAGACAGATCTTCCCTCTGACCCTAAGGTAGACACTATCTCTAATTTTCAAGGATGTTTGCTGTGCAAACCCCTTGCATAGTAGAAAACCTGGCATGCAGAAACCTGTAATATTGCAATACATGATTTCCAATACAAATTTTCCTTTTCTTATCTCCTATCTTCAAATATATCTCATATAGTCTGTGCTTACTGCCTTTGTCATCTTACTTCCTTGCATTTTTTCCTGTCATTCCCCTGAAAACTATTCTCTTCAAGATACCTCAATCAAATGGTTGTTTCTTAATTATTCTTGACTTTTTGCAGAATTTAACAAAGGCTGAACTTTCTTCCTTTCACCTCTAAACTACTCCACTGCTGTGACTAGTCTGATTCTTAAGTCTGTGTCCTTTGCTCATCTCTCTTTTCTTCACTTTTTGGGCTTTTTCATTTTAACTATTAAATGTGAACATATCACAGGTTGATTTCTCATTCTACATTTGTTCCCCCAAATATATTCTACTTTGAGTTGCAGCTGTCACCTCTGTAGGTGATTGTGATTTACTTCTTATATTCCAAAACTCACCTGCCATCTCTATTTCTGCCTATATCTAATAAATTTTAAAACTAAGAATCAATTCTATGACCTGACTTTTTAAAATTGTTGTCAGTGGGACTTTCATTCTATCAGTTCTTTAGATTCAAAACCTGAGAATGAGATTGCGTGGACTCACTCAAATGCAACAGTCTTTTAACTGGAATTCTTTATGCCATTCTAATCCATTGTCTACACTGTCACCTAAGAAATCACTTGAGCATAAAATCATATTACAGAGTTTGTGGGAGTTAAGGTCTAATCCTTTGACATTTTTATACAAGGTCTCCGTGATTGGACGGCTGCTTTCCCCCTTCAGTTTCTGCCTGTGCTGTATTTCCCATACTCGCCCACACCACAACAACATGCCAAAGTACTTGCTTTGACCTAAATTCACTGCTCATTTATTCAAACATTTTCTGAACCTACTGTGAACCAGGTATCATGCTGGGCACTGGGGCTATACATATGAGTAAGTTACAGTCTCTCTTAAGAGGGGAATAAAAATGTAAATAAATGCCATAAAGTATGATTTGTAATGCAGGGATACAGAGTGGTTTCCCTCTTCCTAAGGCACTTAAGGTGACAACATAAAAAATGACATAGAATAAGGTGTTGAAGGATGAGTTTGAATTTGCTCTATGACCATGAAATCATATTTGAGGTAAAGTAAAAGCATGTACAGAGGCACGGAGATGTGAAATTAAACCCCTTATTTGGAAGTTGTAAGTAATTCATAATGAGCAGACCATAAGATTGAAGACGGGGATAAAAGGATATAATGATGGGAAGGTGGAACTAGGTGATAAAAGACCTTTTCTGTATCAAAGGAGTATGGGCTTTTTCCCGGAATAGTATGATCAGATTTACTTTTTTAAAAGAAGGTGTTCCATCATAATAATAATTTATTCAGGCAAGAATGATTGATAGATGCTAAAACTAGCGCATGGAAGTTTGACGAATAAAAGATATTTACTAGTCTCTGAATACCTCTCCACATGATACTCATTACAGTGGGAAAAACAGTAACAACCGTGGAGAAACCTGGTAGATACCATCTTAACCAATGGTCAAAGTTAACGTCACAGTACTGGGACAAATCAACATCAGGAACCTCATGATATAATGCACTGAGAAGAATGCAGCACCATCATTTCTGTGGTATTCCTACCAAAACGCAAATTCTGAATCTAATCATGAGGAAACATCTGATAAACCCAGTGAGAAGCATTCTACAAAATCACTGGTCTGAACTCTTTAAAACTGAATATCATGAAAGACAAAGGGGAAAAATGACAATTAAGGGATTAAGTATACATGAAATCTATGTGTAATGTATAATCTTGGATTTTTCCCTCCCGTAAATGGCATTTTGGGGACCAAATGGCAAAATCTGAGTAAGGTCTGCAGATTAGATAATGGTGTTTTATCAGCATCCAATTTTATGATTTTTATAATCATACTGATTATATAAGAGAATTTCTTTTTTAAGGAAGTATACATTGAAATATTTAGAGGTAAAGGGGCATCACATATGCAACTTACTCTCAGATGATTTTTTAAATCATATATAGAACATGTTCATGTATAGGACATGTTTATAGCAGCATTATTCACAGTATCCAAAAGGTAGAAGCTACTCAGGTGATCATCAGTGGATGAATGTTTAAACAAAATATGATATGTACATAAAGTGGAATATTATTCAGCCTTAAAAGGAAGGAAATTCTGACACATCTACATGTGTGATGTCATGGATGAACCTTGAAGACATTATGCTGAGTGAAATAAGCCAGTCACAAAAGGACAAATATTGTATAATTTCCCTTATATGAGGTACCTAGAGTAGCCAAATTCATAGAGACAGAAATTAGAATGGTGGTTGCCAGAGGCTGGAGGGGAGAGGAATAAGGAGTTATTGTTAGATGGATACAGAGTTTCAATTTGGGAGGATGAAAAAGTTTTGGAGATGGTTGATGGTGATGGTTGCACAACAATGTGAATGTACTCAGTGCAACGAAACTGTACACTTAAAAACGGGTTAAATTGTAGTTTTATGTCATATATATTTTAGTACAATTTTTAGGTAAAAAAAAACATATAGAGAGGCGAGAGTAAAGGAAAAATAGCAAAATGAATAGTTATCTTCTAAAGATACAGATGGAGTTAAGAATGGAAGCAGAGAGACCAATTAAAAGGCTATATAGTAGTAAAGACAAAGAAAACAGATGTATCTGAGGATGATTTAAGTGGTACAATTTGAGATTAATAGGGTAGTATTTTAGAATCCTCTATCACATCTAGCTTGTTAACCAAAATACAATAGATATGAGTAGACGCACAGGCTGCTATCTTTGCCTGAGCCTTTACCTGTCTAACACTCATTTATCCTTCATAACTTGACTCAAATGTGACTCCTCTAAGTCCTGCCTGCCTGACCCTTTACACAGTCTCTCCTCTTTCCCCTTACCTCTCACCATTTCCTGCAATGAATTAGTCTATCTCCCTTCTTAGCTGTTATGGTAGCATCTTTTGCATTGATGACATAATGTTTCAAAATAGTTGGTTTATCTCTTTCTTCCATATACTGAGCTCCTTGAGGGCAGAAACAGTTACTGTATGTATGAATCCATGGTACCCTTCATAGTGTGTGCTCAGTAACTGTTTGAATGAAATCAGTCAGTTATTGAGTACTTACACTGTTTTCCTTTATAATGTTCTGTACTTGCCTCTTTCTTTCCAGGCCCCCCCACACCCCACTCAAAGTTCATACTCTATTTCAGTAGTCTTGTAATTAGTCTTTCTACTTCTAGTCTGAAGTTTCTCTGCAGTTGCCTTACGTTGATGCCAGATTAATGAAATTCTGTGATTTGGAGTGCTTACATAAAAACCCTCCATATCTTCCCATTATCTAAATAATAAAGTCCATATTCACCAGTTAGGAATTGAGACCTTCCACAGTATGTTTTCAGAAGTTACCATGTTTATTTCAAATTCTACTTAACCTACCTGCTTAACTTTATTCATCAAATATTTGAGGACCTGCCTTTTGCAAGGCTTTATGAAGAAAGTAAGTTTACTAAATATGATCTCATCTTTGTGTTCATTTTTTGTTCCCTTCTTTCTTTTTACTATTTTATTTCATCTTAGGGGTAAATAATATTGGGCGAACACTCACCCATATTCATATTTAAGTAAGTTGTTCCATTTTAAGACAAAACATGAGTGATATAATGAAGTTTAGAATAGGTGGCAAGCCATCCTGCCCATTGTCTGGCTTATTTGCAAAACAGAAACAGACTCACAGACTTAGAGAACGAACTTATGGTTACCAAGGGGAAGGGTAGCAGGGAGGGATAGTTAGGGAGTTTGGGATTGACATGTACACACTGCTATATTTAAAATGGATAACCAACAAGGACCTACTGTATAGCACAGGGAACTCTGATTGATATTCTGTAATAATCTAAATGGGAAAAGAATTTGAAAAAGAATAGATGCATATATATGTATAACTGAATCACTTTGCTGTACACCTGAAACTAACACAACATTGTTAATCAACTATACTCCAATGTAAAAAATAAGTTCAATAAATGTTTAAACTGAATTAATTCTGTTTAAAAATATAGAAATTTAAGATTATACCATAGAAAGTTATTAATTTATTGTATTAAACCTTTGGAAATCTGACTATTTTTTCTTCAGCGTAGTTCAACTGTTAACTTTTGAGTTTTACTTGCTATCTATTATTTGTTGTATCACTTTGAAACACAAAATCAAAACAAATTTAAGAATACTATATTACACGTGTTTTCAAAACTTTCTTTCTGTACTCTCTTTATAGGTTATATGTAAAGTCAGATGTGCAACTGAACTTGACAAACACAAGTAAGTTTCATGAGTAGCAAGATCTATATTTTTTTTCACAGTACACTTCTCAAGGTAGAAGGGCTTTGTAGTTGAGGGTGCCTTAGCAGTTTTATAGAAGATCAAGTAGTTAGATTAGTTCATAGGAAGTGAATTGAGTAATCTGGTCTTTCCCCTTCAGCAGTATTGCTGCCAAACACCTTTTTTTGCTGCTCTGTCACTGGCCCACTTCAGATGTCAGATGTTTTAGTACTGTTTCATAGGGTCCACAAATACTCAAGATAGATTATGCTGTTTAGAGTAAGAATATATAGTACAGTTCCATGAAATAAGTAATATTTCAGTACTGATTCACCTCAAAAATGAGATTGCTAAACCTGGGAATCAGAAGCCTTGGGTTTCAGACCAATTCTCCCACAAACTTGCCAGCTATGCAACTCATCTAACCTCTTGGTGCTTTGTTTCCTAAACTACTATAATCCCCTGGATGCATGGATAATTTCAAGGTCCATTTTGGGTTTCAAAGTATATAATTTTTGTTTTTATTATTTAATCTGAGAGAATATTAAGATCTAAACTTGTCAAACTGAAATCTTTGTACCTTGCATGTATACTTAATAAAGATTGCTTGTTACAGATTACACATTACCTTCAATTTTTCCTTGTATAAATTACTCCCAAAGGCAAACAACATTTTATGATTCCCACTATTGAAAGTGACCAAAATGGAAGATATTAGAATGGCAAATAAATTTCTAGATCATGTTAATTTGGGGTATAAATGTATTTGAACTAGGATTACTTTCATACAGGAAGCTGTTCCAGCTACTTGATACAGACAGCCACACCTTACCTGAAGAGTTTAAAAATTAGAGGTGGTCCAATTTTTCTCAGGGGAAAGTGGTTAAGCATTTTACTTTGGGAGTAGTTCTGTATGCATAGTAAATATGCAACTTTATAAGAAGATGAGGTATTGATGAGTGTGTGAAACTCTACATATATTGTCCCTATGTTCCTCTTCAGTCTTGTTTGAAAGAAATGTTTGCTATAGATAATCAGATGTTCATAAAACTGAACATTGTTTAAAACACATTTCCCTTACCTCTTAAAGTTAATATTAGTGGTCAATTTAAATTTATATACTGTATATTAATTTTCCAAGCAAATTATAAAAACCTGATAATTCTTAGAATGGAAAGGTCAATGAAAATGTGCTCAGCAGTTACAAAAATGAAAAATTCAGGATTACTTGAATTAATGTTAAAATAGTCCAATATTATTCTTCCTGGTGGAGACAACTGAATTCAAGTCCACATGAGATTATTTTTAAATTAGTGCTTTAGAATCTCATGCCATTTTTAAATGGCTTAGATACTAATTTCATAATGGCAAAAATATCCCAAGTAACTCCGAGTAATTATTAAATTTGTATTTAATGAAATTACAAGCAGTTTAAACTGAAGGAATTATTGTACTTAAAGTAAGTACACACTAATTCAGTATTAAGTTTAATTTCTCATTAGTTTTATAAACAGCTAATAAACTCATTTTTTTCTTTCAGAATTCTGTTGCATTTGGGCTTTATGTTGGCAAGCCTTCTCTTTTTAGTGGTGAACTTGACTTGTGCCATGCTAGTCCACGGAGATGTCCCAGAAAATCAGTTGAAATGGACTGTGTTTGTTCGAGCATTAATTAACGATAGCCTGTTTATTCTTTGTGCCATCTCTTTAGTTAGTTACATATGCAAAATTACAAAAATGTCATCAGCAAATGTCTACCTCGAATCAAAGGTAAGTATAGTTCTTAAATTTATACTTGAAAATCTAACTTCAAATCTTCATCCTATGAACCATATTTTAATGGAAATTTTATAATTCTTTAAACAGCATTTGAATGTCAGGTACATTTTTGAGCGTGAAAGAATGATCACAAGAAATTAAAAGGTATTCAAAACTTAGCCCTTACAAAACAATGTTTTTTTTAAAAAAGAAGCTCATCATGAGCATATTGTATTTTCTATGACTTATATCCTCTACACTGGAGGCAAATTAAATGATATAAACCAGAATTTATACGAATGTATCACAAATAGTCTAATATACAAAGCCATACTAACAACTTAAGATTTCATCAGTAAGGGTGACAGTATTGCCATTAAACAAATTTACCTCATCATGTCTATTCGTATTTGGGTTAGCAATGTTAAGATGTCATATTGGTAAAGGGGTGTTTATTTGTATAAAGGTTTAGAAAATGTTACTTCACCCCATAATATGAAGTCCCTATGACATTTGAAACAGCTAGTCATGTAACTAAATTTATAAATGCCTTGCTTCTCCCTTTCCTTATACTTTAGGTCAGTAAACAAAAGCCAGTGTTAACCTATTAACAGAAAACCATGAATGTTTCTACTGTTGTTGATTGACAGTGTGGTTGAGTGATGAATCAGTGTCCCAGTGTATGTATGGCATTGGATGTGGGGTATAGATGTATGGATATTGGCTCGTAGCCCATCGCAGGCTGAGTTCCTCATCTATGCTTCCAGAGTGGCGTTGGGCTCGTTGGGCTTATGCATACATACAAGCTTGCTTTAATGTGGCCTCATTGCCTATTCACTGAAGATAAACAAGATAGTGTCTTAAAACAGAACAGTCTTCTGAAATATTTTTAGACTTCTGTATTGTTATTATCCTTAATATAGTCCTACTAAAGTTAATTAAATGCATGGTAATTAACTTGTCCTTTAAGTTTACGTGGAGATGTTACCTTTATTTTTTAAACATATATCAGTAGAAATATAAATATAGAAATAAAAATAGAAATAGAGGAGAGAGAGAGAGACAGATAGACAGACAGACTTACTTTCAACCCATTAATCTCACCCGGAAAATTATTTTATTCAACTTCTAAACTTTTACTTCCTAAAAGTTAAATATTTTAGCTCACTCTGGCTTCAGTTTCAGTGTTAAGAATAATGCACTTACTGTTGTTGTGGTGCATAACCTTTTGGTGTTATGAGGTAACACCAAAGCAACAGCACCTTTTCATAGTGTGATAACATCACCATAGAATCCATACCTCTTGTTGTCTAGTGGTAAAGCATACATAGATGTGGTTGAATTTAAAGAGCTTCTTTTCTGAATACCTAGCAACTTTCTAAGTTTGGTTTTACTCACTCTGATATAGAAAATTCTCTGAATAGAGTTAAGTTGCCATTCTCAGGAGGGAAGTTCATCTGATAACTCCTCCAGAATTATTTCAGATACCTTCCCCTCGCTATCATATGAAAGGTATTAAATCTAAAAGGTACATGGATTCAGAATTCTCTAGGAACGCTACAGAGAAACATGTTCAAATACATACCTATAAAGGTAAATAAAATATGAGATATTAGATTATTTGTATTATATGTTCTGTAGTTCTTGGTCTTCCTAATTAGGTTATAAACTTCTTTATTCAAATAGTACGTCATCTTGCTTTCACATTCTCTTTGTAAAATCACTAGGCTCATTTTTGTGTTTTGACTTCTATAACAACATATAGTCATGGCCATTTCTTTTATTCAATCAACAAATGCCTGTTGAGCATTTACATCCTCCACTTTCAAACTGACCTTGTTTCTTGCTATCTCTCAGAGAGTTTCCGTAAAGTTCAGACTTCAGTCTGTTTTTCTCTTTATTCTTCCTTCCTTCTTCTACATATTTGGTGATAATGAGATCCTCCATGATTTGTCTCAACCTGTCTTACCTACCTTATTTCTAAATGGCACACAGTATGCTTCCCTGTCTGTATATCCTTAGGCCGTTTCATCTTCCAGGAATGTTTTTCCCTCCCAGTGCTCTATTCCTGTTTGTCCTTATCTTACCCAACTTTAAAGGCATAACTCTAATGTTACCCCTTTTTATGACCTCAATTTGGTCCCTTCTCCTCCATCTCCAGAATAAAATTTAGAAATAACTCTCTATCTGAATTCTCTTAAATTTAATTTTATTCTTTTAGCAACTAGAACAGTGCTGTGATTTGATTCTTTTTCAAAGTAGCAACTCTAACTTGCGTTTTAAATATTAGTTATTGTCAATTTGAATAGTTTATTTCTGCTCTTTCATTTTTTAATTTTTGTTACTTTGTTCCATATCTGTGTTCTTATATAGATACTTAATTTATTATTTTGTAAACTAATAAAGGTATTAAGAGCAATATGTTTTCTCAAGTACTGCCTTGGCAGCTTTCCATAATATCGTTATATTATAGCAACATTCTTATTTAACAAAAACAAAGAAAATTTTCCATTTGGATTCCAGCCATGTCTCAAATACTACATATTTACACATCAGTGCGAATTAGACATTATCTCTACATATAGATAGATACTATCTCTACACTCCCTTTGGTGGAAAGTCTAAAATTCAGATATCTGTCCTCTTCAGGCCCCTTAACCTCCATAAGAAATTATCAGTTTTACCCTCTGCTTGATTGTCCATGCATACGAATGTGGCCTACTAAACAATGTAGAATTTCTGTACTCCAGGTTCTTGTTAGAAAAAATTTACTATCAACTGTTAAATTCAAAGGCTTAATTGCTGGAAAAATTACCTGAAGGATGTACAGTCTGTCCATTTCCCTATTCCATATCTTCTCCTCTGCCCAATCCACTTCATTACAGAGTTGTATTCTGAGACTCCATTGTACCCTGGATAGAATTGTCTTTCTCAACATATACTGTGACATTCTGCTTTGGCCTACGTCAAGAAATATGTACGAAATTCTTGTAAGAAACATTTATTTTAAAGTCTCTATTATGTTGTTAAGGATATTGTCCATACAATCAATGTTCCCTAGAAAAGATCTTTTCCTCCAATTCAGTACTAGGTAAAACATTATTGATTAAATTCTTCTTTTCCCTGGCTACTATGTTGTTCAGAGGCAAATATGTGACTCACCTTTATATCAATCGTAGATGACCTTATGATACTCATTTTTGGTTCTGGGTCTACCTCTAGTTTCATCTCACTTTCTTACCCCACCTCCACACATTCCTATGTTTATTTTTTATTCTGTGTGTATCTCTGTAACTACTTCAAACTCTCTTTTGCAATGAGGGTGATATAAATAAAAAATGGGATTGGATGTACTTTGGGATATGTTTATATCTCTTTTTCAGGTATATTGATTTTTTAATTAATATGAAAAGACCTTAGTGAGAGACAGTATTATCATAGTGATTAAGAGCTGGAAACCTGGGGTCAGAGAGATAAGGATCTAAATAAATCCCATCTCTCCTGCTCATTGGCTGTATGACATTGCACAAGTAACAGTACATCTAAGCGTCACTCTCCTGATCTGTAAAATGGAAATAATGACAGTATTGATCTCGTAGATTGTTTGAGGGTAAAAGTAGTACCTACCTTATAAAGGTGTTATAAGAATGAAATTAAAATGCATATAAAGTGTTTAGTATAATACCTCGCACTTGGGAATGTGCTAACTTATAAATGTTAGCCATTATTATCCTAATGTGTACTAAGGGATGGTAATGTAGCTTCAGGAAGTTCTTGAATACCTGAAATTGTTGGCAAATTGTTTCTGGAGACAGATCCTATATATGTAATCAAATTCTCAAAAGGAATAGTGTAAAAGAATAAGGATTACTGAAGAACAGGATCTCTCTTTTAAATAATTTATTGTAATTTTATTTGACTCTATTTATATCCCATCCCACACAGATTTTGTAAGGGTTGAAGTCTCTGATAGATTACATTTCATTGTTTAACTCATTTTTCTTAGAAATTTTTGGAACATGTATTGTTGAAATTATGTAATGGCCTTTTTATTTGTTTTTTTTTCTTTTCTTGATATTAGCTTTTAAGTTTTTGTCTATTGCTGACATTTCAAGTGTGTCTCATTAACTTTAAACAAAATATTATAGAGTTTCTTTTTTTACAAACTCTTTATAGGATAAACAAATAGTCTATATTTATTGATACGATTGTTTGTTGGTATTGGTCCTTTTCTCCCATTAAGGTTTTTTTATTGCTGTTTGCTTTGCCTTTATTTGTATGATTTCTGTGGTATATTTGAATTTATTTACTTTTATCAGAATTATAATATAACTTTTAACATTAAAATGCATACAATAAAATTATTTTTATTCTAATATTCCTTTCCATTTTAGAAAAAAATAAGCATATTTATAAAAATATAGGAGACATATCATTTTTAATGGAAAAAATAACCGATTGGCACAAAAAGGTGTAAACCTATGGTAGATGCTTAGTCCCTATAATGGCAAGTTGGAATTAAGGTGGGGTGGGAATAAAAGTTAAGCTTTCAGCCTTACATCTCTGGTCAAGGACACATACAATTTTATAGCTGGATAAGCGTGTAAAAGGCATCATTATCTGACTCAAGGTCAGCTTATCTCCCAGTTAGCCATTTACAAATAATGCATTTTCTCTCTCTCTCCCGAATGTCTAACAGTTTTAATTACTATGTAAACCTTTCTGTCCCATGTTCACTCAATCCTTGAGCCATATTAATTAATGTATTAGGATGGGAGGCATCATTAGCATCTTGCAGAGACACAATAACATTCAGCTAAACTACATTTCTGATCTTTCATGCAGACCAGCTGATCCTATAAGACTAAAGAAGGAGTGTATGGTAATTTAGGCCATAATTAAAGAAATAGGCTAAAATGCCATTAGTGTCTCACTTCCACCACCCTGAAATATGACTTAACCAGAATTTGATGAGGATGGTGGTAAAAAAAAATAGAGGCTGCATCATCCTCTGTAATAGGAATGATTGCCACCTTCCCAATATTCTGTTATAATTTCTCTCCTGAGTCACTGGGATTTTCTTTATCTATCTTAAGCTGTGGTACTTCTTTAATTTACTGCTTTCATTACTCCAGTTCTTATACCCCAAGCCTTATTTCCTATTCTGTTCTATTCTGTTGCTGAGCCAACCCTCCACGCACTTGTCCCATTTGAAAAATCCCTGCTTACAACCCTGGGTTTATATCTTTTATCTACTCCTAAGCTCAAGTAGCTTTCCCTTCTAGACTCTCTTACTAGACCAGCCAGCATTTTCGGAATTTTTTATTTTTCCATGATCATAAGGTCCATCCACTAAAAGCCATCTATTCTGTAATGGTAGGGTCATAGGAGCCAGAGATCTAATTTCATTGTGTCTTAGCACCGTGAAACTCTTTTTGAGACTGTTTTAGGCCTTATAATTATCAAAATACATTTAAAAATTTACTAATTGAGACTACCTTATTTTCTTATTTTTGATGCTTAGTTTGGCATTCTAATTTCAAAATGGAAATAGCATTTGTGAGATGAATTCAAAAACTATGTGCAGGGTTCTACTTCTGGTATTAGCTGAGTAGCTTCCATTGGACCCAACCTTCTACAGAAAGCAAAGATAAATTCTGGACAAAATATAAAAAGCACTGAAGGCACTGGAGAGCAACCCCTTAGAAGAAGGAACTGACACTGTGTGAGTTTCCTATTTTTTACAGCTTCTAGCCTGAGGGAAAGTCCCATCCATGGGGCAGCCAAAACTTGAAGAGAAACCCGCTATTTTACTTGCTTGAAGAATCGTAGGACAAAATTCAAGAAACTATTCCAGATGGAAAGTGAGTGGGAAATCTCGGGAAGAAGATAGCCAGATAGAGGAAGCTCCAAATTCTGATTATAAACTCTGCCAAATTTTTATCTGATACCTGAACTAAACATGTGCAGGACATACTCCAGGCAGCAGCACAGTTAAGGATAAAGAAATTGAACTGAGATTTCAGCTGCTATCCATGCATGGGAGATAGTTTGGGATTTGAGTCTAGCCAGGTTATTTATTTGCTAAAAATAAAAAAAAAAAAATTTAAGGGAAAAAAAGAAAAATCAATACTTTTCAGAGGACTATAACAGCATCCAGACTCTAAAACATAGCACTCACAATGTCCAAAACACAATCCAAGGTCTCTAGATATATGAAGAAACAGGAAAAATGTAACTCATACTCAAGAACAAAAATCAAAACTCAAAAAGCAATCATTGGTGGCAGTCCTCCACAGATGACCCAGATGTTGGATTTATCAGACAAAGATTTTATAATATGCTCAAGGATGTGAAGGAAAATATACTTGAATGAATGAATAAATGAGAAATCTCAGAGAAATAGAAGCTATTTTTAAGAACTACCAGAAATTTTAGAATTAAAAAATACAATATTTAAATAGTCACTAGTTGTGCTTAGCAGCAGATTGGAGATGAAAGAAGAGTCAATGAACTTAAATCAACAGAAATTATCCAGTCTGAAGAACAGAGGATATTGGGGGTAAAGATGATAATAAAATGAACAGAGCCTCAGGGCCAAATTATGTATAATTGGAATTCCCAAAGGAAAAGAGGGAGAAAATGAGATTGGAAAAAAATATTTGAAGAAATATGACCTAAATTTTCCAGTTTTGATGAAAGACATAAATTTATAGTTTCTTGAAGCTCAACTAAGCCCAATCAGGATAAATATATAGAAATCTTACCTAAGTTCATTGTACTCAAAGTGCTTAAAACCAAAAAGAAAAAGAAAATTTTGAGAGCAAAGAAAAATGACATATACATAAGGGAACATTGATTCAAATGATCACTCACTTCTCATCAGATATAATGGAGCCAGAAAACTTGGAAACAATATCTTTGAAATGCTGAAAGAAAAATGCTGTCAACTCTGAAATCTACATCAAGTAAAAATATAAAGAATGATGAAGAAATAAAAAACATATTCTATAAAAGAAAACTAAAAGGGTTCATTACCAACAGACCTATACTACAAGAAATGCTAAGAAAATTCTACAGACTGATGGGAAATAAAATCGGCTTGGATTTTAGCTCTTCAGGAAGGAATGAAGAACACAAGAAATAATAAATATGTAGGTAAATATAATTTCTTAATTTCTTTAAATGTGACTGTGCAAAGCAAAAATTATAACATAATGTGAGGCTTACATATGTAGATATAATACATAATTCTCTATATAGTATATATAACAACTATAGCACTATAGCATCAAGGACAGGGCCTATATGGTTGCAATTCTTACATTTTACATCAAGTGGTATATTAACTATTGCTTAGACTGTGAAAAGTTAAGGACATATATTATAATCCCTAGAGCAGTGATTCTCAAACTTTTTTGTCTCAAGATCCCATTACACTCCTAAGAATTATTGAGGACCCCAAAGAGCTTTTGTTTATGTAGATTATATCTACCTATATATACATTTTAGAAAAAAAATTGAGAAATTTAAAAAATATTCATTTATTAATTCATTTAAAATACCAATAATAAATCCATTATCTGTTAACATGAATAACATATTTTATGCTAAATAATTATATTTTCCAAAACAAAAATAAATAGTGAGAAGATTGACATTGTTATACATTTTGTAAATCTCTTTAATGTCTGACATAATAGAAGACAGCTGGATTTTCATGTCTGCTTCTGCATTCAATCTGTTGTGATATGTTGTTTAGGTTGAAGTATATGAAGAAAATCCATCCTCACAAATATATGTAGTTGGAAAATGGAGGAGAATTTTAATAGCCTTTTCAGATAATTGTGGATATTCTTCTTTAATACTACACCAAAACTCTGAAGTGGAGGTTTCTTAAAGGTTAGTTGCCGTGTGGAATCTAAAATGATATTAGTGAACTTTCTGTACTCTCCATTGGTCTATCTTGCACTTTGAATGAGTTTGTAACATCATGCACTGATCATTAGAAAAGAGTGGTCACAGATCTTCAAAATGTTGATACATTTCATTAGACAATAACCTAAATCACATTTGTTAATATCACCAGCAATCTCATCAGAAAAGTATTTAAGTTTTTTGGAAGCTGCCAGTCTTACAGTGGATACAAATGCTTACAAGTTTTCAAAAATTCTGATTTTCACTTGAAAGTTCATATTTCATCATTGGCAACAAATACTGTCAGATGTTTTCTTTGACATGACAGGCTCATTTCATTTATTTTTCAAAAAATGTATGCCCATTAACCAAGTCTGAATAACCATTGTTTGTCTGCCATAGTTGTCTGTTAAGTAGAAAATGGAATTTCATGAAAACAGTGGTTAGTTCAGCTCACAAGTCAAGTAATCACATAAGTGCTTCTCCTCAAGACAACTACTATGCTTCAGGATGCAGCAGAATTTCTTTAAGTGCGTGTCTTATTTCATCACACAAAATATTAAATAGATACGTACTCTAGGGTCAATATTTAATAAATATTTTCCCTGCTTCATCAATGATATTCTTTTTTTCTTTTTTTTTTTTTTTGTCTGCATTGGGTCTTCACTGCTGCACGTGGGCTTTCTCTAGCTGCAGAGAGCAGGGGCTACTCTTTGTTGCGGTGCACAGGCTTCTCATTGCAGTGGCTTCTCTTGTTGCGGTGCATGGGATCTAGGCGCGCAGGCTTCAGTAGTTGCAGCACTCAGGCTCAGTAGTTGCGGCGCACGGGCTCTAGGGTGAGCGGGCTTCAGTAGTTGTGGCTCACAGGCCTAGTTGTTCTGCGGCATGTGGGATCTTCCTGGAACAGGGATTGAACCCGTGTCCCCTGCATTGGCAGGTGGATTCTTAACTGCTGTACCACCAGGGAAGTCCCTTCATCAAGGAGATTCTTAAGTGAAGCTTTCTTTTTTAACTGGGAGTGCATAGTAGTGAAGAATACAATACAGTTTGGTGATACTGCATTGATTTGTGCTAAGACCGAAAGTTTTACCCACCGTTGCTTTTGTACCATTAGTGAGATTATCAGTACAATTGTCCCAGGATAAACAATCAGAAGAATTTTCAACACTTTGAATATTTCAGTACTACTTGTGTTTCTTCTCAGGCATTGACATAAAAGAATGCCCTCTTGGATGATTAGTTGGTACTGAATGAATATAAACAAAATGATGAATGAATTTTGAATATAAAAAAAATTATGAATATAATTGATGAATATAAACAAAATTAGTCCTTCTATATCAGATTAATATATTTGTAAGGCAAAAATACAAGTCTCTTGACAAGACATTAAATCACTATGTTTTCAGCTAAATCTTTGAATCAGTGAATTTCTATCTTGGAAAATGACAATGCCATAATTTCTTTTATGGACTTTTCATCCAGCAGGCATTCAGCAATATTAACTGTACAAGGCTTTACTAGTCTCTCAGCTACTATGAGTGCTTTGCCAGCCAATGTAATATAGTAATTTAGCCTGTAAAATGCCTGAGTGGCTTTTTAATTTCTAGTTTGGAAAGTAATAAAAACAATTTGTGGTGTTTAAAGTGCTCACCACACCTGTGTTTAAAATTTCAATTCCTTTTGCTTTAAACTCTGAAAGATTGGTCTCAAAATGATGCTTGCAGCTTAACTTGGACATAATGTTCTGTCACAGCAGACACAATAAGGTAAATTATTAACGTTTATAAAACCTATTGAAAGTTAGTTTTCATTGCACTTCATCTGATAAAACAAAACAAGAAATCAGTTTCACCCAATTACTTTGATGTAGATTTCTTTCTTCATTGAACCAGAGAATTCTAACACTTTCATCTTTCTCAGCATCTTAGAGGTAAACAAAGAAGCTGTATGAAGAGAAAAATATTTTTTATTGTGACAAAATATACGTAACATAAAATTTACCATTTTAAACATTTTTAAATGTACAGTTCAGTGGCATTAAGTACATTCACACTGTTGTGCAACCATCACCACTATCCATATCCAGAACATCTTCATCATCCCATACTGAAACTTTGTACCAATGAAACAGTAAGTCCCCAATCCTTAGCCAATAATCCATTCCTAAATATGAAAAAAATTATAAATTTTTCATCTTAGAGTAAAATGATTAATTTCTAAAGTAGTTTAATATTAAATTAAAAAAATTTTAAGTGTTTGAAAAAAACTCTTAAATATTATAAAACAAATCTGTAAATTGTACCTATTCTTGTTGTGCTGCCATGTAGATACAAGGACAATTTTAGGATTTCAAAATAACTACTTGTTTGATAATAATGAGGTTTTATCAGATATAGCAGGTATAACCAAAGAAAACTAACAAGAACCCAGTAAAGGTACAGAGAACAAGCTGAGTTAATCTCTGAAAATGCATATATTTATACCCTAATTCTATTATATCAGGAATCTAGAAAACACAAGAACACACATGTACACAAAGCGTTGACACCATCACATATCACAGAGCCACTGGGAAACTCTGCTGTATATACAAAAGAGAATGAAAATATAATAGGCAAATAACATCTTAGTACTCTTTTTTTTAATCATTTTGATTTTGATCTTTAAGGTCCCTGGACCACACTTTAAGAACTGTTGCCCTAGAACAACCACTTAAGGCAAAAAGCAAAACAAAACAAAACAAAGAAATAGAAAAGTATAGTTAAAAGTTCAATAGATAAATTAAAATAGAGTTCTAAAAAATATTCAATTAACTCACAAGAATGCAGAAAATGATGGATAGAGGAACAACAAATAAACAATGTCAACAATATAGCACAAGAAGGGCAAACAGAAAGCAAATAGTAAAACATAAGACCTAAATCTAAACATATCACTAATTATATTAAATGTTAATGTAGTAAACACTCCTGTTAAAATGTAGAGACTGTCAAAATGAATTTCTAAAAAAACAAGACCCATCTATACTCTGGCTTCCGGAATGCATTTTAAATAAATATAAAGACAGATATAAGTTAAAAATAATTAGATGGAAACTAATATACTATTCATTCAGTAAGTGTAAGAAGGCACTTTAATATCAGATAAAAGAGACTTCAAGACAAAGGGTATTACCAGATATAAAAAGGTAAGCAAAGAATATTACCAAATATAAAGAGGTACATTTCATCAGAAAGACATAAAAATCATAAATGTGTACATGAAGCCAAATAGTAGGAATAAAGAGGGGAAAAAAGACTTACCAAATAGTAAGAAAAAAAGGGGAAAAAATCTCTACAATCATAGTTGGAGATTTTAATGCCCCATACTCAGAAGTTGATAAAACAAAAAATCAGTAGACATAGAAAATCTGAACAACACTGTCAACACCCCTGAGCCAACTGACTCCCAATAACTGGAGAATATATATTCCTTTCAATTGATCATGGAAATGGTCATCAAAATAAACCATACAGTGGACCATAAGACAGGTATCAATCAAAGAATGAAAAGGACTGGAATCAAAGAATGTAGTCTGGCCACAATGCAATTAAGTTTCAATAACAACATGATATCTTCTTAAAAATCCAAATATTTAGAAATTATGCAACATAATTACAAATAACCCATGGGAAAAAAAGAAATCACAAGGGAAGTTAGAAAATATTTCAAACTGAAGAACAGTGAAAAACAATATACCAATATTTGTGGGTTGCAGCTAAAATAATGCTTGAAGAGAAAAATACAGCTTTAAATGCTATATTAGAAAAGGAGAAAGATATAAAATCAGTGACCTAAGGTTTCACCTTAGAAACAACTGGGGGAAACTATGAAAAAGTTTTTTGTTTTTTGTTTTTAAGTAAGCCCAAAGTAAGTAGAAGGACTGAAATAATAAAGATAAAAATAGAAATCAATGAAACAGAAACTATAGAGAAATTAAAGCCAAAAGTTAATTCTTCTAATAGATCAACAAATTTGATGTACCAAAAAAGGCAGAGTGAAAATACAAATTGCCAATACCATGAATAAAAGAGGGACAATCACAATAGATCTTATAGACATTCAAAGAAAAATGAGGGAATATTATGAGCAACTCCTTGTGGATAAATTTGACAACTTAGAGGAAATGGACAAATTAAAAAAAAAATACAACGTAACAAAATTAATTAAAGATAAAATACCAAATATAAATAGCCCCATATTTATTAAAGAAATTGAATTTGTTATCAGAAATTTCCCTCATATCTCCAAAGCTAGATGGTTTCACTGGTTAATTTTATCAAATATTTAAAGAAGAAATAACACCAATAGTAAACAAACTCTTTTGAAAATAGAGGAGAAAGGAACACTTCCTAACATGTTTTATGAGAACAGCATTACTCTGATACCAAAACTTGACAAAGACATTATTAAACAAATAAAAATTATACACTAGTATTCCTTATACTTAGAGATACAGAATCTAAGCAACATATAAAAAAGGATAATACATCATGACTAAAAAGAGTTTATCCCAGGAATGCAACATTGGTTTAACATTTGAAAATCAGTCACTGTAATTCACTATATTGAGAGAACAAAGGAGAAAAACCAAATAATTATTTGAATAGATATAGAAAAAACATTTGACAAAATTCAACACCGTGAATTTTAAATTCATGATTTAAAATAACATGATTATTAAAAATTTAATAACATGAATAAAATTTATGATTTAAAAATAACAACAATGAAATGTTCAGCCAATAGGGAATAGAAGGAATGTTCCTCAATCTGATAAAGGAGGTCTATAAAAAACCTGCAATCAGTGTCATACTTAAAGTATTGAATGTTTTGCCCCTAAAGTTGGGAACAAAGCAAGGATGTCCACTCTCACCATTTCTATTCAATATTCTAATAAAACAAGAAAAACAAAAAGGTATAAAATTGGAAATTAAGAAGTAAAACTGTCTCTAATTGCAGATAACATGATTGTTTATGTAAAGCATCCTAAGGAATCTACTAAACAGCTACTAGCAAATTCTCAGGATACAAGGTCAAAATACAAAATTACATTGTATTTTCATATATACCAGGAGCAATCAGTTAGAAAATGAAATTCAGAGAGCAATTCTATAACATTAATAGCATAAAAAAACAAAATACTTAGGAATAAATTTTGCAAAAAATAAGCAATACCTTTATACTAAAAACTATAAAATAATGCTGAGAGAAATTAAAAAGACATAAATCAATGAAGACCATTGTTCATGGATTGGAAGATGCAGTATTTTTAAGATGGCAATTCTCCCCAAAATGATCTATAGATTCAATGCAATTCCAATCATAATACTACCTTGAGGTTTTAAAAATAGAAATTGACAAGTTTATTCTAAAATTTATATGGAAATACAAAGGACCCAAATTACTTAAAAAGTAGCACTTTCCAACAACTTTCTGCGATGATGAAAATATTCTATATCTGCACTATTCAGAATGTGACTGCTGAGCACTCGAAAGAGGGCTAGTCCGAAAGAAACCGATCTTTTAATTTAATTTAGTTTAAATGTAAATATGTAATACTCACATGTGGCTAATGGCTATTATATTGAACAGTGCAGAAGGTAACTCTGAAAAAGAAGAGGACTTAGACTACATGACTTTGAAACTTAGTATAAAGCTACAGTAATTAAGACAGTGTGTTACTGGCATAAAACAGATCAATGAAACAGAATAGAGAGCCTGGAAACAATCCACACTTACATAGTCTTTGATTTTTGACAAAGAAGCTAAAGCAATTCAAAGGGAAAGGAAATCTTTTTAGCTAGTAGTGCTGGAACAACTGGTTATCCACATGAAATAAAATGAAAGTTTAGCTCCATCTCATATTATACACACACACACAAATTCAAAATGGATCACAAACTTAAATATAACTGAAAAAAATGCTAAAGCTTTTAAAACCGAACACGGGAGACTATCTTTACAATTTGGGTATAGGCAAAAATCTCTTAGGCAGGTCATTGAAAGTAATCACAAAAGAATAAATTCATAAACTAGACTTAATTAAAATTTAAAATTTCCCATCAAAAAAATCAAAAATTTCCCATCAAAATGCAAAGGCAAGCCACAGACTTCAAAAAAATATTTGCAATACATACAACTGATAAGGAACTCATTTCCAGCATACATAGAGACCGCCTACAACTCAATAATTTTCAAAAAGACAACCCAATTTAAAAATGGTCAAAGATATGATCAGACTTTTCACAAAGAAGATATACAAATGGCCAATAAGCACAATATCATTAGTCATCCGGGGAAATGCAAATTAAAACCAAAACATCTACCAGCATGGCTAAAATGAAAAAGATTGACAACCCCAAATGTTGTCTAGGAATTGGAACAACTGGAACTCTCATACTTTGTTGGAAGTACATCCATTTTGGAAAAAGATCTGGCAGTTTCTTATACAGCTGAACTTATACCTACCGTATGACCCAGCAATTCCACTGTTAGGTATTTACCTAAAAGAAGTGAAAGCAGCGTATGTCCAGAAAAAGATTTGAATAAGAACGTTCACAGAAACAGTCCATCAACAGAAAAAATGGATAAACAAATTCTCATGTAAACAAATTCATGTAATTATACAGTGGAATTAGTATGACTAACTGTCCTGGTTTGCCCGGAACTGAGAAGTCTTGGGGGACGTGGGACTTTCAGTCTAAAACTAGGAAACTTTTTTTTTTAAATAGGAAACTTATGAGCAAACCAGGAGTTGGTCACCCTAATTGTCCACCTCAGCAATACAAATACCTAACTACTGGTACATCCAACAACATGGCTGAATCTCAAAACATTATGCTAAGTGAATGATACCTACACAAGGAGTTCATATCCTATGATTCCATTTATGTGAAGTTCTAGAGTAGGCAGAACTAAGTTGTGGTAAAAGACAAAAGCAGGAGAGTATTTGTGCTGGGGAGTTGGCTGTTGGGGAAGGGATGTGAGGGAACGTTCGGGAGTGATGGTAATGTTCTTTATTTGTATACACATTTGTCAAAACTCAATGAATGGTAAGTTGAGGTTTCTGCATATCTGCATCTAAAGATACCTGTAAACAAATACTGAACTCTAGTTAATGATATGCATGCTGGAGTGAGGTCTAACTCTTCTTTACATGTCAAGTGTGGAATTTCTAAAAATGTGGTATGTAGATGTCAGAGGTGGAGGAAGGGAGAATCATTCCTTGAGGATTGCTCCTGAGTGGAATTGTTTGTCATGACTTTTCAGTTTAGGAAGATTTTCTTTAACTTTTCGACAGCACTATCCAGGTGGCTGAATCCTTATCTTTTGTTTTATAATCCTGTATTTTGTGGGAAGGATCTTATTTTGTTTTCTAAATTGGTGGGCTTCTTTCTCTGTCATATGTATGTAATTTGACTGCAATTTTATTAATTGCTTTGATATTATTCTTTGCTCTTTTCTCATACTTTTGTAGTTTTTATGGTATTTACAAGTATAAGCAGAGTATCTCCATATTATAAGATGTATTTTTAGCAGTCACTTTATTTCTCAAAGCAGTGGCTGTAAATTTACTTATGGTTATATTTAAGGACAGTAACGCTTACAGCATTCTAACTTTTCTTGCTACCTAACTTTTCTTTAATAATATAGTACTTTTAAAATGGAAACTGGATTGCTTTTAGATTAGCTTTTTATTAACATTTTTGGGGGGATTCACAAAAATAAAAATGCACATTGTAGAAAATTTTAGCCTTGATTAAAAAATTTAATCTTGCTAGAATTTTATTTATTTTCACACATCCTTTTTGCTATGGTGGTAGGTCAGCTCAGAGAAGGTACTCTTTTGCTATCTCAACATCTTTCAAGATATATTTCATCTTTTAGTTTGCTTACTTCTCATATACCTCTAAAATGTGTTGTTCTTGTAAGGAAATCAGCTATAATAATGGTTCTCAATCCTACCAAACCCAGTGACCCCTTCTAATAACACTTTAATAACCTATTTCTATCCTGAAATTAATAGATTATTTAACATACCTACACACATAACTTCAAATGTTCAGTGCAATTGCCCTAACTGTAATATAAAGAGGAAATAAAAAGAAAGTAATTAATAAATATTTCAGTATGTAAATTTGGGGCGATGTAGTAGTCAGATGCTTGTTTCTATACATAGAAATTGTGACTGAGACAGCTATAAATGCACACTGTTACAGGTGTGTTGCTTTGGTGCTTTACATACCACAAGCAGTATTGCTGTCAGTTTCATGCCTTTCTGAAATAGTTGACCATTCTTGATAAAGTTCTGAACAAAAAACAAAGGACAAATTTCCCTCAATTTACAGTATTTGGGAAATGGTGAAAGCCTTAGTAATAAAATATTTTGGATTTGAAAGTGCATTTGGGTGCCTGCATCATTTTGTTATCAACATAACAGCATCAACAGAGGAATAACATCAACTAACAGAATCTAATAGAACAAAGCAAATAGCACAAGAGTTGTATTTCTATTTTAATTTTTCATCTTACTGGAAATTAAGTGTATCAAATGGACTAATGCTTTTATTTCCCATTCTTTTCTCATTATGACAAAACTATCTCTCTGATTAACGTCAATTAAAGCTCAGATCTTTTGCCAAGTTGTTTATTCCTATACTACTTAAGGTAACCTTGGCAGAACAAAACCTTCCTCCAGCTGCCACTGGGCAAGTTGGCAAAGAACTTATTTGTATTAACAGGGTAGTTTAAACACAAGTGGTTCTAAAAATAGGAATTGTAAAGCAAGATAATCAAGAGTTTATTTCAACTGGTGCTCACTCAGTGTTTTCTAGGAGTGCATTGCAAGAGGTGACTATATTGTATATGGATGAATGGCTTGTCATGACAAATGTGCGGGGTTTCATGATGATGAATTTTTTTTTCTTTTAGGGTATGTCTCTGTGCCAGACTGTTGTCGTAGGCTCTGTAGTCATTCTTCTCTACTCTTCAAGAGCATGTTATAATTTGGTGGTGATCACCATATCTCAGGATACATTAGAAAGTCCATTTAATTATGGCTGGGATAATCTTTCAGATAAGGTAAGTACCTAGCATGTATTGCCAATCTAAGTGTATGATAATGAAGTTAGCCTGACTAGGAGAACGTTTTAAGTGTTTGACTTGCAAACACTTTTATGGAATCTCTAGCTACTATCAGTAATCATACTTAAAAGTTCTATGTTTAAAAATCCTCATTTATATGTGGCACTTGAAATCATTCTTCAGAGAGAACTTCTCCCAAAGTAGTATTTTCTTTTCTTTTTGTTAATAATACTAACAGTGCCTTAAATCTATTGGTCATAAACCTATTTTACTAGTTTTTAAAGGATGGTGTTTAAATATCTCTAGATAAATTGGTTGCCTGTCATTAGCTAGTGAATATAGTTATGTCTTTAATTTGTTAGGATGAAATTAATTCTCTCTTACCCAAGAGCTACATATAACCTAAATATTTGGTTCAGTTTTAGATGTATGACTTTTATGAAAATCTGGCATTATCAGTCTTGATAATGGGAGAGCATTCGTAGTTCTTTGGGTGTCCAGGTGTTTTCTGTAGTGATTCCTGGTGCCCTAGCTATGCATATTTGACTTCCCAGCATTCACCATCCTTTTCCTAGAAGTACATTTTGACATGGGTACATGTCATATCTTTATTTATATTAATTTAACTTTGTACTGAATTTAAGGCATTGTGGGATACTATTTTATCTGAATTTCAGTTATCTTTCTAAGAAGGAATTTTCACATGTGGTTCCATGTAGCAGAGTCCCTTCACTCCTTTTCCCATTTCTCTCTTCCCACATCTATTAGAATAGAAACAAATCCAACATGGAGTTTAAGCCCAAAAGCATGTTTTTAAGTAGCAACAGAGCTGAGCGACTTGCATGTTACATTTCTCTACAGGTATAACTCAGGGTAAGTGTAATTATTTTGCCTTTGGAGCAGCTGGAACCAGTAGTCTCTTTTATAATTCTCCTTAGACTATGGGGCCTAAACCGTCTACCCCATTACCCATGTATTTAAAATATTTTCATAAATTGATGCATTGAAAAAGTTAGTACCTCTTTATTCTACCTAATAGCAAAGCATTTTTATGACCTTTAAAGGATAAATATCATTACATGAGAAACCATAAAATATAGAAAATTAATTTAGAGTTTTATGTGCTTGTAAGTTGATGTTTTAACTTACCCTACCTGAAGCAAGTTGATTGTGGAGGGTGATTTCTTACACATAAAACAGATTTTAAAATTGCTCTGCCATATTCTATTTACAGGCTCATGTAAAAGACATAAGTGGAGAAGAGTATATAGTATTTGGAATGGTCCTCTTTCTGTGGGAACATGTGCCAGCATGGTCGGTGGTACTGTTTTTCCGGGCACAGAGATTAAACCAGAACTTGGTATGATGTCATAATATTACCTAATGTCTGTTCTCCTTATTTTAAAAAATAATGGAACATTTATATTGATTTTCTATTTTTGGCAAAGACTAAAAAGCATTATAGATCCCGGCCTCCTTTCTTAGTTGAAAAGTAGATCTTCATATGCTATCTAATACTTTGTTCACAGGCACCTGCTGGCATGATAAATAGTCACAGTTACAGTTCCAGAGCATACTTCTTTGACAATCCAAGACGATATGATAGTGATGATGACTTGCCAAGACTGGGAAGTTCCAGAGAAGGAAGGTAGATGTACTGAATTAGTACTGACATAGATTCAAAAGAACAAATCTAAGCTTTAACCCAAATATGAAAAGGGTGATTTGCTGATATATGTCAATAAATAAGATCATTTAACATTGGAGCTTAGAACAGTAGATGTTAAACCCATGATGGGACCTGTACTATAAAGAATTATCATCTGATTCTAAGCCCATATATTACCTTTATTTGAGAAATGCCTTTGGGGGTAAAATGGTACCATTTTATTGCAGGATTCCTTGTTAGTTCAGAGCTGATGGGGGTTGGTGAGCAGGGAAGAAATACTATTATAGTGATTTTATATGTTTCCGTATCTAGTCTGCTGTTCGAACTCCACAGAGAAACCCTAGATAAAACTCTTGCGAAGCTTAGGTGCCATAGAAAATCTTCGTGTGCCCTACTTGTTCCAAAATCTTTGCAAGTCCATACCATTAGCTATGTGTCAGTGCAAAGAGAAAGCCTTAATGCACACCTACATAATGCTTTGAGTTTGATGTAGCATTTTCTATAATCCTCACTTCATCTGGACAAGTTACTTAACCTCAGTTTTTTTAGTCTGTTTTCATCTGTAAGATAGGGGTGGTAATAGAACCTATCTGATAGGATTGTTGTAAAGATTAAATGAGTGTATGTGTGTGTAAACATACTGTACATATGTATGTATATACACATATACATATATATACACACACACAAACATGTCTTAGAGTAGAACCGACTACATAATAAGCACTATATTGTTATTATTATTATCTGATAATCAAGTTCTACTAGTTTTGAGTGGTATTAATTCATTATTTTCTAATATGTGATATAGAATCAAGGATATTAGATAAAAGTCATTGAATTTTGTAGAGAGCCATTATGTTATTTGGCAAAGAACATATTTCAATATATTTGATACTAACTGTATTATAAAATTCATTGAAAACTAAAAATGCCAACATGACTTATTACATCCTGATCACAGTCCTTTGGCTTTTTTGCCCTTTTTTGTTGCAGTTTATCAAATTCACAAGGTTTGGGCTGGTATGGCACCATGACTGGGTGTGGCAGCAACAGTTACACAGTCTCTCCCCACCTGAATGGACCTATGACAGATACTGCTCCTTTGCTCTTTACTTGTAGTAATTTAGATATGAACAATCACCATAGCTTATATGTAACACCACAAAACTGACGGCATTACCAAGTCGTGATTCTTCAGTCGTTTTCCATGAATGTGTATATCCAGTGTGTTTAAATTACATCTACATAAACATTCCATTATCTGTTGCAACAGAAAACAAAGCCTGGAAATGTGGCCGTGTCCAGTGGGGGACACGGCTGTTACTTTTGACCTCGTCCTGGTAAAATGAAGTGCAGTGGAAAGTTTGGAGTGGGAGAAAAGAGGGATTAGATCTTAAGGCACTTGATGGCCTCCAAACATCCTGACTTTGGAACATCAAATGCATAGTTGCATATTTGCACTTTTACCTTTGTCCTGAAAGAGTACACTGCAGTCCCCAAAGTCATACCCAGTGTTCACATTGGGATATTATGTTGTACACCAAATTAGGAGGCAATTTCCCTACAAAAATCAAAGCCTGTATATTCAGCAGTATACTCCATGTGGAATTCTTACCCAGTAAAGTTTATAGTGTGAACAGTGCACAGAATGAAGGCATACAAATGTACCATTCTTTTGAAAGATCTACTAAAAAGTATGTACTCATTGAAGATAGTTCTTTGAAGCATGATTGTACAGTACCAACTGAAATTATTCAAATAATCATTTTAAACAAATGACGGTAGTAATCCTTTACAGTGAGGACCAGCAGTGTTCTTTGGAAAGCCACAGTCATTTCTTCAAGAGGAAAGTATACCAGTCAAAATTATGTGGCTACTTTGAGTAGACTTGGTCAAGTGATTATTTTGTATGATTAAGATATATGTAGTAGTTTAAGCATGATTCTTCAAGAAAGCAAGAGTAATTTTTGCATAGGGAGATTTCGGTAGAAACTTCTTGGGACTAAACAAGTTTACAGATGCATTTAAGAACTATTCATAAAATGTATAACTCTGAGTTAAAACATGAATACATTTTCAAAGGCATTCAATTTAGCTGAAACAAAATATAGGTAATCTTACTTATTCCTATTGAATCAGGATTATCCTCAGGTAAATTAAATCATGATATGTTATTGCAGTGAACTAAAGTGCAATACTTTGTAAGACATGTAATTCCTCCTTTAGTTTTCACATTTTTATATCTTGTATATGGGTAAAGCCAAATTAAATTTAATTCAAATTAATTCCAGCAGTAGACTAAATGAACAACTTATGTAAATGTACTAACTAGGTAAGTATAAAACCAGTGGTTCACAATATTGGAATACTTTTAGAATTACATTAAAACTGTCTTGAACGTCCTATCTTGGACCTAAAAAATAATACATGGTAGGCTAAGGTAATAGAGAATTTTAAAATGCACTTTCTACCAGTGTCTATATGGAAAGAAGTAGATGCTGAATACCTCAAGATGCCAAGGTAACGGGCACACTGGGAAGCTGTCACAACATGCTTAAAGACGACTAACTATATATACAATTGTTTGCTGATCTATTTCTTCAGAACTGGAACTAATACAACTATCCTTTTCTGTCTTTACTTTGGTTAGAAAGTTATGTTTTATTTCTACTCTTACATAAAATACCTTTCAACTTTTTGATTAATTGATTCAGTAACTTCATAAAAGTATAACAATAAGTGAAACCCCAAGAAAAAAATGAAATTTATAATGCTTTTGATCTTTTGGAAGGCTGGTACACAGCCAAAGAAATTTCACCTTTTTATCATACAAAATGATTCTGAATTCAGTCAAAAGCATAAACTTATAAATGTTACTTTGGGTTTATTTATAATAAATTCTCTCAATGCAACCAAATTATTTAAAAATTTACAGTATAGAAGTTAACCTTGGTAGTAACAGAACAACATAACATGCACTTACCTGAGTATATTTTGATTGCGACTTCAGTTATTGGGTTTCTTTTCAGAATGCCAACTATTTATTTTCCTAATAATGTTAGATATCTAATTATCTAGAACTATCTGAGAAGATCTGTGTTGCCTTTGTTAGTCCTCGGGGTTCAAAGTGATAAAGTAAATTTTTTCTAGTAAAGCTTCCCTAGACTTCCCTAGATAATGCTCCTATTTGACCAGATAAGCAAAGGTTACTTTTTAAAAATATTTCAGATAAAATAACTTCGTTCTTTCAGCTGCATTAGTTGATTCTTCCAAATCTGAGATTTGTAAATTTCTTACCCCTGACCAGGGTACCTGAATTCTTGCATTTGTCTCCTTATACACATCTCCCACAATATATCACCAAAGACAAAAAAGATAAACTTCTGGCCCAGTTTTTGCTTAAAAATTCCAAAGCACTAGGAGCACTTTAAGCCTGGTCTCGAAAGAAGGAGTTGTTTTAAAATCAAAGGGCTATCGATTCCCTGTTCATCCTGCACTGAAGCACATGATGACAATTTCAAACCTTCTTTTTGGTTCATTAATTAGAACAGAGAATTTCATTGCTTAAGTGTGTAATTTTACAGTGGTTAGCAGTACTTGTTTTTATCGTTTCATTTGGGTGGTCATTAATTTTGAAACTCTTGCCACTCATTATAGCTGGTAGTAGTTTTATGAAAAATGTAATTTATAGCTAAAGTGGCTTTTTTATGCATAGCTGCCTTTTTTATTGTTTAATGGTGTTTCTCAGCTATATAATCAGTTTCAAACTGGTTGTAAAAGTATAGCTGTGGCCAATGAATGTATTTATTTGTTGTTTCACTAAATTGTAACAAAACACTACTGTTAAAAATAAAAGTGTTTGTGCTTTTATCTGGAGGTCTGGTTTTCTTAATCTCTCTTAACAGACTACACCGATTGAGTTTCTATCATGTAAGGATAAGAAGCCTTGTGCTACCATAGAAAAGAGAAAAATACCAGGAGTTACAAATGACCGTTTGCTTTTAGTGAGCTTATAATTACAGATCTTCCTTGGCTTATCGTAAGTGAAAATGCATCTAATACACCTGGCCTACTGAACATCACAGCTTAACCTAGGCTACCTTAAACATGCTCAGAACACTTACATTAAACTACAGTGGGGCAAAACCATCTAACACAAAGCCTATTTTATAAGAGTGTTGAATATCTTGTATAATTTATTGAATATGTACTGAAAGTAAAAAACAAAATGGTCCTATGGGTCCAGAATGGTTGTGTGTGGTTTGTTTACCCTTCTGATTGCATGGCTGCCTGGGGGCTGCAGTGCTGCTGCTGCCCCAGGTAACGAAAGAGGGTCATACTGCCTACGGCTAGCCTGGGAGAAACAAAATTCAAAAGTGGAAGTACAGTTTCTGCTGAATGTGTGTCGCTTTTGCACCATTGTAAAGTTGAAAAATCTTAAGTTGAACTATCATTAAGTGGATAACTGTATGTACTTCACATCTAGAGGTGATATACACTAATCAGTATTATACACGAATTTGATATGAAATGCCATAATTTAAAATACCAATACGCTATTAGATAGTACATGTTTATTCACACATTAAGCTAAGAAAAATTCTTGCATGAAATAACTTACAACACCTCTCACCTTCCCCTTAGATTCTTTTTTTTTAACATATTTATTGTAGTATAATTGCTTCAAAATGGTGTGTTAGTTTCTGTTTTATAACAAAGTAAATCAGCTATACATATACATATATCCGCATATCTCCTCCCTCTTGCATCTCCCTCCCACCCTCCCTATCCCACGCCCCTAGGTGGTCACAAAGCACCCAGCTGATCTCCCTGTGCTATGCGGCTGCTTCCCACTAGCTAGCTATTTTACATTTGGTAGTATATATAAGTCCATGCCACTCTCTCACTTTGTCCCAGCTTACCCTTCCCCCTCCCCGTGTCCTCAAGTCCATTCTCTACGTCTGTGTCTTTATTCCAGTCCTGCCTCTAGGTTCTTCATGACCATTTTTTTTGTTTGTTCTTTTTAGATTCCATATATATGTGTTAGCATACGGTACTTGTTTTTCTCTTTCGACTTATTTCACTCTGTATGACAGACTCTAGGTCCATCCACCTCAGCACAAGTAACTCAATTTCGTTTCTTTTTATGGCTGAGTAATATACCATTGTATATATGTGCCACATCTTCTTTATCCATTCACCTGTCAATGAACACTTAGGTCGCTTCCATATCCTGGCTGTTGTAAATAGAGCTGCAATGAACATTGTGGTACATGACTCTTTTTGAATTATGGTTTTCTCAGGGTATATGCCCAGTAGTGGGATTGCTGGGTCGCATGATAGTTCTATGTTTAGTTTTTTAAGCAACCTCCATACTGTTCTCCATAGTGGCTCTATCAATTTACATTCCCACCAACAGTGCAACAGGGTTCCCTTTTCTCCACACCCTCTCCAACATTTATTGTTTGTAGATTTTTTGATGATGGCCATTCTGACTGGTGTGAGGTGATACCTCATTGTAGTTTTGATTTGCATTTCTCTAATGATTAGTGATGTTGAGCATTCTTTCATGTGTTTGTTGGCAATCTGTATATCTTCTTTGGAGAAATGTCTATTTAGGTCTTCTGCCCATTTTTGGATTGGATTGTTTGTTTTTTTGATATTGAGCTGCATGAGCTGCTTGTAAATTTTGGAGATTAATCCTTTGTCAGTTGCTTCG
Organism: Eubalaena glacialis; assembly: GCF_028564815.1. Lineage (NCBI taxonomy): Eukaryota > Metazoa > Chordata > Mammalia > Artiodactyla > Balaenidae > Eubalaena > Eubalaena glacialis. The sequence continues at coordinate 147,719,776 of NC_083717.1, forward strand.
TTTGCAAATATTTTCTCCCATTCTGAAGGTTGTCTTTTCATCTTGTTTATGGTTTCCTTTGCTGTGCAAAAGCTTTTAAGTTTCATTAGGTCCCATTTGTTTATTTTTGTTTTTATTTCTGTTTCTCTAGGAGGTGAGGTGGGTCAAAAAGGATCTTCCTGTGATTTATGTCATAGAGTGTTCTGCCTATGTTTTCCTCTAAGAGTTTTATAGTGTCCTGCCTTACATTTAGGTCTTTAATCCATTTTGAGTTTATTTTTGTGTATGGTGTTAGGGAGTATTCTAATTTCATTCCTTTACATGTAGCTGTCCAATTTTCCCAGCACCACTTACTGAAGAGGCTGTCTTTTCTCCATTGTATATTCTTGCCTCTTTTATCAAAGATAAGGAGACCATATGTGCATGGGTTTATCTCTGGGCTTTCTATCCTGTTCCATTGATCTATCTTTCTATTTTTGTGCCAGTACCATACTGTCTTGATTACTGTAGCTTTGTAGTATAGTCTGAAGTCTGGGAACCTGATTCCTCCAGCTCCGTTTTTCTTTCTCAAGATTGCTTTGGCTATTCGGGGTCTTTTGTGTTTCCATACAAATTGTGAAATTTTTTGTTCTAGTTCTGTGAAAAATGCCAGTGGTACTTTGATAGGGATTGCATTGAATCTGTAGATTGCTTTGAGTAGTATAGTCATTTTCACAATATCTTACAATCCAAGAACATGGTATATCTCTCCATCTGTTGGTATCATCTTTAACTTCTTTCATCAGTGTCTTATAGTTTTCTGCCTACAGGTCTTTTGTCTCCTTAGGTAGGTTTATTCCTAGATATTTTATTCTTTTTGTTGCAGTGGTAAATGGGAGTGTTTCCTTAATTTCTCTTTCAGATTTTTCATCATTAGTGTATAGGAATGCCAGAGATTTATGTGCATTAATTTTGTATCCTGCTACTTTACCAATTCGTTGATTAGCTCTAGTAGTTTTCTGGTAGCATCTTTAGGATTCTCTATGTATAGTATCATGTCATCTGCAAACAGTGACAGCTTTACCTCTTCTTTTCTGATTTGGATTCCTTTTATTTCTTTTTCTTCTCTGATTGCTGTGGCTAAAAATTCCAAAACTATGTTGAATAATAGTGGTGAGAGTGGACAACCTTGTCTTGTTCCTGATCTTACTGTAAATGGTTTCAGTTTTTAACCCTTGAGAAGGATGTTGGTTGTGGGTTTTTCATATATATGGCCTTTATTATGTTGAGGTAAGTTCCCTCTATCCCTACTTTCTGGAGGGTTTTTATCATAAGTGGGTGTTGAATTTTGTCGAAAGCTTTTTCTGCACCTATTGAGATGATCATATGGTTTTTCTCCTTCAATTTGTTAATATGGTTTATCACATTGATTTGCGTATATTGAAGAATCCTTGCATTCCTGGATAAACCCCACTTGATCATGGTGTATGATCCTTTTAATGTGCTGTTGGATTCTGTTTGCTAGTACTTTGTTGAGGATTTTTGCATCTATGTTCATCAGTGATATTGGCCTGTAGTTTTCATTTTTGGGACATCCTTGTGTGGTTTTGGTATCAGGGTGATGGTGGCCTCATAGAATGAGTTTGGGAGTGTTCCTCCCTCTGCTATATTTTGGAAGAGTTTGAGAAGGATAGGTGTTAGCTCTTCTCTAAATGTTTGATAGAATTCGCCTGTGAAGCCATCTGGTCCTGGGCTTTTGTTTGTTGGAAGATTTTTAATCACAGTCTCAATTTCAGTGCTTGTGATTGGTCTGTTTATATTTTCTGTTTCTTCCTGGTTCAGTCTCAGAAAGTTGTGATTTTCTAAGAATTTGTCCATTTCTTCCAGGTGGTCCATTTTATTGGCATATAGTTGCTTGTAGTAATCTCTCATAATCCTTTGTATTTCTGCAGTGTCAGTTGTTACTTCTCCTTTTTCATTTCTAATTCTATTGATTTGAGTCTTCTCCCTTTTCTTCTTGATGAGTCTGGCTAATGGTTTATCAGTTTTGTTTATCTTCTCAAAGAACCAACTTTTAGTTATATTGATCTTTGCTATTGTTTCCTTCATTTCTTTTTCATTTATTTCTGATCTGACCTTTATGATTTCTTTCCTTCTGCTAACTTTGGGGTTTTTTTGTTCTTCTTTCTCTAATTGCTTTAGATGTAAGATTAGGTTGTTTATTTGAGATGTTTCTTGTTTCTTGAGGTAGGATTGTATTGCCATAAACTTCCCTCTTAGAACAGCTTTTGCTGCATCCCATTGGTTTTGGGTCGTCGTGTTTTCATTGTCATTTGTTTCTAGGTATTTTTTGATTTCTCTTTGATTTCTTCAGTGATCTCTTGGTTATTTAGTAGTGTATTGTTTAGCCTCCATGTGTTTGTATTTTTTACAGATTTTTTCCTGTAATTGATATCTAGTCTCATAGCGTTTTGGTTGGAAAAGATACTTGATATGATTTCAATTTTCTTAAATTTACCAAGGCTTGATTTGTGACCCAAGATATGATCTATCCTGGAGAATGTTCCATGAGCACTTGAGAAGAAAGTGAATTCTGTTGTTTTTGGATGGAAGGTCCTATATATATCAATTAAGTCCATCTTGTTTAATGTATCATTTAAAGCTTGTGTTTCCTTATTTATTTTCATTTTGGATGATATGTCCATTGGTGAAAGTGGGGTGTTAAAGTCCCCTACTATGATTGTGTTACTGTCGATTTCCCCTTTTATGGCTGTTAGCATTTGCCTTATGTATTGAGGTGCTCCTATGTTGGGTGCATAAATATTTACAATTGTTACATCTTCTTCTTGGATTGATCCCTTGATCAGTATGTAGTGTCCTTCTTTGTTTCTTCTAATAATCTTTATTTTAAAGTCTATTTTGTCTTATATGAGAATTGCTACTCCTGCTTTCTTTTGACTTCCATTTGCATGGAATATCTTTTTCCATCCCCTCAGTTTCAGTCTGTATGTGTCCCTAGGTCTGAAGTGGGTCTCTTGTAGATAGCATACATACGGGTCTTGTTTTTGTATCCATTGAGCCAGTCTATGTCTTTTGGTTGGAGCATTTAATCCATTTACACTTAAGGTAATTATTGATATGTATGTTCCTATTACCATTTTCTTAATTGTTTTGGGTTTGTTTTTTTTAGGTCTTTTCCTTCTCTTGTGTTTCCTGCCTAGAGTAGTTCCTTTAGCATTTGTTGTAAAGCTGGTTTGGTGGTGCTGAATTCTCTTGGCTTTTGCTTCTCTGTAAAGGTTTTAATTTCTCCATCGAATGTGAATGAGTTCCTTGCTGGGTAGAGTAATCTTGGTTGTAGTTTTTTCCCTTTCATCACTTTAAATATGTCCTGCCACTCCCTTCTGGCTTGCAGAGTTTCTGCTGAAAGATCAGCTGTTAACCTTATGGGGATTCCCTTGTATATTATTTGTTGTTTTTTCCCTTGCTGCTTTTAATGTTTTTTCTTTGTGTTTAATTTTTGATAGCTTGATTATTATGTGTCTTGGCATGTTTCTCCTTGGATTTATCCTGTATGGGACTCTGTGCTTCCTGGACTTGATTGACTATTTCCTTTTGCCATATAAGGGAAGTTTTCAACTATAATCTCTTCAGTATTTTCTCAGTCCCTTTCTTTTTCTCTTCTTCTTCTGGGACCCCTATAATTCGAATGTTGGTGCGTTTAATGTTGTCCCAGAGGTCTCTCAGACTGTCCTCAGTTCTTTTCATTCTTTTTTCTTTATTCTGCTCTGCAGTAGTTATTCCCACTATTTTATCTTCCAGGTCACTTATCCGTTCTTCTGCCTCATTTATTCTGCTGTTGATCCCTTCTAGAGAATTTTTAATTTCATTTATTGTGTTGTTCATCACTGTTTCTTTGCTCTTTAGTTCTTCTAGGTCCTTGTTAAACGTTTCTTGTATTTTGTCCATTCTATTTCCAACATTTTGGATCATCTTTACTATCATTGCTCTGAATTCTTTTTCAGGTAGACTGCCTATTTCCTCTTCATTTGTTTGGTCTGGTGGGTTTTTACCTTGCTCCTTCATCTGCTGTGTGTTTCTTTGTCTTCTCATTTTGCTTAACTTACTGTGTTTGGGGTCTCTTTTTCACAGGCTGCAGGTTCGTAGTTGCTGTTGTTTTTGGTGTCTGCCCCCAGTGGCTAAGGTTGGTTCAGTGGGTTGTGTAGGCTTCCTGGTGCAGGGGACTAGTGCCTGTGTTCCGGTGGATGAGGCTGGATCTTGTCTTTCCGGTGGGCAGGACCACGTCCAGTGGTGTGGTTTCGGGTGTCTGTGACCTTATTATGATTTTAGGCAGCCTCTCTGCTAATGGGTGGGGTTATGTTCCTGTCTTGCTAGTTGTTTGGCATAGGGTGTCCAGCACTGTAGCTTGCTGGTCGTTGAGTGGAGCTGGGTCTTAGCGTTGAGATGGAGATCTCTGGGAGAGCTTTTGCCGTTTGACATTACATGGAGCCAGGAGCTCTCTGGTGGACCAATGTCCTGAACTCGGCTCTCCCACCTCAGAGGCAAATGCCTGACACCCGGCCAGAGCACCAAGACCCTGTCAATCCCATGACTCAGAAGAAAAGGAAGAAAAAAAGAAAGAAAGAAAGAAAATAAAATAAAGCTATTAAAATAAAAAATAAATATTAAAATAAAAAAAATTTTAAAGTAGTCAAAAAAAAAAGGAGGAAAAAAGAAAAGAGAGAAAGAAAGAAGAGAGCAACCAAATCAAAAAAACAATTCCACCAGTGATAACAAGCGCTAAAAAGTATACTAAAAAAAAAAAAAAAAAAAAAAGGACAGACAGAACCCTAGGACAAATGGTAAAAGTAAAGCTATACAGACAAAATCACAAAAAGAAACATACAGACTCACAAAAAGAGAGAAAGGAAAAAAATATATATATCTATATATTAAAAAAAAAAGGAGGAAGAGAACAACCAAATTAATAAACAAATCTACCAATGATAATAAACTCTAAATACTAAGGTAAACATAAAACCAGGAACAAATTAGATGCAGAAAGCAAACCCCAAGTCTACAGTTGCTCCCAAAGTCCACCTCCTCAATTTGGGATGATTTGTTGTCTATTCAGGTATTCCACAGATGCAGGGTACATAAGTTGACTGTGAAGATTTAATCCGCTGCTCCTGAGGCTGCTGGGAGAGATTTCCCTTTCTCTTCTTTGTTCGCACAGCTCCTGGGGTTCAGCTTTGGAATTGGCCCCGCCTCTGCGTGTAGGTCGCCTGAGGGCGTCTGTTCTTCGCTCAGATAGGACGGGGTTAAAGGAGCAGCTGATTAGGGGGCTCTGGCTCACTCAGGCCGGGGGGAGGGAGGGGTACGGATGCAGGGCGAGCCTGCGGTGGCAGAGGCCAGCGTGACATTGCACCAGCCTGAGGCGCGCCGTGTGTTCTCCCGGGGAAGTTGTCCCTGGATCATGGGACCCTGGCAGTGGCGGGCTGCACAGGCTCCCGGGAGCGGAGGTGTGGAGAGTGACCTGTGCTTGCACACAGGCTTCTTGGTGGCTGCAGTGGCAGCCTTAGCGTCTCATGCCCGTCTCTGGGGTCCGCGCTGATAGCCGCAGCTCGCGCCCGTCTCTGGAGCTCGTTTAGGTGGCGCTCTTAATCCACTCTCCTCGCGCACCCAGAAACAATGGTTTCTTGCCTCTTCGGCAGCTCCAGACCTTTTCCCGGACTCCCTCCCGGCTAGCTGTGGTGCACTCGCCCCTTCAGGCTGTGTTCACGCAGCCAACCCCAGTCCTCTCCCTGGGATCCGACCGAAGCCGGAGCCTCAGCTCCCAGCCCCCGCCCGCCCCGGCGGGTGAGCAGACAAGCCTCTCGGGCTGGTGAGTGCTGGTCAGCACCGATCCTCCGTGTGGGAATCTCTCCGCTTTGCCCTCCGCACCCCTGTGGCTGCGCTCTCCTCCGTGGCTCCGAAGCTTCCCCCCTCCGCCACCCACCGTCTCCACCTGCGAAGGGGCTTCCTAGTGTGTGGAAACCTTCCCTCCTTCACAGCTCCCTCCCAGAGGTGCAGGTCCTGTCCCTATTCTTTTGTCTCTGTTTTTCCTTTTTTCTTTTGCCCTACCCAGGTACGTGGGGAGTTTCTTGCCTTTTGGGAGGTCTGAGGTCTTCTGCCAGCGTTCAGTAGGTGTTCTGTAGGAGCTGTTCCACATGTAGATGTATTTCTGATGTATCTGTGGGGAGGAAGGTGATCTCCGCGTCTTACTCCTCCGCCATCTTGAAGGTCTCTCTCCCCCTTAGGTTCTTAAAAAGGTATAAATTTATCTAGCCCATAATTCTGGGCAGCTCTTCTTTATTTAAGAAATTCTTCAGTGATGTTTTCCCCTGAAAGAAGAGTTCTTACCATTTTTCCATAATAGGCCCCTTACATAACTTGCCAAAACCACACAAAATTTTGAATACAGTTTGAGTTTTATTGACCCCCCCCCTAAAATCCACAAATCCTTGGGCGTCTACTGACTCTTACTGTAAAGAATATTTGGAGTGAAGGTATGACCATTAACATAATGAATGTCACTTTAAAAGCAATTTATTCAACAAACATTTATTAAGTGTTCATATGCCAAAAACTATGCTGTGGAGATGCAGAAATGGATAAAGTTCCTTTTCCTGCCCTTAAGGAGCTCACATTCTAGTAAAGGAGACTTTAAAAAATAAAAACAATACAGTACAATAAGTGACACAATAGAGGTAGGTTGTAATTACAGTGATGACACAAAAGAGGAAGTTAGATGATCCTCCTTGGATGGAGCAAGGGCAGTTTCACAGAGGTGTTGCTTGATGCTGGGCCTGCAAGGATACACAGACATTTTCGAGGTGGGTAAGGACGGCTAGGGCACTTGATAGAAAGAGAATAGCAGGTACCAAGGTGTGGAGGCCTGACTATGCTGCATCTGAAGAACTGTGTGTTTTTAGCAGAACATGGGGTCGGGGGAGCAGAAAGACCCATATCAGAGAAGTTTGTACATCAAGGAAAGGGGTTTGGCTTCCTCCTAAAGCCTCATGAAATCTCTGAGGTGTGTTAAGCAGGGAATAACGTTGTTAGAGTGCTTTTAGAAAGCCCACTTTGGTAGCATTGTGGGGCGAAAGAAAGGAGAAAGGAAACAGGCTTGGGACAAGGAGAAAGGTTCATATTTAGGGAAGAGCAGTGAAAATGGAAAAGACAGCGATATATCAGAAACATGGAGATAAAATCCTTAGAGATTAGACATCCGCTGTACAGGGGAGAAGTGGAGGAGAGAAGTGAGCCTAGAGAATTTAAATGATGATGGTTCTAAAATTAACCAAAGGAAGAAACACAGGCATAAGAGTAGGTTTGGGGGAGAATGACTTTTTAAGACACACACAGGTGTCTATGGGACGACCAATTGAAGATGTGTAGAAGGCAGATGGACTGAGAAGTCTGGGGTAAAGATAAGGATTTAGAGGTCATTGAATTGGAAGGACTCAAAAGTGAGAAGTGGTGGTGGTGAAGAGAGCAGGAATGAAAGCCTGAGGAATAACTTTTAAAGAATAAATGAAAGAGGCACCCAGGAGTGAGTGAAATATAAGGAACCCAGGGGAAAAAAGCTTTTTAAAGAAGGGGCTATCAACAGTGTCTAATGCAGAAAAAAAGGTCAAGTAAGAACTGGCTTTTGAACGAAACCATGGATTTAGAATGGGGATTTTAGACTTCAAAGGACAATATTGTTAAGAACGACTGAGCCAAAAGCCAAATTTCAGTTAAGGAGCAAGTGGAGGGTGACAAAGTGAAGATAGGAATATTCTTTCAAAAAGATTAGCTGTTTAAGAAAAAAAAAAAAAAGGGCAGGGACATAAGATGAGAGTTAGAGAGGTATACAGGCGAAATAACCATTTAAACCCATCTACCATATTTTCAGAGTACTACAAATGTCCTTATACTTTTATATTTGGCGCTCACTTCACAGTCCTTTGAGTCTCCAAGAATAATGACTTAATAGTAGGTTAGTATCTTTCTTCTCCTGCCCTATTCAAATGAGGGGGAAAAGGAAAATAGGTCATATATTGTGAAACTTAGTTCTGTGATTATTAATTTAAATATACTGACTACATTTTCATACATTCATTCAATGAATATTTACTGGACACCTACTATGTGTTTGACACTGTACCAGGCCTTACGGACATAGAGAAGAAAAAGTATACAGTAGTATAAAGTGGCATTTCTAAGCCATTATACAAATAAACCCTGCTTTATTAATAATGTTACATCTCAACATGATATACCTGCTAAGACATACAGAGAGGGCCCATGACTTTGAGGTATACAGTTTCATTTTTCCCTACAATTACCATGTGATATAAATTCCTAAACCCCTTCATATATTTTTTATCACTGAAGGTCTTTCCTTAATGAAAACCACTAAAAATTACAGTTTAGTTTTCAGGAGAAAAAAGAAATGAACACCATGTACAAAAACCAAAAATTATATGCCTTATGACTATACAGATCGAGCATTAAAAGGGTAACAAAACTCAAAAAGAATTTTAGATTGGAACTCAAAATGATTCCTGATTCTAAGGCTTATAGTATTATATAGTTCCAGATTTTTTTTCCTGAAAAAAATCATTAAAAAATTATTCACACTGAAGTGTTCATGGTTCAAAGGGCACAATGCCTGTAACTGACTTTCAAATGATTGAGGAAAAATAGTATACGTGTGTATGTATACAGAGAAAGCATAAGAGATAAAGCAAATATGAACAATTAAGGAATCTGGTAAAAGAGTTCTTTGTACTATCCTGGAAACATTTATGTAATTTGAAATTATATAAAAATAAAAAGTTTCCCCAAAATTTTATTCAGAATTAGGGAAAGTATTATGAGAATAAATATATAAATCTATTCAACTTTTCACACTGTTTAGAAATCCCCTATGCCTTTGAGTTATCATTGTATCTTTCTACACACCAAAATAAGCCAATCAATCAAACTAGCAATATAATTCTAAAACTGGTTTCATACCAATGTATTGTAGGGTTGCCAGGTAAAACACAGGACTCCCAGTTAAATTTGAATTTTAAAGGAGGAATAATTTTTTGGTGTAAGTTTGTCCCAAATATTGCATGGAACATACTTGTATTAAAAAACTATTTGTTGTTTATCTGAAATTCAAATTTAACTAGGCATTCTGTATTTTTATTTACTAAATCTGGTCACCCTAAATGTTGAAAAGTTTTAGGCTGTTAATAACGGGTCATCATGAGCCTGCTTAGCATTTTCCTATAAATGCTTGTCACATTGGCCATAGTTTTATTTATATTACATCTTCTTACACAAAATTATTAAAACGTCATTTACTTAGGGTTACCATATATGAATTTGATAATCCTGATTTTACTTAATATTAAACTTTAAAAGTTGTACCACATTATCAAAGTTTTACTTTTACTCACAATAATATTATACATAGACTTAACACAATTTTAAAAATTGTTTACTTAAAACAATATAATTCCCTTTTACAAAAGCAGCTTTATGTAAAATGTTTGGCTTAAGACTGTCATTGCTATTAATGCCTTTGAACGAAATTCCATTCTTTGGCCTCCGTTGTCCCAAAACAGGCACATTTCAACTTGTTTTCTTTAATGAATATTTTGTAACAAGTTCCTGAAGTTTTCTAATTCTTTCACACTTGTTGAAATTCTGTAACCAAAAACAATTTCACTTAGAAACTATTTTAGATAACTTTTCTCTATAAGTTATTCACTTTGCATTTTCAGAACACAGAAAAAAATTTAAGTAATTTATTTCAGCAAATGTAAAGGTGCATAAACCATTTAATCTATTTTGATGCACTTCAGTTCCTTTTTTCTTTTAACATCTTTATTGGAGTATAATTGCTTTACAATGGTGTGTTAGTTTCTGCTTTATAACAAAGTGAATCAGCTATACATATACATATATGCCCATATCTTCTCCCTCTTGCATCTCCTTCCCACTCTCCCTATCCCACCCCTCTAGGTGGTCACAAAGCACCGAGCTGATCTCCCTGTGCTATGTGGCTGCTTCCCACTAGCTATCTATTTTACATTTGGTGATGCACTTCAGTTCTTAATTTGACATGTCAAAACTAAGATTATATTGCCCAGAAATTAGTTATTTTTAATTATTCATAACTTAGTATTAAAGTTTCAAAATGCAAAATTATAAATTATGTAAGTATTAAAATATTAGGATATTTTAAGAATTCAGAAGTATATTCATATGCTTAGTATATAAAGTACATAGGTATAAAGTATATAAGCACTAAAATATGTATTTTAAATATGCATAAGTATATGAACACTTAAACTAATCAATATACCATATTTAGTAAATATACAAAGAATCAAAGCCTTTGGACTATAAAGAGTGAGAAGAGTAATTGTGTGATCAAATTGTTTTCACTAACTTTTATAAAAAAGTAAAGTTTGTTATTTTAAGTGTACTTTAGCTCTGTTCTCCACCATGAAAAAAGTTGCAAAGTACTCAAATATAACTGTCAAGCTTCTGTATACTAGAGAATAATTTTGAAGGTCAATTAAATCAAACCCAAAATATTAGTCATAATTTTTTTAAAGTGAAGTAATGTAGTCCTTAGAAAATGTTTTTTTAATAAATCTCTGCATTCTTTAGATATAATAGGCTAGAAGAAATGTATCTATACTTAAATTTTATAATGTAAGTTCCTTATTTCAAGCTTATTTTCTAATCATTTTGATGCAAATTATTTTTAAAAGAACTATTAACCTTTTTACACAATGGTGAATTCACATGGAAATTTTATGTGTACACCTACATTACACAACATGATTTTTCCAGGACCTTCAAAAAACATTTGGGCAGCACAAATACTTTTAAATAATTAGAAAAAATATACAATTTCAGCAAGATGAATATTGAAGTCCACTCAGTGAATTAATCATGATTATAAAAGTCAACAGATGAAAATAAAGAATATTATCTAATGATTGTGTGTATCTACAAAGTTATTTCATAAGATCACAGAATTCTGTAGTGAGATAATTTCACTAAAAAGGGTATTTCTTACCCAGTTTTATCTGAAAGTATACATGTTGCATTAGACTTACTTGGCTAGCAGAAACAATTTTGGTAGAAACTAACCTTCCAAATGCATTAAATAATGATACTATTTCTTGTCTGGTTAGATGGAACTCATAACTGGGCCCACTTTCTGGCATATTTGCAATAAGTTTCTCAGAAAACAAGATCTTCAGAGCAGTGCCCAAACCCTGAGTCTATAATAAAAACAAGAAAAAAAGAAAAATCAGAAAATTCTTTGTGCACAGAATGAAAATAGGATTGAGCTTGATATGCTTACCTGAAGCTTTCCCCACAGTCGACATTTCAAACAACCAACACAATCCATGATTCTTGAAATATTTCTAAAATGCAGTCGAAAGTCCTCCTAAAAATAATTTAAAATTTTATTAAAATGTAGTATATAGTCAAATACTAAGTATTTCTGAGTGCCTTCTGTGTGCCTCACAGTATGCAAGGCACTGGAGGGCACCAAAGTGGGGAACAGAACTGAAGTCAACATCCACGGAGTACCTCCTACACACCAGAATCTTTACATATACAATTTCATTTCATCTTCACCACAAATCCAAAAGTAGATATCATTATAGACTACACCTAATGAATTAAAAAAACAAGGTTCAGAGAGGTTATGTAACTTGCCTAAATTGCCATATCTAGTAAACAGCAAATCTAGACCCCAGCCTGCCTGCCTCCCTCCAAAACTAGACTATTTATAAATATATACAAAGGTAACTGAGTTGAGATGTTCTGTTGTATGTGATTATTAACCATATGCCAATATCAGGGGAGGGGGGTGGGGGTTGTATGACATCATTTACCAAAAAATGAAGGAGGAAAAAAACAAAGGAGGGAGGGAGGAATAAAAACCTTTGGCTTCATAATAGTTAAATTAAAACCCTTCTCTCTGGTATTAATTAGGTAAATCAACCAGACCTTTGATTATTATTGACATTATTATCACACAAAAATGTATAGAATATAGTGAAATCCATGTACCCTCCACCAAGTTTCAGAAAGAAACCATTACAATGAAGCCTCCTATGTATCCCTTCAAAGTCCCATATCCCACCTTCTATAACTATTCTGAATTTGGTGTTTATCATTCCTTTTTTATCTTTATACTTTTAATAGAGATATATATATATCCATGAACACTAGGGTATTATATTGTTTATAAAAGGGCAACATGCATTAAACTCATCCAAAAGTAGTATATGTCTTTAAGGAATAAAGAAGAAAGAAGGGAAGCCAAGAACATATCCTTCTTTTACTACAGTGGAAATTATTAATTAATCCTCCAAGTGACTCCCTCTGTCCTGAATTTATAGTGGAATCCCAAGCTTACGGTACTTGAAACAGGAAATTTGACATAGAGTTCAGATGGAACATTCATTATACCAAATGGCCTATAACTTTGGAAGCATATAATGTTTCGTTTGTTTTTCTTATGTGATAAACCACACACTGGGCTCAATCAAAAGAGAACAAGACCAAAGATCTAAAAATGGGAATAAATCAGTAAAGATTGGAACCTACTATTCAAAGCAGACCTCAATTCATACTCTGGGGACAGTCTTTCCCCAGATGCTTCATTCAGCCTGAGACTTTGAAACAGCCATTACATGTATTAATAAAAGATTTACAATAGGATCCCAGATCTTAAATCTTATTGATTTAATACAAAGCCCAAATAATTAATATTAAATGTCACCATATGTTAGCAATATTCTATATCTTGTGTTTCTGTACCTTTTGGACTGAGTTCAGTAAGAGGTCATTCTAATTTTAAACTTACTTAGAAAAAATATTTACCCAGCAATATTTCCCTAAGTAGATTTTTGGTGATTTGAGGTTTCCTTTAAACTTGTGTTTCAACCTTGAATTAAAGGAAATTCACACTTTTAACATTAATAACAGAGCACTAAAATTAAAGTAGATGTTCTCATCCAATGAGGGGCTGACCTCTGGAGGATTTAATAGTTGGTATAAGAGTCTACAAAATCCCTGTGTAGACAAGCATTTGTTTATAGACAGAACAAATAGCTCACATGTATGCACTATAAATTTCCAAATGGATATAAATTTTATGATTAATAAAACACAACTTTTACTTTAAAAGTGTTACTAAATGCATAGTGGATTTTTGGCAGTTATATTTTCACAATCAATAGATGCTAAAAACACTACTGTCATGGGGAGAGGCCTTGAAAGTTCTTGACTTAGACTCATAAAGGTTGGAAGCCTCTATTCAAAATGATTGTGCTTCCTTTTGTACACATTGTCTAACCTTGGTATTTGAATCTATGTTCACTAATTCAAACACTTGAACATGGCAGCTCTTGAGTAAATCCCTATGTGGCATATACAGAGAATAAACGTGGTTGCCTACAAGAGCCAAAATAACATCGCAAAATTAAAACCAAGCACAAATGCTTAAATGTACTTAATATGCTAGAACCAAATTAATAAGCTAGAAATTTACTAGATCAGAACAAGGAGAAAATCCTTGTGACTTCCACAAATGACAATCAATGTCCAATAACCTGAGTATATTCTAAAGTTAACCCAGATTAGAAAAATGTATGATCATTAAAATAACCAGAACCTAAATCATTTACAAATTCTCCTTGTTAATTTACACAGTTTTGGGGTCAATACTTAAAATTATAGTCAGTGGGTAGAATAATCAAACATTCTGTGGTTAAACATTGTGATCTATATTCAATGAAACCAACTGACCAAAAAACAATTCTCACCCAATTCTCAGATGTTTTATAAGCCTTCAGGTGAGATCCTATTCTATTGTGAATTGAACACTAAACAATTGTCTTTCATACAAGTCCTCTCTTTCTAACCATATACTGATAGAGTATAAAGGAGACAAGATGAGATTTTCAAATGAACTTATGTGACTGTTCAAATCCATGATATTCACCATAAACTGCTATTTAAAAAAAAAAAATCTGATATCAACAAGTTTCCTTGGTGTTTTACTCCTTTCTTGTAAAAGGACTCAGAAAAATTATCTGTTAAATTTCACAGGATATGAAAGCTGAGTGTTTCAGAGTTTCGATAAAATTAAAACGATGTGAGAAATATTTCTAATCTGCACAGTATAAAATGAGTAGATGCCAAAACACTCTCCATAAACCAGCAAGTGTATTAAAAATAAGAAAGATATCAAAAATAGTAGGGAATAAAGTCTTATTACAGCATCTTCCCCCTCACTTCTAAGTTCCTGGAAACTGTTTGGGAGGTTATATAAGCACTGAGATATATATTTCTAGCAAGAATGCTTTAAGTAGGAGGTAGATGGGAGGTCAAAAATAACTATTATCTAACAGCAAAAAAATTGAGTGCAAAAAGTATTTTGTTTGCAAGCTGCAAAAAAATCAGGTTCTTTCATTATCGAAAGAAACAAAGAATTAGAAACAAAGGAAGATTGTTTGTTATAAATATTCTGATGAAATCAGATCCAGCCCAGTCCTACTGAGGGCCACCTGCTTTACTTACCTATACCTTTATAACTGAGAACAGTAATATAATTTTACTCAAGTCCTCAAAAAGACTTAGAAATCCCCTGAGGGTAGAAGCATCTCTCCCTTTAGTGACAAAAATCATGCTCTACACCCAGTGAGCGTTTAATAAATTTTCCCAGTGAGATTTTTTATTTGTAGTATTTTGAGGCAAATATGCACAAAGATGGTCTTGCCTGGGGTCATACCTCTATTAAGAGGTAAGGCAAAGACCAGAGCCCATCTTGTGTGATCTCAGGTCTTCTGTTCCTCCGAGAACTGCATCCTGGTGTAACTAAATTTCTTTAATTCCCAGTGAATGAGATGAATTGACAAAACAATACTGTAACCTCTCCCCCTACAGAGCATCCTGTAATTTAGCCAAAACTATTTTCAGAATTCTCTCCAGCGGAAGACAGACTAATTCTGCCCCTTGTGCTCTAGATCCCTTTCCTTTCATTCATAAGTTCTATTTACTACATGAGAGCATCAATGTGAAATGAAAGCCTTCTGTAAAGAGTACACATTTCTGTTGTTATTTTGAAAACAACACAAACTAGATCTTAAGGTGGACCTGCTTTTGGACTTCCTTTTTTCTTGATGAAAAGAAAGATTATGACTCTGACTTTTCTTATAATTTCAGGATGTACATCAAGATTTATTGTTAAGAATAAACACACGGCCTTTATTCATACCTGCATGAGTTTGTATTTAAAAATTAAGTTAGAGTATAAAATTATTACCTTTAGTTTGTTTGCTTCTTTTTTGTCCCCAGCAAAAAATGAATTCTCATCAAAATGCAAAGGAAATGACCTACATTAAATAAAACATAAATAAAATATATTCTCTGCATAGAACAGAAAATATTTTCATGTATTATAAAACATTAAAAGTCCTGCTGATACCACATTTTGCTGGTCAGTGATGAATAATATAAGTAAAATAGAGTAGAATAGATAGTAAAATCAAAATTCTGATGCCCCCAAACAAATTCTTATCCTCAAATATAAAAGCTAACTGTATAATATAGTAGAAGTTATGCCCCAAACCCAACCTCTTCAACTAAATATGAAAATAATGCAAGTATCAAATACCAAAAGAATGGCTCTTAAAACTAAAAATATGTGCCTTTTAGTACATAAGTCAAAATGAAAACAAAACCAAAACTCAATTCTAAAAGATCTATGAGCAAAATCAGCTTTTAATTATTTTTTAGATAGTTTTCCTTTCTCTAAGTTGAATATTTAAGAATTTAATTTTGGATACCACTTGTCACTCTTCTATTAATGTATAAGTTGTATAAGTTGTAATACACAATTTACTTGATTTCATGAAGTATTTCCAGAAGTAACATTTTGTTTTCTGCATCCTGAACTTTATTTCCAGTGAAGAGTTGAAAATCCTGGCGCTCAAAGAATGGTACCACTTTAGATAAAGCCCTTAATTCTATTAAGTAGAGAAAATACAAGTTCTTAAGCCTTCGTGGACCTTCTCCTTCAGTTAAAATTCCATCAAATCGCTGCTGAAATTCTGTAATGTTATGTCCCCATTTTTTTTCCAACCAGGTATCTGAGAAGAAAGAAGAATTAAGTATTAAAAACTGCATTTTAAAATTAAGTAAGTTTCATTTTACTTATATTAGGTTATTGGTGCCTGCAGAAGCTAATTTGATTTTATATTTTAAAATATATAATCAATACAACCATGAAAACTGTTTTACATAATTTAGCCTTTAATAGTTCCATATTAATATTTTATCTCCTGGAAGCCATCCTTAAAAGGAAAATAAACTCAATATTTTACTGAGAAACCAGGACTAATAAAATCAAATTTCTGAATACAAACATATTCATAAAACCAAGGTACAGAAGTCAAAAATGACTATCTGACATTACTAATGAGTTTGAAGCCCTAATTAAAGTTACTATGAGTTTGTTTCTAAGAAGTAAAAGATACTTTAATTCTAGAAGAAATATGTTATTGACGAAACTCCAACATGGTCTAATTTTTCAACAGCCTTCGTAAAGCATGAAGAGCAGCAGAAAAAATGCTTTTACCTGTTAAACTCCAGGTCTGAAGCTGGCACACAAGTATAAGGATTCTGACACAATAATATCTAATGAAAAACAAACTATGCTCTTGAGAGCTTTCTTAATTCCCACAACAAAAGAACATTTCCAAAGTGACATGTATGATTTTGAGCAGCTTCTTAAAAGAAGGTGAAGAAAGCTAAGAACAGGCTGAACTTTTCCTTATAAGGTCCATGGTTCCCACATTCCTGATTACTACCATTCAAGAATAAATCTTTTACTGCCTAATATTCAGTAGGGTCAATCCTTTCTCATCCAGGTAAATACCAAGAAAATTTTAAGAATACCTGAAAATAAGTGTGGTAAAGTGAATAAAAGTGCAATGTCACATACCTTGTAGAAGATACCGTGCACTCAAATGCACATTAATGCTTGCATGGAGGCCAGAAATAAGTCTGTAGAATGCTCTTTTTTCTACACAGAGGCCTACAAAAAGTAATTCGGAAATAGAAATTTCATATGTGAAATTTGTAAGACAGAAAATTAATTTTATGTGCATTTAAAAATGAAAAAAATGTTATTTAAATTTGCTTTAAAATGTTCAATTACCTTCTAGCCAACTGTAAAAAGTGTTCTCTGAAATAAAAAGAAAAATAAGTCACAAGATTGTAAAAATGCCAAAATATAAGTTTTTCAAAAGTTTTAAAATACTATAGCAAATTTTTGACAAACAGTGATTCAAAGGTCCAAATTTTGTTTGTAAAGGAAAGAGAGAGGTTCTTGGTATGGATTCACTTTAAGTTCCACTTGGCTGCTCGGTCTTTAGAAGGCTTTAGCATTGCCTTAGGTGGCCCCAGCCTCATAACTTTCTGGATAAAATGTTTTATATGAGGTCAAAACACAGAATTTAAATAGTAAATCAATACATGGAAAAATACTTAGCCTTAGTAACAATTCATGCTATAAAAATTAAGAACTCATTATATACTTTTTAAAATGAGAAAAGTTAAATAAAAATTATAAAATAGTATTGGAGGTATATTATTTGTCTATAGCTGGTAGTATTATATGCCATTCAATATTTCAAAAGAGCAATTCAAGGAAATGTTACAAAAACCAAACATCGTTTATATTTTATGACCTAATAAGATCACTGTTCATATACTTAGACTTGACAATTCTGCTTTTAGAATTATGGTCTTAAGAAATAACTCAAAATGGAGGTGGGGGGGTGGATAATCTGCAGAAAGATCATTATGTTATATATAATTTTTAAAACCTGAAATAATCAAAATATACAAGGCCTAAGCTGACATGATAGAATACTATATACTAGTTAACATGGTTGAATAATATAAAACTATTAAAATGAGAAGAATGTGGAACACGACAATGCATGAAAATGTTTATTTGAAATAATATATAAAAAGGCATAAGAAATAATTATTATAACTGTGTGAACATTCTATGTATACATTTACTAGCGATGACAAACATTGTACTATATAGTTCTTTTTACAAAGTTGTTTATAGTAATATTAATAATGAACCAAACAAGCATAAAAGTAATGGAAGAAATGACAAAGGGAATAAACAATAAATTTATATATTTATAGACTACATTAAAACATAAAACATCTGTGTGTCAGAGAACTTTATAAACAAAAGCAAAATGCAAACAACAAACTGGGTAAAATGCAAATACAACAAAGGATAATATCCTAAGTATATAAAAAGCTCACAAACTGAATAAAAATTCTAAAGTGCCCATTAAAAATGGGCAAAAAATATGAATAGAGAATTCATAAAGGGAAAATATAAATGGTAGTAACAGATAAAAATTGTTTAGCCTCACTAACAATAAAATGCAAATTAAGCATATATTGTACAACACAGGGAATGTAGCCGATATTTTAAAATAACTATAAATGGAATATAACCTTTAAAAATTGTGAATCACTATGTTGTACACCTGAAACTTATATAATATTGTACATCAACTATACCTCAATAAAAAAATAAATAAAAATTCAAATTAAAACTATGAAGATACAACTTTAAAGAGTAAAGGTAAAAATATAATAATGCAGATGAGGGTCAGGTAAAACTAGCAGGCACAATGACTGGAAGGGGTGTAAATTAGCACACCCTTCCAATGACAAAAAGCAATCTGGTCATATGTATCAAGAGCCTAAAACGTCCTTATCCTTTGATCCAGTAGATCCATTTCTAGAAATCTAGGTTGTTATGGGTGAATGTTTGTGTCCCCCCTAAAATTCATATGTTGAAGCCCTAAACCCTCCCCCTAATCCCCACTGCTCCCCATGTGATGGTATTTGGAGGTGGGGTCTTTGGGAGGTAATTAGACCAAAGTAAGGTCATGAGGGTGGGGCCACCATGATGGAATTAGTGTCTTTATAGGTAGAAGAAGAGACCAGAGCTCTTTCTTTCTCTATCATGTGAGGATACAGTAAGAAGGCCAGCTGTCTGTAAGCCAGGAAGAGGGCCCTCACCATGAACCAGATCTGCTGGCACCTTGATCATGGACTTCCCAGCCTCCAGAACTATGAGAAAATAAATGTCTTTTGTTTTAGCCATCTAGTCTATGGTATTTTGTTAGAGCACCCTGAGCTGATGAGGACATAGGCTAAGGAAGCAAGTAGACATGGTAATGATAATATATAAAACTATAAATATATCTATTATAAAAATATAAACATGTAAATAATAATAATTATCAAAATGTTAGCAGAGAAGCAGTATGAGATAGTAACTAAAGCACAGACCCTGGAACCAAACTGCCTGATTTGAATCCTGACTCTGCTACTTACAAATCATAAGATTTTAGCTGAGTTGCTAAACCTTTCTGGGACTCATTTTCTGCCTCTATAAAATGGAGATAAAAATAATACCTCCTAGGATTGTTGGAAGGATTAAATAAACTCATATTTGTAAATTGCTTTGAAAAGTACTAGCATGTCTTCTTAGCCATTGTCATTATCAATTATTTTGGGGTTGTGGGATTACAAGTGATTTGTTTCCTTATTGGGAACCTCTAGGTTTTGGGGGTTTTTTTTCAAGTTTTGGACCATGAATTGGGGGGAGCAGGAGTGTGACATTGCTTGGGACCTAGCCTTCTAAAGAAATTTTCAGTTCAGTTTTATAATCCTGAAGTAGATATTCTCTGAATGTGATCCAGTTAGATAATCACCTAATATATCAGCTTTCATATTTGACTAAAATGAATACTTATAAGTATACTCATAAATAAGATATTTTCTCTAAGGACAGCCTCTACAGGTTAACAATCTTTTCTCTGATAATGAGAGACAGGTTGAGATCTTCAAATAGTAACAAAAATCATTTCAATCTCACTCATAAAGCAAAAACATTCTAAAAAAGACAGAGTAAACCTAAAATATGTTAAAACTTTTAGCTTTACAAGTAACTTAAAGAGCTGGCAATGATACCTACACCCAAGAGTCACCACAAGCTTGGAAGACAGTAGCTCAACACTCTGATCATGTCTAGAACCTTCCTATATGAGACCTAGCAGATACTAGAGTTCAACCAGTAAAGGAGAAGTTTTCCCTGACAGAGGCTGGGGAAATGCCTAGCTTTCACATGCAATAGGTAAAATGTACCAGTGAATTATCAGAGGCTGAGGCAGGCTGTCTCTACTGCCTGATCCCAGGCACAAAGGGTCACATTTCCCTTAACCTATGCTGTCACCTCTAGAATATCAGGTAAAGAAATAAAAATTAACTTTTTCTTCGTCTCACGTGTGGGAAGAAAAAAACAAGTTTGCCCAACAAACATCTGAATGTATAAGCAAATTCATATATGTGATGTATGATAAAGACATTATACTTACCTTCACTTTTCCCTGAAAAAAGAAAACAAAATGCTTATTATTAAAAACTCCTTCCAGATGCTCCTTTTAAACTGCTACACTTCCACAAAAATAAGACTTAGTAGAGGTTACTTTTAGTTCACCAGTGCACCCACATAAATAAAATCTGAGAGTGAGATGTGCCTGTGACTGCAACTCTTTCTGGTGATGAAAGGAATTATGCCTGATTTGACTAAACGGTTTCATCTCCAAGAGCCTGGATAAAGAGTATTTTCAGCTTGTCCAAGATTTAATATGGGCTGACAGGAAAGTAAAATCTAATCTATCATCTGAGAGTACTCTTAAATATCTGAAGGGCTCACAGTTATTTGGCTGTCAGAGTCTTTTTACTTATTTATTTGTTCTACAGCTATAACACAGTTTCTGCTAAAGATGTGTGTTATTGCTTCGAAACTCCCGGGACTGACATTATAAAATTTTACCTTATTCAGGAATATTTTTAAAGACTATTTGTAAGATTCAAATTATGCACAATTCAGCAGTTTGTATGCAGCTGCTCAATAACTATTGAAAAACTGTCTTCATTTTGCCACTTTTATTTAATGCCATTGTTTATTAAAGTACCATACGCTCATTGCAAATATATGTTAAAAAAAAGAAGACAAAGATAAAATAAAAAATATCATCCATAACTCCCTCTACCCAAAGATAAATACCATTTACATTTTGGTAAATGTCTTTTTTCTTTGTGTACAGGATATTTAGATATTATTTCAATTATGTTTTTATAAAAAATATATTATACATACTGTTTGATACCTGCTTCTTCTCCTAAATGTGCTATTGATCACCACTGATATAAATGAATATAAATTTTCAGTAACATTTAGAATGGCTATATTCTACTATATGAATATACCATAATTCATTTAACCAGTTCCCTAACGATAAACATTGAAATTGTTCCCATTTATCTTTAAAATAAGTGAGGGTGGTTAATTAACTTAGCAGATCATAATGTGAGTTCATAGTGAAGATCATCTCTTGCCTGGGAATTTGCATTTCATCTGATAGTAAATCAACAGTTTCCACTGAGTACCATATGTGACTCCATATAAATCCAAAAGCCTTGTTTAAAGATGCTCTTTCATTTCTAAGAATGACTAGTCTGCCAACATTTAGGGAATGTTGCAATCTCACTGCCTTCCAGGAGGAAATTCATGTTTATTGACTCTATGAGATCAGCAGCTTTTCAAATAAATTAAAAAAATGAAAACCATTCCACATTTGCTAAAAGTACATCAAAGATTTCATCAGTAAGTGCATATTCAGAGAACAGGAATATATATTTCCTAAGGAAAAAGCCTGAAATCATACACTTGAAATGGTTTATTCAACAAACTGTTCTGTCTATTACAGACTGGGCAGGGTTTGTAAGTTTCAATTTTACATCCCCTCTGCACCTATACAGTGCCTAGCACATAGTAAATGGTGGATAATCATTTGTTGGAGGAACAAGTGATTTTCACTACTGTAGACAAGACCATTAAATGAGGAGGGTGAATTTCATTGATCATTTATCTAACAAACTATTCCATCTATTATGTTCCAGACTCTGTATTAAGGGATGAAATCAATAAATGCTGCCCATATGTCCAAAGTGCCAGGGTAGATCAATAGATATATAAATAATAGTAAAATAATGCTAGCAAGTGGAAAGAGCTGTAAGAGGAACAAAACAATACATAAGATCACTTTATGAGGAGAGAGAGATTACTTCCAGTTAAGAGGATCAGGGAAATTTGGGCGGGGAAGGCAGCATTTAAGCCAAACCCTGAGTGTAAGTAGAAAATGAAAAATGTTAATGAGATATAAAGTCATGTGAATTTGAAATCAGACTCCCAATATATACAAAAATTTCAAGTTTTAGGAAAGATGTGAGGCAGAAGTTTTTTGGATATTCATTCAACTAAAAGATGAGTACAAATAGTAGAAAGCCTGAACACACACATTCTGCAAAAATGCATAAAAGAATAAATGTATAACTTAAACTTAATCCTATGATAGTCTAACACAATGAACTTCATTACAAAAATACTCCTTACTGAAGTGTAAATATTTTCAACACCAATTTCTCTGCAAGAGTGAGACATAACTTCAGTGAAAACAAGAATATATGATCTCAACTGCTCTTGCCAACCCTTATCTTGCCTTCTCCTTCCTTCTAACCAAAGTTCACTGGCTGAAAAATAACAGTGCAAATAAATAACTCACCGTGACCAGAAGCCAAAGGATTTAAAGGTCTTTTAATTGTCTGTGGCCTACAAACAAAAGAATTAAAGTATAAAGTATAAAATATAAATATGTTACCCATCATGTTATAATTATATAAGTAAAAGTGAAATTATCTCAGCAAGTTTTTTAATGACTATATCCAAAATAAAATTGTTTTACTGGCCTTATAAAATATTTATTTTCTCTAAATGCTTTAAGGGAGGGTGGTTATTTGTTTTAGTGATAATAGTTTCTGATCTTTTCCCATTGTAGCAGCCAGAAAGTCATTTCCTAATCACTTTTTCAAACAAAGGAAGAAAAAAATACCAGTCAAGCTCTTCTCCTAGAGTTACTAATATGTTTTTATATATATCATATATGTGTGTGTGTGTGTCACAAAGTACACTCCTACTTGAAAGACAAGCAAAAAATGTAAATACCCAACACAAGCACTAAAATAAAAAAGGGAAAAAACAGTGTGGGTAGATTATTTTCCACTTTGGTAATTTTAAGTACATCAGTTTGCCCTGAGGCCATCAAGTTTGTTATGATTTCAATAATAGGTAGTTTTAACAAGAAAAAAAAGAGAGAGTTAGTATGTCACTAAAGTGTTTTTAAATCTCAAAATAAATATTCATTAGTATCTTTAGTAGAGTGCAGGGATTGTTTTAATGTCCTTTTATCTATTTTACAAATTTGCACAGCTTGAGACATTTTGGGAACAGAACATGTAAGCTGTATTTTAACATCCTCAATTTAGTGCCTCATACATTGTTTATATTTTAGAAATATTATGGGGACCATGATATAAACTAGTTAGGAAATAACTACAAAACTTATACAAAATCTAACAAATGCTTTAGTTGGACTTTTAGTTCACATCAAAAAAAAATTAAGGAAAAAAACCTTTAAAGTAAGTCAATAAACTCAGTAAACCAAACATTCCTAATAATAGTCAAGAGAATTTAAATGAAACACATGGCAGAAATGAGTAAATAATGAAAACTCTCCACTTCCCAAACTGTAGAAATTCTGCAAGTCAAAAAAAGAAATTGCTGATCTCTTATGCTTATATTTGACATAAAAAGTGAAATGTATTTTTGCCACATTTGGGAACTCCAGAAATCTTCCCAGAACTATCCCCATCTCTGAGATAGCATAACGCTTGTGTGCACACAGGCACGCACAAACACATGCATCCCTTCCAAAAACCAATATGTACATTGTTTACAGCCTAGAGGCTTACAAGTGGGCAAACTTGAAGCATGTCTCAGTCTCTCAATGATCAAATTGACAGCTTCCATTGCAGTGGGTAACAGTACAAATGGGGTTCTTCCACTTGCTAGATCTTTGACACTAGGCAAATCACTTAACCTTTCCAACTCTCAGTTTCTCCATCTATAACCAGTGATGACTACAACACAGGGTTATTACAAGGACTAAAGGAGAAAATGTATGTAACATACTTAGCACAATACCTGGCACACCGTGAGCGCTCAAATGTTACTAATTATAATTATTCTCTGAAAAGAATTTAACTTTAAAGCAGGTAAAATAACTATAGCCACAAAAAGAGGAGTATAGAGCACCAAAAAGAGAATTAGGAATTATACATCTTAATCTATTCCCTGCCACTAACTATATGATCTCTCTGGCTCTAGGTTACCTCATCTATAAAATGAGATTCTAGTACAGCAGAAACTAACAGAACATTGTAAAGTAACTATACTCCAATAAAAATTAATTTAAAAAATTAGATTCTATAATTCACTTAAGGAACATTTGTGAAATGCCTACAGTACTCCCATAAAAGTCTAACTAGCACTGTTCTAAGTCTTTTAGAGAACAAAGAATTATTTGTTGAAACGCACGTCCACATGTTTCCCCAGAGGGGAACTGGATTAATGAACAAGTACGTTTCCATGTCCAAATACATCCTTTAATAAGGTGAATTTGATTTGTTCTTTTAAATCATTGTGATTTTGTTTATTTGTTTATAAAGAGAAATGAACACATCTTTCAGGAATTTCGAAATGAAAATGACACGTACTTAAAACAGTTTTCTTCATAGATGACATTCCATATCTTCCAAGCATCTGGTCCCTTGTAACCCGTGTAGCGCTCAGGATTAAGGAGCAAATCGACATATTCAGCATCAGGAGACTGTATGTCTGTAAAATAAAATGTTTTAATAATCTTTCTTGTTTTCAGTAACCCTAAAAAGCTAATATGACAGACTGTACTCCATCGATTCTAAGGCACCACAAATGTAACAATGCATCTAGGATTTAAAAACACCTTTTTAGGAGAAATCCTAAAAAGAAGGGAAAAGAAGGAACAAACACAGCCACATTAAATTACACACTGTTTACAAAAGCATCTTGGTTTTAGAAATGGTAAAAAAAAAAATAGGAACATGTGAATTTTAGAATTGAAGGAACATAGTAATTCAATTCTTATAAGCTATCCAGGCAAAGAATATACCATACATTCCTCATCACATTAACCACAAGCAGTTCATCAGTAACTAAGGTAAATGAAGACATATTAGTACCATACAGTTTGTTACCAAATACTTCCTTCTTACATGACCACCATCAGGATCCACTACAAAGCTGTCCCAAAGGTATAATCCTAAATATTCAAAAAGTTATAAGCAGGATGATATTTGTATCAGCATTATTTATAAAAGGGAAAATCAGAAGCAACCTAAATGTCCAAGAGAGCAGAGCACGGTCTCTGGAGCACGAGTGCCTGGGTTAAAATCCAGGCCCCACTACTTATTCACTTCGGAACCCTGGTCAAGTTATGTAAATTCTCTATGCCTTGGTGCCCTCATTTGTAAAATGGAGATAATACTCATAGCATTACTGTGAGGCATAAAGAACTTTATATGTGCAGAGTGCTTAGAACAACAGTAAGAGTATAATAAATATTAACTATGGCACTGGTATTATGATATATCTTAATAGACCATTTTACAGTCAACAGAACTGTTAAGTACAAAGGCTGTCTAATAAAATGAAAAGATAAGCATTACAGAAAAGTTAATTACAGAGATATATGGAAAACATACCAAAATTGGTGGGATTTTGGTTTCTCATACGTTCTATAAATTTGTATAATGTGTTATAACTTTAAAATAAAACCAAAAAAATATGGCCACTGGTCCTCAGTGGCTTTGGGGAATTAGTTAATAACACAGTAATACCGGACTCATCGATAAAGCTTAACAGTATGAACCAACAAAGAATGAGGAAGTGAGTGAAAATGGCCTCAAAGCAACCAAAGTAGATGACAAAAATCTGAGCAGAAAGATGCTTACACGAGACTCCATCAAACTCTCTAGAGTACCTACCTCTCATTTAAAAAACAAAGATAAAACTATGCTTGGTTATTTTTATCCCAATTCACAGCTCATTAGAGTCATAAATTAGGGGAAAATTTGCTTCTAGAAACAGCCCAGTGACAGCACCTAGAAATAACTGAGAGTCCAAGGCAGAAGTAGCAATTAAAATAACTAGAAGAAGTAAAAATAAAAATTTAAAAAACAAATCTGCATGTAATCACCTAGTTCAGGAACAGATATCTCTGTTCATCTCAATTAATACTATAGGTATTACCTCAGTATAGCAAATTATAATAAATTCATAAAAAATAACTCTGACTCTTAAAATATATATATAAATAACACTCAGCATCTAGTACTTTAAGACAGAAAACTAATCACCAAGGAATGATTAAATTTTTAATATCCTGCCTCATTAGAGATAAACATTAGTTGACATAATTTTACTTACAACAAATACTTCCTCTCTCCCAACTTTACTAAAAAAAAGGTTACTATAACCTTATTTTGCCAGATAACAAAAGCTCAAATTTCTGATTAGGATTTACAAAATACCTTCTATCCTCTACCTACCATTTACATACATTATTTATTCCTTATAAAGCTGTCCTTTTTTTTTTTTTTTTAATATTTACCCTCCTTTAACAGAAGAAACAAATACAAATGGACAAGTTATTCACCTAAGATAACAGAACTCCACCATATAAGGAGTGACTTATTGATTTGTGACACAAATGTAAGCATGTAGTCTTCAAAGGATACTTTGGTTAAAGTATTACCATTCTTTCTCTAACACTGCAGGCCTAAAAAAATTATGCTGCATGTTATAAGTTGAATTTTATCTCACATAGCAATGTTTAAGCCGAAGAATCCTTGCAGAAAAGATGGCAAAGTTAGGGTTGGGAGAGCATTTTATCCCCCTTTCTTTACTGGCCTAAAGCTAGATATAAGTCTACAGTTCTTTACCCAACACCCTTGCGGCCAGATGTATTTTGGAAATCAGAACTTTTCAGATTTTAGAAAGGTAATACAGGACATGCAACATATGTTCAATATTATTCTAGCAGGGACTGGGACAGCAACCTTTAATCAAACACATAAAAACATGAATATAAACATGCAGTAAAAACATGAATATTCACACTGAATGAATATGTACTAAATTTAAGGAGAAAAATGTTCATTTTTCAAAGTTTTCAGATTTGGGAATTAGGAATAAAGGATTATAGATATGTATCTGCCAAAATATGGTCATAGTTTTTATTAAGGAAAGCATATGTATCTTTTTTTCCAAAATGAAGCCACGAATTAAAAACAAGTACTTTCCCTTTTTTCTTCCCTCTTTTTTTTGGGGGGAAGGGGTGTTGCAAGATTCATCTTTTGCTTATAATTAAAATGATCTATATCATTCTTTTCACTGATTTTTTAGAAGATCATTAATCTGTTCCAAAAGAACCAAAGAAGGATACAAAAACTCAATTTGGTTTAATTTTGTTTAGCCAATTAAAAGGCTAACAAACTTACAAAAAAGGAGATACTAAAAAAAAGGAAGACTAGGAGAATCTATAAGTCTAAATAAATAAATCCATAAATCAAATGGTTCTAATGGGTTCTAGGGCTCCTAGATTTTAATCATATCAGAGCTCTGGCTTAGTTTTAGATGTCACAGACATAACTCATGGTTCGTTTTTCTCTTTTCCAAAAATAACACAGACCATCATTAAGGAAAATATTTAACAATCCAAGGCCAATATATCAAAAGCAGGTTTTTGCAATCTCTACCTTTTATCTATTTATGCAAAATACCTGTATATATCACAAAAATTATATATATTACTAAGTACACAGAACTGCAAAACTCAGGAGGTAAATTTTTCTTTTCCAGAAACTGGGTTTTCTTTTTAAATTGTTTTACTGTGGTAAAATATATATAACATGAAATTTGCCATTTTAACCATGTTTAAGAGCACAATTCAATGGCATTAATTTTATACATTCACAATGTTATGCAACCATCATTGCTGTTTCCAAACTTTTCTATGACCTCAAACAGAAACTCTGTAACCATTAAGCAATAACTCCCCATTCTCCCCTCCCCCTAACTCCTGGTCACCTCAAATCTACTTACTGCCTCTATCAATTTGCCTACTCTATATATATCATATAAGTGGAATCATACAATATTTGTCCTTTTGTGTCTGGCCTATTTCATTTATCTTAATGTTTTCAATGTTTATCCATATTGCAGCATGTATCAGAACTTCACTTCTTTTTATGGCTGAATAGTATTCCATTGTATGTGTATACCACACTTTGTTTATACATTCATCTGCTGATGGATACTTGGGTTGTTTCCACCTTTTGGCTGTTGTGAATAATGCTGCTGTGAACATGGGTGTACAAGTATTTGCTTCCCTGTCTTCAATATTTTTGGGTATATGCTGAGGAGTTGAACTGTTAAGTCATATGGTAATTCTGTGTTTAGCTTTTTGAGGAACTGCCAAACTGTTAGAAATAATTTTTAAAATTATTTTAAAAGAATTTCTTTTCCTTAGGCACAATCTTAATATGCATAAAAAAATGTTATACCATCAGCTTCACAGAAGTTGTCTGAGGAATCATCATGCTTGGTCCACTGAAGAACAGCCTTCTGTGTTTCTTCACTTTAAACAAAGAAAAGAAATAGAGTTATTCTTTTTCTTAAGTTAACATTTCACATGAAAAAGCATAAAATACTACTGCAAAAAAACCCCAAACCTTAGAGATTCATCCACAGCTCCAAGTCGTTCGGCTTGCTCACATTCATCAATGAGATTATTGGCTTCTTCAGAATACTAAAACAAAAGGGAAATAAATAGAATTCAACTGATTGCATTTTTAAAACTTTTAAAAAAGAATTTCAAAGGAATTTGGGGTTCTTTTATACATAGCACCATCCCCCTGACTTCAAAACTTAAAAAAAAAAAAATTAGCCCCACATTCCTCCTGAAGCTAAAAAATAAAAGTCTTTGCCCTTTGTTTTGTTGACGAACACGATTTACTATTATGTTGACAAAATAAAGAATAGTTTATAGTCTGATAACTCATTATCAAAATGTCCATTAAGAAAATCTTTGAGGTTAAAGAAATCACTTGGCAAGGAGTCATGGAGCAATGTCGCACTTTCCTAATGACCTAACTGTGAGCATCAGTTTTCTCTTCCATAAAATAAGTGGTTGGGCTAGATCTTGTGTGTCTACGATCCATTTCAGCTCTAAATGCCATGATTCTAAAAATGCCCTGGAGTCTACCAAATCTTATAAAAAGTATTCCAATATCTTTAGGTGCTTAAAATATATTCTTTAACAACCATATTTCTTCTCAATGTCTAAGTCACTATATATATTCTGCTAGCTGTGTACATGGCACAGGGGAAGTGAGTGTGGATCATGAGATTTCACAACACACCAGTCATCACCACCATACAGCTAAAAGACAACATTGGAAGCAGGAGGCCACAAATTCAATCACTCAACAAATATTAACTGAGTGCCTATTATGTCCTTATTGTTAGGATGACCACACAAATGACTGTCCAGACTAGGACTCTTTTGAGGATAAAAGGGAACACTAAAATAACTGAAATGATACAATTTTTTGAAACACTTATGTACTGAATTACAACGTTGTTTCATTACATTGGTCGACCTAAAGACAGTTCAATTCAAAAACTACTTTCAAAAATGAAATTCTTTTATACATAATTAAGTATTAATGCATAAAGGGATATGCTGTATTCAGCCTACTCTCAAATGGTTCAGAAAACAATAAGAATATGTATATAGAAAAAGCATGCTAAAACAAATGAGGCAAAATATTAAAAATTAGTGAATGTTTATAAAAAGTGTACAAAATGCCTTTATATTAATATTGCTACTTTTCTATAAGTTAGACATTATTTCAAAATAAAAAGTTAAAAATACTTATCAAAAAGTAAACAAAATTGTTCAAAAGATAACATATACCTATGTATTTTAATATACCTATGTATATTTAAAATAAAAATTTTTTAACTTTATTATTATAATTACCTGAATATTAAAACATAAGTTAAACAAAATAACTTTTCTTAGTTCCTACTTAATAATTTAATCAGCTTTGTAAGTCACATCTGTCTCAAAACTATGTCATTGGCATTTTTTCTGAAGAAAAATAATTTTTCCAATACGCTTATTATTTTCAATGTTTCATAAAATTGCCCACAATCGTCTTCAAAGTTAATTTTAAGGTTAATTTGAAATCATCCATACCTTCAACTGACTCTTCCCTGCAGATATAATTTTTAATTGAGAAAATATTATCTCCACAGGTAAATATATGAAAATATTTTAGCCCACATATTTTCGCAGTTCTATTCTTTGCCTCTAAAGTAAATTTCTTCAGTAAATA
Source organism: Eubalaena glacialis (assembly GCF_028564815.1). Classification (NCBI taxonomy): domain Eukaryota; kingdom Metazoa; phylum Chordata; class Mammalia; order Artiodactyla; family Balaenidae; genus Eubalaena; species Eubalaena glacialis. The sequence continues at coordinate 147,750,307 of NC_083717.1, forward strand.
TTCTAAGATAAAACTCATCAAATAAGTTGTCTTTATTTTTTAAATTATTTTAAATGTTTTGCCAAACAGAGATTCTATGAAATTGTAAGCCTTCTTAATTTCATTCCATTTCAGGTCAGAATAGAAATTTATCCAGCTAAAAGCAAGAGTTCACCAAGAGGAGACTCTTCCCACAGGGGAGATTCTCCAAAATACAATTATAAAATTTCAGAATTTAATCTGGTACACCATTTGAGCTTTCCTCACTTAATGTGTACAATTCCTCCCTAGTTTTCATAGGAATAAATACTCAAGGTCTTTGTTTACAAGCTTTGTTATAATAAGTGCAACTTGCTAAACCTTTAAAAGCTGAAATTTGTTTTGTTCTTTTCTTTAAGCATTCCACTAATTCATACTTTGAATAATGATTTTCTACTGATTTTGAAAATGCAACCAACATTTAGAGGGCTCATTTATTAAAAATCAATCAACACCAATGAAGGACTCCTGGGTTGTTTTACAAAATAGTTCTTCAAAGGCTCAAACATTTATAAAATTGGATTGATGATGGACAGCAAAGAAAGTCCTGCCATGCTAAAGCAATATTTTCTTCAGCATCATCTTCATTTCAAAACTTTATAGTCATTACTTAGTACATAACATAAAAACAAAAACCTACATATTTTGACAATTACCACTTCTATCTTAAGTGGTAAGATATCACAGCATGTTTGGATGCAGTTATGAATTATGTATGTACCTCAACCAATTACAAATTCATTTCTGCTCCACAGATTTCTTGATTTAGTAAGGACATTGTTTTTACCAGGACATTGTTTTTACCAAAATCTGTATGTGTATTATCACCACAAAACAAACCCTTTGTCTTCAATTTTGAACTTTAAATGAATTTATACTAACATTCAGTGACAAATGTTTTCCTTCAACAGAATGAACTTCCAAAAGTTTTACTCTGAGTCCATCAACTGAATGGAAAAATCAAACAATTTTTGGAATTAAATGATTTTCTATTGGAAACAGCTGATAATGGCATCATCTAATAATGTGCAAAGCTCTGCACTGGAGCCAACACATTAATAGCTATGACTTCACTCTGTGTATGAATAAGAAAATGTAGAATCAAAAATGAGCAAAATTAGTTTAGATCTAGGGTGGAAAAAGTGCAGAACAGTGGTCTCCTCTAGGGAAGGAGTATGGATTGACTGGGACAGAGTATGAAGCAACTTTCTAGGGTAACAGTAACGTTCTATATTGAAACAGAAGCCTAAGTTACACAGGTGTATGCATTTAACAAATGCACACTTAAGACTTGTGCACTTCATTGTATATTAATTTTATGAAATATACACGTAAGCAAATATTGGACTCTACTTAATGATATACTTCCAGTTATGTATATATCCAGTTAATGACATATAGTGATGGCAATGTGTACTGATGCTCACAATTTATTTGAAATGAATAAAAAAAATAAGATGGTTTAATGGATGGCTAGAAGGATTGACAGATGGACAGATATGTGGTAAAGTGAGTTTATGAAAATGTTAATGGAAGAATCTAGGTGATTAGTATAAGAGTATTCTCAGGAAAATTCCTTCAACTTTGCTGTATGCATGAAAATTTTCATAATAAAATATCAGAAAAATTTAATTTAGAACAGTTATTTAGTCTAAATGAAAAATCACATATCCCAGAATGATATGTAAATGCACTGTCTCCAGCTACACGTGTCAAATTGTTGTCTTAAACACAGTCTTCTTAAAACAAACACTAACTTACAAAGTAGATGCTAAGGCTGTGTCAGCAGATCTGTGTGTTTGGATTTTCATATGATCAGTGATACTTCCATGGCCCTTATGGATAGTAAACGATGACCTTTGTGCAAGTTATATGTCATCATCAACTGTTCTAAGAAGTGGAAATTCAGTACTTCATTTTTCATTAAACATGTACTTCCTTTTTCCTCTTTTAGTTATTTCAGGCAAAAGGATTCATTGTAAAATTTTAAAAGTACTAAATAGTAATAAGTGGTTGATTTGCACTATGCAATAAAGGATAAAGCCACTATAAAGGACTACTCTCTGTATGCAGGATTGTTCATCCTCTGTTTCCCATACATATTTCTCATAAGCCTAACCTATAATTTCCCAGGTTTTTCACTGACCAGTCAAATGGCAGCTTGGCAGCTTAAGATATATCACAGGTATGACACATACCACAGTACAAATGGCTGCTAACTCCAAAAGACCAGCAGCACAGCAGTGGCCAATGCTTCTCCCCCCACTTGCCAAGACTGTAAGGACACAGGGAGGGGGAAGGGTAAGCTGGGACGAAGTGAGAGAGTGGCATGGACAGATACACTACCAAATGTAAAACAGATAGCTAGTGGGAAGCAGGTGCATAGCACAGGGAGATCAGCTCAGTGGTTTGTGACCACCTAGAGGGGTGGGATAGGGAGAGTGGGAGGGAGACGCAAGAGGGAGGGCACATGGGGGTATATGTATACATATAGCTGACTCACTTTGTTATACAGCAGAAACACACCATTGTAAAGCAATTATACTCCAATAAAGATGTAAAAAAAAAAAAAGACTGTAAGGAGTTAGCTGTCCCCAGCCATTTGTGACTGACTGAAATTATTTTATCAGTAGTCACCTAGGATGTTGTCTTTGAAAGAAAGGTTTAGTTTCTTTACATCTAGAAAAGGTCAGGAGAAGAAGGACAAGTTATTATTGGTCATCTTTGTGTTGAAGTAAGAAGTCTTCAGTGTACATACATCTGAAATATTATATAAGAGAGAAGACAACAGAGGAAGCTAGAAATACAAAGCATTTGGTCAACCAAATCTATCCTAACTTATTTTAATGCAACTGTTAATATTTTATTTAAAAAATTTAAAACTCAAGACAAATAATAAATCAGACAGGATGCCAGAACAACAAGCATAAACTGGTTCTGTCCCAGGCAAACCTTGGCAGATGGTCACTTTATTTGTTCTTGTTACTAAATAAGGGCTTTGGATTTTACTGCAAGAGAGACGGGACACTTTAAACAGAGGAGAGATACAATCTGATTTCTTTGTTTAAAAAAAAAAATCACTCTGGGGCTTCCCTGGTGGCACAGTGGTTAAGAATCCACCTGCCAATGCAGGGGACAAGGGTTCGAGCCCTGGTCTGGGAAGATCCCACATGCTGCAGAGCAGCTAAGCCCGTGTGCCACAACTACTGAGCCTGCGCTCTAGAGCCCACTAGCCACAACTACTGAAGCCCGCGCACCCTAGAGCCCGTGCTCCGCAACAAGAGAAGCCACCGCAATGAGAAGCCCGTGCACCACAATGAAGAGTAGCCCCCGCTCGCTGCAATCAGAGAAAGCCCAAGGGCGGCAAAGAAGAACCAACACAGCCAAAAATAAATAAATAAATAAATTTATTGAAAAAAAAATCACTCTGGCTGCTGTCTTTAGAACAGACTAATATAGAGAGCATGGCTAGAAGTAGGCAGACCATTTAAGAGGCTACTGCCATAATCCAGACAAAAAGTGATAATGACTTGAAATACAGCAGTAGCAATAAAGATTGTAAGATTCTGGGTGTATTTTAAAACCCTGTAATCAAAAATTGAATTTGTTCACCAAAAAGGCCTCGAAACAATGACAACCCAGTAAGAATTAGCACCGCAATGGCTCAGGTTATGATCACTAAACACCATTTCTCACTAAAAGAGCTAAGCGTTCCTTAGAAAAGTGGTTAATTCCAAGACTGAAGCACGAAAGGTACAAACTAAGCCTAGGACATCTTTTCATAATGGAAAGCAAAAAATCTATGAAGACTACTAGGATCATCTCAAAAGGCAACAATTCCTAACTTGAAGGAGCTTCTCATGGCCAAAGATGGAACTCAAGCATTGAAACAAATAATGACTAAATGAATAGAGAAGATTCCAATATATTAAATATGTCAAAACTTAAGTTCATATTAATACTTAAAAATAAAAACCTTATTGGGAAACTTTGGAGGGTGCTGGGGCATCAACTCATAATTATTCTGAAAACTGGTAAACAAAGGAAAAGAATGAAGCATTTATTCTATGTGTTCTACATAAACTGTATTTCAAGGCATCCAAAGAGTTGACAAGAAAAGGTCTTTATACAATAATAACGGATAGTTAGTATAGAAAAAATGATAAAATTAGAATATCAGTATTTTCAAACCCCTAATGAAATAACGCAACTAGGTAATAATCATCAAGGCTGCTAAAACCTTCAGGTAAAAAGCTAGTAGGGAACATTATAATGGACATATAATGACCCAAAAGATCAATCTTAACATCATGAAAAAAAAGAGGAAACCAGACATTATGTGATGCAACTGTAAGTACACAGCAACTCTAATGAATATGTATCAAAAAATTAATCTGAATCTGATAAGCCTTAATATCTAACTACAGGGCACCACATGCAAAAGAATGAAACTAACCCCTTTTTTACCCCATGTGCAAAAATCAACTCAACATGGATTAAAGGCTTAAACTTAAGACCTGAACCCATAAGAAAACATAGAGGGTAAGCTCCTTGGTACCAGACTTAGCAAAGGTATTTTGGATTTGACACCAAAAGCAAAGGCAACAAAAGCAAAAATAAACAAATTGGGACTACATCAAACTAAAAACCTTCCGCACGGCAAAGGAAACCAATAACAAAATGAAAGGGCAGCCTACAGAATGGGAGAAAAATATGCAGATCAGTTATCTGGTAAGAGGTTAATATCCAAAATATATTAAAGAACTCACACAACTTAATGGCAAAAAATCAAACAATTCAATTAAAAACCGGGCAGAGGAACTGAAAAGACATTTTTACAAAGAAGACATACAAATGAGGTACCTGAAAAGGTGCTCAGCATCACTAATCATTAGGGAAATGCAAATCAAAACCATGAGACATCACCTCACACCTGTTAGAATGGCCATCACCAAAAAGACAAGAGATAACCAGCACTGGCAGGGATGAAGAGAAAAGGGAACTATTGTGCACTGTTGGTGGGAATGTAAATTGGTGCAACCACTATGGAAAACAGTATAGAGGTTTCTCAAAAAATTAAAAATGGAACTACCAAATGCCCAAGCAATCCCATTTCTGGGTATATATCCCCAGGAAATGAAAACAGGATATCAAAGAGATATCTGCACTCCCATGTCCATTGCAGCATTATTCACAATAGTCAAGATATGTAAACAATCTGTCTGTCAATGGTTGAATGTAAAAAGAAGATGTGAGGTATATATATGATGAAATATTATTCGGCCATGAGAAGGAAGGAAATCCTGCCATTTGCTACAACATGGATGGGCCTTGAGGGCACTGTGCTAAATGAAATAAGCCAGACAGAGAAAGACAAATACTGCATGGTATCACTTATATGTAGAAACAAGAAAAAAGGTCAAACTCACAGAAACAGAGAGTAGAAAAGTGGTTGCCAGGGGCAAGGAGGTGGGGAAAGCAGGGAGAGGTTGGTAAAAGGGTACAGACTTTCAGCTATAAGATGAATAAGGTCTGAGGATCTAATGTGTAACATGGTGACCACAGTTGATGTATCATTGTTGTTGTATTGTATCATTTATATTTGCTGAGAGTAGAACTTAAATGATCTCACCAAAAAAAAAAAAGATAAATATGTGAGATGACGGATGAGTTAATTAACTAAATGAGAGGAATCCTTTCAAAATGTATGCATGTATCAAATCATCACAATGTACACTATAAACATCTTACAATTTTATTAGTCAACTGTACCTCAATAAAGCAGAAAATAAGTAATTTTAAAGGGGAATCTGACTCTGATAAGCTATAATTCTTAACTACCAGTTTACGGAAAATGAAGAGAGTGATATGTTAAATGACATGACAGGGATACAATCACTAAATACATAATGTGGGAAATTCTATAGGATATTGATTCATTTCCCTCAACACATAAGTGGCAAAGAAAGAAAAAAGGGCGGTGGGGTGGGGAATGAATCTAGATTAAAAGAGACTTAAGAGCAGGAAATGTTCAAGTAGAACCAGAAAATAAAGAAGTGCTAACAAAAGGGAAAAAAAACCAGTGATGGGGGTACGTGAAAGGGACACAGGAGCCAAGTGAAACAGCCCCCAACTGCGAAAACTGAAACGATATGAACAACAAAATAAAGGAGTACTAGGTTATCATCCACGATAGAAAATAAATACCCACAAGACAAAGAAATGATTGCACAAATAAGGAAATGGAGGGAAAAGATAACAAATCTCTCACATTGAAGAATTCCAAACAATTTATATCCTCAAGGAGATGAAGCACTCCTAAAATGTGGGCGGGGCCTAGTAACTTCCTTCCAAAGAATACAGTATGGAAAGGGCAAAAAAAGAATAAACCTGCAGTGGAGAAACCTGACAAAAAATACCTCAGCCAGGTGATCAAGGTTAACATTAACAGTGATAAGTCATGTTGATAGTATGTACCCTTGATATAGGATGTGATGAAATGGCACTTTTTTTTTTTTAACCTCTCTGGTCTTCTTTCCAAAAATACATAACCCCAGTCTAATCATGAGAAAAATATCCGACAAATCCCAATTGAGGGACACTCCACAAAACACCTGACCAGTACTCCTCTGAAACACCTTATCGAAAACAAGGAAAGTCTGAGAAACTGTCACAGCCAAGAGGAGCCTAAGGAGACATGACAACTAAATATAATGTGGTTTCCAGGATGGGATCCTGGAACAGAAAAAGGACATTAGGTAGAAAACTAAGGAAATCTGAATGAACTATGGACTTTAGTTAGTGATAACATATCAAAATTGGTTCATTAATTGTAACAAATGTACCATACTAATGTAAGATGTTAATTACAGAGGAAACTGGGTATGGAGTATACAGAAAATCTGTACTATCTCTGCAATTTTTCTGTAAATCTAAAACTATTATAAATTTTTTAATTTATTTAAAAAGAGAGAGAGAGAGACATAGAGACATCAACTAAGTGCAATGTGTGGAATATGTTTGAATCCTGTTTCAAATCAACTATTAAGGCACATATGAAACAACTAGAGAAACTGGAACCCTGACTTTGGTGATGTGGGGCTTTTTTAGTGTTTTTTGTCTTAGAGATGTATATGAAGTATTTGTAAACAAAATGAGTTATCTCAGATTGGCTTTGAAATAACTGGGAGAATGGAATGGGAGGTACAGATGAAACAAGATTGACCACTTATTGGTAATTGCTAAAGCTGCATGATGGGTACACATGTTTTATTTTGTTTTTTCCCCTCTACTTTTACCTTTCAAGTTTTCTTTAACAAAGAGTTAAAGAAAAGAAACAAAAGAATTACAGCCACTGAGTACAAATACCTTTCAAGGGGTTTCACTGCAAAGGGGAGCAGAGAAGTGGGGTAGTAGCTGGCAGGGGAAGTTAATTTTTTAGTTTTTGCTCAATACTAGACATTAATAAGTATACGTACATACCTTGTAGCTTGCAGATTTAATTCCATCAGGAACTTCATCCTGAAAAAAATTTTTAAATGCTTTTAGATGACATTTATTCTATCTTCTGAAAAAATATTTTAAAGCTCTACGATTTATAAGAAAAATTCACAGAACAAATTACTGAAGTTAACAGGTTATTTTTTAACTGAGAATAGTTAGGCAGTCTTTATGTTATTTCTTAAAAGCAAACAAAAAATCCAACAAGTTATGCTATGGATTATACACATATTATATTACAGCACGGAAATGTAAAAATAGTCACTTAGCCATTATTCCTTTTAATGCTCAAATTGTCCCACATTTGGCCACTAGAAGACCCACTAAGTGCTGACCTGTGTCTTTTTTATCTGACCTGTGTCTTTATCTGCACCTGTGTCTTATTTATATTACCCCAGTAATCTTTAACAGCACTTTTTGTTTTCTGTTATGACAAGATACTCCAGGTTCATCTTATATATTTCTTGTTCCAGTCTTGGAATCAACCATTTTTTAAGGCGCTTTCCGCTTTCAGAGGAAAATGGTACTAGTTTTTAGTTGTGTGTTGGCCACTTAATAACACAGGACCTATCTGCCTATCCTCAAAGTGATGCTGTGAGTAGAGATAATGATGTATGTGGGAGAGCTCTGTAAATTGCAGGGTCCTATTCTAATGCTAAGCATATTCAGTACATTCCTGAAATAGATTACACCTGCCCAAAGGGAGGGACCTACACAGAGACTATCACTTTATTGTGTACTCTTCTACACTCTGAACTAGGTCAATGTATAGTCTTTTCCTATGACCAGATATTTAGATGGTTTCTAATTTTTTCATATAATAAACTATGCCAAATTTATAGACTGATTTCAGCCGAACTGACATCTTTACAATATTCAGTATTGCTTTATGGCCATCTTTGGACATCTATCTAATTATTTTAGTAAGTGAAATTCTTAGCAGAATTGCTAGGTCAAAGGATATGTACCTTTTTTATTGTTTGGATACATTTGCTGAATTGATCTCCAAAAAGACTTAGCCACCAGGGTGCTCATTTCTTATTCCCAGACTAACACTGGATATTGTTTTTCTTTTTCACATTGGCCAATTAATAATGGAAGTGAAAGAACATTGTTCTGATTCATTATAAAGGGAATAAATAACTGGCCTTTCGACTGACAGAGTCCAGCCTCTATGGGCAGACAATCTGAGAATTCCTAAGTAAAGCCAGTGGTTTTGTCCAGACCCTCCCCAAGGAAGAAAATTAATACATCCACAAAAAAAGGGAGGGATTGTATTTGTACCTCAATTAATTTCATTTTTTTTTAATACTACAAACATAACTTTGGGTAAGACATAAGAAGAAAAACAAATATCAAGCCAAAAGAACTATTAATCTCAGTAATAAATCAAAGGATTATATTAACCACAAAATTTAAATTCTATTATTATGAAGACAGAATAATTCAAAATAGGTTTTATATTTGTAAGTTTAGGTTTTTAATATGTTAATTTTAAACAACATTATATTTAACCTAAGGATTGAAATATTATTTCAGTTATATTGGCCCCTTTCAAAAGTCACAATTATTCAAAACAACATGTGACAGTTCTTAAATGTATACACTGTTCTTACCGATTGACAAAGCTTGACAGCACAATCCCTTCTTCCACACTGGCTGATCTCATTCCAGAAAGGACACGGCCTTTTCAGGTTTACCTGTAAAATAATATTAGAAAAAAGTTATAAAAGTAAGAATTTTGAGATTATAACGGACAGATGTGGAATTATGATACTATAACCTGGTCATGTTATCGGCTACAATCATTCTATTTCTTCCACTAACCAGCTGTCAAGTTTCAGTGGTGGTATAAGTGTGTAGCTGGTATAAATAAATTGGTAGACTTGGTTAAAAAGACAAACTCTGCTACTAAACAGACTCTGAACAGATGGCAACTGGGAGCCAAAGTAGCTCATGTCATCACTGCTCAACTCACAGTCTTCTTTTTTTTTTTTTTTTTTTCAACTCACAGTCTTTTAATGAAAGTAACAGCTAACAGACAATTGTGAACTCAGATTGTAACTACACACTCCAATGATGAGGTTTTCTAAACACTTTCAGTAGATATCTCAAGACAAAATGTCACAAGTGACTTGTTAAAACAATACAGGTCAGAACAAAGTCATGCTTCTTCTCAAAAATATTTCTCTTTTTAAATTACTTGGAGTAAATCTGATGTTTTAGAATGTTATGAACCACTCATGACTTTGATAACGATATAATAGTTTCTGTTCTGACTTCAATTTAACCAACTAGGTTCTAACTCTAGTGTTCAAAACTCAGTTACTGAAATTAAAAGTACCCAATGGGTCATTTTAGAACCATATGGTCCATTCTTGTGAACTGCATTTTCCTAATATAGCCTTGCTCAATTTTAAATAATAAGCACAATTTTGAAGCTTAGTGATTCCTAAGAAAATGTAATTACCCATTTAAATGTTAAGTGTTCCTATACCAAAAAAAAATTGTTTTAAATACCTTGTAATATCTAAAGTAGTCGCTTTCCAGGAGTTTTTGAAGTCTTGGGAAAAGCCTGTAGTTATTAAATTTATCAATGGTTTCAACATCACAGGTACAATCATCCAAGTAACCACTAACCTGTTACAAAGAAAATGGAATATTATATCAAAATGTCATAGACGCAACAGGGTTTTTTCCTCACATGGTTATGATAAAAGAGCCCTTTACTCAACCAACCCCTAGCTTCCCTCCTCCCCATAATTTTCTGAGATGGGACATGACTATAATCTAGTGATGCTATTGTTCTTACTATATACCTATAGGAACGCAGTGGATACCTTTTGTAGGGTGGGTGTACTGAGCTCATAATGACACACATACCCCCAAAGAGTTGGTCCCCTGCAGCCACTCTATAACCCTGCTCCCCAAGACTGACCGGGGGTGGGCATCTAAGCCAAAACAAGTCATGGTCCCCTCTCCAGGAATCAGGAATTGAGGCTAAGAAGGAGCAATGTCTCCCTCTGTCACTAAACCAGTGAACAAGTAAACTCAGACCATATTCCATCACATGAACTGAGGAGCACGTGAGCCAGTTGGCAGAGAGAGGAAAGATTTTTAAAGACACAGAGAAGCAGAGATAGGAGATGGAGAACATATGCTAGCTGGATTCCCTAGGGTTTGCCTGTTCCCACTTCCACCATCTTTCCTGAAGCCCAGTGGCATTCCCATCCTTGGTTTTTCTGAGACTCTATATTCTTATAATTCAGTTGTCTCTGTCTTTCTTTTATTTTAGTTTCCTACAGGATGTGTAGGTCACAGACAAGCTTGGTGAATGCATAAAAAGAAGTGATATTGAATTTATAAGAGAAACAATAATTCATTATAAGGATCTAACAACCCTCAAATATTGGCCATGACAATTTTTATAGATTTGAAATGGTACTTAGAAATTACTTATCCTTAGCAACACTGAGATAGCAAATTAACCACAAAGCCAATCCTGATCTTCAAATGCTTAAAACCAATGTCTTAACTGTATTTACTAAATCAAACTATTAAATCATGTTATAATTAGAAGCAATGGGAAATCATATTATAATCAGACATTGTTAACAGTTGTGAAGCTAAAATTCTGAGATGTTTATTTGGGACTAGGCAAACACCTAACAGAATTAATTAAGCAGTGCTTTAAGTAAGTAAAAAATATATTATGATTTTTTTAAACTAAAATTTTTATTTTTTTAATATACAGCATGCTGCAGAAAAGAGATCCTTATACTTTGGTCTGAATATTTACATTATAAACCACTTTGGATTATATTTTAGGGAGAGTTATTGACAATAAAAAAATAATTTAAAAATCTGTTGGTAAGGAAGCAAATTAAGAATACTTCATTGAAATACTGAATTTAGGTGTTTTCCTTTTGGAATATGTAAAATCCTACACTATCTTTTAATTTTAGAACATCACAAAACAGTAATGGAAATTTTTCACCTAAGAGAGAAGAATACTTAGGATGATGACGGCAATATTCAAGAGCTAAGTTTTTTGTTTGTTTGTTTGTTTGTTTAGCCAATTTGCCTAGTCTTATTTGTTTTGGACTAAAGAATTCAGTTTCTAGAAATCTGATCTACATATTTTGTCACTGTAATAACTATTTTCATTTCATGTGCAAATGTGCCCTTGTTTCCTGTAAAAATTATCTGCGTACACAAGAATCTTAGAGTCCTAATTTTGGGTACCAACAAAACAAAAGTGCTTCTAACCCAGATGATTTGATTGTTCACACCTCTTTCTTTTGAGCCTTCAAAGCAAAACTTCTAAGAACATAAAATAAGCTACTGTTTCTCCCCTTGGATACAAATTATTATACAAAGAACAACAGGCACAAAGGCTGCAAAGGCCAAAGAGACACATGCCAGATAGAGATATTAAATCACAAAAGAAAAAAACACAAAAATCTTAAGAGGAAGGGTTTGAGGCAATCCATTTCTCCGCCCCGAGGAATTCATTTTTAAGGTAAAAATCTATCCTCCCCTCTTTTGGAAAGCTGCCCCTCAGGTACCACTCACCCCCTGCTCAGTTAACTGTCTCTCCTATGTGTTCCCATGACACTCCACATACTCCTACACAAGAATTACCTCACTGTATTGAATGTATCTATTTCACTCCCACCCACTAGAGTTAAGACCCTTGAGAGCAAACTCATGTTTGTTCATTTTTGTAATCCCGGTACTGAGCACTGTACTTCTAGAAAACACACAGTAGATGCTCAATAATTATTTGTGGAATGGGTTGGTGAATGAATTAATGAATGCTGTCCATTGTCACTCTCATTCACTGGAGCCCAGCACCGCACTGCCTAATTATAACTATGTACTTCCATGTCACCTATGGTGGTGCTCAGTGCCAGACCATGCCAACTCAAGGGGCAGGAACGCACTCACAGAGCAAGGAAAGCAAGCAGCAAAGGCAAACAACCTTTTGTGTCCAACATTCTACTGATCTATATCCTAATTACAAAGGGAATGATAAGAAGCCCCAAATCAGAAAGAAATGCAAGATGCCTCCAGAGCAGAGGTGGCTTATAACCTAGAGGCCACAGAGGAAGAGAAGGCAGGACAATGGTAGATTTAAAAATCTTCTGCCCCTTACCTTAGAAATAGAGTAGGAGGTATTACCAACTACAATGACAGGCCACAGGGCAGCTAAGGAGGTACAGCGGGGGGTGAAAGGAGTTTCACTGGATGGAAAGAGTCCAGCAAAGAAGAGGCAGGAAGATACTTGGAAATCCAAGCCATCTGACTGTTCAGATAAGCTTGTCAACAGGCAGCAGCACCTGATCCCTGGAAGGAAGTCTGGCAGGTATGATACCAGGCCCAGTTCTAGAAATTAGAGAACCAGGCATGTTACCAGAATAGAGTCTCAGGAAAAGTCTAAGGCAGAACTCCAGTTAATGGACCCAGGGCAGAACCTTGGAAAGAAAGCAAAGTCCTATTACCTAAACTAAGACCAAAAGACAGGTGCTGATCTATAAGAAGAATGGCTTGATGCTGTACTTCAAAATGTGCTATGGCTGCATAAGTAACCACTACACTATCTCCCAAAGTGAAATAGAACTCTGGCCCTGGGGCTTCCCTGGTGGCGCAGTGGTTGGGAATCCGCCTGACAGTGCAGGGGACACGGGTTCGAGCCCTGGTCAGGGAGGATCCCACGTGCCGCGGAGCAGCTAGGCCCGTGCGCCACAACTACTGAAGCCCGCGTGCCACAACTGCTGAAGCCCGTGCGCTTAGAGCCCGCGCTCCACAACGGGAGAGGCCACCGCGATGAGAAGACCACGCACCGGAATGAGGAGTGGTCCCCGCTCGCCGCAGCTAGAGAAGGCCCGCGTGCAGCAACGAAGACCCAACGCGGCATGCATGCATGCATGCATAAATAGATAAATAAATAAATAAATAGATAAATAAATAAATAGATAAATAAATAAATAAATAAGAACTCTGGCCCTACCGTAGGAATCCAAATCTTTTAAAAATGCACCCGCTTCCCCGCCCCTGCAACATACACACAAAGTGCTTGATGAATGCTAAAATTTGAAGCTCGCTGCTCTAGGCTTCAGGTGATAATCAGCTTTGGCTTTGTGGAGGCCCAAACTAATAGGAAGCAACGGAAAGGCCCTTGTTGAGGGTGGTAGATATAAGGACCAAGGTAGGCCTAACACACAATATCACCCAGTTTAAAGTCCTGGTCTCTTAAGAGTTGGAAAGCTTTTGAAGGCCTTCTTTTGCTATCTTCCAAGCAACCCAGAAATCCCTTCCCTCACACACCCTCAAGGGGAGGTAGTGTATAACAATGGCTAGCAGGCAGGCTCTGGAGTCAGGCCTTCTAGGGTTGAATCCCATCTCTGCTACTTATTAGTTGTTGACATTGCCCCTGCTTTTTAACTTCTCTAGGCCTCAATTTCCTATCTGAGTACAAAAATAGAAGTAACAGTAGTTCCCATCTCAAAGAGTTGATATCAAGATAAAACGACCCAGAGTAAATGCCCAGTAAATGTTGATCATTACTATTACCCTACCACTGCTTAAATGCTTCCAGTGACAGGGATCTTGCTATTCCCCAAAGCAAAAGGCCAGGTTTGCAGTTAAAATTCTCCAAAAACTTTACATCTGAAGCTCCAGTGCAACACACAACTAGATAACCAAATGTTAGCTCCATTATTTCTCCATTGACTCTGATTGGTTTGGACCAAATACCAAAATACAAAAGGCAAGGGAAAAGAAAATACACTGGCCTGCTTGTTCTCTAGTTTTTGGATAGAGGTATCCTCTACTTTGCAATGAAAGACAAAACAAAAAACACTTTCTAAATAGTCTTCCTGTGTCCCAACAACTTCCAGTCCTACCACAGATTTTTTTTTTCCAAAGCACTGTAAGAATATATTCCTCATACTTGTATGAAATACCTTTCAAAAGTGCACAAAATGCGCTTTATTTGGCAAAGAACTGCAGTTGTGCTAAATTTTATTGAGTTTTATGACCATTAAAAAAAAAAAAAGAACATGAAAAACATTCATTCACTGACAGAGCAGACTGGGACAACTGTTAAAGAAAGAATAGAAACACCAAAAGATTCTATCCTGGCTAGTAGTAGGCACCATTGTAAGAACATGGAATGCCATGAGCTATTTCTTCTTTAAAGCCTTGGTCTTGCTAGAACTTTAAATTGTTGCTAAATGACCCAAAGTATGGCAACCAACGTTAAATACACTTTGGTCCACGTGCTTTGTTCAGAAAAGCCTGGAATGTTGGAAGCATTCACAGTCAATGGACACCTCTCCAGTATAACCTGTTTCAAAGATCCCTCTGACTAAGTATCAATCCTGGACTTATTTCCACCCACCACTTAGCGTATTATCAAGTGTCTCTTCCATGGCCCAGCCACTCTGACTAACAAAAACTCTTTTTTTTAAATTGACCTAAACAAGACACCCAGACAAGTAAGTCTGCTAAAATACATGAATGCAGAGTGTATCTACAACGCACTCCAAAGGAAAAATAATCCACCTTTGAAGTAGCTATTATGGATTACCTGAACTACTCCCCTTTCATTAACCTGAGGGAGATTTACTGCATTCAAGCAAGTGGATCTGAGGGTTACCAGCATTAGCTATATTAAGAGAGATAAAACATTCTGAGTATAGAAGTTTACAAACTCATTTCTAATTAATTTAAAAAAGATGAAAAAGATGTCCATACTGCCTCCGTATCTGGGCTTCAATATCTCTTCTGAGGTGATTTATTTAAAATGCATCCTGGGATTCCATGAATTGGGACTACAGTTCTGTTACATTCGTTCTATCTAATGGTGCATAACGAGGAAATAATTGTCACAAAGGAATAAACTCTGAAAAATCTTCATTTACTTCAAGCCCATACCTACTACAATACTATTTTGATTTAAAGAAAGGGTGAGTCCTGATTTATGGGGTTTTTACACAAAACTGTACATGTGTTAGACTTCATAAACTTGTATACCAACAGGGGGAAAAAAGCCAATTTTCTGTGTAAAAAAATTTTTTTTAACATTTTTTAACAGAATGATACAGGGATTGGGGGGAGGGAATGTATATAAGGAAGATTTATAAGTTCCAGACAATTGATCACTTATTTTGAGCAACTAAGCTGAAGCACTGTTCTCAAAAGAACTTACAACATACAGTGAAAATGGTTTAAATAGGATGTGATGTCAATAACAGACATATGCAATAACTCAGGGGTCCCCAACCCCGGGGCCAAGGACCTCTACCGGTCCGTGGCCTGTTAGGAACCGGGCCGCACAGCAGGAGGTGAGAGGAGGGTCAGCCAGTGAAGTTTCATCTGCTGCCCCCATCGCTCTGCATTACCGCCTGAGCCATCCTCCCACCCCCGCACCCTGCCCCGGTCCGTGGAAAAACTGTCTTCCACGAAACCAGTCCCTGGGTCCAAAAAGGTTGGGGATGGCTGCAGTAACTGACTAAGTTTAAATATTCATTGGAAGCTGTCAACCCATCTTTAATTAAGAATATACTTCAGCTCCTGTAGTGTTCACATCTTGTATTATAATTTCCCTAACACTTGCTGAGCACCAATTATTTACCAGTCTCCGTACTCTGGAGTGTCAAGAATTGGGACTAAACTGTAATTTTTTAATTTATTTTTTGATCTCTCAAAACTTGTTCATAGTAGGCCTCAATAAATGCTTATTGAATTTAGTCTGATTATTTGTAGAGCTTTGTACATTTTACTTCAATGACTTTCTAAGGTCGAATAACTAACTACATGCTGCTCTGGCTCAAATCAGAACCCCTATGAACAAGCCAGGCACCCATGCAACAGTGTGGTGAGGGGTGATGGTGTGGTAACTCAAGGCAGAAGTGGTAAAAGGCACAGGCAACAGGAAGGAAGAAAGGGATATGACTATAAACAAAAAAAAGAGTCAACAGGACTTTGTGGCCAGTTGGAAACTGCAAATAGAACCAGACAAGATTTGCACTTGTATTTCCAAATCTCAGGTGAAAATTTAGTTTTTAATTTAGTTTCTAGCAATATTTACTAACTTTTTAAATTTTTTAAAAATACCTAGGATCCCCACCTCTTCCCAAGCCCCAAAGAACATGATTTGCTGAACTATAAGCTCTTCAGGGCAGGGATTATGCCATAGTTATTTCTGTATTCCAAACTCTCAGATCAATGTACATAGTGTTTATAAATGTTTTTTGAACGAATAATTTGTTCCTCCCCTTATCTTTTCTGTCTCCATTTTTTTCTTTTATCTGTCTCTCTCTCTGTTTCGGTGTGCATGTCGATATGTTTGTCTCCAATTTTCTCTTCATGTCTATTCATCACAGTCCCCTCCCTCCTCTCCTCCCCTTTCCTCCATCCCTTCCATTACTGAACATAATAGAACTAAGGTATACTTGTTTCATTTATTGAATTGGAACTGATGGTCTCTGTTTTTAAGTTTATTTAACTAAATCATTTTAAATTTCCCTTAAATTTGTTTTTTACTCATTTTATTATTTTTTAATTTGGCTCTGGAAGGAAAAACAGTCACTCTTGTTCTAAAAGGAAAAAAAAGAGGTCTAACAGATTTTTGTGTATTTTAATCTTGAAAATATTGTGAAAGAGTAAAAAAGCCTAACACTAATCAGAAGAAAAAGTAAATGAATATAAAAAACCAAAAGCTCCCGAATTTTAATCAGATATCTAAAATGGTTATGGGGGAGGGGAGTGAACGTTTAAAAGTTCAACATGTACTTTTATTCCATTATCCAAATCTCTAGAATGTAGTTGAAAATGTTACAATGGACATCTTTCTGCACTGAATACCTTATTTTTAAGTCCACTTATTTCTAATTTACTTATTTTTAAATGTTTAAACTTTGTGATATGTTGTATTTGTAAGCAGAAGAAAAATTACCCTTTTTCCTTTTAAGTACTTGATTGTGTACTGTTTGTAATCACTGAAGGTAAAGGAGCTTTTCAATCTCTTAGTTATAAAGCAGCAATTTTCTTTCAACTTCTCTTACACCTTCCCAGCTATCACTCACCCCAACTTCCAAATCACTCAGCAAAAAATAAAATCCAAGAATTTAAAGCAGTGAAAGAGATGACACCTCTTCTCATAATATTTAAATTCTTCTTTCCTCTGTGAAATAGTATTACACCCCCTACACACATAAAATGTTATTTCTGATAAGTTAATAGTAACATCTACTTAAAAGGAACAATTTGGATACCCATATCTCAATTTTGTATAAATGTAATTTTTATCAACAGAAGCCAACCAAAAGGTGACTTTAAGAATAATGATATTAAAATACCAGATATTGTGGGCACCAAAAACCTGTAACTTTCTTTGAATTTTTTTCTCAAGGAACCCACATCTCTTACTAACATAAGGAAATAACCATAATAAGCTTGTAATTAAACTTGTGCACTGAGGACCGTTCTCCCAATTCAGACCAGCAATATGGATGTCACGGTAAAAGAGTCTCACTACATTCAAGAAAAACAAAGGACACATAGGGCGAGTAGTCACAGGGCAACCGCGGCCCCCAAGACACCAGGCAGTTAGGCTTAGACACAGAAAAGCCACACGAAGCCATCCTCCTGCCTGACAGGGAGATCTGAGGGCAGCCCCCCTGCAAAAGCCTGTCCTGGCCAGAAAGGCTGGAGAAGACATCCAGCACAGGCACAGCCCACACTGTTCCAAGTCAAATTAGAAGTTAGGAAGACCCAGGTTCTGCGAAAATAAAAATACTGTGTGTGTGTGTGTGCACCCGTGCGCACCTTCCCCGGGCAGGGAAGACCAAAAAAGATGCACAAACCAACTAGGTAGAAACAGCGGTGCACCCACACCTCTCGTCCCACGCCTGATCGGAAGCGCGGGAGGGCGAGCCGACGTCGGTTCAGGCTGTTTGGGGGGGGTGGGGGGGAACCGGTCCACACCAACCCAGGCGAGCTGCAGAGGATTCAGCCCCTGCCAGGGAGCAGAAGCACAGAGGGCTCCTTCCGGAAGGGTGGAGATGCAGAGACGCACCCCCAGCGCCCCACCTGCCCGGGCGCACGGGACAGAGCGCACGGCGGAGGCAGGGGTCCCGGGACCCGCAGCGCCGCCACGCACACCCCTCACCTGGCAGAAGCACCTCTGCGCCGCCGTCTCCGGGGTCTGCTGCCCGCCGTGGCCCGAGCCCAGCAGCCCCACGGCGCCCAGGAAGCCGATCAGGAAGCCCCAGCGGTGGTCCATAGCCGCTCCGGCCGCTCGTCGCGCCGCGCCTCGGAATCCCCAGCGATCGGGAGCAGGCCGTGAGTCCGCAGATGAAGCCCGCGCGGGCCTGCCCCCGGCCGCGCCTCACCTCCCGGCCGCCTCCGAGGCCCGCCCTCGGCTCTCCCGCCTCTCAGAAGCCGCCACCTCCCGGTGCAGCCTGCGGACGTGCCGGGGACCCCGCGCTGGCAGTCCGGGGCCTGAGGCCCTCTTCCTTCCCCACGCGTGAGGCTGACGCACCAAACCGCTTCCCGGCTCGGCCCCTCCCGGCGCGCCGCGCCCGCCCCCGGCTCCGGCCCCTTTAACGCCCGGGGCCCGGAGACTGGAGCGGGCTGTCTGCCCCCAGCCCCGCGTGGGAGTCGGGGTCCTTCCCGCTCCGAGAGCCGAGCCGGAGCGAAAGCTGGAGGGGTCTGTGTCTTCCGGCAGAGTCCCGCCCCAGCCTGCTCACTCCCAGCCAATCCTTCCGTATCTCAGTGCGAGGAAATCAAACTGTGAATTACGTGTCCACAGTGGCCCTGGCTGAGTCCTAAGGCTGAAAAGGATATTCGTGATCATCTAGACCAGGGCTGCATATCTAATCTAGATTTTCTAGTAGTCACATCAAAAGAGCAAAAAGAAACAGGTGAAGTTAATTTTAATAGTAGATTTTATTGAAACCATTATGTGCAAAATATTTCAAAATATACTCAATAGTAGATGATTCATAAAATATTTTACATTTTTTATTTTTAGCTTTGAAATCTGATGTGTATTTTTTACGAACTAGCCACATTTCATAGTCAAATGTGGCCAGTGGCTACTGTGGACAGAGGGGGAGATTACTGTTTATTTTATAGGAGGAAACAGGCCCAGAGAGGTGAGGCGATGTGAGCTAGGAATGGGAGCTGGGCAGTGAGAGAGCCAGGTCCTCTGATCCCAGCTGTGGGACTGGTCCATCAGCTTTTTTTTTTTTTTTTAAGGATAAATTTTCAAGGTGAAACTGGAAAACATTCCAACATCTTACACATTACATTAAAAGTTAAAATATTTCTATTTATTCTTTTGGTAAACCTTTTCCTGTTTGTTTCTGCTTTTGTTTTTTCTTAAAAAGCCATCACTTATTGATGTAACTCTAGGATATGGTAGGCCTCAAATAGATATTATACTCCTATTTTCTAGCTGAGAAGAATAGGCATAGAATTTATATACGTTATTTAAAATCACTTGGTATGGTAGGGGTGAGACTCAAACCCTATGCTCTGTCCATCACTGCCAAGTGAATTGACATGTAATTAAAAAGTCACCAATCATCTGACATCCTGGTGGGCCAGGGAAGCTCTGATCTTAATATCTACAAAATGCAATGTGTGCATATTAATACAATCTCTCGCTTTACCCCGAAAGTTACTTTTTCACTATACTGTGTATGGGTTCTACTTATCCTTCTAGGGCCAGACCCAGCTCACTCAATCCCTCATCATGAGTCTTCCTGGTTTCCTCTTCACCCAGTTCCACTGGGTGGAACTTACACTCTGCCAGACTGAGCTTGGCATTAGAGATATAAAGACGTATAAAACCCAGTCCCTGCATGTGGATGGACACCCCATGGAATTTAGTATGTAATCTTTTATGACAGTTCTACTTTATGTTTCTACCACTGAACTGTAATTTCTTTTAACTCCTTAAGCAGGGATTATGTCTCAAACATGCCTGTGACTCCCAGAAATCTTTGCACATGTTTGTAAAATGAATGAATATATTCCATATGGCCACAGTATTGATATCTGAAGATTAAGCTATCAAAAATGAGAGACACAGTATGAAAAGGGGGAAACTAAATGAATAAAGACTAAAATTGCAGAAAGAAGCAATCTGAACATCATCAGCTCTGGATTTCACTCTGATGCAATAGCCCGTAATTTGGGAGAATTTTAAAACATCAGTATTCCCAGGATGAAGGCTCTAGTCCATAAGATTCAAATTCTTGCCCAGAATAAATTTCTAGCAAACTTAAAATCAGAAACAATCAACATATAAGACAATTTTTAAAAAATTTATTGTCTTTTTTTCCCCAGCCTTATTGAAGTATAACTGACAAATAAAATTGTCAGATATTTAAAGTGTATATCTAACTGATTTGACATACATATACATTGTGAAAGGATTCTCCCCATCAAGTTAACCCATCTATCAATCATCTTACATATTTACCCTTTTCCCCTCCCTTGGTGAGAACATTTAAGTTCAACTCTCTCAGAAAATATCAATGATACAATACAGTGTTATCAACTATGGTCACCATGTTACACACTAGATTCTCAGAACTTATTCATCTTATAGCTGAAAGTCTGTACCCTTTTACCAACCTCTCCCTGCTTTCCCAACCCCCTTGCCCCTGGCAACCATTTATCTACTCTCTGTTTCTATGAGTTTGATTTTTTTATTATTATTCCACATATAAGTGATGCCATGCAGTATTTGTCTTGTCTGACTTATTTCACTTAGCATAGTGCCCTCAAGCCCCATCCATGTTGTAGCAAATGGCAGGATTTCCTTTCTCATGCTGAATAATAGTCTATTGTATATGTATACGACATCTTCATTATCCATTTATCTGCTGACAGACACTTAGGTTGTTTCTATGCTTTGGCAATTGCGAATAATGCTGGATGGACGTGGAAGTACAGATATCCGGGTATATACCCAGAAGTGAGATTGCTGGATCTTACTTTATTGTCTTGAAAATTATAATTTTTCCTATTAGATTTGTAAGTGATTTTAGAATGTGTAAAATACAGTTTTATACATATTGTATAAATATTACTGACATTTCCCTGAGAACCCTTTGAGTTGGTCCTTTGTGTGAGTTCATTTCTTCAACTCTGCGTCCTCTGGCACCATCTTGCCTATGTTAAGGCCATGAAATAACTGATTAGTTATCAAATAACTATTTAAGGAGCATCCACAGGGTACATAGTTCAACCTTGGATTTCTGAAACTACAGCCTCCCATATATTGTAACTTTGCTAAACAATAGTAAATTTTTTAGAGATGAACAAGGCCACCGTCTTGTTAATCTAATACTAGTGATCATAACAATAACATGACTTAGATTTAATGTACACAGCATTTCTTGATGGAATTCTGTTTACTCTGCAAATAACAGCTATTATTATTTTTTTAATGACCAAAGCAGGAAATGGCTTGAGTCCAATTTCTCAAAATGGGATTTCTGTGGGAAACTTCTCAGTACATGAACATTTGCTGACGTTGAATTGACTAGAAGGAAATGATTAAGGAAAAAATGTGATCAAGGAAAAGGATTATTATGACACACAAGAGGAAGAAAGGCTAAGTAAAAACCTAAAGGTCTGGTTCTGATATTTGATTAGATCTATGTAATATTTACTGAATGTAAGTGTGCACATGCTGTATTGCTAGACTTTTCTTTTGAGCTGCTTGAGATCATCTGAGTTGGGGAGACCTGCCACCTAAGTTCTGTCATCACCTTCTTCACCTCAGGTTCCTGAAAGAATGAACTATAAATAGTAACTGACTTCACTTCCTAACTTCGGGTTCATACCTTAGCCCAATGTGCAGTCTGGTTGCCAACTCCACTCTCTTACTCTTCTTTACCTGACCTTCTTATTGCCAAATCTAATTGCCATTTTTCATTGAAATCATAACATCTCTGCTGCATTTTGACAAAGCAGATTCCTTCTTTCTTTGATTCAATTTCCTATGCACTGAACATTCCAGATCCTCCTCATAGTTCTCTGATATTATTTAACTGTCTCCTTCATGGGCTTTCCCTGAGCCCTCCTCTAAGATGTGAGTGTTCCCCAGTATTCTATCCTTTCTTCAGTGCTTTTCCTCATCTGTACTCTCCCCTGGAGAAACGTGCCCAATCTCATGATTTTAAATATTTCCTTTATGCTAATGACTCCCAAATCTATTTTTCCAGTTCAGATCTCTCCCTTGAGCTTCAAAATCCAACTGCCTATTGGACACAGCCATCTGGTTTTCTCAGCAATGTTTGATCACATTACCATACATATCTAGACAGCTAGAAATCAGAAAACCATCCTCAGTTTCCCCCTCTCTTTCACCTTCCATAACCTATTCTGTCCTGCCAGTTCTGTCATCAATTTATTTCCTCCTCTCCATCTTTATGACCAAGGACTAGTTTCAGCCCTGATTGTTGCTCACCTGATTTATTACCATATTTCCTTAACTGATTACCCAACTTCTAGGCCTGTACCCCTCAAAAAACAGTCTTCCCTGCTAGCCTGGTTTCTCAAAAATGTAAATCACACTTCTGTCTAAAATCTGTGATGCTCCTGATCTGATGCTTCTGAATAATTAAATTCAAGATTCTCAGCACGACATTCAAGGTCCCCATCTATTTCTCCAACTTCACTTCCAACACCTCTCTTCCTTATAGTTAGTGAACTGCTAACTATTCCTCCATAGAGACCTTGTTTCCAGCTTCCACTGTTAGAAGTACTGATGAAATCTTCTAGATAGTGAAATAAAAAGACAAAAAGGCAGAAACAGATGAGAAGAGATAGAAAAAAAAATAGAGGATTAATTCAAGGAGAACAGTCTGACTAATAAGAGTACCACTTAGAGAGGACATGCAAACATAGGAAATAATCTTAGAAGTAATTCAAGAAAATAGCCAAAATGGAGGGATGGCTATCTAGATTCACTGGGCATACTAAATGCCCAGTCTGTGGATGGAAAATGCCCCTAACAGAGATAAAAATTTCAAAAAGAAGAAAGAAATCTCGGTTCCTGACAAAGAATTGAGAATCAGAAGGGCACTACAGAAGCACTGGAAGCTACAGGACAATGGAGCAAGGCCTTCAAAATTCTGAGAATTCTATAGCCAGCCAAACTATTAATCAAGTATGAGAGTAGAATTAAGATATTGTTAGATACAAAGAATAATGCACATCTTTAAATCCTTTCTAGGAAAAGTCACTGAAAGGATATGATCCAACCAAACAAAGGAGTAAAACAAAAAAGAGGAGACCTGGGTATCAGGAAAGAGAAGATAGTACACAAGAGAGGAGCTAGGGAAGTTCTAGAAGGGAGTTATGCAGCATCCCTACAGAACTCAGATTAGAGGAAGAAGATGGAGGCCTCCAGTAGGGGTGTCTCTATTTAAAATTGGGACTGGAGGGATACCTGATGTGACTTTCTGAAAAACACTATTCAGAGGAATTTTACAATTGTGTTGTAAATTTGGGAAGAAAAAGTGATTTTAAAAAAATAGCTAAGCAGGGCTTCCCTGGTGGCACAGTGGCTGAGAATCCGCCTGCCAATGCAGGGGACACGGGTTCGAGCCCTGCTCTGGGAAGATCCCACATGCCGCGGAGCAACTGGGCCCGTGAGCCACAACTACTGAGCCTGCGCGTCTGGAGCCTGTGCTCCGCAACAAAAGAGGCCGCGATAGTGAGAGGCCCGCGCACCGCGATGAAGAGTGGCCCCCGCTTGCCGCAACTAGAGAAAGCCCTCGCACAGAAACGAAGACCCAACACAGCCATAAATAAATAAATAAATAAATAAAACCAAAGAGCAATAATTAAAGTCATCATTATATACTAGGTATAAGACAATGCACTGTTTAAAAAAAAAAAATAGCTAAGCATATTTTTTAAATGAGGCAGCTTTTAATTATAGGAAGTTCAAAACAGCTTTACAATAAAGCAAATGTAACTATAGTATGTTGCTTGCCTTGCATAGCCCCACAATAAGACAAATGCTGGAAAGTGATTTAACCAAAACTTGTATATATTGTATATGGGGGGGGTGGAGGTAGGGAAAGTGGGAATCTGGAATAATATAAAGGTGCTGAATCTTTATCTTTCTTATTAGGAAGTCAAAAGATAAATCCTAAAATTGATCTAACAAGAAATAGCAGCATAAGCATATTAGTTAGAAATGTGGAGGTAAATACAAAAAAAAACGAGTTAAAGAATTGGAGGGGCTTCCCTGGTGGCTCAGTGGTTAAGAATCCGCCTGCCAATGCAGGGGACACGGGTTTGAACCCTGGCCAGGGAAGATCCCACATGCTGCAGAGCAACTAAGCCCGTGCGCCACAACTACTGAGCCTGTGCTCTAGAGCCCGCGAGCCACAACTACTGAGCCCATGTGCCGCAATTACTGAAGCCCACGCACCTAGAGCCCTGCACCGCAACAAGAGAAGCCACCGCAATGAGAAGCCCGCGCACCGCAACAAAGAGTAGCCCCCACTCACCACAACTAGAGAAAGCCCGTGCACAGCAACGAAGACCCAACGCAGCCAAACATTAAAATTTTAAAAAAAATTAATAAAAAAAAAATTGGATAGTGGGTCTCAGGGATAGAATAGGGTGGGGCAGTAGACTCCTCTTTTTCAATCTAAGCCTTGTAGTACTAAAAAAAAAATCTTTATGTATTACTTTGATTAAAGAAGAGTATTTCCCAGAAGCTAGGAATTCTAACTTCTATTCCTACATCAACATCTTGCTGCTCAGCCATAGACACATTCAATTAAGTGCATTCTGATAAGTATTTGGGGGTAGATATTTGGAATGACAAATTTCTAAAAACTCCAGTGTTATAGCTGATGTGTAAGCAAAAGTAGTTGCTACTTGCCTATCTGGTACTGTTTCCCAATTCTCTCTAGAAAAATATCAGTTCCTGTTGTATTAGTTATCCGTCACCATGTAACAAATGACCACAAACTTAGTGGCTTAAAACAACAAACATTTTTTTTTTAATCTATCTCCTTTTTTTAAACTTGTTCAATATGCTTTTTTTTTTTTTAATTTATTTATTTTATTTATTTTTGGCTGTGTTGGGTCTTCGTTTCTGTGCGAGGGCTTTCTCTAGTTGCGGCGAGCGGGGGCCACTCTTCATCGCGGTGCGCGGGCCTCTCACTGTCGCGGCCTCTCTTGTTGCGGAGCACAGGCTCCAGACGCACAGACTCAGTAGTTGTGGCTCACGGGCCTAGCTGCTCCGCCGCATGTGGGATCTTCCCAGAGCAGGGCTCGAACCCGTGTCCCCTGCATTGGCAGGCAGATTCTCAACCACTGTGCCACCAGGGAAGCCCAACAAACATTTATTATCTCAAGTTTTTGTGGGCCAGCAGTTCAGGAACAGCTGAACTGGGTTGCGTGACTCAGTCTCTCATGATGTTGCAATTAAGACTAGAGCTTCAGTTATCTGAAGGCTTGCCTAGGGTTGGAGGCTCTGCTTCGAAAATGGCTCACTCACGTGGCTGTTGGCAGGAGGCCTCAGTTCCTTGCTGGCTGTTCCTTTCTGTGTGGGTCTCTCCACAGATCTGTCGATGTGTCCTCTTGGCATGACAACTGGCTTGCCCCAGAGGGAGTGATCCAAGGGAGAGTAAGGAGGAAACCCCAATGTCTTTCACGACCTAGGCTCAATGGTCGTCTACTGTCACTTCCACTTTATTCTATTTGTCCAGAACAAGTCGCTAGATCCAGGGGAGGGAAATTAGGCTCCACTTCTTGAAATGGGAAGTATCATAGAATTTGTGTACATATTTTAAAACCACAACACCCATCAATGCTACATTATACGTTAGTAGGTTAGGAGACTATACTTAAAAATGATTTTTTGAAGATCTAAATACATCTCATCACTGTTTGTTATGACATCACTTTTAATGACCCCTCCTTCCAAAACTAAGATATACCCTACCTTGTCACCTCACTTCTTCTCTATTCTACAATATTTTAAGTTCCTTGAGAACTGATGACATTTCTTAGTCTTTTTGTATCTCTGCTTACCTATCATAGGGTCTAACATATTCACAAATTCATCCAATAGTATATATATATATCCATGTTCTAGGGATACAATACTGAGAAAGAAATATAGTCCTTGTTTTCCTGGAGCTTATAGTCTACTGGGGGAAAAGACACATTTAATTGCATTTAAACATTTAAGAACACTTATGAATGTATAATTACAAATTAAGCTACATTTTCTGATGGACAGGGATACAGTCTTAGAGGTGCATATAAAAAGGAACAGGACTGTTCTGTTGCAGGCATACCGAAGACAGACAGGAGGGTCAACTGAAGTTGGAATTTTGCCAGATGGGTGACAGAAGACGAATAAGAGTCAAGGGAGTTTAAAATATTGGTGTGTTATGTTGAAATAACACACTAGTATGTGCTTATAAATATTTATTGAATTGAATCAAACTGAGCTATATATATATATTTTTTTTCTTTGCCCCATCCTCTCTTCTTTACTTCTTGATGTCAGAGGTGATATACTCTTGGTATAGTTTGACCAGAATAGTTGCAGCTGAGTGGGAGAAGGGACTAACCCTGCTCAATCCACCTTCCTTGTTTATTGTCTAACTGCAATTACCAGTTATATTTAGAAAAAACAGAATAGAATATTCACACAATATCCATAAGATTTTTTCCTGATAAATTTGAAGGCATCTTTTAATTTCCTAATAATTTTTTTTGTAATTTAATTCACTTAAATTTGCAATTTATATGTATACATAAGATATACCTATTTAAACTCAAACATCCAGGGCCACTGGATAAGATGAGATCAAATGGAGTCTGGGGAATGTGACTGATTCTTTTGGAACAGCAATAAATTCTCCCTAGGAGTAGTGCTGGCAAGAGGTACAGCAATGTGGACCTGTCCCGCAAAAACTGAGGTCATTACTACCCTTAAAATAAATAATTTAAAATAACACTACTGAATGCTTACTATGTGCCAGATGTTGTGTTGATAGCTTACAAGCACACTATGTTAATACTCATGACATCCCTATGAGATAGGTACAAATATTATGCTCATTCTACAGAGATTTTGAGAGATTAATTTGTCCAAAAGCACAGAAAGAAGGCATCTTTATCTTGTGCCCCTCATCTCTACAACCCGCCCCCTTCTGGGCTCATTGGCCTTCTTTCTGTTCCAAGAAATGAGCCAAGCCCCTTTTCACCTTAAGATCTTTGCATTTGCTGTTTCCTCTGTTTGGAAGGTTTTTCTCCAGTTTGTTGCATGTCTGGCTCCTTATCTCAGATATCTGTCCTAAATTAGTTCTCCTCACCTTACTCTATAACACCACCATGTTTTATTTTCATTATAGTATAGTATTTATTACACTTTGAAATTACTTTTTTATCTTCCCACCAGATCGAACCCTTAGTACCTCATTCACTGAGTGAATAAATGAATAAATAGCCTACTCCTTCTGTACCTGGAGATCCTGGATAGTATTGGGTTATACCAGTAGGCTATCTGTGTTATACCGATAAGCCATCAGAGCTCTTTAGAGAGATATGTATATATTCCCTATTTCATTCTCATCTTGGTTTATTACAACGTCTTTTGTGGTTCCAGAACAGCAGTGACTTAAAAATACCAAGGCCTCTCAGGGGACAGCGCCCTTGCTCTACCCAGGCTGACCTGCAGGGGATGGTGTATCCGGAGGTCTCCTTCGGTGCACGCCAGCGCCCTAGTGCAGAGAGACGCAGACGTTGGAGAAGTGGAGTACAGAGGCGGGGCAAACCGGAAGGGGCGGTGTCCTCCGCGAACCCGCCCCTCCAGGGAGGCTCTCCTGTCTCGCCCCGCCCCTTCCCCCGCCCGGGCGGCCATGGCCATTCCCGGCATCCCCTATGAGCGGCGGCTTCTCATCATGGCGGACCCTAGAGATAAGGCGCTTCAGGACTACCGCAAGAAGCTGCTGGAGCACAAGGAGATCGACGGCCGTCTCAAGGAGTGTGAGTGCACCTTTCTTTCCACATAATCTCGTGCCTGGACCCGCTCCTGTCTGTGACAAAGCGGAGGCCTTTGGCCGAGCTCGGCAACCGAGCCCCGAGGAGAGAAGGCCTCAGTCCGGAGACAAGGCGCTTTGTCATCCCCGGCTATAGCTTCGGAAGCCGAGCCTCTTCGGGCGTGGAAATGGCCCAGTCTGGTCCAGGTGACAGAGAGAACATCCCCAGTTCTGAGATGGAATTGGAAGATGACCAGAGGGGAGTGGGGAAGAAGTGGGTCAGGGATGTTTCCAGGTTGAAGTGCAAGGAGTGCAGTGTTGGTGGAGTCCCGGGACCCGGAGGCGGAAAGAGACTTGAGTCAAAGAAGCTCAAGCAAGAGACGAGACTCGGGTAGTTGGCTTGTTAGTGGAATGGAAAGCCGAACGCGGAGTTTAAGAGAGAAGGGGTCCATCGGTCAATCATAGTCGTCTTCTTTGCTCGTGTTTTGAATTACTCTGCAAGGCACACAATTTTCCCTTACTCCTGAACCAAAAGAGTACTTATAATTTTTCTTAGTGCACCGTCACTGACAAACCTGAATGGTTTAAATAATGAAGGAAGACCTTAACTGTATAATTCTGTGGCACTTTATTTAGCTTAGAAAGCCAAAGAGTAACAGTTCATGTGGGTAGGTGAAGTGAGGAAGGGTCTAACTCTTTTATCATTCGGGTTTGTAATCTCAAATCCGGAAGTGTCAGAATGTCAATATCTGTTACGAATGTAACCTAATATGTGCTCAAACAAGTAAGTATTGCCGATCAAGAAAATAAAAACATGGTGCTTTCTCTGTAACATTTCGTTTTTAAACATGTCATCTACAAACGGCATTATTTTTTTTTTGTGGTTTGATATAGTGGATATAAAATACACGTAAAGTGAAATAGACTTAAATAAACTTAAATAAAGTGAGACTTAGTGACTTAAACTCGCTAAGATTATTTAGTTTAAAATGTTCAAATTATATTTTTCAGTAAGGGAACAATTAAAAGAACTTACCAAGCAGTATGAAAAGTCTGAAAATGATCTGAAGGCCCTACAAAGTGTTGGGCAGGTATGTAATGGAGTTTGGGGTGTAGAGGGTGATGGTGATTTGTTTTTTTAGCTCTTGGCAAAAAGTAATGCTTTTTTTTCTTTCTTTCTTTCTTAGATTGTGGGTGAAGTACTTAAGCAATTAACTGAAGAAAAATGTAAGTGTATTAGATTGTTAGTAAAGAAAAAAAGAGCAGACTCCCCTCCCTCCCACCACCAACTTTTGAAATGCTTATTATTTTAATGACTGTAATGAAGGTAGATGATATTCTTGCATAGACTAAGTTGTCTTTCAACTCTTGTCTTTTGGAGAACAGAAATAAAACTCAATCTGCCATCAATGTGGGTGTATTTATTTTTTACTTTCTATTTTTCAATTTGTTTTTTCATTTTCTTCCTCTAGTCATTGTTAAAGCTACAAATGGACCAAGATATGTTGTGGGTTGTCGTCGACAGGTAACATTTTACATTTCTATAGTGCTTTATAGTTGACAAAAGCGCTTTCATATAAGGTATTTAATTCTCAAGGTAAGCAGGTCAGGCATTATGCCCATAACTCCCAAAGGTGACTTGTTCAGGTATAGCTAATTATTAGCAAAGCCTGAACTCAAACCATGGGTTTGACTCCCGGTAGTCTCTCCTTTTCTGCTCTATTGCATTGCCTCAGTCAGCTCTGCACACTGAGAAATCAAAGAATTTTAGAAGTGAAAAAAATCTCAGATTATTTTATTTTAGTGTCTTTTTTGAAGAGGACTTAAAAGTATTAGACCTTATAAATTATATTTTATATTTAAACATTCAAAAATATTACTTATAGACTTTACTATAGGCTAAATTGATTTTGTATGAGTTCATTTAAATTAGAATCGGCAAATTGAAATAACTCCAGATTTTATCTTGCAGTCATCAAAAAACGCCGACAAATGGCTTTGGATCATTTAGTAGCCTCTGAAGCCAATTTATTTACTACCCTATTCTTTAGGAAGTGTCTTTAGCGAATTCTTATAAACTCATTGGAAGAGCTTTCTAAACTGAGTATTTGTTATGTCAGGTTCAGGTTTTAAAACATTGATATGACATGGCTATAGAATTGAATTTTTCCTAGGGACTAAATTCAGTCTTAAGATTTTGCCTAGCATATAAGTGGGATGACATTTTCTAAATCAAAATTTCAGATGCCTAATCCGACAGAGGATATTTATGTCCCTTTCAGGGCCCTCTGGATGCCAAAAGTTGACATTTCTTAGATATTTTGTGGTTGTATAAGGGGCAAGAGAGTATTTGAAAACTGGAAAATATTAGAAAAGCCAGAGTATATATTCCCTATAGATGTAAATGTTGAAATAACTTCATATTCATCTCTATTTAAGCTCTTTTTCAGGTACAGTGGTCCCTCGTTATCCGTGGGGGATATGTTCCAAGACCGCCAGTGGATGCCTGAAACCTGGGCATATACCAAACCTTATATATGCTATGTTTTTTCCTCTACATACATACCTATGATAAAGTTTAATTTAAAAATTATGCACAGAAAGAGATTAACAAAAATAATAATAAAATAGAACAATTATAAAAAAAATATGCTGTTACAAAAGTCATGTGAATGTGGTCTCTCTCAAAATATCTTGTACAAATTTAATGCCTTTTCCATCTTAACTCAGCACTTGTCATGCACTGTTGCTGTAACTTTTGCAGTTTGAGGCGTGACAGCAAAACTAGCACAGGTTTCTTTTTTCTTCTTCACAATTGCATGGATAGAAGATTTGTTCTTACTGTAGATTATAGCAACCTCAGCATATGATTTTTATTTCCTTATTAAGTCGAGAACTTTCCCCGCTTCATTAGGAAGCGGTCTGTGGCTTCTCTTTGCCATATCTGAATGGCCAGCATCACTACAATTGTGCTTTGGGGCCATTCTTAAGTAAAATAAGGATTATTTGACCGCAAGTACTTAAATCAGCAAGACAGTGGATCAGATAACTGAGAGGGCTACGAAGTGATAGACGGGAGGGATACACTGGACAAAGGGATGATTCACATACCGAGGACATAGCTTTCATCACGCTACTCAGAACAGCATGAAATTTAAAACTTAGGATTAGTTTATTTCTGGAATTTTTCATTTAATATTTTCAGGTAACTGAAAATGTGGATAAGGGGAGGACTACTGTACCTGGCAATTATTCTTAGTTTAATCCATTATATTAAACCTAGTATTTAGCATATCTTCACTTCATTTTAATTGGCTCTAAATCCTAAACTAAGTGCTCTTTGCAAAATCCTGTGAAAAGTGGTCAGTAATTTGTATGATTCTGAAATTGTATTGGCAAGCAGTTTATTATTTCTTTTTGCACTTTTCGAAAAAACTGAAAAATTACAGTTTTTTTGAAAAATAACTTTATTTTTGACAAGTGACAGCCTGAGTGATTTGAATCTATTTGGATAGATTCTCTCCACTTCTATCCAAATAAGTTAAATATGCCAATAAATTGTTTAGTATGATTCAACTTAATATGTACAGTAATATATTTACCATAGTGTCTGGCATGTAGCAAAGGCATGAATGAAGGTTGCTGGGGTTTTTTTGTTTGTTCTTTAGAATTTTAATAAAAAATCTCTAAGGGAAAATAGAGTGCATATCCCCCTTGTCTCCTATGATCACATAACACATTCTTCCCAAAACTATAGTTTTTAAAATAAATCTAATGGACATACCTTTAAGATGCTTTCCTTTCCTTCCCCCCCAAATGTTCATTAAGGGATTTCTGTATAAATGCTTTGGTACCAATTGCCAAAGTCACTGTACTACAGTGCCTAAATCAAAATAATGACCAAAACTATATTAAATAGTGAGCCTTTGAAAGTAAAATATTGCAGTCAATTCCTTCTTCAAAAACAAGGTTGTTGCCACCTCAGACTTTGTATATTAGTGATTTCTCATTTCACACTGAGATTGCACAAAAGGGCACTCTTTTAAGGAGCAGAAGGAAATAACTTTGAATTACTACTTTTTATAAACCCTTCCCTTGGGCATGGTGTTTATAATCTAATATAATCTAATAGTAGTGTTCTCTCTGAAGGGTAAAAATGATTATTTGGCTTCTAACTATGCTCTTGTTAGAGTGTTATTCCCCTTTTCAAGTGTTTGTGTAACACCTTTTGTTTTACACAATTAGCTTGACAAAAGTAAGCTGAAGCCAGGAACAAGAGTTGCTTTGGATATGACTACACTGACTATCATGAGGTAGGTTTCTTGTACTATTTAGTTTACATCTTATTTTCATGGAGGGAAGATTTTATCCAAAATATATGCTTCTTGAGATCCCTGAATATTTTGCCACTTTTCTGCTTCTACTAATTTCAAATTAATTTAAACATGTTTTTTAAAAAAAATAAATTTATTTATTTATTTATTTGGCTGCGTTGGGTCTTCATTGCTACGCGTGGGCTTTCTCTAGTTGCAGCGAGCGGGGGCTACTCTTCGTTGCGGTGCACGAGCTTCTCATTGCAGTGGCTTCTCTTGTAGTGGAGCACAGGCTCTAGGCACATGGGCTTCAGTAGTTGTGGCACGCAGGCTCAGTAGTTGTGGCTTGCGGTCTCCAGAGCTCAGGCTCAGTAGTTGTGGCACATGGGCTTAGTTGTTCCGCGGCATGTGAGATCTTCCCGGACCAGGGCTCGAACCCATGTCCCCCGCATTGGCAGGCAGATTCTTAACCACTGCGCCACTAGGGAAGTCCCAACATGATTTTCTAAGATCACCTACAGGTGCTTGCATAAGCAAGTCATTTATACTCTATTTGTAGGCTGAGAGAAAATACATCTTTTAAAAGAAAAATGCACACCTTATCATTACAGGTATTTGCCAAGAGAGGTGGACCCACTGGTTTACAACATGTCTCATGAGGACCCCGGGAATGTTTCTTATTCTGAGATTGGAGGGCTGTCAGAACAGATTCGGGAGTTACGAGAGGTTTGTAGTGTGTGCTTTATTCTCTGAACTTACTAAGAAGTAGTACGGGTTTTAAAATGCCTGAAGGGAGAAAGAGGATGTAAAGTCACTTTGTCCAAATAGTGTTTACTGAATATTACATATATAATATTTTTGCCAAGAGAAGAATAGCACTGAATGTCTAGCTATGAAAATTGTGGGTTTTTGTTAAATTTGGAGATAATTTGGTGTTTGAAAAATCCTGCTCTTTTTATGACAAAGAAGGAAAAAAAGCTAAGAATAATTGATGTAATCCAATGCCCATACCATCTGGTATTTTGATTATCTTAGTAGTTTAGTTGGGTCAGAGCACATTTGGATAGTGTGTGTAATGTAGTTTTTCCCATAACCTCATTGATTTCCTGTTGCCCTTAAATAGAGTAAGTTATCTGTGCCTTAAATATTTTATTTTGATAAAGCTGTTTGCTGTCATTTAAGAAAAATATTGGCTTTAGCGTGGCTTAAACTTTAAGTTCTTAGATGAAGAATCAAATCAGGGTTGCCTTGCTTCACAGCACAGATAGCTTCTTAACAATTCTCTTTTAAGCAAATTATATTGTTGTATTGATTTCATCTTAATTTAGGATGGAAATACTCAGGAATGAATTTGATTAATTGGAATGGCTTACATTATCTGATTTAAGCCCTAAACCAGTAGTTTTCAGACTTCAGCACTTTAAATTTTCTGGAACTCTTATTAAAGATACAGATTCCTAGGCCCTCTGCATGGTTTTGATGCAGTGGCTTGGGGGTGGGGCACAGGAATTAGCATTTAAACAAGCATTCCAGGTGATTATGACACCAAGTTGTTTTTTTTTTTAACCATACTTGAGGAAGCATTGGCCTAAGCATAAATAAAAGCCTATTCTTTTCACATTGTAGTTAATGAAAAGAGGAAGAACAAGTGCTTCATGAAACAGTGAAATCTTTTACAGTGATTTGCTGCATCAGCCATAGGAGCAGAATGAATCTCTCTCACACACACACAGACACACGCACACACACCAAGGACATGCAGTATCCATCTGCAGACAATTGCGAATATTAATTTCTCACAATTTTGGCGTGTCTTAATCATACCTTATGGACAGAGTTATTCAGTAGAGGTTTATCTCTCAAGTAAAGAGTTTAAACTGGGCAGTCAAATCCTCACTTTTGCTGTTCTCCACTTTTCTTTCTTTTAATCAGTTTTAGAACATTGAGAGCAGAATTTATGTTTTTTTTAAGACTACTATGACATAAGAAAATTTTATGTACCATTTCTCTTAGTGGCAGTTATATCTTACCAAAGTTCCCCATTTTATAATTATTTTTTGTTGTATTCAGATGCACAGTAGTGTAATCTTTTTGTTTTTTTGCTTAACTGATTTTTTGTAGTGTTAATTTTTTCGTTGAGGCATAATTTACCTTCAGTAAAATTCACATGTTTTTAAGTGTACAGTTCAAATGTGTTTGACAGATTATATGCCCGTGCAACCATCACTCTAAGCAAGTGTGTGGTTATTTTAACAAGTGTGTTAAATAATAAATAGTTCAAATTACCACATGCTTTTTAATTAATTAATTTAAAAAATATTTTAAGATTTTTAGGTTTAAGAGATATCTTACATCTACCTGAAGAAAAACCTCTAATATAAATGGTTTTACATAGCACTGAATTCTAGATCTATTATGAATTATGATGTATGTACGTAACTCTGCTGATAGTTTACTTAAAATATTTGAAAGTACATCAAAATCTTTACTAACTTTTTAAGAAACATGCAACTTCTTTTCTAGGTAATAGAATTACCTCTTACAAACCCAGAATTATTCCAACGTGTAGGAATAATACCTCCAAAAGGCTGTTTGTTATATGGACCACCAGGTTGGTATTAAATCATGTCTGCCCCACTGAGCGAATGAATGAATGAAGGAGTAAAAAAATGAGATGGAGATATTTAATGTGACAATTCCAGCCTTCATTCTGTTCAGAGTAAGGAAGGGATTGGGGATGTGTGTCTATTTTCTTAGTCTTGCTTAGTCCTCTTGTGCTTCGTAGGATATATATATCTAAACATGCCATGTGATTCTAAGCAATGGTCTTGTGTGGTTCACAGACCTCTGGGTGTCCCAGAGACACTTGCAGGGATTCTGCAAGGTCAAAACTTACTCTTGTAATACTCAGATGTCAACACAGTGAAAAAGAAAAAGGCAACTAACATCTGTGCTGATGGTGCAAAGCAATGAGGGTAAAGCTACTCATGCCATAGCGTGAATCAATTAAGTCAGTGGCACAAAATGGTATAGTAGTCATTGTCTTCGGGGCCACTCACATTTGCAGTATTTTTTAAAAAAAGATGT
Organism: Eubalaena glacialis; assembly: GCF_028564815.1. NCBI lineage: Eukaryota > Metazoa > Chordata > Mammalia > Artiodactyla > Balaenidae > Eubalaena > Eubalaena glacialis. The sequence goes on from NC_083717.1 coordinate 147,786,278, forward strand.
CAGTTTCACTTTAAAGTGTCCTTGCTAAAGGATTAAAAATATTAACTTTTGATCCTTGAATAATGTCTTGTATTCTGTGATGAAATGGAAAATACATATAAAGTACTTCTGTTGCATACTGAATAAGATAGATATCTCCAGGAAAAGCATTTGTGCGATTATTTGAGTTGCCTGCTGAATTAGCTGCTTTTCACGGAATGGCATTTTTACTTGGAAGGATAATTTACAGTCGATTATCAGACTGGTTATTGGTTACCTTGCACACATTTTTTTTTTTTTTTTTTTTTTTTTTAATGTTTGGCTGTGTTGGGTCTTCATTGCTGTCTGCGGGCGTTCTCTAGTTGTGGCGAGCAGGGGCTACACTTTGTTGCACTGTGCGGGCTTCTCATTGCGGTGGCTTCTCTTGTTGCAGAGCACGAGCTCTAGAGCGCAGGCTCAGTAGTTGTGGCGCACGGGTTTAGTTGCTCCGTGGCATGTGGGATCTTCCTGGACTAGGGATCAAACCCATGTCCCCTGCATTGGCAGGCGGATTCTTAAGCACTGTGCCACCAGGGAAGTCCCTGTACACATTTTTTTAAAAAAATGAATGAAGTTAGCCAATCTTGTTAAACAACTGACACCATCTGTAGCCTGTGATAAAATTTGAGCTTTCAAGCGAAAATTGAGTTTTTGAAAACTTCACGTCCGGTACTATGAGCTTGACAACTTTCCAATGTGTTTGTGAATACAAGACAGGATGAGATTGGAGATGGTATTAACAAATGTGATTTTTTAATATTATATAATGGAAAATGCCAGTATTTGGAAGATTTTCATAACCCACTGAATCAGTAGTTTCCAAATAAATACTTGATATTACAATATCATATGTAGGCAAAGGTCCACTCTGTTCAGTATAGCCCAATGTATTTGAATGTACAAGTTTCCATCGTGGTCTATTTGTAAGTTGGGTTTGATATATTTCTAAAGTTATGTATTCAGTTTGCTTAAAATAAAATTAGAAGGGATATTTTGAATAAAATTTAAAATTTTAATATTGAGAGTGGAAATGCTTTGGGATTTTAAATGATTTTAAATGCTTTTATTTAAGACTTAGCTTCCATTTTGCAAAATTTGCTATTCAAAGGATTACATTCTTAAAGGCTTTTGAAAATTTGTTTTACTTTCCATTAAATTAGGACTTCGTTTGTCATTCCTAGGTACAGGAAAAACACTCTTGGCACGAGCTGTTGCTAGCCAGTTGGATTGCAATTTCTTAAAGGTAAAGGGAAGATTCTTTTTGTAGCTGTTGAAAATAAATTTTATTTGAATTGTCCTATGTTTACCATAATGTTTTTCCTTTAATCAGGTTGTATCTAGTTCTATTGTAGACAAGTACATTGGTGAAAGTGCTCGTTTGATCCGAGAAATGTTTAATTATGCCAGGGACCATCAGCCATGCATCATTTTTATGGATGAAATAGATGCTATTGGTAAGAATAACACTTCTTAAAATTTATTTTAAACTTTTCTTGAAACTGTTAGGAATATTTTTTAACTCTAAAAGAACTTTTTCCCTCTCTTTTCACCTCTAATTGCAACTTGTGTGAAGTAGCAAAATGAATTGAATGTTACTTTAAAAAAATTCTTAAGAAAGTTTAACCACTCTTAATAAATAACCTTTAACATTGAGAAAACGATAAACATTATACCAAAATCAATTCTAATTTTGTCAGTGTAATTCTTGTTAATTTTCATCTTAATGTTTTAAACCCCAGACACTATCATTTTCATATTTTCTTAAATGATGCTTAAAGAGGAAAGGAGTAATGCATATGAGTTTCCACATCATTATTTTAGGTGGTCGTCGGTTTTCTGAGGGTACTTCAGCTGATAGAGAGATTCAGAGAACTTTAATGGAGGTAATATTTGGTAAAGCCTGTTTATAAAGAAATCAATGTTAATAAAGTGAAGAAGTGAACATTGGATATTTGAAGGTCAAAATATGGACAATGGTTTAAATGAAGAATGCACTTAAGTATGAAATTTGAAAGTACAGTATTGACAGGAATGAACACTTTTCTTTATCACAATCTCTAGTAAGAAAATGAGTACTAGAAAATAATAGGGATATCTACAAAATTTCATTTGATTTACAGCTGTACCGTTCTACATTTTTTGAGCAGACTGGCCATTTAAATAATTAAATTATATATTGTACTTACATTGTGAATGTGATTTTGTGTTAGTTTTGTTCAGCTATTTTATGAGTGACAAATATATTAAAACTAGTGGCAATAAATGAGTTGTAATTATGTATGAGGCTGCTCTAAAAATTACTAATACTTTCCTCTCTTTATTGCTGAGAATGAAAGGAAACTAAAATAGTTTTGATTATTGAAGATGGATGATGGGATATTGAAATGTATATTAAAGTCTTTTCCCACTCCAAATTCTGTGAAAGTGATGGCAAGATTCCAAACACATTTTCCAACTCCTATAAATAGATAGGTAGCATAGGTAATGCATTGTCAACTTCTGTCTCAGTAAGGGTATTTGAAAATTGTTTTTTATAAATTATATTGTCTGCTCAGAAAAGACAGTATTTTAAAATTTGTTGTAGAGTCTATTAGAAGCCTTAAATTGAGGTATTTTTTTAAAAACGCAGATACTAGTTTTATTCATGTAGCTGATATGTTGTTAGCTAACACTTAGGGTATGTTAGACATATTGGCATGAAGAAATAGACATATTGTCAGGCTAGCTTTGTTTTAAAGAGTTTGTTGAATGCAGTTAGATTTTTCAACATTTATTCAAGAAAACTTTAGGACTTGAAGGAAATATGTTAGGTATCTCAGTATTTCTGTGTATAGTAGAATTATTTGAAAAGATATTTAATGGATTTATTATCAAGTTTGTAGAAAATCATTGTTTCCAGTTATCCTGATGTAAATTTTATGTCTGGCATACCATAAGCTCTTGAAACATTATTTTAAAAGTAATTGTAACAAAAAAATTCGAACATTGGAAATCAGATCCACATAACTTAGTTTCATAATTCTTGACTGGATGGATGCCTTCAGATTTATTAAAACTATCTGATAGGTTATTCAACTATGTACCTTTTTATAGCTATCTTGGAGACTTCCCTGGCAGTTGAGTGGTTAAGACTCCGTGCCTCCCCTACAGGGGACACGGGTTCGATCCCTGGTCTTGGAACTAAGATCCTGCATGCTGCAAGGCGCGGCCAAAAAAAAAAGCATTAAATAATCTATCTTGGAACTTTTAGGATGGAAAATATATCCCTTTATGTAAGAGAGAGAAAAAAATATGATTCCATCAAATGATCATTCTGCACATCACATATGTATCTGTAAGCAATACATTTCATGGTCTTAGGCGTATAAAAGGTGTGTGCTATGTGTTTTTTTAATGGTTGGGATGTTTTATAAAATGTGCCTTTGATTTATATTCACAAATATATTCTTAGCTACTGAATCAAATGGATGGATTTGATACTCTACATAGAGTTAAAATGATCATGGCTACAAACAGACCAGATACACTGGATCCTGCTTTGCTTCGTCCAGGCAGATTAGATAGAAAAATACGTGAGTTAAGCTTTTTTGCCTACTGTCCATTTCCCTTTGTCTATGTCCATTTCTCTTCCCATATCTCCTCCTCACCCCCTACTTTATTTAAAAAACAAAAAACCTGACTGCAAAAGAATTTCTTATAATTTTCTTATTTTCAGATATTGATTTACCAAACGAACAAGCAAGGTTAGATATATTGAAAATCCATGCAGGTCCCATTACAAAGCATGGTGAAATAGGTAAGTAAATAACCTATTTTATATATATTTACATTTGGTAAATGAAGTAAAATGCTATTGGATATCACTGATAGTCTACCAAATCTAGTTTTAAATTCAGGAAACATGATGGTCTTGAATTTAGCTTATAGTTATTGAGCATGTGCTGTATGCTAAGAATTGTTCTAAGTGCTGAGGATATAGCAATGAACAAAACAGATAAATTCCTGCCTTTATATAACTTACATTCTTGTCAGGAAAGACAGGTGAAGAAAGTAAAATATTCACTTGACCCTTGAGCAAAATGGGTTTGAACTGCGTGGGTCTACTTATACGTGGATTTTTTTTTTTAACTAGTAAATGCTACAGTACTACCTGATTGGGGTTGGTTGAATCCACAGATGCAGAACCGTGAACGTGGAGGGCCGCTATGAGTTACGCGCAGATTTTCGACTGTGCAGAGGGTTGGCGCCCCTAACCCCCATGTTGTTCAGGAGTCAACTTTATGGTATATTAGATGATGATAAGTCCTATTGAGAAAAATAAAGCAAGGAAAGGGGAATAGGTAATGCCAGGAGCAGGCATGAATGTATACATTTTTGAATAGAGGTGGGGAGGAGGAAGCACAGGGAAGGTCTTACCAAGGTGATTTTTAAGCAGTGACCTAAAAGGTGAAGGAGCTAAGTATGGATATTTGGGGGAAAATCATGCAGAGGGAACAGCAAGTAAGAAGGCCTTGAAGTAGGTGCGTGCATGGAACATTCCAGGAGCAGCATAGAGGTCAGGGTCTCTGTGGCAGAGTTATTGGGATGGTAGCAAGTGAAATAAATCATAGAAGTAATGGGGGTCAGATTGTGTAGAGCCTTACTGAGGCCATTGTGTAGGAACTTTGGCTTTTGTTTTTAGTGAAATGGATACCATTGGAGAATTGTGAGCAGAGGAATGATATGACCTTCTTTTTATTATTTTTAACTTTGTATTACAGAAAATTAGAAATATGTAAAAGTAGAGATGAGTATAATCTTATCAGGAATTCATCCCCCAGCTTCAGTAATTAACTCTTGGCCAATCTTGTTTCATCTGTAATCTCTCCCACTTCTTACCTTCCCCTGGATATTTAAAAAGCAAATTCCAGTCATTATCATTTCATCTGTAAATATTTCAAAATTCACTTACGTTAAATAAGATCATTCTGGCTGCAGCTAGAGGGACAAGGATAGAGACAAGAGGATCTATTAGGAGGTTATTTCAGTAATGCAGGCAAAAGATGATAGTGGCTTGGCCCAAGGTGGTAGCAAAATCTTTTAAAATAATGAGATTCTGGACATATTTTGAAAATAGAGGTGACAGGGCTTGCTAATGAATCGGATGTAGGGTGTGAACTAAAGAGAAGAACCAGGGAAGACTTAGGTTTTTTACTCATGCAACTGAACAAATGGAATTGCCGTCAATTAAAGCAAGGGAAGACTGGAAAGATTAGGTTTTAAAGGGAGAATGAGGAATTTGATTCTGGCGATATTTAATTTAAGATGCCAATTAGATAGCCAAGTAAAGATGTTGATTAGTAATTCTGTGTTCATCAATAGTTCATTGGGGTGGTCTGTGCTAGAGTTATAAATATGGCTAATATCAGCATAAAAATGGTTCCAAGGAAGAGAATGTTGATAGAGAAGGGATTCAAAAACTGAGCTAATTCCAGCATTAAGAAGTTGAGAGGAAAAAAAAAAAAAGTTGAGAGGAAGAACCATCAAAGCAGACTGAGAAAGGTTAGTCACAGAGATAGGAGTTAACCAGGACCTGATGGTGTCCTGGAGAATAAATGAAGAAATATTATAGGGAGGGACTAATTTCCTGTCAAATGCTGACAATGGGTCTGATAAGAAGAGTTCTGAGATTGGATTTACTATGTGAAGATCATTGGTGACCTTATCAAAAGAAATTTCTTTGGAGTGGTAGGAGTGAGAGCCTTGTTCAAATGGATATCAGAGAGGTGGGGACAAGAGGCATTGAGTTTAGACACCTCTTTCAAGGAGTTCTCTAGTGAAGGGGAGAAGAGAAGAAATGGAGCTGCAGCAGAAATGGAGATTAGGACTTCGAGTTTTCTTTAAGATGCATGAACTTACAACACTTTTTTATGCTGATGGGAATGATCTAGGAGAGAGATACAAGTTGATAATGTGCTTTTTTTTGAAGAGAGGTTGGCTTTGTCTATGAGCATAGACTCCTCAGGAGAATAGGAGGAGAGGCAGCATATATAGATGCTGATGATAACAGGTTCTTAAATATGGCAGGTACTTAGAGAATTTTTCTTCTGAATACCTTTATTCTCTCAGTGAAATAGAAAGCAAGTTAAGAGTGAAAATGGGAAAGTACTGTTAGAGATTTGAGGACAGAGGAGAAATTACAAAATAGTTATCTATAGAAGTGAGGGACCGGACTCATGTAAAGGCCAGCAAGCCATGTATTCTATTGTGGGCTAAATTCTGTATGCCTTCTGTTTTTGTAAATAAAGTTTTGTTGTAGCACAACCACTCCTGTTCATTTACATATTGTCTATGACTACTTTCCCACTACAGTGGCAGAAATGAGTAGTTTTGACAGAGACCATATGACCTACAAAGTCTAAAATATTTACTGTCTTGCCCATTACAGAAAGTTTGCTGACCCCTGGACTAGAGGCATCTAGTATAATTGCCAAGCAACTTTAAAAACTTTTTAAAAGTTAGTGGTTGGGCTTCCCTGGTGGTGCAGTGGTTGAGAATCTGCCAGCCAATGCAGGGGACACGGGCTCAAGCCCTGGTCTGGGAGGATCCCACATGCCACGGAGCAACTAGGCCCGTGAGCCACAACTACTGAGCCTGCGCGTCTGGAGCCTGTGCTCCGCAACAAGAGAGGCCACGACAGTGAGAGGCCAGGGCGCCGCGATGAAGAGTGGCCCCCGCTTGCCACAACTAGAGAAAGCCCTCGCATAGAAACGAAGACCCAACACAGCCAAAAAATAAAATAAATAAATAAAAGTGCTTTGCCACGTGGAGACCAAGTACCCTACCTTAAAAGACAAGCCTTTAAAAAAAAAAAAAAAAAAAAGTTAGTGGTCCAAAATAATTACAAATAGTTGACCATTGCCTTTCTCATTACTCATGTGAAAGTTTTGAGTTGGAAAGACTGAGCTGAATTTACCAGCTTCTTCCAATACTGAGCTCTTGCTAGGTGCCAGATGCTGTGCTAACCTTAGGAATTTCTGCTCTCCAGAAGCTTACATGAACTTGAACCTGAATGAAGACTAATTAATGAATTATCTGTGTGATTTCAAATAGAGATTGACATACTCCAGATTGCCTGACAAGGGTGTCTTATCACAGTTTTTCACATTGTAGTAGCCTATGTGTCTCTTCTCTCGCTGTTCTACATCAAGTCCGTAACTGCTGCCTTAAACCAGCAGCAGCTCTTCGTTTCGTCTGTCACGTGGATAGAAAGGTCACTTAACTATTACTGTTATCATAGATCTGATACCTCAACACTTGGAGCTTTCACAGAAACCAGAAAAGCTAGCCAATGTTTAGCATTTAAAAATGCTGTATGATAAAATGATGTCTGAAGACTATTTTTGGTATATTTTATATTTGCCTTATGTGATTAAATTCCATTGTGGTTACAGTTGGTTTTGAATATTCTAGATTTATTCAAATTAGATACTTGGTTACAGTTTTAATAAGAGTCATAGCTTGACATATCTAAAGTTCACATGCGCTTAACAGTTTCTCTGTGTAGAAACAGGTTAAGGTGCTTTCAGATCTTGATATTTCTTGGTTTTAGAGTTTTAGAAGTATGTTTATTTCTGCTTGGTGCTGGTTTACTTAACAGAAGTATTGATTTTAGTTGTTAATATTGTGGAATGTTAATAGAGATGATGCCTAGCTGACTAAATTCAAAGCAAGCTCTTAAGTTAAATTTTCTGTATGGGAATAAATCAATAAAAGGTCTCCTATTATTATTTTTTTAACTGATTTCCAGTATTTTTCCTAAACAGATTATGAAGCAATTGTGAAGCTTTCAGACGGCTTTAATGGAGCAGACCTGAGAAATGTTTGTACTGAAGCAGGTAAGGGTTTAAAGTACAGTTTTTACTATCGATTTTGATTTGTTTAATTTGCTAAAAATGTGTTTGGGTTTGTCCAAAAGCAGAGCCTGAGCTTTGCAAGGATTTGAGTGCTTGTTATTTTCTGGGAAATTGATTCCAAAAAGTAGGAGAGAATAGGGCAAGTGAGATGGGAAGAGGGAAAGCTGTTATAAGGGTGCATCATTGAAGTAACTGTTGTAGGCAAGAGGGGTTTGGTTCTGATGAGACCTCAGAGAAACATACAGAATTCTTTCCAGGATTATCTGGCTGAAATATGGGAGACTAGAGCATTTATTTACCAGCTGTCATCCTCCATTCCTCCGTGGGATGAGATTTGCCCTTGGGGATGTTAACTCCTTTGCACTTATGGATGCCTTAGGGTAGAATGTGGAAAGACATGCATAGTGATAGCATGCTGTCCCCCTGGAGTAAGTCTGAGACTGTACAGAGCTATCTGCCACACCTGTGGCTGAAATCTGACTGGGCCAGCACTGGGGGTATCTGCTACAAAATGGATGACATGCCTTCTGATACTAGCCTGTCAGTAGTTACCTTTGAAAGATTGATTTATGAATTTTGTGTTCATTCAACTTGTGGAAATGTAGTAGTTTTTTAGTATAATTTTCTCTGTGGATTGTGTGATTTTATTTTTATTTCCGGTACCAAGTGGCTTTAAAACCATACATACAGTCATTTAGTTTTTGTCCTCCACACAGAATCTTAAAATTAAAAAAATATCTACAGTAGATTTTATAGTTACTGACTTTCATAGGTTGCATATGAACAGTTTTTAAGTATTACAATATGTGATTTCCTCTTGTTTTCATATCACCTTTAGCCTTATTTTAACATTTCTTGTAAATTCAACAGACAGTGTTTAAAGAGGCTGCTCAGACATGGCTTCTCCATAGGAGTATCTTCATGGGTATACTGTGACTCAGTAGCTGGATCAAAGATCTGCAGGTCCAGAAACTCTCAGTACAAATCACATAAATCATGCTCACAAAGACTTATTAGTAAACAAAAATATTAAGAGGTAAGCAGTCAGTAGCCTGAACTACTAGGGGTAACTTATGACATTCTCCTTTCAAAATCTACACTAGACCAAATAATTATTAGAAGATTGCTTTGGTGAAAATGGAATCCAAACAAAAGCAGTATTGAAATCTTAAAGGCTGATACCATTAAATTATATTCTCTCTTTTTCCACATATTTTTTAAAAGTTTATTTTTAGCTATTTCCAATAAAGAACTATAACTTCTGTATGGATTAAAATTTAAGCTTTTTAAACTTCTCATCTGGGGACATACTGAAATTCTTGAGTTTTCTTTTTATTAGTCTTCAAGCCTTTTTTGTTAACATATCTTTCTGTGAGTTAAAATATACTTGATTCAATTATAGTTGTCTTTTTCCATTCAAATCCTGAGATTGTCATCCTTTTTGGATTAGAATGTATCTCAGATTCACTCATTCACTAAATAATGATTTGGAAACAGTAATATGCACAAGGTTTGGAAAAATAACTTGCCTAATTTAGTTACAGCCTTCTAAACAGGTTTTAAAACTTCACTATTAAAAAAACCAGTCATTTCCATTCACCTGATTTCTGAGGACAGCATAGAATGACTATTGCCAAGATTCCTTATGTAGAAATCTTGAAAGGGAAGACAGGAAGTAACCCTTGCAATTTTCTATTGCAACCCACTCATTTTATGTTAGTGAAAATTCAGTATAAGCAGATCCTCAATGAAAATAGTAGTAGGATTCATTTAATTAGTAGATAGTGATAACTTACCAGCTTTAAACTTATCATGAAATGAGGATTGTCTCAAAATCTGAGACCCATATCTATGACACAACTAATGTTTAAAAAAAAAACCAGAAACAAACCTTTTACCTCCTTGCCAAGTAGTATTTGACAAGTAACTTGTCAAAAACTTGAAAGCAAAAACTGAATGGTGATATTTGAATATGGAAGTCATATAAAATACCAATTTGTACATAAAAAAGGTAAATTTTCTCACATGAATAATGACACTGATTTTTGTTGACTTTCTTTAATTCTTATTCTCTATGCTTTTGATTATTAACAAGGAAAAGCTATCAAAATTACTGAGGTGTTTTGTGTTTTCCCGAACCATACATGTGCCCCCTGCTTCCAGGGGATTGCTGCCTGTAGACTTAGGAAACTTCTGCCTAAAATGTGTATGTGTTATTGATAGTTGGGTTTTGTTTTGTTCTGTTTTGTTTTTTCAAGATGACATTGGATACAGGGACTGTGTGAGGTGGAATTTAAGTATACAGATAATTGTCTCACTGTTTTCTAGCTTTTGGTTTGGAAAATAGCGCTCACTATAGTTACGGAAATTAATTGAACAATAATAGTGGTTTTTAGGAAATTAGAACTGTTGGCTGAGAAGTAATACATCTAAGCTCCTTCACATTTATTCCATAGAATAATATTACATTATTTAGTTTTCTTTAAAGTTTTTTTGAGATATAATTGACATATTAGTTTCATGTATACAACATAATGATTCAGTATTTGTATATATTATGAAATGATCACCATAATGAGTCTAGTTAACATTCCATCATCACACATAGAAAAGTATTTTTTTCTTGTGGTCTACTCAGCATCTTTCAAATACACAATGCAGTATTAATAAGTATAGTCACCATGCTGTACATTACATCCCCAGGACTTATTTATTTTTTAAGTGGGAGTTTGTACCTTTTGACCACCTTCACCCATTTCAACTACCCTCTCCCTTAGTTTTCTTATAATAAGTAATTCACATATTAAATATAGCAGTCATGTTGTTTTATTCTCCACAGGTATGTTTGCAATTCGTGCTGATCATGATTTTGTAGTACAGGAAGACTTCATGAAAGCAGTCAGAAAAGTGGCTGATTCTAAGAAGCTAGAGTCTAAATTGGACTACAAACCTGTGTAATTTACTGTAAGATTTTTGATGGCTGCATGACAGATATTGGCTTAATGTAAAAATAAAGTTAAGGAAAATAATGTATGTATTGGCAAAAATGATCTCATTAACAGAGTATGAATAAAAATGTGTATGAATAACATTGTAAAAATTAGTAATTCAGTAATTCTACTTTTAAGAAGTATGGAAGAAATTTGTATGTTTGGTAATGTTGCATTTATTGCAGCAGAAGTTATAAAAGAAGAGTATGTTGAAGCTTTTCGTATTTGCTGTGTATTTTGTAAAACCTTGAAAATGGTTTGAGACAGTAGTACCAGATAGCATTTCTTATGACTTATTTTATATCATTTGTTTTCCTCATCCTAAAAAGTTTAATAAAATCTGTTTGATTCAGTTCTCCTACATATAGTCTTGTCTTTTATGAGACTACATTTACTATGGTCTAAACTATTTAATAACCAAGATGAAGTTGGGTTTAGATCGTAGACTTTTGAATTTTATTTTAAAACAGTACCTATACTCAGTGTTCATGAGAGCATCTTGTTATATGTAACATAGATGTGTGTCTATATATATTCCTCCTTCCAGAAAGCCTTTATTTATTCTCCACCTACTATGATTAAGCTGTGTGATAGTTAATTGAAATAGTACATGCACATCCATAACCATTTTTTAGATTATGATTAAAAGTAACATTTGCTATTTAAATGTGACTTGGTTTTCTTGATTTATGTGAGATGATAGTTCCCTTTTGAGGAGGTTTGTACACTCTTCTCAGAAAGATTCACACATACATACACACAATTTTGCATATATTAAAACTTACGAGATTTATTATTTCCCAAGCTCACCCATGGACACTAGGTATCTATGGATACCAGGCTAAGGGTCTGATGTAGGGGATGTTGATGTCAGAAATGTTCAAAACAAAAGTTCCGTTACCTATACACGATTCTTTCTCATATTATGTGGTAATTAAAGCTTAACAAATTACAATAGGAAATCATCATTGGGCATCAATTAAGATTATGTTATTATTAAAGGTGCTGTTAAAAAAAAGAAACTGTCTTCAGTTTCATAAACACTGAAGAATGAATGATACATGACTCAGGTAATATAATCATTCTTCAAATTAAAAACTTGCTAGCAGAGTAATGTGTGCCTTTTTATAACTAAAAGGGAGAGAACAGTTTACATAGTGGTAGAGAAAATGGAGGCCTCAAACTAGCCATCTAATTAATACTCAAATTATTGAACAGTTCTATTTCTATATATGTTTAGTAGTGTATTTCATAAATATGACTATAAAAAGTAATAGTATGTCAGGTCTAGGTCAGATATCCATGTGGTCCTTTTTACTTTATCCAATGTAATCTGCAATTCAGTTAATGAATGACTATCTCGCTTTTTTACTTTGGTGGTGGTGGTGGTGTTTTTTTTAAAGAATCAGTTTGGTGTACAAATCTTGAAAGTTTATGTGTGGGTTCTTCCACTTCTAAGCTTGATTTTCCTCATCTGTTTAAAAACAAAAAAGATAACATTATCTCCCTAAGCCCAGAGAAAGTAGTATATACCTGAACTGTATTAACAATATAGTATTAACTGACTCAAACTCCTTTTAAAAAGATATTGAAAGCCATATAGTTTAATAATACGTTGAAGTGTTAATAAGCTTAGAATTAAAGGAAGAGACCTTTCTTCAGTATTATGTACAAATTAGTGGGCTATCAATTGTTTCTATTTCTTAGGATTTTTTTCTATTTGCCATTTTTTCTTGATATTTTCTAGTTGTCATATTCCCAAGTATTCTTAAAAGTACACCGTTTCGATTTGCTTAAAAGTGCTGGTGATTCATTCTCTCTGTGGCATAACGTAATTTTCAGGTGAACTCTTCATTACTCTGGGTTATAACCTCACCAGATTGCGCAGGATTCTGAGAGGGGAGAAAACTATAATTTCCTTTCGTATGCCAGTTTATGGTGGCTAGGATGTCTTCCCCGTTCTTACACCAAAGAAGGGATTTGCGTCCAATCCGGAAAGGGCAGAGCTGAGTCGGATTATCCCACTCCCTTTCCCAGGACCGTCCTTCGTGCTTTCCCTCCTACCGCAGTCTCACCTCCTCCACCCCCGGTGAGCTCCCGCCGCTGCGCCTCCGGGGCCCCGCCCCCCCGCGTCTGCGCTCTCGCGAAGGGGTGGGGCGGCGGCGCTCTGACACCTGGCGGCCGCGGGGGGGGCGGGCCGAAGGCGAGCGTGGGCTGGGATTGGCTGGGGCGGCGCGGGGGGGGCGGGGTGGAAAGGGGAGACGGTTGTAGCTCTCATGTTGGTGCGGGAGCCTGGGCGGCCTTAGGGGCGCGGAGACTCGGCGGGGGAGGGAGACGGCAGCAGCATGGCGGCCGGGCACGAGCCGCGCAGCCCTCCTCTTCCCGGCTGTCGTCGCCGCCACCGCCGCCGCCGCAGTCGCTGGGACCCTTTAGTCTGCGTGTGTTAGTTGTAAGCCCGCTGCCTCCCCGTCAGTCCTCCGGTCTACCCTCTCTCCTTCCTTTCACCGCCACTGCCAGCCCGAGTGTCGGGCCGGCGGGTAACTCCCACTTCCACCCCACCCCACCCACAAACCCGCGGGCCGGGACCATGGAGGACGTGAAGCTGGAGTTCCCCTCGCTCCCACAGTGCAAAGAAGACGCCGAGGTGAGTCTGTCGGTGACTGCCACTAACAGGCCTCCCCTTGTGGCTCCTCGGCCGAGGGGCGACCCCAGGCCCCAACCGTCGAAGCCTCCGGCTCCCCGGAGTCCTGTTGCCTCTTGACGGCGTCCCGGGACCCAGGGGCGGAGCCTCGCCCTCCGGGGCCGTCAGCCCAGACCCCAGTCACTGAGTTCCTCTTCCCCTCCTGAGTCTCCGGCGCCGGAGCCGGGTCTGGTCAGCTGAATTCAATGAGATGAGCAAAAGCAGCCCTTTCCCCCCAGGTTCGGCGTCGAGGCCTTACTTGGAGTAAGGTTCCCCTTTTATTGCCAAAGCAATGGGAGGGTAATGTTTTTAATCTCCTTTTGAGGGGTAATCTTTGGTGTCGTCGATTCACTTGTGGGACACACGGCCCCACGTGTGGAATAGACGTGGGCCCTGAACTCGCTAAGTGTGCCTTCAAAAAGTTTCCCGAAGTAGTTGGTTTGTTTTGTTTTGGTTTGGTTTTTGGTGTTTTTGAGGCAAGCCGTGACCAGCAGAGTAAATGTCACAAAGCTAGCTCGTTCGAATCTGAGAACTTCAATCCAAAACCTTGCCCTTTGGAGGGAAGTTAATATGGGGAATAAAATTCTTTATAACTTGTTCTCCTGATTTCTAATTTGGGGTTCTTTTTACCCCACCTTACTTCTTCCTTCCCTAACGTTTGTACTGAGTTTTTTCCCATCTATTCCTAGTTTAGAATACTTTATGGTATTGCAGAATACTAAATTAGAATTTTTCTGAAGACTCAATTATAACAGGACAATGATATTCAGATATGCTTTAGTAGGATCGAGAAAGAAAGAAATCTAAAATCTCTTTTTTTAAGAGATCATTCAATTTATACCAAATATTCATTCTATTGAGTGTCTTCATTTGTGGTTCACGTTTTTTATCGGGGGCGGATCTTTTGCTTGTGATAATAATCCTTGAGAATTTCATGTTTTAAGAGTAGACTCTTAAGTAGGAAAAGAAGTAGAATTTAGGTTAGGTTAAAAATGAATTTACACTTTTTTCTTTGTTTTATATGGAATCATGTGAATGAAGAGTATGCTTTTATATCCTCAAAATGATTCAGAAATTTCATCACTGGCAGCAACCTAAGAAATAATGTAGAGCATTCCCACTTCTCAGGTGAAGAAATTGTAGCTTACTAAGAATAAATGATATGCCTAGCGCAAGACACAAGTGAGGACCTTGGTCTCCTCATTCTTAATTCATTGTCCTTTTTACTGCACCTCAATTCTTCCCTGTTCTAAGCTTAATAGTTCTAGTTTAAAATGTTTACAGACTTTGTATTTAATCTTTTATTGTGTAAATAATATATCTTATCTTTGCAAAGATTATAATATCTTAGGAGGAATATAGCTTACTTCTTTCCTGTGTCGGACAGAAGTAATGCTTAAACCTAGTACATAATGATATTATCTACTGAAAGCCAGTTCATTCATTATTTCATAGCACTAGATGTTTGTTATCTCTCGGTTACAAGTGACAAAAACCAGAGGAGCTTAAGCAAAAAAGAAAAGAAGTAACTAAATCCAGAAAGTTTGGAGTGCAGCTGGTCTTAGGGACTTGACTAGGTGGTATTATAATGCATCAGAGCTGCCCCTGCCTTTCATTAGTGCTTGTCTCTACTTTCTGTCAGGCTGTGTTCTTTTTCTTGGGCTTCTGCACAGGTATGGAGTTTGGCCATCAGTTGCTCGAGGGTCATATGCTTACAGCATACACATTGAGGAACAAAAGTGCCTTTCTCTAAGCTTCAGTGTTTAAAATCTAGAAGATTGGCCCAATTTAGGTCATATGCCCATCCTTTGGATCAGTCAAGAGAGCCAGGAAGGGGTGAATACAGTGAGGGGTCCAGTCTAGGTCAGATGCTCACTTCCTAGCATCTGACCTAGGGGAGTGAAGCTTTCATTAGTAGCCCTCCCACCAAAACGGTAGGAGCATTTCACGAAAGATGGAGGATGCGTTCTGGACAGACAAAACTGTAAATAACCATTAAATAGGGCATATAGTTACTCATGATAAACTGACTAATAAAACAGAATGTAATTTTCTAATTTCCAGTGAGATACATAAAAGTGGCAAACAGTTTTACATGGTTATGGTGACCAGCCAGCATAGTTCCTTCCACATAGGAAGCACTACCAATCACAATCCAAATCTTGCTTAAGTAAAAAAAAAATTCAAGTACAGAGATTTCAGTGAAGGCTCTTAATGATTGTTGTGATCAGGCTATGGTAGCTTGATGATCCTGTCACTTCTATAAAAATATTACTTCTAAGTTTCGTGAAATACTGGTTAGAGCACTCTTTACAGGATAGTTGTTAGCAGAAATTTAGCTGTGTTTAGATCGGTTTGCAAAAAGACCATCATTCCTTTAAAACTGCTGTGATTTCCCATTGTTTTTTTTTTAAACATCTTTATTGGAGTATAATTGCTTTACAGTGGTGTGTTTCTGCTTTATAACAAAGTGAATCAGCTATGCATATACATATATCCGCATATCTCCTCCCTCTTGCGTCTCCCTCCCACCCTCCCTATCCCAACCCTCTAGGTGGTCACAAACCACCGAGTTGATCTCCCTGTGCTATGCGGCTGCTTCCCACTAGCTATCTGTTTTACATTTGGTAGTGTATATATGTCCATGCCACTCTCTCACTTCGTCCCAGCTTACCCTTCCCCCTCCCCGTGTCCTCAAGTCCATTCTCTACGTCTGCATCTTTATTCCTCTCCTGCCCCTAGGTTTTTCAGAACCATTGTTTTGAGGATGAAGTTCAAACCCTTAACGTCATCAGCATGGTCCGGTGTGAACTGGCATCACCTGCCTCTCTAATCTCATTATGAGCTACTCTTCCCCTTGCTCCATTCTCCGTGTGCCCTATCCATAGTCATCTTCTCTCAGTTTCTGGAATGCTTCAATGTTTTCCCCCTATCTCAGGACCTTTACGTTACTATTTTCCCCTACCATAACTGCCAGCATTCCCCTTGCCCTCTCCTCATTAACTATTTGCTGTTGGGTTAGATCTCACTTGAGGCATCATTTCTTCAGAGAAACTTTCCCTGATTTTGCCAATTCCTCCTGTCCCCTCTCCCATTCTCCAGACTAGTTCAATCCCCCAGGTTTAAAAACCTCTGTAGCACTTGCTACTTTTACTTTTATACCTACCTTTGTAACAGTTATCATACTTATAATTTTGATCAATGTCTATTTTCCACTATAGCCTAAAAGTTTCATAAGGAGGCTTGGTCACCAATAAATTTCTGTCTTATTTGCCACTGTTTCTTTCATTTAACAGTGTCTGATATATATCATAAGCTTGACGAATGTTTTTTGACTTAATGAAAGAATCTTGATTAGTATTAATAGTAGAGTCTTACTTGTGGCAAGATTACAGTAGTTTTTTTTACATGTGAAGAAAAAAAGAGCAGCTTACAGTAACAATTTTTAAACAAATCAGTTACATAGTTAGGGCTGTTGCTTTTATAATTCAAGAATTAATGTTTTACCTTCTTTTCAGATAGAAAGTGAGATATTTTTTTCAGCTGCAGTTTGGCAACTTAAATGTTAGCCTTTCCATTTTCTTTTCTCTTTTGATTCTCTTAGTACAGAATCAAAAATAGGAGTTGCTTAATGTGTCTGACTGAGGATCCCTCTTCTAGCTCCTTTAAGTTTAGAATGGTGCTTTTTTAACCTGACTGTAGAGTAGAATCACCCAAGGAACTTTTAAAATAACCATACCTGGGCCCCTATTCTGATTTAATTGGTTTAAGATGGAGCTAGATAATTCTAATGGCAGCCAGGTTTAGGAATAACTGATTTAGAAGCATCTTACTTAAATGCCCCTGTTTCTCCATATCCCCCCAACCCTCTCATTTTTGAGTAAAAATCTCTTTTGGTCCTTTGGTTTAACTAAAGCTTGAGTTAGGCATGGGAACTAAAGGAAAGAGCTTATTCTGAAGAGGACTGTTTTTTTTGGAGGAGAGAAACTGTAATACTACTTTTTCTGTTTTGTGAAGTGTACCAGCTCAGGTATAGTATTCTGATGTTTTGTTTTGTTTTTTCCTGAACTCCCCCAACCTGTATAAAAAAAAAAATCCTCTTGGTATTTCTAAAAGTTACATGTTTCAACCACCCTAATCCATCTGATGATAAGAATTAAGTTTTTATAGGTTACAGCCCGTGTCCTTTGGTGAATTTATTTATTTGTTTATTGGTCTTTGAACATTTTTATAGCATTTTTTCCTGTCCCCTAAGTGTGATTTTATAGATCATGTAACTGCATTTGCTTGAGAAGGAAGAAGAGAGCCTGAAAGGTGTTTTAATATGTGGTACCTTCTATCTCATATTGATGATTGAAGGATTTTCACTTGTGAATTTCTGTCAGAAGCATGGTGTATTTCACAATTAAGGATATTTTAGCTTAGCAGGCTTGCTTTGGTTTGAGAAATATAGTTGGACTGCTTTGCTAATCATTGAAGTTTGGGAAGTTGATTCTACTAATTATCTACAATAGTAATTCAAAATAGATCATTGGCAGTTATAATGGGAGTCTGACCCATTAATACTCCCATCTCTAAATTGATGGATTTTAGGAACTGTGGGCAGGTTGAGATTGAGTGTGATACACCCAAGACTTGGTTATTAGAGACATGTTCAGACAGATATGTGTCTGGTAGAGCACGACTGTAAGCATGAATGACTTTCAAAATCTTGATGTAGTACATTAAAGGCAGAATTGGTAGACAAGGCAGGTTTAAGATTTGTTCTGTAGGTAGTAGTCAGAGCTAGATAAACAAAGAGGGTAAACTCCTGAGATCAGGAGTATTGCCTATTACAGCAAGTCATGCTCACTAAAGTAGGCTGCATGCTTGTCTGTTCTGTGAATAGGAGTAATTTTTCATTCTCTTCTATACAGCTTGCTTTTTACTCCTGTAATATTTCTTCTATAAATACAGCATACATGTTCTATTGAATACAACCTTATGAGAAGCTCAAAATTTATTTGAAGCCTGTTTCACTTAAAAATTCGTGTAAATTTTGCATTCTATTCCATATGTTCATGTTTGTTTTAATGTTTTAAATTGGTGGTCAGTGAAAATACTTTTTTTCTCCAGGAAAACAAAAAAACAAAAAACAAAACTTCTGATAAAATTGATACATCAGAAAGAAGCACATGTTTATCCTGTGGCTTTAAGTGCCATCTGGCATATTGCGTAGTATTCCCTGGAATATATGTACACCATTTCCCTATATATGTTCCTCTGTTTTTCTTCTTTCATCACACATAATGTAGAGATTTCATTTTAGGTAAACTCAAAAGTACACATTTCTTTTATCGCTTTCTTCTTTCTCACAGCTCTGACCAGTTTTTTCCGGAAGATAAGGCTGACTGTTAGACTACTAGAGAATCTTTAAAAAAAAAAAAGAAAAAGAAAAGAAAAGAGAAAGAAATAAGATCCATAGAATCTAGTACCGTGGATCTCCTCAGTGCTTATTCTCTGGCAGGCACTGTGTTCAATGGTTAGCGGTTCTGTGACTAAAATGACAAGAATCTTTGACCTAACTTCTTTAACAGTTTTTCAATATAAAAAAGTTGTAACATATTGGTAAGTTAAAAAAGCAGGTAAACATTCAGTCTGTACAGTTTGATTACATTTCCCCCTCTACTGGCTTGTAAATTATATACTTTTTTCTATTCTATTAATCGCTATAAACTAATCATTATTATTATTTTATGTAGTCAGTATTTGTTTAAATATAACTATATGTTTGCCTTATAGTTCATTCTTACATTGAGAGGCTGTGTAGTGTAGCGATTAAGAGAATGGACTCTAGAGTCAGACTACGTGAACTTGAAGTCAGGTTATGTAGGCTCTCTGTACCTAAAATAGAAATGTAAAATAGAGACAGTAGTACCTTTTCTTCAAAAAAACATCTTTTAGAAGTTCCTTTAATAAGAGTCTGCTGGTAGTAAACTCTCTTTTGTTTGTTTGTATGGAATTGTCTTTTATTTCACTCTTGTTCTTGAAAGATGATTTTCTCAATATATATTCTAAACTAACAATTATTTATTTCACCACTTTGAATGTATTGTTCCTCTGTCTTCTGTCTTTCCATTCTTGTAGTTGAGAAGTCAGGGTCAGTCAAATTGTCTTTCCTTTATATGTAATCTGTCTTTTTTGTCTGGATGCTCTCTTTTTTTAATAGAGATAAAATTTACATAGAGTGTAATGCACGGATGTTAAGTGTACAATTCAGTGAGTTTTGTTAAATATATACACCAGTGTATCTACTGCTTGTATCAAGATGTAGACCATTTCTCCCAACATAGGAAGTTACCTCATATCCATTTCCAGGCAACCCCTACCCCAACCCACATTAGGCAACGAATATGATGATTTCTGTAACCATAGTTTAGTTTTGTCTGTTCTTGAACTTCATATAAATTGAATCATGCAAAATGGACTGTTTTGTTTATTGCTTCTTTCACTGAACATAATACCTGTGAAATTCATCTATATTGTGTTTATGGGTAGTTGATTCTTTTTCATTGCTGAGTACTGTTTCATTGTATGAGTATACCATGGATAGACATTTGGGTTATTTGGGGTTATGATGAATAAAGCTGCTTTGAATATTTTTGTACAAGTCTTTTTGTGGACGTATGTTTTCATTTCTCTTTGGTAAATCTTAGTAGTGGAATTGCTAGATTAATCGAGTAAGTGTATTATTAACATTTCATTTTATACTCAGCAATGTTTGAAAGTCCCAGTTGCTCCACGTCATTACTAACATTTGGTGTTGTCACTTTTTAACTTTAGTCAATCGTGGATATGTAATGGTATCTTGTGCTTTGAATTTGAATTTGTTGTTTTAATATAATTTGAATTTCCCTAATGTTGAGCACATTTTCATGTGATATTGGCCATTTAGATATCTTCCATAATGAGATGTCTGTCTACTTCTTTGCCCATTTTAAAAATTATGTTTTCACTTTATTGTTGGTGTGTATTTTTGTATTTTGGATACAAGTCTTTTGTTGGGTATATATTACAAATGTTTTCTTTCAGTCTGTGGCTTGATCATTCATTTTCTTAGCAGTGTATTTCCTTGAGCAGAAGTTTTTAATTTTCATGAAATCGAATTTACTAAATTGTTTTTTCCCTTTGTGCTTAGTACCTTTTGAGCCCTCTTTAAGACATCTTTCCTTTTCCCAAGGTTGCAAAGATATTCTCCTATGTTTTCTTCTAGAAGTTATATCATTTTTGTACTTATGTTTGTACACACACACACACACACACACTTTTTTCCGTTCATTCAACAGTTATTTATTGAGTGCCTACTATGTGCCAGGTACTGTCATCAAGTGCTGGAAATAGATACAGCAATGAAGACAGATGAGATGTTTGTGTGTGTGCTCGCATGCGTGTGCATGCGAGCACACACACGTGTGGTCAGGATCAAGATTCGTTTTATTTTCCAGACATTTATCCAGTTGTTCCAGCACCACTTGTTGAAAGACTTTTCTTTCTGCATTGAATTGCCTTGGTGTCTTTCAGGAAAAGTAATTGACTGCATATATGTAGGTCTTCTGGCCTCTATTCTTTTCCAGTCTTCTATTTGCTTTTAGTCTGGAAAAAGAAATTCTCCTTTCTGTGTTTGCTGTGCTGCTGTTTCACTGTTTACCTGTGCATTTCTTTCCTTTATCCTGCTTGGGATTTACTGGGCCGCCTATTTCTGAGGTATCTTTAACCACTTTCGGAAAATTCTCATTAATATCTGGTGTAATATCTCTCCTTTATTTTCTCACCCCTCCTTCTGGAACTTAGATTCTATGGATGTTAGACCATTTAATTCTATCTTATATGTCTATTAACTGCTCATATTTTCCATCTCTGAATTTAGGTCATTTCATTAGTTCTGTTTTCCAGCTCACAGATTCTCTCTCTATGTCCTTCTGTTTAGCCTATCTGTTGACTTTTCATTTCAGTTGTACTTTTTCAGTTCTACATATTCCTTTTGGCTCCCTTAAAAATTAGTTTCTTAATTTTTGGTCATACTTATGGTACTCTTATTTCTTTAAATATATTAAATGTGCTGTATTTTTCGTTGTTGTAATTAATATCTGCCGTCTTTGTGGCTGTGATTCAGTTGTATCGCTTTTCATGGTGATACGTTTCCTCTTTTTTTTTTTAATGAATTTTATATTGCGAGTTCATTGGAACCTATCTGTTTGAATTATTTCTGATCTAGGTTTAGGGTATGTTCCTCCAGAGAGAAAATGCATTTGCTTCTCCCAGGAACCCATAGACACTATTTACCCAGGACCACTTGACATTAAATTTTCACTTGGCCTCACAAAGATAATTGCATTCCAATGCCAAACCTGAGTGAAGACCAGATTGGTTAGGAAGACCCCACCCCACTACTACCACCACCACCACCTACTCAGAACCAAAGCTAGGAAAGGCAAGAGTACTCATTTTTATGGGGATGAAGTGAGGCCCCACTCCCTCCACTTTATCTTTCACTGAGGGTGTTGCCCTTTGGGGGTCCCAGCTTTTTGGTCATGATCTGACTTTGAGCAGGTCCTGGGCTTTGTCTCATGTGCCGTGCCATTTAAAATTAAGGCCATCATGAAGATGTGGAACAACTAGAACTCCCATACATTCCTGGTGGGAGTGTAAATTGCTCTTCTAAAACTTTTGACAGTGTCTAGTAAAGCCAAATATAGGCCTACTCTGTGATTTAGTCATTCCATTGCCACTTATATATCCAAGAGCAATAAATGCATATGTCCACCAAAGAGCATATAAAAGAGTTTTCATTGCACCTTTATTCATAATTGCCAAAACCTGGAAGCTACTTAAATCTCCACCAACAGGAGAGTGAGTAAATTGTGGAATATTTATACAATAGTATACTGCACAGCAATGAAAAGGAACAAACTACTGACATACACAACAACATGGATGAATCTCACGGACATTAGGCTGAGTGAGATAAACCAGACATAAAATAGTACTACTGTATGATTCCATTTACATGAAGTTCCAGAACAGACAAAACTAAAATCTGTAGTGATGGAAGTTAGTGGTCACCTCTGAAAACAGGAGATATTGACTGAGAAGAAGAATGAGGGAACTTTCTGGGATGGTGGAAATCTTCATCTGAGTGGGTATGTATGTTTGTAAAAATTGATTGAGCTCTACATTCAGATTTGGGCATTTTAACACCTCATTATAAGTTCTTTTATACCTACATTTTAAAAGAACAGAAAGAAATATAAGGCCCTGAAAAGACTAGCAGATCTTCTCAGTATGCTCTGTTTCAGTGCTTACTATCCTTGCTGGGTTTGTGCTTTCTTGTGTTTATGAGTGTGTGTCTCTCTGGGGATTTCCCTCACTTCTTAGTTCAGCTGTGCATTTAAACATACTTTTAAAAATATATTTTAACACTCATTTCATAGATAGTTTCTCAGGGTTTATAGTCCGCTTCTACTACATTGCTGAGACCAATTTTCAAGATTAAAAACGAAAAATGTATTTTGTTTCTCTATTTTAAAAAAAATGCTGACTGTCTTTGTAGGAGTACTATTCTCTCTTTCCATTACAGAGATATAACATTTCTACCTTATATGTTAAAAATACTTTTCTGACTTGGGGAATCTGGATGGAGGGTAAAGGGAATTCCTTGTACTATTTTTTTCAACTTTTCTGTAATTCTAAAATTATTTCAAAATAAAAAGGTTTTTTTTTTTTTAACTTTTTGCAGTTTTAACTTTAGAAACCTAATTACTATTTATAATTCTGAGTTTTAAGCAACCAAGCTAGAAACTTTTGGAATGTAGTGCATTTACAAATGAGGACTATCTGTACTATTTTTGATTCTTCATTTCAATTCCCTGTAATAGCTTTTTTCTTTTTCTTTTAAAATATTTTCTGTCTTTTGCCATTTTGCATTGGCATTTTGCATTATTTTCCAACTTCTTTATCTTGGTCTGCATTCCAAGAATGAACTCTGTACTTTGGTGAAGTGTATCTGTAAAGGAACTTGAACTAGACAGAACCTTAAGCCCAAGTGAGATATGGGAAAGGCTGTTTGATGAGCAAATGGCAGTTTAGATCAGGAATGGCAAATAAATACCTATCACATTCTGTTCTTTCATCATTGCAGATATTGCTCAATGACCACAGCACTCTTTCCTTCCTTGAGTCTTTCTCCACACAGGGTTTTAGCTATCCACTGCCAGTTGGTTAGAGTTGGCACGAATGACAAAAAGTCTATTTGACATCTCTGACTTAGAGGATCATTTTTGAGAGAAACTTCTGGAATACCTATCCTTATTATTATTGAACTATTCCATCCATTATAAAGTAACATAATCATAATTTTGGAAGCCCAATTATTTAAAGAATTACCTTAATCGTTTTCTTGTCACTTAAATTTTCAGGTGTTTGTGAAGCCAATTGAATCTGCTATTTTTATAGACTGTTCTATAAGTATAATGTATTTTTAAAAAATCCATACACTTGTATATTACATCTTTAACTTTTAATTGGGTGACATTTTTCATAATGTTATTTACTTTTCTTATGTTTTCCTTCCATTTTTAAGGAGTGGACCTACCCTATGAGACGAGAGATGCAGGTATGACAACCTTCTCATTTATTCCAGCCAGCCTGTATTACTGTTACTATCATTGTTAAATAATTTAACCTGATTTCACAAAGGATTTGAGTCCTGTTGACTCATGATCTGTAGGTTCATCACTGAGTATTTTAAATATTAACATATTTAAAGTTAATCGTGGCTCTTAAAAAGATGGGAGATGAAATTTCTTTCTTAGATTAGAACCATGGGCATAGTAATATATGTTTGTGCTTAATGAGTCACTTTGTTTTTCTTCATCTGAAAAATTGGGTACAATATTTGTATTATTTCTGAAAGCAGTTTACTTTCTGTGTTTGTCTAGCTTAGATAAACTCAGGAGAGTTGACTGTAAAGCACATCACCCTTTTGACTAATTGCTCATCTTTGTGTCTGATTCCCAGTCAACTTTCATAGTGAAGTTCTACAGAAGATTGAGTTGAATACTCACAGTATGGAATGAATGAATTAGTGATAGCTAACCCACATAGCAGTACTTTTTTTGTTTTGCATTTCAAATTTGCTACTCCCAAGATCAAGCAATGTTTCCCCTTCTCAGGAATCCCTTGACTTCTAAAAATCTGTTTGCTTTCTCTCTTTGTGAAAATTCACTTTTTAAAAATATGTGATTACCCGTGGGGCATTTTACTTGGTGCTATGGGGAATGCAAATATGAGTAAAATTTAGTTTCTGCCCACAAGAAGCTATTAGAAGAAATCACACCTATACACAAATAATTCTGGTGTCCCATAGAACCGAACTACAAAATTATATTAGTATATAGAGTATGATATATACTCTATATACTAAAAACTTTCTATATTGAATTCACATAGAATTCACACTGAAAGCTTTCTATATTGAATTCACATAGAATAAATTTTAATTCACCATTCAGAAGTTATTTATTTAAATTGCTGAGACTCTGTCAATAGTCAATAGTCTTTTTTTTTTTTTAAGCTCTGCAATAATACTTTACATAGGTAAAAGTTGTAATCTTGTTTTATCTTGTACTACTTTTGATTTGACTGAATAAGGTTTCGTGTAATTCCAAAGGGATGATTTTCTTTATACCTATTTTATTTCTAAACTATAGCAGAGAATAGAAGTAAAATTAGGAGTGTTTTAGTAATCTAAAAGACAACAATACAATATAGTAATTCTACTCAAACTGCTTATAAAAAGCACTATGGAAGTTCAAATACCTGACTTTTCAGAACTACATTTAAACTTTAAATGTGTCATTTGATTATATAAAGCACATCTGCATTTCTCTTCCCAATCATTTGCTCAGTGTGGCTAGAAAATACTCCCTAAATAACAGGCTTTTTAGCAAATTATTATAACAGCTATGAAAACACTCAGCTAATCCATTTATATGGTACATATTTTGTATAGATTTAAATTGCTGATGGTAAATAGCTCAATTTTTTTTCCTAGGAAATTTTGCCTGGATTATTTTTAGGCCCATATTCTTCTGCCATGAAAAGCAAGGTAAGAACTTTAGATTAGATTCATCAAGAGAACTTATTAACCAACTATTTGGAGTAAATTTTTTTAGTAGAAACAGTTTTATTTGAGGAAGGGTGCACCGATATTGCATATTAACAGTAGTTGTCACTCTGGAGCACCTACTTCTTTCTAAATTTTACTGGACCAGTGATTCTCATGTTTAAGCACAAATCACAAATGAGTTTTTGTATTTTTTTCCTCATGAAATCCGTGTATTTAAAAGACTTACCAAAAACTGACCTTTAATAATTTATTTACCCTCTAAGATGTTAGACATCTGTAATTGCTAATCATAGTTTCTGAAAAATATGAGATACAATTAAATCCCAAAATAAGGTTATTTAACATTTTAGTTAAAGGGTAAGAGAGTATGCATGCACGAGTGTATACGAATGCACTCGTACACACCCACATATTTTAATTGAAGTGACGCAAATCTTCTGTTCTTCCAGACTTTAGAGGTATGGATGTTCCAGGTTGTAAAGTATTGTACTATATATCTAGATGTCCTATATAGTTAACCTGAAATGTATTTCTTCAGTTACACAGTTAAAAGGGTAGATCTCATTCAAATATATGTAACAGTGTTATTGTCACTTCTAGAGGATTCAGCCCTATGAATTATGACAGTGCTAATTCTCTCTGAATTATAATGTGAAACATTATATCACAAATGTTTTCCCTAATAACCTGCCTATTTAGAAGTCAGTGTTCTTGTATATGATACTTACCTGCAGTAGGTTTTATAAAAACTGTAGAATTTAAAGCTTTTATGAAATAATTTGATGTATTTACGAATTTTGGTGATTGGGAGTTTTTTAAAGTTAATGTCATTCCTTTTGGTATTGGAAGGCTTTTTGACTGTTGAGGACTATCTAAGAGTAACCCTAGTCATTTTGATGGCCTACAGCTAAGTTGGAAAGGTGGGGCGTGGATAAAAAAATATCTATGTAAATAAATACTAAGGAAAGAATATGGTAGATAACTATAGAATTAACTGTGACTTACTTTGTAAAAACAAAGTTATGCGCAAATAATGTAATATTCACAAATACTGGCCTTCAGGATGATTTTAGACTATTTGCTTTTTGTATTCTCACTGCACTTTATAAATATACCTGTTATACTCTTTCTCACATTAATTTATAAATGTTTGTTTACAGATCTGTCGTCTCAAAATCTCTTCCCCCTAATTTCACCATAGTCTCATTAGACTGAAGAAAAGCTTCTATGGCACAATTTGATTATTTCCCACCATGAGTCATTATAGTACAGCCCATATTTCTTTTCATTTCATTATCCAAAAAAATAACAAAAGAATAACAGAGATAAAGAAACCTTAGGGAATAAACTCCTGTTCTAATAAACTCACTTAGTTTAGCCTATCTTTTATTACATTCAAATACAGTTTTAATAAAAGGGACATATTTAGGCTCTTTGTAAGTAGTGAACCATTTCTTTTTCTAAATTTTTCTGTTGTTTGTAGGTATGAGATAAGGTCATAATTTGCTTTGTATAAATGAAAGTCTGTTGAAAAATAAAAACTATTTTGTGTGCTATTACTTTTGGGTTCTATCTTAAGGTTTGTTTTTCACTTAGTAATCTAATGTGCCTTCCAGGCTTGTTAAAACATGTTTTTATCTCTAATTTTATATATGTTTTCTTGTAGTTTCTCACGTTAATAGAGTAGATATGAAAACTTCACATATCATAGATCAATCATAAACAAAGGAATGAATATTGAATTTACTTTGGAGTTTCCGTAAATGTGAATACGGAACACTGATTTATTATTTTTTTTTTTTAAGATTTTTTTTTGATGTGGACCATTTTTTTTTTAAGTTTTTATTGAATTTGTTACAGTATTGCTTCTTTTTTTACGTTTTTTTGGCTTTTTGGCCACGAGGCATGTGGGATCTTAGCTCCCCAACCAGGGATCGAACATGCACCCCCTGCATTGGAAGGTGAAGTCTTAACCATTGGACCACCAGGGAAGTCCCCATTGATTCATTGTTAATCCTACCAAATGCTTACCTCCTTTCCACTGTCTCAGGATGTACTCAGGAAATACAAAGATAATTGAACTCTAATCTATGCCAGACATAGGAAACCTAGCTGCAAAAATTAACATTTAAAAACCACATTTTCTTAGCTTAGGCTGCTGTAATAAATACCGTAGACTGGATGGCTTCAACAACCGACATTTATTTCTCACAGTTCTGGAGGCTGGGAAGTTTGAGATGAGAGTGCCAGCATGGTTAGGTTTTGGTGAGGGCCCTCTTCTTGGTTTGCTGCCTTCTTGCTGTATCCTCACATGGCAGAGAGACGAAGCTCTGATGTCTCTTCCTTTTCTTATAAGGGTACTAATTCCGTCATGGGTGCTCCACCCTCATGGCCTCATCTATATCTAATTACCTCCCAAAGGCCCCACCAACTAATACTGTTACCTTGGAGGTTAGGGCTTCAACATAGGAATTTTAGGGAGACACAAACATTCAGTCTATAACAAATAGAAATTATTCTTTGACTTCTTTCATGAATTATTAGTATTGCTGTTCTGGACTGTTTATTACAGAAAGGGAATTAAATATATAAGATTATAAACTGAAAATAAAAAACTCAAGGTTATTAATTCTGATTCTTCATGATTTGTTCATTCATTTCTTGAACGTATAATTATTGAACAAGTTCTATGTTCCAGGCACTGTTTTATACATACTTAGCATGAATCGGTGAACAAAGTCCTTATTCTCATGGAATTTATATTCTAACTATTAAAATAACATGTCACCTGTAAATTTCACTGAAACCTATAGTCACTTGCAAATAAAAATTTATTTGATAGTTCTTAGAGTTGTCATGTTAAATTGTTTTAAATGTAGAGCCCAAAAGCACCACAGAATATAATATCCTTTGGAGTTGCCAGTTTTAACTTTAAGAGAATTTTTAAACCCTAAAAGGTTAATTAGGTTTTGTGAATTGTATAACTTAATTCTGGCTTATAGTAGAAAAAGTGTACTGGGAGAGGCAGGGAGTAGTCTAGAAATCAGTGATGTTGAACAACTGTTTATGTCATAGTAGTCCTCTCTAAAAAATAAAAATTGTAGTCAATATATGTAACTGCCATTAACTGAAAACCCTTGCTGTGTGTTCCAGGCAGTATGCCAAACATATTTTCTTATATAATTCTCACAACCACTCAGTGAATAGGTAGGGTTTTCCTTATTTTCACGTGAGAAAATTGAGCCACAGTGCTCAGGTCATTAGCAGAGCTGGGATATAGAGCTTGGGCTCTCATGACTCCAAAGCCCATGCCTTTAACCACTATATAGTATTATAAATAAATAATAAAGAGTATATAAATGTAAATTATAAATAAGTAATAAAGTATAATAATGTAATAAAGTACATGATACAAAGGTCAAAGTGTACAATAAGGTATATAATGAAGGTGTAGTATTGTTTCCCAAATAAATTATCTTTAAGGTCATATCAAGCTCTAAAATTATAGATATAAAATAATCCTGTTAGCCTTTTGAGGACATGTAGTGTATTAACCTTGAATCATTGAAATATTTTGCTGATCACTTCAGGTATGTTATTATGAAATTAGCTTTGATCCCCTGTACTTAAAGCTCAGACGTGGCTACATTAGTTCTAAAGTTGAGTCCTGTGTATTTTCAAATATCTGTTTTACAATAAGATGATGTTTTGTATTTTAAACTATTTCTCTCCCTATTTTTTTTACAGCTACCTATACTACAGAAACATGGAATAACTCATATAATATGTATAAGACAAAATATTGAAGCAAACTTTATTAAACCCAACTTTCAACAATTATTTAGGTAAGAATTGTTGCTATAATTTATAAAAATGTTAAGGGTAGCAAACATGTAATGTTTTTATTTCAAGTTGATTTTATTATATCGGATTTTTCTCCTGTATATATATGTTTTATAAAGATGGGTCATACAGTACATCATTTAAAGAATAAACTTCCTTTAAAATATTTTTTAAAAGTAATTCATGCACAAAATGTGGAATTCTAAATGTTCAAAAACATGTATACTGAAAAGTAGGTTTCCCTATTCCTGTCCCCTAGATACTCAGTTCTCCTCCCTGCAGGTATCCGTTGATTTTGAGTATGTTTCCAGAGGTATGTTACATATATAAACATATTCTTACAGATCAAGTTAGCTTTTTTTAAAAATTACGTATTTTGGAGATTGCTTCATATTATTTCTTAGCTGCATTCTTCTTTTTTTTCCCCCCACACTGCACAGCTTGCAGGATGTCAGTTCCCTGACCAGTGAAAGCCCAGAATCCTAACCACAAGGCTACCAGGAAACTCCCGCATTATTCTTTTTAAGTTGCACAGTAATCCATTGTATTACTGTACTAAAATTTATTCAACCCATCTCCTCTTGTTGGACATTTAGATTGTTTCCAGACTTTTGCTAATGTAATGAGTATCCCTGTATATATCATTTAATTCATATGTGAATATATCAGTAGGATAAATTTGTAGAGGTGGAATTGCTGGATTAAAGAACATGAGCATTTAAATTTTAATAGATGTTACAGATTGCCCTCCAGTTAGTTGTATCAGTTTACATTCCCACTGTGTGAAGTAAATGAGAGGGACTCTTTCCTTGGTATCTCTCTAAGACAAAATTATAAAACATTTTTAATTTTTCCCAATCTCCTGGAGTAAAAAAGGTGTCTTGTGTAGTTTTAATTTGCCTTTCTAATTTATCTTAAAATGATGAGGTTGAGCATCTGATGGTTTTTAATGTTCTTTGTTTTAGCTTCATTTAAAAAAATAAAGCATATATTACACATGATACAAAGGCCGAAGGGTCAAAAAGGTATATAAGGAAAATGTCTCTTTCCTCCCCTAAACCCAGCTATCTAGTCTATCTCTAGCTAGGAGGCAGCTACTATTAACTCTTTTTTTGATATCATTCTAGAAATATTTGTATAAAAGCATATATGTTAAAACTGTTTTAATGTTCTGCTCTATTGTTTGTAATAATGAAAGCAACCTGAATGTCCATCAGTATAAGAGACTGTAAAATATATTGTGTGAATACACAATAGAATACTGTAACCATGAAAAAGAATGAAATATTTCTATGTGTGCTCATATGGACTAATCTTCAAGATTTATTAAATGAAAACAGCAAGGTGCAGAGCCATGTGTTTAAAAATATATGCAGTACATTAGGCATATATTCTTGTATATGCATAGAAAATTTCTGGACTGACAGACTAGAAACTTGACAGTAGTTACTTCTGAGAAGGGAAATTTAGGGTCTGGGATGGTAGAGAGACCTAGGTTTCATTGCAGATGTCTTTATACTGTTAGAATTTTTTACTGTGTGTACACATTTTTCAGTTAATAAAAACTAGTTTTAAAAAGGGAATATCTGTAATCTAAAATAAAATAGATCGAATTTTTTCTAATTGCAAAAGAAATACTTGTTCTTTATAGATATGTTGGAAAATACAGAATGACACCAAGAAAAATATTTAAAAAGTCATCCATAAATCCACAACCCAGAGGAACATAACTTTAACATTTTGGTATATTTCCTTCTAAACTTTCTCTA
The DNA here is from genome assembly GCF_028564815.1 of Eubalaena glacialis. Lineage (NCBI taxonomy): Eukaryota > Metazoa > Chordata > Mammalia > Artiodactyla > Balaenidae > Eubalaena > Eubalaena glacialis. Next base: position 147,817,639 of record NC_083717.1, read on the forward strand.
CTGTATATGTGTATTATGTATACACACATATAGACTTGTGTATATTAAAATGAAAATGTTATATTTTAAAATGCCATACTATATAGCTTTCTAATTTGTATAGAATTTTTGTTTTTAGTGCCAAAATGTCCTGGATACAGCTTCTGTGTGATAAGCCCTGAATTTATTGAAGTTGCTGCCACCAAAATGATCATTAAAGCAATATTGACTTTAAATTTTATAACTTAATTACTTAACTAAGTTGTGTTAATAAATAGGTGGTGTTGGATAGGTTAGAAATGTAAGTTTTTATTTTTTATTTTTGGCCGTACCACGCGGCTTGCAGGATCTTAGTTTCCTGACCAGGGTTCGAACCCAGGGCCCCAGCAGTGAAAGCACCGAGTCCTAACCACTGAACCGCCAGGGAATTTCCAGAAATAGAAGTTTTTCACAAAATAAGGCTAGTGTTTTAAAATGACTTATTTTAAATGTTTTTGAAGGTGTAAAATTCCAGGACAGGTGGTCTTTTGTTGCTTGTTGCTCTACTGAAGGTTAGTTCAAACAATGAATGTTTGACTCACGGCTCTGTCAGACTGCTGCCTTCTATTTTGGTTAGTTTCTTCTCTCTCAGACTTTGGGCTTCCTCTGAATTGTCCTTTCTAGGGTTGTGAGGAAAGGTGGCAGGGCCATCCAGAGAAAAATCTTTTAGTCCTAGGGAAGTTGGTAGAAATAGAAGAATAACAATAAGGAAAACAGGCAATTTTTGTCTTTATTTTCCAGGTCCACTCTGATCTAGAGGAAGGTTTCTTCCTACTTGTGATTTTTCTATTTTAAGCAGATAGATTTTTTTTTATACTAAGATATCAGAGAAATGTTAACGTGTTATTTAAGGCTTTAAATGCTATCTGTGCCTTCAAGCAGTATAAAATCTATGGCTCGGTTCTTGGGAATATGATATTTTGAAAATTGTTTTGCATTATTTTCATGGTTGCCAAGAAATTTTCGTATTTTTTATATATGAAGAGAGTTTTATCTGAAAATGTGCTTATCACAAAATATTCTATTTTCAGATATTTAGTCTTGGATATTGCAGATAATCCAGTTGAAAATATAATACGTTTTTTCCCCATGGTAGGTATCAATATTTTAATATCATTTAAAATTTATTTATGATTTGACCTCTTAACTGTGGTTCTAAAACTTAATGAAACATGATTTTCTCCTATACTACTTTTACTTTGTTATGTCTGAAAATTGTGGGATTATATTTTTTTAAAAATTTATTATTTTTAAAACCTTTTTATGATCTCCAAATATTTGAGAAATCACACTTCAAATTTCTTAAATTCAAACTAATATTTAAACTTGTAATAGTTGTATTTGTAGCATTTTGGAGATTTTTGACATAAGGTAATTTTTATTCATATAAATAATCAGGAAATTATTTTCAATATGTTTCACTGTATGTATGTATTTTATGCTTATGTTACTCCACATGTTTTATTATAACACATTGTCTTTTGCCTTCAGACTAAAGAATTTATTGATGGGAGCTTACAAAGTGGAGGTAAATAATATTCCTTTACTTAGCTTATGTTTATTTTTAGGAGATTATTTATGATAGTTAATTTTTTAGTTAGTATTCGTCTTAATTACAACTTTCATATTCTGCATTTATGTATAATAGACTTCCCAAATTTGTATTTTCCCAACTTTTTGTTTCATTTGGATAGGCTTTCTTAAATATCTCTATAGAACTATTTTTCATGTTCTGGGTCAGCTTTAAATCTCTTTAACCTAAAAGTCTACTGTAATCGCCACACAGTTAATATATATAAATTCAAGGATTTGAAAATTAATAAGTATCCAAGTTGTACATATAAAATACATAAAATGTTTAAGAAAAGATTTATTGTAGTACGATACATAGTTTCAATATATTTTAGCTGCTGAATCAGGTATCTTTCTATCAGAATAACTATTTCTTGTTTTTCAGGAAAAGTTCTTGTCCATGGGAATGCAGGGATCTCCAGGAGGTATGAAGTTAGAGATAATCTTTCTTTCTCTTGCATTTAATTAATGAGTTGTGTTTTCTGTTTTTTTCTAAAAATTTTTTCCCCCTCTTCAGTGCTGCCTTTGTTATTGCATACATTATGGAAACATTTGGAATGAAGTACAGGTAAGAAAGTACTCTGAAACCTAGCCACAGTTTAGATTCTCATTAAAATAAAGCTTAATGGAGACGGTTTAGGAGCTTTAAGTTAATAATCTCCTGATTTTGTCATCTAGTCACGTTTGATTAGGCAGGCCCTTTTATCGCATGGTTAAGTCTCTTAATCCTTGTAGCGTGTCTACCTTGTATAGATCCACTTAGGCTAATGTTTGTTATTTTATGGAGCTAGTGCTAACTCTTGTTATTTTAAAAACCAAAGATAATTATAGTTGGAATAACCCATGGAAAACTGCTTGCTTACTACTAGGGAATTGGTTAATCTGAGTTTAAAAACTCTTAGACAAAGATGTAATAGCTTGCTTTGTTTAAAAGATTAATTTATTATGTTTTCCTTTAACAGTAGTTGGATGAAAAATTACCTAAGAATTGTTTTAGTGTCTGTTCACAATTCATTGTTTGTCTTATCCAAAATCATCTTTTCCAAGCATATTGCATAGACAAAAGAGAGAGAGAAAGACAGGCTGATGAGCTTTTCACCCTAAAACAAACCAAAAAAGCTGGCCAATGTACAGTATTTTCTTTCTTAGTGTGTCTTGTACAAGTTAGAAATCTGTTGTAATCATTGATACCTCCTTCTCTTTCACTCCTCATGTCCCAAACTGATCCTTTACGAAATCCTGTCTGTTTTTTGTCCTAAAATATTCTTTGAATCTGGCTCTTTCTCTTTATCATAATTTAATCTCCCTAATCCAAGCTCTAGTCATGTTTCCTTTGGACTCTTCCAGTAGTCACCTTCTTAGTGGTCTCATGTTTTCTTTCCTTCTCTAGTCTGTTCTGTTCTCCACACCACAGTGAGAATGATTTTCTCAAAAGATAAATCTGATCATATGTTACCTTACCCTAAAAAGCTTTCAAATGTTTCTGATCCTTAATAATTCTTAACATGGCCAATGAAACTTCACATGACATGCCCCTATCAATCTCTCCATTCTAATGCTGTGTTCCCAATTAACCCTCTCCATTTGAGCTATGTTCAGCATTGGATCCACATGCCTCACATATAGTAGACATTCAAATGCTTTAGTTTTTTTTTTTTTCCCCAAGTTATCTTTAATTAATTAATTTATTTATTTATTTATTTTTGGCTGCGTTGGGTCTTCTTTGCTGCACGTGGGCTTTCTGTAGTTGCGGCGAGCGGGGGCTACTCTTCGTTGCAGTGCGTGGGCTTCTCATTGCGGTGGCTTCTCTTGTTGCGGAGCACGGACTCTAGGCGCGCGGGCTTCAGTAGTTGTGGCTTGCGGGCTCTAGAGTGCAGGCTTGGTAGTTGTGGCGCATGGACTTAGTTGCTCCACAGCATGTGGGATCTTCCCGGACCAGGGATGGAACCCGTGTCCCCTGCATTGGCAGGCAGATTCTTAACCACTGTGCCACCAGGGAAGTCCCAAATGCTTTAGTTTATTTGGTATTTTTTATCTTAAAATTATAATGGAAAAGTTTGCTTAAAAGAGTTAATTCTTAAATATTATTTGAATACAAATGCTTTTATTTAACTGAAAATGAGTAATACGTGCTAGATTTTGTTTTATATATTCTCTTTATTATTTGGTGATGTGTCAGTAATAATATTAATAGTGAAAATAACTTCCATTTATTGGGTTTTTGCCATGTGCCAGATACTATTCTAGGCACTTTTATCTCAACAACACACGGAAGTCCCTATACTTCTCATTTATTAACCAGTAATAATATCTGAGCATGTACTGTGTGACAGATGCTGTACACGATGTGTTATACTTATTATTTTCCATCTTTACAGTAGTGCTCCAAGATAGGAATTATTATAATGCCTAATTTACAGATGAGAAAAATAAAGCTTAGAGAAGCTGAGAAGTGTCCCCTAGGACACACAGCTGGGAAGCAAACGAATTGTGATACTTAGTCTGACCATGCTTTCGGTTTTTCCACTACAATTCACTATCTCTCTGTAGTACAAGCTGTATGATTATGATTTTCTATTTTAGGTAAATTGTTAGGTAAGTTCGTATTTTAGATAAATTGTGGAAAAATTGAGATTAATTCATGAAATAATATTATCGCCTTAGTTTTCTTTTTTTGTTTTCAGAGATGCATTTGCTTACGTTCAAGAAAGAAGATTTTGTATTAATCCTAATGCTGGATTTGTCCATCAGCTTCAGGTAACTTCTCTCTTCTTCCTCTTTAAGGCAGTCAGAAAGTAGGATAATTAAAATCTTATGTTCATGTAATTTAGTTGTAGTATTTACTTTGTAAATACTTAAAAATTGCCATAATCTGATTAATTTGATTCTTTGTTCAAGTTTACATCTGTATTTAAAATTATCAATATTTTCTTAAAAGCTACCTTTTTCTTGTTAATACCATTAACAAGAAAAAAAGAGTTAAAGGCACATTTTTCAACCTAAAGTAAAATAATTGATATTAGAAATGTCTTCAGTTACTTCTTTATTTTAATCACACATACAGAGCATAAGAGAGTTTTGATTCTAAACGTATTACGTATAGCAGCCTTTTCTGTTTTATATGCTTTATCTTTTCCATATTCTTTCACATTTGATGATGCCTAGAAGATGCATTAAAAAGACAGTAAAGTAAACCTGTGAATTTATCTGATTAATTTATTTAATTTTTTTCCAAGAAGGAAAATCATAGGTTGAAGAATGTGCTCTGGCTGATTCCATCCAGTTATGCAGGAATAAATCTCACATTGAGACATCAAGAGCACTACAAAATGGGTTGTCTCAGTTACCAAACTTTAAATCTTACTTCATTTTTATTTTTAATTCACTTTTAGTTTTTACTTCATTTAAAAGAGAAAAAAATACTCACGGTTAAAAAAATAAAAATTCAATAATGCCTAAGAAGAATACTTGAAAAGTAAGTCTCCTTAATAGTATATCTTGAAGATCATATATAGCTCTACCTGCATAATATTTTTATGTGTATATGTACATAGATGTATGTATGTATCGCAGTTATATAAGACCAGTTGCTTATACATGGACCTTTAGATTGTTTCCAGGCTTTCATGATTTTAAACAACACGGGAAAGAATATCCTGGTAGGTACATCTTTGTTTACATGTGTGAATACACCAGTATGATAATTGATCAGAGTAGAATTGCTGGGTCAGAGGGCATTTGAAATTTGATGTTGCCAAATTGCCTCTAAAAAGGCTTCAGGAAACAAGGGGTACCTGTTTACCCATACCTAATCAATACCAATAGTGAAAGTGTTTTATGAAACTTCTTGATCATTGTTATCATGGTGGTAAAAGTGACAACTCCTTATGATTTGCCTATTTTTCTATCAGGTTGTTGGTCTTTTTCTCATTGGCTTGTAAGGACTCTGTATATTAAGAAAATCTATCTTTATCCAACTGATTTGAAATGCCATTTTTATTATATACCAAATTCTAATCTATACTTGAGTCTGTTTCTGACCTTGTATTTTGTTCCATTGATCTGCTTATTGCTGCACTTGTATCAAACAGTTTTAAATACTATAATATTATGTAAGTAATTTATATTACTTATATCAAGTAATTTAATCAAGATCCCCTCATTAATGTTTTTTCTGGAATTTTCCTGGCATGTTCTTAACACTTATTTTTTGGTGTGAACTTTACTGGAAAGAGTCCTGTAGTTGTTTTTAATAACATTATCTCTACATTCACAGTTCAGAAGGAATTGACACCTTTAAATTTTTCTCAGTATGTTCCTCTCTAAGAGTATGTTCCATTTATTCAAGTCAATTTCTGTGTCTTTTAGTGTTTTAAAGTTTTCTTTATATAGAATATATGCATTTCTTATGAAATTTATTCCTATTTTCTTTTATTCCCATTATAAATAAAATGTTTTTTTCTTCCAGTATGTTTTCTAATTGCTTACTTGTATATAGGAAAGCTATCGATTTTTATTTTTTATTTTTTTTATTTTTTTATTTTTTTTTTTATTTATTTTTTTTTTTATCGATTTTTATTGTTTTCAGTTGGCAACCTTATTAAACTCTAAACAATTCTGAAAAATTTTCTAGTTGATTGTCTTAGATTTTCATCTCCAAATCATAATAATTTTGCAACTTTTCTAATTTTTTTTTCTTTCTCATTGGATGGTCGTTGTATCAGAACCATGATAAGTAATAGTGGTATAGTACTTGTACTTTATTCTTGATTTCAATGTCAGTGCTTCTAGTATTGCACTGTGTGTGTGTGTGTGTGTGTGTGTGTATGTATTCATCTGTGCCTATGTAAAGAGATTTTACCAGGAATAGATGTTGATTTTTAGCTTAAAAAAGTTTTTTTTTATGGAATGACTGTAGTGTTACTCCTTTAAGCCATTAATATGGTGAGTTGAATTATTGGATCACATTATGCTAGATTTCTTAATTTTGAATCATCATTTTGGTTCACAAATGGATCTCACTTGGTTATGGTAGACTGTGTTCCGTGAATGTGTTGCTAGATTCTATTTGTCAGTATTTTTTTTAAGATTTTGGAATTAGTTGAATAAGTGATATTGGTTTGTAATTTTTTTCTATACTACTCTCTTCTGGTTTGGGTGTTTATCACGTGATTCTCATTTTTAAAATGGAAACTTGCTTCCTCTTTATGTGCTCTAGAACAATGTAAATTAGATTGGAGTTATGGGCTTCGTGGTGTTCTGATATTTGGTACCTGTGAAATCATTGGACCTTGATTTTTTAATTTAATTCAGTTATTCATTATTTCATTCATTTGTATATTTTGAGGGTGGACCAATTCTTGGACAGCTTTTCTTCGTTTGGTAGGTTAAGTCTGATTTTCATATACTCCTCAGGTCACTTTGGATGGTTTCATAATCTCCTATATAATCGTTCATTTCATAGGATTTGAGATAAAATTGAGTAAAATATTTTTCCATTTTTTTTTCTAATTTTGTGTATCTGTGCTTTCTTTTTTCCTTGATCTGGTTAGTTTATATAAATTTTCTGTATTTGAATTTCTGCTTGCTTTCTGCTTTCCTTAGGTTTTTGTTGTTTGTGCTGCTGCTGCTGTTATTCTTTAGTGAATTTCCTGAGTTGAAAGCTTAGTTTTTCATTCTTTCAGAAATTCAAGACCATGAATTATCCTCTTAGCATTGCTTTAGCCATATTCTACATATCGTACATAGATTCTGCTATGCAATATTTTTATTATTGTTATAGCTTGATATTCTGTGATTTCACTTTTGATTTTATTTTTTACTTAACATTTGTTTGAGAGGTTTTTTTTTTTTAAACTAAATATATAGGTGACAAGGTTTATTTTCTATTTTTGTTCATTTCTAATACTATTTACTTCTTGAATTTTTTAATGTTTTCTTCGTGGCCTAATATACAGTTGTTATTACGACTGTCTCCTGGGCACTTGAAAAGAAGATGTATTCTCTGTTTTCAGGGCATAAAGCTCAATATACAGTCGTCCCTCAGTATCCGTGGGGGATTGGTTTCAGGACACCCCCCCTCTGCCGCCCCGTGAATTCCAAATCTTATATAAAATGGCATAGTACAGTCAGTCCTCTGTATCTGTGGGTTCTGCATCCGTGCATAGAGGGCTGATAGTATTTGTTCGCTTCGTCTGTCTTGGGCTGAGAGGTGAATTGAAACTCCTTAACTTTATTATGTTTCTGTTTATTTTTTCTTTAGTTCTTCTAGTTTCTTTGCCAATTTTGGTACTGTGTTATTTGGTAGATAAAATTCAAGTTAGGTCTTCATTGTAGTTATATATTTATTATTCCTCCATTCAATTATTTTACTTTGAAATTAACCTTGTGTAATATTGTTTGCATTTGCCTTGTGAGTTTCTTCATTCCTTTTCTTCCACCTTTCTAAATCACTTTGTTTTAGATGCATTTCCTATATATGGTCTATGGCTGGATTTTGCTATTTGATTTATCACTATTTTTCTTTAATAGGTGAATTTATCCCACTTTCTTGCACTAAAAATGATATATACTTTTGTCTGTCCTTTTATTTCATGTCACGCTTTCTCTGTTAAGTGCATCTTTTTTAAACTTTTCACTATAAAGTTTATGAATTCTTTGTATGTTTGTATTCTTTTGATAATTTTTAAATTTATTGTTTTTAGTTCTAATGGGCACAATTGTAACTTTATAGTATATGCATATGTTTCTTGAGTTATCACCTTTAAATAACTATCAGTTGATTTTCACTATAAAAGATAAAAATTTATATACCTCTACTTCTTTCCTCCTTCCCCTCCACTACCTGTTTTGTTATTAGTCTTAGTTCTTCTAGGAGTTACCTCTTACACCTTTAAAGATATTTAAATATTATACCTCTTGTTACTTAGCAATATAAGATCATCTACTTAAACTACCTCCTGTTATATGTCCTGCCATCTCCTTTTTTTAAAAAAAAGATTATACTTTTTCTACATTGTTAACAGATTATAATATTTATATTCTATCCTATAACCACATTTTCTAGTTGTTCATCCTTAGTTCTACATTTAAATAGGATTCTAGCTTTTTTATTCAACTACTGGAGTTTGTCTTTGAGCATTATTTTCAAGAAGAGTTCTTGGAAACTATATTCCGTAAGTCCTGGCATTTTGGAAAATATTTTTCTGTTGCTCTTATGTTTGAATGACAATTGGCTAGATAAAAATTTTTTGTTTAATACTTTTTCCCTTATGGGTTTGTACACAGACCTGACATTGAATATTGCTCCAGAGAAGTCTGAGGGGAGCCTAATTTAAAAAATTTTTCCCCCTTAAAAGACTTGATTGGGAGGAGGAGGTGTTGTCTGGATGAACATAGGATGCTTTATCAAGGTATATCTTGTTGATTGTTCTATATTAACTTCTCAGTCTTAGTATGCCCTTAGCACTTACAGATTCACACCTTCCCTTATTTCAGAAAGTTTTCTTCTACTATGTATTTGGCTTCTGTTTTTGTTGTTCTGTTTAATTTGACTGGTTTTTTCTCCCAGAGACATATTTTATGTTGGTTCCCTTTTTCTTCCATATCTGCCATTTTCTCTGTAATTATTTTCAACTTTGTTCTTTTCTCTTTTGGCTTGATTTTTCTCAAGCTTTTCTTCCCTTTCCCATACTTCATTGTTTCATCAAATGTTTATTTGGCATTGTTCTAGGCAATGGTAGTAAAGCAGAGAACAAAATAGACAGAAATCTCCGACCTCATGAAACTTATTCTAATGAGAGAATTAAACAGTAAACAAAGTAAAATGTAGTAGGTCAGATGGTAATGGGTCACAGAGAAAAATAAGGGAGAGAGAAATAAGGCCACATAAGGAGATGCGACATGAATTGCATTTTTAAATGGTGATCAGAAAAGGCCTTATTGCAAAAATGATATTTGAGCAGAGACCTGGAGAAATTAGGAGAACAAGCTGTGCTGATATTGGGGGGAAGGCATTCTAGGTAGCAAGAATATACGTGCAAGTGCCTTGAAATGGGAGTATGCATAGTATTTTCGAGAAGTGCAAGAAGGTCAGTGTGGCTGCAACAGAGTAAGCAAATAACGGTAGGAGATTAAAGCTGGGAGGTAAGGGGCCACATGACAGACGTTTATAGGCCATTATAAGTAAGGCCTTTGGCTTTTATTTTAAGTGAAGGAACAACTTCAGATTGCCTGCTGCTGTGTTGAATATAGTATACTGTGTATATACTGTAGGGGTTGTTGGGGTTTGGGCAGAAGCAAGTGCTCGAGTTAAGAGGCTGTTGCAGTGATGGAGTCAGGAGAGTGTTGGTTTGAATCAAAGTGGTTGCAGGGGGAGAGGTGAGAAGAGATCAGATGCTGGATTTATTTGACAGTAGAGCTGATGGAATTTGCTGATGGATTGGATGTGAAGAGAGATAGGGATGAATTTAAGCCTTGTAGCCTGAACACTGGAAGAGGAACTGCTACTTGCTTGTATGGGAGAAACTGCATGAAATTGGAAGGGAGTAAAATCAAGAGTCGGTTTTGGTCATGTTAAGGTTGAGAGAGCTATTAGATAGTGGGCAGGTATACATATAAGCCTGGATTTCATGAGAAAGAACTGTATTTCTAGGGGTTATCAATATATAGATGCTATTGAAAGCTTTGAAACTGGATGAGATCACTAGAGAAGTGAGTGTGGATAGAGAAGGATTTCAAAAACAGAACCTTAATGTATTCCCAACATGTAGAGATTGTGGAGATGGGGAATCAGCAGAGGAGGCTGAAAAGAGTGGCCAGTGAGTTGGGAAGAAAATCAGGATGGTCTGGTGTTTGGGAAGTCAAGTGACGAAGGTGTTAGAAGAGTGGGGAATGACCCTCCATTTCAAAGATTGATAATAGGTTAAATAAGATAAGGGCTGAGAATTGACATTAGGTTAGGAACATGATGTCATTGGTGCCCTTGACAATTTTTGTGGAGGGGGGAAGATAAGCATAATTGCTCAGAGTTGAAAGGAAAATGGGAAGAGAGGAATGTGAACAGCAAGAATAGATAATTCCAGGAATTATGCTTAGAAGGGGAAAACAGAAATGAAACAGTAGTTGGAGGGGGAACTAGGATTAAGAGGGGCGTTCTGTTTGTTTTCTGAAATGGTAGGAAATGGCAGTCATCTCTTTTATTGTCCTATTTCTTCCATGAATCCTTTTATCTCTTATTTGAACTCGTTTCAGAAATGCCGTATTCTCATCGATTTCATGGGGAATTATAATTTTCACCTGCTCCATGGTGTAATTTTCATGCAGTGTTCTTTATATATAGACTTTTGGTTATAATGTTGCTTTTCTTTCCCTTGCAAACATCTTTACATAAGACGTACATTGGTTCTTTTTTGATATTGGTCATCTTTGAACTGGAGACATTCTTCTTAGATAAGCTATTTGCCCAACAATAAAGTTGTGGGAAAGGGACCAGGGGAGTGGTGGGGAAAGGTAGGCAGCTTAAATTTTCCCAGTTGTCTTGGAAGACTTTCTCACCAACACTTTTCTCCAGTGTAATGACTCTACTTAGCGAGTGGGGAAAAAAAGAGCCTCTTTTGTCACAGGTTCTTCTTGTTTAGATTGCTAAACACTGCATGCACATTAGAATCACCTGGGGAACGTTACCCATACCAGTTAAATGAGAATCTCTGGTGGGGGGAGGAGAGGAGCTGACTATATACCTACAGGTTTTAAGGCTCCTCAGGTGATTCTCAGGTATAGCCAGGCTTGAGAATCAATGGTTTAGCCTTTACTTTCAGCTGACCAAGATCAGCAGATGCTTGGCAACATGCAACCCAGTTTCTCCTCCACGTCGCTTGCGTCTTGCAGAAATGCCAGGTGTGGATGTTCACGTTTTGCTTAATATGCCCTTCCTCCTCCCACAGCCCACGCACACTTCCTGGCTGTATCATACTAGGCAAGGGCTTGTTAGGTTTGTCAGCTGTACCCACTCTGTCTGATATCCGCAGTCAGGCATCTTTTGTGCATAGCTTAGTCTGGTTCCATTTTTTTTAAATGTTATTGCGAAATATAATACACATATATAAAAATGCATAAAGTGCGAATAAACATCCATGTAACTGCCATCCAGGTAAAGAATTGAACGTTTGCCAGAATCCCAAAAGCCCTCTTGAGGCCTCTTTCTAATCATAATTCTCTTTCTCCCATCATAAAGGTAGCCAGTATCCTGACTTATTTGATAATTAATTCCTTACTTTTCTCTTCTTTCTTCTCATATTCAGGGTTATGGATGTTTCCTAGTTTCTTCGAATAAGGAGTTCTCTCTTTCTTGTTTTCAGAAAGGGGAGAGGGATAGGAATGCCTTTATTACTCCATCTTTAACTGGAAGTAGAGGACTATTGATTTTAAGGAATTAGAACCAAATATATGCTTGAATCAATTAAATGCCTTATATTAATCTGATTTTTTAAAATATTTTATTTCTTTTTATTCTTACAATCATTCTATGAGATTGCCAGTTTGGGTTTTGGGGGTATGTATGTGTTTTAACAGATGAAGTCAGAGATCATATAGCTTATGCCGGGTGGCAGAGAATACATACTGACTGGCAGTTCAGTGTACAGTGCCATAGTGCAAGCTATTTGCTTGACTTGATTTATAATCTCATCAATAAATGTGAAATTATAAGATAGGAATTTTAAGCCTTTCTTTTACAGCAATATGGCACCAGAGTTTTCAATATAAACTAAGCATACCAATAATGTATGCATTAACCACTTTTAAAATTTTGTTTTGTTTTGCGTATCCAAGAATTTAAATGTATATTCAGGTTAATTAAAATCTTTTCTAGGAATATGAAGCCATCTACCTAGCGAAATTAACAATACAGATGATGTCGCCACTTCAGATAGAAAGGTCGTTATCTGTTCATTCTGGCACCACAGGTAAGGATTTTTTCATTTTGGAGAAATTTGGGAAGAAAGATGATGGTAGTGAAGAATAGAAGAGAAGAAGCATCTTTTGCTCATTAACAAGTTACACTGAACAATTTAAATTGTTTAGAAAATTTTTGGATGGACTATTGAATTAAAATAATTTCAAATTTTAACTTTATAATTAAATATGTATTATATTGAGCTTCTGTGTGTACACCACTAGTTAATTAGAACGTGTTGGTTGGAAGATCAGATTTCTACTTTGTTGAGTTTTAAATCTTTAAGTAGTATAACTGTGTTGCAAAGATTAAAATAATAAGAGGGGTCTGGAGATGAGGCCCTAAATACACTTAAGTGGTCTTATTAAAAATGAAAGGTGGTTAGTAAGTAAAAGCAGGGTGACTAAATGTAAGCTACCTCAGTTTTTCTCTTGCCGTAAGTATTTGAATCCTTTCTCCTTTCCCTATTGCAGTGTCCCCTCCCCCATTTTAAAAGTTAATGATCCAGGCATGCTCTCAAAATCCTAACTTTTGCCATCCTCTCCAAGACCTTGCTACCCTTGTCTCCTTTCTTTTTATTAGAGCATTCATGGAATTTTTTTAGTTTATGGTTTTTCTCTCCCAGAGTTCCTTTCAGTCTTATTTGAACCTACAACCTTGTAAGTTAGGAGAAACAGGTTACGTACCTGGTTAGTGTTGGACCTGGAAATTTAACACTGGTGATCTGCTCCACAAGTCCAGCACTATATTGTACTTCCTTAGTGATAATACTATATACCCATCCTTCAGGCTCAACTTCCCAGTTGTCATTGACTCTTTGCAACTTCTATCTAATCATTTTCCAAAATGGGATGGTCTGTTTCCTCAGTACCTAGAATTCCCTCCCTCTTTTATAGTACCCTTCATTTCGGTCAAGTTCAGGTCCATATTGGCCTCCTATTCCAACTCTTGTTATTTAGTCTGTTCTGTACATTGTGGCCAGACTTACTTTCGTGAAAGATAGTTGTAATAGTGATATTCTTCCTGTATAAAAGTCTTCATTGGCATAATTTTTTTTAAATATTTATTTATTTATTTGGTTGCACCAGGTTGTAGTTGCAGCAGGTGGGCTCCTTAGTTGCGGCTCACGGGCTCCTTAGTTGTGGCGTGCGAACTCTTAGTTACGGCATGCATGTGGGATCTAGTTCCCTGACCAGGGATCGAACCCGGGCCCCCTGCATTGGGAGTGTGGAGTCTTAACCACTGGACCACCAGGGAAGTCCCCATTGGCATCATTTCTACTGAAGAAAACACATCATAGGTAGTAATTAAAGGCCCTTTTGATCTTAATTTGTATCTCTCACTGTACCTCTGTATATGCACTCCAGAAAATGGGACTACTAATGGTTTCCTGTGCGTGTCTTCTATTCTCCACCTAGAAAGCATCACCTTCAGTCTCTCTGTCCATAAAAACTTGGTTCAGATGTCATCGCCTCAAGAAAACATGATGATTAACTTACTCTTCCTCTAATCTCTAGTTATTCAAAACTGCCATGGAGCTTTATCTGTACCTCCTCACTTTCTGCCTTGTATTAGTTACCTATGTCTCTTACCTCCCTTCGTAGAATGCAGGTGCAACACTGCATCTGAAACTGTTACAACCACTGTATTTAGACTTATGGCTAGCATATTTTCTTCTCTATTCCATCAATACTATATTTCTATCCTTAATTTTAATCTTACAGTGAAACATTAGTTTTCTGTTGGAATCCACCCTCTGTATTAACATTATTACCATGATTTAGCACAACCTTTAGGGCATAAGTTTAAGGTCATGCAATTGTTAGGCAGATAACACAGTAAACCCTCTACCAGTTCAGTTGTTCCCTAAAGTTTTCCTCCATTGAGACTCAAAATTTCTTGATTATAACTGTTGGGCATATGGGGATAGCTCTGATTCTGTGTGGGAAATTTCTGTACTAACAGACTCTGATGTGAAGAGTAGATAAAAGAAAATCTCTTATCTGCTACATGCTTCCTTTCTCCCAACTCTAGACTTGTTGGTAATAAAATCACAGTTTCAGTGGAAAAAATATTTTTGGCAGCATCTGTGGAAGCAAAAGGATAATTACATCTACAAAATAAAATTGTACAAATGTACAGTGTCCTAAGTCACATGTTTATGGAGCCTAAAAAACATAAACTCAGTAACCAAACAATTATGAACCGTTATCCCTTTAAAAATTCTATTTTCAAACTATTTAAAAATTAATGTTCATTATATAAAATACCTTAATACTTAATTCTTAAGAGGGAAAATGTCATGAAGATATAAAGTTCTTTGGGTAGTTTATAACAAAAGAATTTACAAGTTTACTAAAAATTCAGTCATAGAATTTTCATAGTCATATATATGGTAACACTTCATGAAAAATGAAGCTTTTGCTAGTTGTAACATTCCAATGAATAAATTTATTTAAGTTCCCATTATATGTTATGTTCATGCAATAACTTTTAGGCAGTTTGAAGAGAACACATGAAGAAGAAGATGATTTTGGAAACATGCAAGTGGCGACTGCGCAGAATGGCTGATTCAAGAGCAACAGTATAGAGGATGTGAATTTCTATTTGGGAAGGAGAAAATACTACAGACAGTAATAATATAAAATGGTAAAAACACAGTAGTTTCTTTTCAATTACATGTTGCTTCCAGATGTGTTTCTCTGCGACTTGTTGAGCAACATTTTAAGATGTCGGAGTTCTGCAATAGATGGCACTGATGGTTTTATTCTTTTTTTTTTTTTTTAATTCTTTACAGTTTTATTATAAACCAAGAATTTTGGACTTGCAAAGAGGTATTATTGCAATAATGCACTTTTCATACTTGAAATTTATTTGTATGATATAAAGTTGTTACTTTAAACAAAATGCAAGTTAGGGGGGACTTGTTTATAAAATCTGGGTAATTTATAACAAAAGAATTTCCTAAAGTTTGCAAAAATTCATTTTGTGTTCTACGTATTACATTTTAAAAATAATTTTACAGTTCAATTTTATGATGGAGCCTCTTACAGAAACATTAACAAATGCAGGAATCTGCCACATTTCTTTTTTAATATAATTCAGTAGCTTAATTATCTTTTAATTTTTTTAAACTTCTTGATCCCATCTTAATAATCTTTAAATCATGACATTAGCCAACTGTCCTTACTTTAACATGATCCAAGTATTGCTTCTTTTCCTACTACCTTCCTAATTTTATCCTATAGAAAAAAAAAAGTTTAATGAACAAAGGAAAATGTTTCGCTTTATAATACCAGATGCTCAAAAAACAAGGAGAGTTTTAAACTCAAGTGACTTTCCTTTAGCATTCTTAAAAGCCAAATGTTGTGTTTGTTCTTTTGAGTTGTATAGCCTGTTTTTTCTTTGTCCAAAATGGTTCTAAATAGAATATAATAAACCAGTGTAGCACTATTTTTTTCCTAAACAAAGCCCAAAAAAGAAAAGTGCCTTGCCTCATTAGAAAATATAAAAAATAAATCCTCATGTCCTCTAAATTAGTATGTAGAACAGTGAAAAGTTTTGAACATTTTTCTGTAATTTTTTTTTAAACCATAAATTAGTTCAAACTGAAAGTCTTAAGGATTGAAGAAACCTTAGTAAATTATTTGGAATATGGAGCATTTACTCCATTTTTATGTTGTCTTAATGATTCTGTGAGATTGTTCTGGCTCAGACAAATGCTTTTCTTTGAGGATGCATTTATTGGGGAAAAGTGATTGTGGGAGACTTCAGTGTATTATAAATTAGTGTTGTAATCCATTCTTGGCATTGCGTTAATCCAAATTTCCCCCATAATTTGCATTAGCAAAGTCACTTTATGGATCCTAGGTTCTGCATGTTTTTATTTATACATATAAAAATTGTTCTAAGAAAAACATTTTTGCTATTTTAAGTATGATGTTGGGGAGGAGAGGAGTGTTTTTAACTTTTTATAGTTGGTGATTTAGGGTAGCACAAACAAAACTCCTTTGTATCTCACTTTTCTCAGTCCTCTCTTGAGGTGCTTTACTGATGGGACTTGTAAGGTAGGTAGCAAGTTACCTACTTCGCTTTCCTCCCTAACGTGTAATAATACAGTAAAAGCTTTTTTATCCAGCATAGCAGGAGAGTGGCAGTGAATCAAAACTGCTTTATTAATTCTGCTGCCCCAGGTGGTATTCCTCTTCTGATTTCCCTTCCCTTCCCTATTTTACCACCCTAAAATAACAGCATATTGTCAATCCCATTGTAGTCTTGTATTCTGTTGTGTGATTAGGTCATTGGGTGTGGTGGTCTAGTATAGTCACGATTTGCATTGAGTGTTCAGAAATTCCAGCTGGTGAAGTGCCAGAAAATACAACTTTCCTGTATATAGATCACTATTGCTTAGGTCAGCAAAGATCTCTTTTGCAAACTAATAATCTGTGATGCTTCATTCCACAAAAACGGCTTAAAAGAATCTTCGTAATAGTCCATTTAGGTTTTAAAAATGAGGCAGTTAAGATTTTCTAAATTAATTTCTTAAATACACATATCCTCTCTAGTAGTCTGGCCAAGAGTACAGGTTTGGTTATTAATTTACAGTTGGTAATTTTCCACTTTTTCTAACCACTGTAATTTTTATGTTGGCACTAAAGTGCCTGCCCAGCACTGTATATTAAAGACTCTCACAAACACTAGAAAAAAGGACTGTCATCTTCTTGAGTACAAATTAATATGGACAAAAAGTTTATTCTTTCTATAAGAATACTGCAAGTTTGTTTTATCTTGGGTTCATTCTTCCACCCAGTGTTCAACTCGTTCTTCTGGTAGCTCTTCCTGTTCTTCTGTTTGGTTCCATTTCTATAATTCCTCTGTTTCCACTGATGTTTTGTGATAGCTAACTACAGTACATTTAACCAATCATGATTTATTTTCTAGAATATTTGAATAATATATGAGCGACCCAGCACCCAATTTTAAACATTAAATATTAACCTGGGCACAGAATTTAAAATATTGCATCAAAACATAGGAGAACTGCTTTATTGTCCATTTTGAAAGTATGAAACTTGAATATTGAAAATATTCAAACTGGAATGGCAGTATTCTTACCTTGTAATTTCAGTCCATTGGTTCCTGTTAATTTCTTATCAGATGTTTAAACAGCAGTTACCTTTGTTTATTTGTATCTCCTCTGTGGTGGAAGTATTAAACCATGATACCCTTTGCTACCAACTCTCAACCACCTAACTTTCAGAGCAGACTATTTGTTTTGGGAGGATTTTGTGCTTCATCTGAGTTTAGAAGTAATGTCAGAAAATGTTAAGCATGTCCTTTTAAATATAAGGTTTATAATTGTCTTATTACCATGGTAATTTAAATGAATTAGAAGTATTTAACTGCAATCTTGAATTATAAAGTTGGGGTGCATATATAGAGATATATATCAAAATCTCAACTTGATGTAAAGTAAATGAGCAGTTACCTGGCAGACTTTTATTTTTTCAGATAACTGTTTAATCCATAATTCCATAACAAACTTAGCTTCACTTCAATATTTATTTTGTCCATTCATCAGTGCTCCAATAAGTAAATGATAGGAAATAGCTGAAAATTACTAATAGATTTTATTTTTTTTTATTGATTAGAAAAATAAGTTTCTAGGGTCTTTGAATGCTGGATTTTTTTTTTGTCTTATCCATCCATGGCAGCTAAAAAAAAAAAAAAAAAAATCACTCAAAATATTCAGGTTTACATGCTAGCTCTCTCTCATAGGGAGTTGCCATACCTCACAGTTCAAAGTGTATTTTGTAGATCAGTAACATTATACTGACATGTAATTGCAATTTACTATGCAGCAAAAATGATTCAAAAAGAAAAATAACCTACAGTGTCTATTTACCTTTGTACAGACAATTGCTTAAGTTACTCTGCTTTTAACATCTGTACTTGGATCAAATGCTTATGTATGTATAGGAATGTCACAGTGCAAGATGCTGCTAGCTCAGGCACAAAGTATTAAAATTATTTTGTGAAGATTGGTGGTTGTATTAAAACTGGTGTGCCATTATACCTCAAAAAGATTGAAAAGCTCATTTATACTGCTTATGCCTCAGAACCTCTTTACTTAGATTGTTGTCTTCTAGGTAAAAGTAACCCAGTTTTAGTCCCACACAGATTAAGAAGGATGAATGAACATTGGCTATTGAGAAGCAGTTAAGAGTATTTTCTAAAACATTGTGGTCACACATAAAAATTATGGTCAGTACAGGGAAGGCCCAAGTTTCAGCTCAAGTATATTTTAAACAATTAATTGAACAAGTTTGGAGTTGAAAGTGAGGGAATATGTGACTGAAGGAAAGGGTAAGGCCATCCATAGAACAGCTTCCAGCTCATTAAAAAAAAACTTTTTGCTTTTAGTTTTCCCCTTGTTAGCCTACCTACATAATATTCCTCATCAAATCTAAGACATCATCATTAGCATCACTACACCATCTTTTTGATCCTACTAAAAGGCAAAAAATATTGCTGAATAAACTAAGACAAGCCACTGATCATAAAAATGCATCCAGATTTCCAAATGTTACATGTAAAAAAGAAAAAAAATTGCTTGAGAGTCAGTGAAATACAAATATATAAAATACATGGAGCAAAATAAAAATCACAATTGCCACTTCGTTATACCTTTTCAAAAGTAAACAATGCTCAAAAATGTATATATTGAAATGTTCTATGCAGGTTTTTTTCATACTCAATTTTACCCACAAAATGGCTTAGAAAAATCAAATTTTCTCTGGCTAACTAAAGCTAAATACAGATCATCGGTTTCCTCAATGATAGAATTTTTATGTGTTACACCTTACCTACAACTTTATTTCCTATAGGGGAGGATTTAAGATAAGACCTTAAGAACACTATTTAAAGGGATTTATTGAAATAGCCACCTTATAGTTTTACTTCAAATTGTTCAGTGGTAAGAAATGAAATAAAGCATTTAATTTTGCCCTTTATTAGGGTTTTTTTTTTTTTGGTGGTGTTTTTTTCCTGGCCACACAGCACAGCATGCGGGATCTTAGTTCCCCAACCAGGGAGCGAACCCATGCCCCCTGCAGTGGGAGCGCAGAGTCTTAACCACTGAACCACCAGGGAAGTCCCTATTAGGTTTATTTGTTAACATAGGTTTTAAATTACCAGACTGTACCTAGTAAAGCTGCTGTTACCAAGGTTACAGGACTCCTAAAAAAGCAAAACTTAGCTTTGTTGCTTTCACTAGGGACAGATCAATTCATCTGCCTATGTCATCAGCAGGTGAGTAGTACACCCTCTGTTGGTGAAGAATTTCTATTGTTTTAGAAAGCCAACTTTAGCTTTACTGCATGGAGGGAAATCTGAAATCTAGTTGAGGTAGGTGTGAATCAAAGGGATGAGAAACAAACAGGTGGTCTTTACTTTCTAAGCTCCTTTTTACAAAGGGTACACAAAACTAAGATTTTATGAACCATGACTTGACCTAATAATTCAATAGACAACTCAAGAAAAGCACAGAAAACATTCGGATTCTAACAAAAGACTATTCATATGAACAGGTTTAATGTAACATGAAACGTAAAAGATTCGAACCAGTAGTGAAGTATCTAATTCTTATTTTAACTTAAAAAAAATTAAAATAAATAAAATCAAAATAGGATAGTGACCAGAATAATAGTACCATTATAATCACATTAAATAGAAAAGCTTCCATCAACATTTTAAGAATGTAATAAATGCAGTATGATACATTTTAAAATACTCCACTCAATTTTGTAATCCATTTTCATAAAAATGTTACTCGGAAGAGAGGCTCGGACACCCCTGGAAAAATGAGAAATCAGCTTAGAAATACATAATATGCCAGGATTTACTAATTCACTGTTAAAAAGTACCTTATATTTCTCTTAGATATTTTAAACAAATGAATAATTATTATATTTCACATATAAGACAGGTGGTACTTCAGCTACATTAGAATTATATCAACTTTTAGATGTACATTTAAATTGTCACATTTTATAAGAAGTTAATTTTCATTTCTCCTTATTTTAAAGGCTCACCAGGTTGTTTGCCAGTATAGTATTAGGATCAGCAAATGTTGGACTGAACTACATTTAGTTATAATATATCTAACATCCAATTTCACGTAATATATGTGAAATGATACACTCCTAAGTGGTATTTAGATATATTTCTTTGAAAAAAAATATTAATTTTATGAATGTGATAAGAAACAGCCTTATTCACTGTATGCTTTTTTTTTTTTAATGAGCAGTACAGATAGCAGACATATAACTTCGTACTACCTATACTGACTACTAAGAAATAAAGCCAAACTTTAGAAAAATACAATGCAAGAAAAGATTCAAGTTAAAAATATACTCCTTTGGTTAAAAATCATCCCCTTGATAATTTCATCTGTAATCTAAACTCAGCATGTCTCACCAGCCCAAAGTAATCTTCTAAATGTCTTTATACTTGTATTACAGTGTTTTTTTCTATCCAGTATTTATGGAGGTCACTGGGTTGCAGCAACAAAATATTTTAACTCTAGGAAGAGAGTGTAGCCTTGTTGCATCAGCTCCTTTGACAGATGTCTTTCTTAAAAGGTTTTACTTTAGAAACCTCTGACACATGTAGTTTTCTTCAGATACTGTATATCCAAACTTTTTATAGAAACCAGCGTTTTGTGGTAGACATTCAAGGGTAATCTTGTAACAGTTCAGCTTCTTGCTTAGCAAAGTAAGGGTTGATAATAACCTGAAATTAAAGAAAAAAAAGGTAGGCAAGGCATAGAGCATTTGTTAATAAAAATGGATTTTAGTAACAATGTGAGTGAATATCACATAAAACTTCAAGTTTGTATTACAAATAGGTTTATTAGATCATGGCCTTTCCCACTATATTCATTTAAATATTCAAATTGTAAGTGGTTAAACATTTAAATCACCCAAAGCATTTGATTTTGTTTCAAATATACTTTAGTAATCTCCAGCCCATTAATAAATAGAACAAATATTACCCTAAACCCTGAACTCACCCTAAACCCTCTTTAAAAATAGGTTTAAAATTAATATTAACACCAAAGACTAGAAACCTTTTAAAAAATATGGCCAAAATTAATCTTTTTCTCTAGATCTATTCAAACTATTTAGGAATAGCCAACATAAAATGGGTAAATAATTGCTTTGTTCTTTATCATTTTTAAAGTTACTTAAATATTTGTGAAAGAATGTATTAGGTTAACTCTGGATTGGTCTAATTAATATGAAGTGTAAACAAAGCAAAAATGTATACATCTTTATAAAAACTAGGAAAGATCTACAAAAATTTACCTGAAGGGTTTTCTCATGTTGTATAGATTGAAAAATCTTATTCCGAAGACAGAACCTCTTGATTGAAGTTACACAATTATAAAAGGCATGACTACGTTACATGGACTAGAAATGCTAGAAATGGGTCTCTTTCGTTCGCTGATGTACACCAAATACCTTGAGTAGCATCTGGCGTATAGCAGGTGCTTAATATTTACTGAGCAAATTCCTTAAAACTCAGAAGGGATAATATTAAAAAGCAAGTTCTATTTTATAAATAGGCAATAAACCTATGAAACTTACTTTAAAAGATTTAGATAAATGTATAGAGGATTACACTGTGAAGGCTGTTTCAGTACATGGTTCTAAAACTTCCGTAACTGAGAACATTTCCTTTGTTTTTAAATATGACAGAGAAACGGACAAATTACTTGGCTCACCAAAAGTTTCTGTTTCCTACTACTATAAGAGTACTACTATTAAAAGTTAATAACTAAGGTGTTGCTGTTTTAACAGTACACTTCCAATTTCCAAACTTTATGGTAAAAATTATATAAAAATACCTTATTTCTTCATTAAATTCAGTCTAAGCTATGGAGTGAGAATGAGTTCATAATTAATGATGCTTAAAAAACTTCAAACAGGAAAACATTTTTTAAAAAGTATCTTGCAAGAAACTGTAAACTGAAACACAAAGAGTATCTGATTTATCCAGGGTTACCTTGTTTCTGCCTACTTACAATTTGCCAAGCTGCTTTCCTCTGCATTCATCACTAACAACAACGTCTTCTACTCTTCCTCTCTGAAAATATTTACAGTGTTTAAAGGACTAAGCATGTAGTTTAGTTTTAGTTAAATCAACAAGTGACGGTAAGAATTAATTGATAAATGTTTTGTAAACCTTAACTTTGCAAAATGCAAAATTTTTTAACTTACTGTTATAGAGGAGATAATACAGTGAATCAATTTGTGGCCTAATTTTGCTTTGTCTGTATCTTAAACCTTCCCACCCCATTATTTTAAAGCAAGTCTCAGAATCCACATCACCAAAATGTAATCTTGTCATGAACGTACTACATCCATCATCCTACTCCTTGCTTAATTGCAATTTATTTCAGACATCCAAATACAGTTTATTAATTTCTAGTACAGAAACCACACCAAAATTCATACTTCACAGAATAATTCCAAGTGTTTTCTATCATATTCTCATTGGATTACCTTGGTTTTGTTTTCTTTACTATTTCATGTGAGTCATGAGGAGTGAAGGAACTCTACAGGCATTAGAAGTGTCACAATTAGAACAGAATATATTATTCTGAACCCTTTACCACTGGGAAACTGATGGGAATTTGTGTTAATGTAGTATATTCAAAGTATTGTTTTTGAAAAAAAATTAGCATTAGAGATTCCAAACATTACTGCCAAATTCCACGATGCTGACTTGATTTCTCTATGTCTATACCAATTCTAACACCTTACAGAACAATTTTTAGCAAACAATTCATATTATTAACACATTTTCTTCCTCATAACTCTTAGAAGACAATGGGAAATTGACTGTTACTAAGTGATTTCTAAGAAGCAAAACTTCTATTCTAGCCAATATTTAGCTCTCTCATTTTACAATAAAAAGCAGTGGGAAAACAGACTTGCCTAATGGAACGTCAAAGTCGATTTTGCTAGAAAACACATATCCATTTTACTCATAAGCATTAATATGAACACATACCTTAGCACAGGAATGGATGAATTTATGTTCTATTATCAGAGTTGCTGTAGCAACTATCTGTCCTAAAGTTACATCTTCCACAACTGTAACATAATAATCCCCAGATTTCTTCATGTGCTCAAAAGATTCTGTGGAAATTGGAAAACAGTGTTATGTGGTAGACATTAAACTTTATTAGGTGCCAGAAAAATACTAGAATTAGCTTACTTCAATAAATATTATTGAATATTTATAGCTATTTTACCACAGTAATTTTAAAGAAAATATCAATTATTAAAAATGACCAAGTAGTTGAAATATCAGCAATCAGTATCAACTGGAACATAGTCCATACATTTAAAAAATCTTCTAGCAAAATAAAGTAAGACTAATATAGCTATTTTAGATGAACAGCACTTAAAATACAAATAAATTGTGCATGTTGCCATTTCTGTGACTAGTGAATGAAAACTTTCATATCTTCATTACTAGTTAACTTTAAATTGATTCCTTTAACCTTTTCACTTAACAGATATTCACACAGAACAAAACTCTTTGCAAATTTTAACAAGAGAATGTTTATGTGTCTCCATTCTTTAATTTTTAGTCTTTTGATTTTAAAATAATTTGACAAAGTAGTTTTCAATTTTCCCTTTGTGCTCTCAAGTGTTCCATGATTACATGACCTGTTTTAGAAATAGAATCATCATTTTTGTTTGCTTTGAAAGCACCTTGTGAAGTAGATAAAAAAATAAGTCTTCATTTCCCAGATTTTCCCAAAGCCACATAGCAAACAGGAGCAAAAGTGGAATAAATATCTTCCCCTCAAATTGACTTTTAGTACTTATATTGATGAAATAACATGATTTCTCATCTAATCTGATAGGCCTGCAAAGAAGAATTCAGGAATAAAAACTGAGCCTAACAGTCTCAACATACTGTTTATTTCCACAGTCTTGTTCTAGTAATGGGTCTGGAGTGGGAAGAAATAAATTCAATGAAGGAAAAGAAACAATGAGAATCAAGAAATAATAATCCTTATCTCAGGAAGGTCATATAGAGTACAAAATAAAATTACCTATTGAAGGAAATGAAGAAAATAGGAAGACACTGTTAAGAGCATTGGATGGAGTCAGGAAGGTTGTAGTTCTTTGCTTACCAATAACTACCTGTGATCTTGGGTAAGTCATTTGACCTCTCTTTTAATTTCCAGCCTCTCATATGTATTAAAAAGGGGGAGGGATGAACTAAAAGATACCTGCCAACCTTAAAATTCAATATAAATGAACCAAAAAATAAATTTAGAACGTATTTTCTTACATTTTTGATTGGGTGATAAAATTTCTGTGAAATGACCTAACCACATGAAAGGTAAACACTACAATAAAAAACAATCTCTTAAGGCTGCCACCCAGGTTCTATACTACAGTAATTATCTAAAAGTAGCCAGGTATTTTGTAAAACATGGTAGTTGCTACATTTGCATTCTAAAACAGTTCAGCCACATTAAACATTTAAATAAGAAAATAGCTAATTTGTTATTTGAATAACTTCTAGCTATTTGAACAAAACCACAAGTAGACACTGAACAGAGCTCTAAACAAAAATAAAATCTTGTTTCCCTTTATTTCTTTTCCTTCAGGAAAAAGAGACTGTAGGACTTACTCATAAATTGTTCTGGGTTGACAACTCCAGTCTCTGTCAGCTGACCTAGTAGCTTAAAAAAACCTAGTTTTGAAAAACAGATTTCAAGTCATGAGAACAGCAAATGAAATATATATCAAAAGAAGTAATATGTCTAGCTGGTGGGCAATTATTTTTTCAAAACTTTATGTAATGAACTATTTTAAAAGATTAAACTGAAACCCATTCTTCTTTCTATTATCACTACGTAAAACAAATAGTAATAGGTTTTACCAGTGTTTTTGCCTGCATAAGATTTTTGGAATAGTGCTGACCTTAATACTCAATATTTACAGAACCAGCATGTACAGTTTTCAATGTAATTTGCATTACATTCTACGCAAGGGATGCCAAATTTTCCCAAATATGTGCTTTGGTTTTACTTAAAAATGCAAGATTCTCATTATGACCAAATATGATACTATTTGTAAAATAAAATATAAATAACATTGTTGAGACTAGTTTTTAAAGATTCCTGATTAATTTCATTAATGTTACGTTAAATTAATGTGGATAGCATAGAATGTTGAGAATCTTAACTTCTATACACCCAATAATTAATTTGACCAAAATATAATAGTTTCTTAAGATTTCCTACCAAGAAGAAAACTGTAAAAAGTTGATTTTTGATTACTGAAATTTAAGGAAATCATTTTGGAGAATTTAGATGTTAAAAAAAGGAATACGTGTAGACAAAACCTTTTGCACCTTATCCAAGGCAAATTATCTTTATCCTCATTCCCCATCCAGCTTCTTAGAGAAGATTCTTCCTTATGTGTCATTATACAAGATAATTTCCCCTTTTTGGCTGCTTAATTAGGAAGGAACACTGTTGTACTTAAGTCATTTGAAATACTGTAATACAGTACTGTAATACAGTAACATCTGGTCTATACACATTGGAATTGAGTTCTCAGTCACTTTAAAGTTTAAGCACAAAAAATAAAAGTCCAATAGTATTTTTAAAAATTATAGGCATCGTCGTCATGTTTGTGGAGAACACAGAACGCTAACTATAAGTCTAACCAGAATTTGTAAACTGAGTCCATACCTCTATTTAAATCAGCAGTACAAAGAGGCCTCAAAACCAAACCTTCTCCAGGATGTGTTGGGGAAATGGCTGGAGAAAATGTAGCTGTATTCTGACTCCAATCCACTTCTTTGAGTAGACTTGGGTCAAACATAGGCGTTTCATCAGGTTTCATCTTTGCAGTAAGGTCTAAAATAAAATTTTAAATGTTAAGGCATTTTGTTTAATAGAAAATTGTTGATTGTCAAGAATGTCAACTTCTTAATAAAAATTAATGCAATTAGAAAAATTCTTTAACAGGTATGCAAGATATTTTATTTTAGCCTATCCTGACTCTAACATCAAATGCCACAGCTAGAGCTCTATAGAAAACTCACAGATTCTATCAGACAGTAAACAAGTGACTAAATTTAGAAGTTTTACACTTGAAAACTCCATTTTCTAATAGGACTTTTAAAGCATTTTTTTCCTCTGGGTCAGTGCTACTAGTGTAGCACTGTGAATAGCTGACTTTTCAGGAACTCGCTCTTCTTTTTTTTTTTTTTTTACATTATTGGATTTTATTATTGGGCTAAGGAGTAACTCATCAGTTTTACCTGACACTAAAGAAGACTTACTGGGCATGTAACTTTTTTAAAAATTATGAACCATGAACAGAAAATTCTCTGCATTCACTGGAATATTTGGTCTCAGCTATGATAGATTCACACCAAGACTATCTACTGGATTTTGTTTTCACAGCAGTCTTTCTAAAAATCTGTAAGTTTCTCAGCTGCATCTAAGCAGCTTAAGAATAGCCAGTGTCACAAAAACAGAAATATAGATCAATGAAACAGGATAGAAAGCCCAGAGATAAACCCACGCACATATGGTCACCTTATCTTTGATAAAGGAGGCAAGAATATACAATGGAGAAAAGACAGCCTCTTCAATAAGTGGTGCTGGGAAAACTGGACAGCTACATGTAAAAGAATGAAATTAGAACACTCCCTAACACCATACACAAAAATAAACTCAAAATGGATTAAAGACCTAAATGTAAGGCCAGATGCTATCAAACTCTTAGAGGAAAACATAGAACACTCTGACATAAATCACACCAAGATCCTTTTTGACCCACCTCCTAGAGAAATGGAAATAAAAACAAAAATAAACAAATGGGACCTAATGAAACTTAAAACCTTTTGCACAGCAAAGGAAACCAGAAACAAGACGAAAAGACAACCCTCAGAATGGGAGAAAATATTTGCAAATGAAGCAACTGACAAAGGATTAATCTCCAGAATTTACAAGCAGCTCATGCAACTCAATATCAAAAAAACAACCCAATCCAAAAATGGGCAGAAACCCTAAATAGACACTTCTCCAAAGAAGATATACAGATTGCCAACAAACACATGAAAGAATGCTCAACATCATTAATCATTAGAGAAATGCAAATCAAAACTACAATGAGATATCTCACACTGGTCAGAATGGCCATCATCAAAAAATCTAGAAACAATAAATGCTGGAGAGGGTGTGGAGAAAAGGGAACCCTCTTGCACTGTTGGTGGGAATGTAAATTGATACAGCCACTATGGAGAACAGTATGGAGGTTCCTTAAAAAACTAAAAATAGAACTACCATACGACCCAGCAATCCCACTACTGGGCATATTCCCTGAGAAAACCATAATTCAGAAAGAGTCATGTACCACAATGTTCACTGAAGCTCTATTTACAATAGACAGGACATGGAAGCAAACTAAGTGTCCATCAACAGATGAATGGATAAAGAAGATGTGGCACATGTATACAATGGAATATTACTCAGCCATAAAAAGAAACAAAATTGAGTTATTTGTAGTGAGGTGGATGGACCTAGAGTTTGTCATACAGAGTGAAGTAAGTCAGAGAAAAACAAATACAGTATGCTAACACATATATATGGAATCTAAAAAACAAAAAAAAGGTCATGAAGAACCTAGGGGCAAGATGGGAATAAAGACGCAGACCTACTACAGAATGGACTTGAGGATACGGGGGGGGGGGGGTAAGCAGGGACAAAGTGAGAGAGTGGCATGGACATATATACACTACCAAATGTAAAATAGATAGCTAGTGGGAAGCAGCTGCATAGCACAGGGAGATCAGCTCGGTGTTTTGTGACCACCTAGAGGGGTGGGATAGGGAGGGTGGGAGGGAGGGAGATGCAAGAGGGAAGAGATATGGGGATATATGTATATGTATAACTGATTCACTTTGTTATAAAGCAGAAACTAACACACCATTGTAAAGCAATTATACTCCAATAAAGATGTTAAAAAAAAATAGCCAGTGTTTTTCATGCTATTGAAAAATGATCAATTATGGTATTTTCCTCTCTTTTGAACATTCAGAAATGGTCAGGTTCTTATTAGGTGTGGTCTAATAAAACTGAGACTAAATAAGATAATGATAGAATGAAAAACATATGAAGCATAAAAATGGCTTGGGGGGGTGGGGGGGGCGGCGGTGCTTCCCTGGTGGCGCAGTGGTTAAGAATCTGCCTGCCAATGCAGGGGACACAGGTTCAAGCCCTGGTCCGGGAAGATTCCACATGCCGCGGAGCAACTAAGCCCATGTGCCACAATTACTGAGCCTGCGCTCTAAAGCACGCGAGCCACACCTACTGAAGCCCGCGCGCCTAGAGCCCGTGCTCCGCAACAAGGGAAGCCACTGCAATGAGAAGCCTGCACACCACAACGAAGAGTAGCCCCCGCTCGCCGCAACTAGAGATAGCCTGCACGCAGCAATGAAGACCCAACGCAGCCAAAAAAAAAAAAAAAAAAAAAAAGGCTGGTGGGGCACACTTCTGTGGAACAGAGCTGCTGGAGGAAAGTCTTCCTAACAATTATTAGGAGATTGTAAGGCAACCCTCAACTTTGATTTGTAAGCCCACGCCCAGCTAAAGAAACCACAGTTGACCCTTGAACAACGTGGGTTTAGGGTGCCAATCCTCCACACAAAAATGTGCAGTCGAAAAATCATGTATAACTTATAGTCGGCACTCTGTATCTGCAGTTCTATATCCGTGGATTTAACCAAACTTGGAATGTGTCGTATAATATTTACTATTGAAAAAAATCCGTATATAAGTGGATCCTTGCAGTTCAAGCCCGTGTTGTTAAGGGTCAACTGTATTCTATTTGATACCTGCCTCTACTTCTTTGAACCAAAGAATTTAAAGATATATATCCATAACATACTACCATAAAACAAGAAAGCAATACCAGAAAAATTAAAGTCCACTTATTAATGGAACAATTTCCCCCAAAACCCAACTCCCAGATGTTCCCTATTTCATAAGTCACAATATGCTTAAGGGCAACTATTCTTAACTTTTCCTTAAAGGTCGACTAAACTGTATAACCCTATGTAACTATTATATATAGGTAATATATATATAATATATATATACTCTGCTGCAGTATAGCAGAGGCTTTGGGAAGGTACTGTGATGTAATAATAGAAGTTAACATTTGTTCAGCACTTATGTGCCAGCATTGTTCAAAGAACTTTACACATTACTAATTCACTTACTATAACAATCCTACAGGGTAGGGATGATTATTATCTGCATTTCAACAGATGAGGAAATGCAGGTGTAGACAAGTTAAGTAACTTGCCCAAGGTCACAGAATTAGCAAAGCTGAAATTGAAATCTAGACATGGAAAGAGCATGAGCTCTGGAGTCAGACCTGGTGTTCAAACGTCAACTGTGTGATGATGGCTAAGGAAGTTAAACTGAGAATGTTTCCTCATTTGTAAAATGGAGATGAAATTGTTGGAAGAAATGAATTACTGTATACAAGTACCTAACAGTGCCTGGCACAGGGCAAGTGTTCAACAAGATACATTGATACTTCAGTTAGCAACTAATTTGAAATTTATTTTTATACGTTCTTGTTAACTTTGTTCACCTTTAAATTAATCCATGAGTCAGGCACTGTGCTGGGTACAGGAGCTACAAAAAGATTATTATGTTTATGTTAAACTGAAAGTTAGCATTCTTGGAAAGGAAAGAAAGAACTTTAAAAATAATAGTTACTATGTAGAATACTGAGAGGTTTGTTTTCTTTCCCTCAAAAAGGACTCAGATCATGTTATGCTGTAAAAACTATGCCTGGATCTAAGAATAGTAAGGAAAGGAAATTGTGATGATTAAAACAATCATTCATAAAATTTAACAAGCTTATGGTCCACTAGAAACAGATTTTTTTGTAGATTAACTTTAGTGCATGCACTTTAGTATTTGTCCCTGATAACTGGACCCCTGAGGCTTTTGGGTGTACTTTTTGGGTGTAATCTGAAAGATGGATAACAACATTGTTTTTCAGGTATACAGATAAACAGGCTAAATATTTATCAATAAAGTAAAATGTGTTCATTAAGTGCAGAAGTCAGAAAGTATTACAAATTTAAGTTCTTCAAGACAACATACCATTTAAACATTTTGATGTTCATGCTATTTAACATACAGTTGTAAGCATGAAGTTTAAAGAAAGCTCAAAAGGAAATGTGGATGGACATTAAGATAATTTAAAGTTAACTAGATTTCTTCTTCCTATAAAGTTGCCTGAGTTTACAATGAAATGTGCCTAGAAAACTCGCAAAATAGGGTTAATTTCTGAGAGAGGGGGGGAGAGGTACACAGGAGAAGAATTAGGATTATGAAGCCTTTAAAGAATTTTAAACAGTAAATACTAATATTGTCCTGTGCTTTTCTTTAATCGATGGTCTTATTCCATGAATGATAAAAATAAATGATACTGGCTAATATTTATTGAGTACTTTATATACAAATGAAAATACAATGAAAGATGTATCAGACCAGAAAGCAGGCACAGTAACTAGCTCAAGATAACAGAGCAAATAAGGAACAGTGAGGATTTACAACCAGGTAGCAGGGCCAGCTTCAAGGACACAGGGCCCCGCACTTAATTCTCTGCTGCCACTGTCGAAATTCTTAATAATTTTTAAACAAAGAGCCCTGCATTTTCATTTTTCACGAGTTGCCACAAATTATGCAACCATTCTTGCATGACTCCAGACTCTATACTCTGTAGTACTGAAGAGGCACTAGTGAAGGTGAATTCTCTACTTCATTGTGCAAGAGTTTAAAATTTAGTCAAAGCAGCACTTACATTTGGAAAGTAAGAATTTCAGGCTAGTTAAAGTACTTAATGCATTCTGGATAGAAATAAGAATCCATATTCTTATAGCAATCAAAAATTAGTATCAAGGGACTTCCCTGGCAGTCCAGCGGTTAAGACTTTGCCTCCCATCGCAGGGGGTGCAGGTTTGATCCCTGGTCAGGGAGCTAAGATCCCACATGCCTCGTGGCCAAAAAACCAGAACATAGAGCAGAAGCAATATTGTAACAAATTCAATACTTTAAAAATGGTCCACATCAAAAAAATCTTTAAAAAAATTAATATCAAAATGTTTATATGAGCTATTTTACAAAACAGAGCCATACTTAAGGTTACCTTCTTTTATCTTATTCTGTCCCCATATAGTAAATTCTGCTGGTGCCCAATTAATATGCTGGGCAAGTTAAAGTAAGATGTGATTTGATACTAAATTTCAAAAGCATTTATAAAAGAGCAAAACAGGTAAATTTATTTGGTTTACAAAAGAAATAATTTTCAGCATCTTAAAGTGCCCCCAGGTACCACAATATAGGAAATTTCAGTAAACAGAACCGCACAGTTGTTTGAAGCTGAATTTCACCATTATCATTGGGGTCTTATTTTGTTTTGTTTCTTTTGGTTTTGTTTTTTGGGGGTTTTTTGGCCACGCTGCTTGTGGGATCTTAGTTCCCCAACCAGGGATCGAACCTGGGCCTACAGCAGTGAAAGTGCCGAGTCTTAACCACTGGACCGCCAGGGAATTCCCTCATTGGGGTCTTATTTTGAAGATTTTAGATTAATTTTAAAAAGTAAACCCTAACCCTTCTTAAGTATTTCTCAAGTACCTTTTCTGTTTAACAAGCAAGTTAACAAGCATTTAAAGGCCCATATATGCCTAACCTTAGCCCAATAAATATGCCTAGTGAATGAATAACGAATGGTATAAGACTTATCTGGAGAACACATTTCAGAAAATCTAGAAGAAAAAAAGATTACCAAACTGCTACAAGTGATATCACAAAAACCATACACCAAATTCATTTTTACTAAGATCACATTAGGTTTTCAGTCGGTTGACCATTCTTTGGACACAGTTTCAACAGGTTTCTCAGCATCTATAGTGCACTAGAATACACTAGAATACACATGTATTCCAGCTAGAATACACATTCTAGCTGCTGCTAGAATCAAGCAACTGAGAGCAACAAGTAATAAGATACTGGGAATGAAGATTTCAAAAGTTGATATAAAAATTTTAAAAAACATAATCTAAGGTCAAATCTAAATGGCCTTTATATATCTCAAGAGCTTTCGGGGCATTACTGTATGACTTCAGTACATGGTTAAAGCAGGAAGGGGGGGCTTCCCTGGTGGCGCAGTGGTTGAGAGCCCGCCTGCCAATGCAGGGGACGCGGGTTCGAGCCCTGGTCTGGGAGGATCCCACATGCCGCGGAGCAACTGGGCCCGTGAGCCACAACTGCTGAGCCTGAGCGTCTGGAGCCTGTGCTCCACAACAAGAGAGGCCGCGATGGTGAGAGGCCCGCGCACCGCGATGAAGAGTGGCCCCCGCTTGCCACAACTAGAGAAAGCCCTCACACAGAAACGAAGACCCAACACAGCCAAAAATAAATAAATAAATTTATTAAAAAAAAAAAAAAAAAGCAGGAAGGGGGCCCGTGTGCTGTTTGAGACTTTGGGGTTCGTCTACATACATTTTATAACTATTTCAAGAGTAATCTGACTGAATTGTGAATCTAAAGAACACTTCATTCGGTGATGATTTTAATAGGCCTAGCTATATTTATTAAATTATGCAACTACACTTCAGCTGAGAATTTTAAAATTTCCTGATAGTTTATTTGATTCCTGTGATTTAGGCATTATTCCCAGTCTACCCATGAGCAAGCTGGAGCACGTGGAGCTTTCAGTACTTGACCCCAAGGTAACACAGCCAATGAGTGAATTGGGACTAAATCCTCCGATGTTGTTCTCCCGTCTTGAGCTCTACAGTACCATACTCCATAGAAGCCAATATTTACATCATCGTGCCAGACAGGGAGGTGTCTCCCCTATTCTAAAAAATGTCAGTGAATCCTGCCTAATGAAACTGACCTAAATGATTTCTTGAGATCCATTCTAGGATTTATTCACGAGTGTATATCCTAACAAAACTATAGTCGCCCTTCAATTTTTTTGAAATTTTAAGAGTTTGATTTACATAAACAGCTTCTATAAGAGAAATCACAGTACTCAGTGTTTCTAGGGGTAGAAGCCCCCGGAAGAGACCAAGGATGTCCGTCTTTCCTGCGGTGAAAACCCCGATTTAGTCAGTACAGGTGATCTTCGGAGCAGAATTATGTCCTCAAGTGGCTCCTGACCGCCGTGGGGTGCTACTCGAAAAGGAACGGTGGAAAACAGGGCCAGAGGCGTTCGTGCCCATTTCAAAACCGATGGCGGCAGAGACTGTGAACAACTGTCTCAATCCCCCACGCTAAAGCCTGACGAACGAAGAATTAGTTTCGACCCCAGTCTCTGTTCCTGCCTGCTAGGGCCACCTCCTGCACGGCTGGACCACTGGCCATCACCCCTAACCTCTGCTCCACGCGTGTGTCCGCTCAACTTGCTCCAAACTGCCCTCTACGCCCTCATACGCACCCAGCTAGCGAAGATAAATGCCCGGCTCCCCGAACGGAACCTCCCCCCGCCCCGGACAGGGCCTAGCTCGCCTCGCTCGGGGGTAGCAGTCACACCTGTTTGATACCTGAAGGGCAGGCCCAAGCCGGCACCCAGGGCATCCGGCCGGGCCCCGCTCTCTCTCCCCGACCCCCGGTCCCCCTCACCCGTAGAGACCTGCAGTCGGCGCTCCTCTCCAGGCCCGTCGGACTCTCACCCACCCGGGTACACAGCACTAGATCCACATCCGGCTTCAGCGGCAGCCCCACCTCCTCCACCTCCGGCGCTACAGTCTCCCGCAAGGCCGCCGCTCCGCGAGCCGCGGCCAAGACGTGGCAGCACCGACACCTCCAGCCCGCCCCTGCCCGCTTACGCAGGGCCGCTCGCAGGCGGAGGAGGCGACGGCGGGCGGAGGCGGGGTCGAGAGGCTGGGGCCGGGCGGGGGCGGGGCCTGCGGCCGGCGTCAGCACGTGAGGCGGTGGCGGAGACGACGCGGGGACTCCACCAGGTAGGCGTGCCGGCAACGAATGCCGGCAAGGAATCTCGGCCCCGCGCGGCACCTGCTCCTCGCTCCCTAAGGCTTACCCCGCGGCCTCAGCGTCTCGGTTTAACTGGACATAATTTTGCCTCGGAGTCAGCTAAGCACTGTAAGTGGTGACGAGTGTGTGCATCTTTGGTTCTCAGAGACCAGAGTCTCGGCCTCTTGCCCTCTTCGTTTGCCCCTCGTTGCACCTTCCCTTCGTAGTCAGTTCATTCATTGATTAGGACTTCGGCTACTCGCTGGAGGCTCGAAGCTCCTCATCCCCAGTTTTCTGAGTCACACATCCTGCCTCTGTGAGGTGGGACCCCTGCATTCTACTCCGAGACTACGTTTTATTTCTCGCTCAGATCCTTTTTGGATGAACACGGGGGTTAGGACAATGATTCTCAGCTGTGGCGATTTTGCCTCCCAGGAGGCAGTTGGCAATGTGTGGTCATTTTCAACCTCAAGTCTGGGAGAGAGGTGTTACTGGCATCTCTCCAGATGATAGAGGGTAGATATGGGTAGAGATCAGGCACGCGCTGCGACATGTTTTACAATACAAAGGACAGCTCCCCACAATAAAGAATTACCTGGCCTGAAATGTCAGTATTGCTGAAGTTGAGAAACCCTGGGTTAGGAGAAGAAAACTGACTTTTCTCTGAACTCCCACTTACAAAGCGTCTTACCTAACTAGCACGTGCCCTCATTTTACAGATTGGGAAAGAGTTTCAGAGATGTTAAGTAATTTGCCGAAGTTACGTAACTAGTAGCTCCCATTCCTTGCCTTGTACCATAAATTTCAACTTATTGAAATTGTTCTTAATACGGTGCAAAGAATTAACACCATATATAGTCTGCCAGAAATAATATTTTCTGCTTATTTGTGAGACTTAAATTTCAGATAACTCTTTTGCTGATTGATGTATTCTCATAACTTCAAATATCTCTATCTATCCTTGTTTTTACCCTTAAACATACAAAAGAATTAAGACATAAACAAAAATAAACACCACTAATCTTAAGAAACATATAGCCTTGTTTTCTTTCAGACTTCTGGCCCTATGTTTACAATGAGCTCCTCCTGAGCAAAAGAACCCTGTAAATTTTGTCATTTATCAGAGTGAAACAATTAATTATAAAATGTATCAGAGACCACAGGAGTTCTAAGAGGTACCCCAAAAGAGCTGCATTTGAGACATACTACTCCTTACCCTCATTGTGCCATAGGAACCCAATTCCTCTTCAACAAAGTCAGTCACTCTGACCAGACAGTGACCCTCTTTCTTTGACTGTTGCAATGAGCAGCCCAAGGTAGCCAGGTGACAATGTCAACTTCTAGTTTAATAGAACCGTTGGTGTGTCCTCTGGTGATTTTTATTTATTTTATGGATTCTTTTTTTTAATAGAAATATAATTGGTGTATAACATTATATTAGGTTTAGGTGTACAACATAATGATTTGATATATGTAAATATTGGGAAATGATCACCACAATCAGTTTTGTTAACGTCTATCACCACACATGGTTACAGATTTTTTTTCTTGTGATGAGAACTTTTAGGATTTATTCTCTTAGCAACTTTCAGATATATAGTACAGTATTGTTAACTATAGTCACCATATATCACATTATATCTCTGGACCTTATTTATCTTATAAGTGGAAGTTTGTATCTTTTGACCACCTTCCTCTCATTTCACCCTCCATCCCCCTACTCTGGCAACCACCAATTTGTTCTCTTTATGTATGAATTAGTCTTGTTTAGATTCTACATATAAATGAAATTATATAGTATTTGTCTTTCTCTGTCTGACTTTTTTCACTTAGCATAATGCTTTCAGGGTCCATCCATGTTTTCACAAATGGCAAGATTTTCTTCTTTTTTATTGCTGAGTAATATTCCACCATGTGCGTGTGTGCCTAAACTTCTTTATCTACTCACCTGTCAGTGGATGCACAAGTTGTTTGCATGTCTTGGCTATTGTCAGTAACGCTGCTATGAACATGGGGGTGCATATATCTTTTGATGTATAAGATAGAGATTTTGTTTCCTTCGGAAAAATACCCACAGTGGGATTGCTGGATCATATGGTAGTTCTATTTTTAATTTTTTGAGGAACCTCCATACTGTTTTCCATAGTGGCTGCACCGATTTACATTCTCACCAGTAGGACACAAGGGTTCCCCTTTCTCCAAACCCTTACCAATGCTTGTTATCTGCCTTTTTGATGATGCCGTTCTAACAGGTGTGAGGTGATATCTCGTTATGGTTTTGACTTGCATTTCCCTAATGATTAGTGACAATTGAGCACCTTTTCATACACCTGTTGGCCTTACATATGTCTACACTGGAAGCTGTCTATTCAGCTCCACTGCCCATTTTTTAATCAAATTGGGGTTTTGTCTTTTGGAGGGTTTTTGTTTGTTTTGTTTTGGGGGAGTTGCTATTGAGTTGTATGAGTTCTTTATATATTTTGGATATTAACCTCTTGTGAGATATATAGTTTGCAAATGTTTTCTCCCATTTGGTAGGTTGCCTTTTCATTTTGTTTATGGTTTCCTTTTCTGTACAGAAGCTTCTTAGTTTGATGTAGTCCCACTTGTTTATTTTTGCTTTTGGTATCAAATCTAAAAAATCACTGCCAACACTGATGTCAGGGAGCTTACCCCCATGTTTTCGTCTAGGAGTTTTATGGTTTTAGGTCTTATGTTTGAGTATTTACTCCAGTTTGAGTTGATATTTGTGTAGGATGTAAGATGGGGTCCGGTTTCGTTCTTTTGCATGTAGTTGTCGCTTTTTCTAGCACTGTTTATTGAAGAGACTATCCTTTACCCATTGCATATTCTTGTTTGTTTGTTGTAAATTAACTTATCATACATGTATGTGTTTATTTCTGGGTTCTTTGTTTTGTTCCATTGATCTATGTGTCTGTTTTCAATGCCAATACTGTATTGTTTTTTTAATAAATTTATTTATTTATTTATTTTTGGTTGCGTTGGGTCTTTGTTGCTGCGTGCCAGCTTTCTCTAGTTGCAGTGAGCAGGGGCTACTCTTCGTTGTGGTGCATGGGCTCCTCATTGAGATGGCTTCTCGTTGCGGAGCACAGGCTCTAGGCGTGTGGGCTTCAGTAGTTGCAGCATGCGGGCTCAGTAGTTGTGGCACATGGGCCCTAGAGCATGCGGGCTTCAGTAGTTGTGGCACGCAGGCTCAGTAGTTGTGACTCATGGGCTCTAGAGTACAGGCTCAGTAGTTGTGGCACATGGGCTTAGTTGCTCCACAGCATGTGGGATCTTCCCAGACCAGGGATCAAACCCCTGTCTCCTGAGTTGGCAGGTAGATTCCTAACCACTGCGCCACCAGGGAAGTCACTACCATATTGTTTTGATACTACTGCTTTGTAATACAGTTTGAAATCAGGAAGTGTGATGCCTGAAACTTTGTTCTTTCTCAGGATTGCTTTGGCTTTTCGGGGTCAGATTTTAGAATTATTTGTTCTATGTCTGTGAAAAATGCCATTGGAATTTTGATAGGGATTGCATTTAATCTGTTGATTGCTTTGGTTAGTATGAACATTTTAACAATATTAATTCTTCTGATCCATGAACACAGAATATCTTTCCATTTATTTGTGACTTCTTCAGTTTCTTTCATCAGTGTCTTGTAGTATTCAGTGTACAGGTCTTTCACATCCTTGGATATATATATATATATATATTTGTAGGCATTGTGTTCTTTTGATGCAATTGTAAATAAGACTGTTTTTTAAATTTCTCTTTCTGGTAGTTTGTTATTAGTGTAGAAAACCACAACTGATTCTTGTACATTGATTTTGTTTCCTGAACTTTACTGAATTTGTTGGTTCTAACAGTTTTTTTGTGAAGTCTTTAAACTTTAGGGTTTCCTATGTATAATACCATGTCATTTGAAAATAAAGACAGTTTTACTCTTCCTTTCTGATTTGGGTGCCCTTTATTTTTCTTGCCTAATTGCTCTGGCTAGGACTCCCAGGACTATGTTAAATAAAAATGTCAAGAGTGGGCATCCTTGTCTTGTTCCTGATCTTAGAGGAAAAGCTTTCAGTTTTTCACCATTGAGAATGATATTTGCTGTGGGCTTGTCATATATGGCCTTTCTTATGTTGAGGTATGTTCCCTCTATACCCACTTTGTTGAGTGTTTTTATCAAGAATGGATGTTGAATTTTGTCAAATGCTTTTTCTGCATCTTAGATAATCATATGATTCTTATCCTTAATTTTGTTAATGTTGTGTATTAAGTTGATTGACTTGTAGATTTTGAACCATTCTTGCATCCCTGGAATAAATCCCACTGGATCATGGTGTGTGATCCTTTTAATGTATTGTTGAATTCAGTTTGTTAATATTTTGTTGAGGATTTTTGTGTCTATGTTTATCAAGGATATTGGCCTGTAATTTTCTTTTTTTGTGGTGCCCTTTGTCTGGTTTTGGTATCATGGTAATGCTGGCCTTGTAAAATTTGTTTGGAAGCATTCTGTCTTCTTCAATTTTTTGGAAGCATTTGAGAAGTATAGGTATTAAATTGTTGAATTTGGAAAAATTCACCAGTGAAGCCAACTTGGTCCTGGACTTTCGTTGTTGGGAGGTTTTTGATTACTGATTCAATCTCCTTACTAGTAATTGGTCTAGTCAGGTTTTCTGTTTCTTCATGATTCAGTCTTGATAGATTGTATGTTTCTAGGA
The DNA here is from genome assembly GCF_028564815.1 of Eubalaena glacialis. Lineage (NCBI taxonomy): Eukaryota > Metazoa > Chordata > Mammalia > Artiodactyla > Balaenidae > Eubalaena > Eubalaena glacialis. Next base: position 147,857,027 of record NC_083717.1, read on the forward strand.
ATTTGTCCATTTCTTCTAGGTTGTCCAATTTGTTGGCATATAATTGTTCATCATATTCTCCTATAAACCTTTGTATTTCTGTGGTATCAGTTATAATTTCTCCTCTTTCATTTCTGACCTTATTTGAGCCCTCTCCCCTTTTTTTCTTGGTTAGTCTAGCTAAAGCTGTTGATTTAGTTTATCCTCTCAAAGAACCAGCTTAGTTTCATCAATCTTTTCTGTTGTCTTTTTAGTCTCTATTTCATTCATTGCCACTCTGATCTTTATTATGCCCTTCCTTCTACTGACTAAGGGCTTAGTTTGTTCTTCTTTTTGTAGTTCCTTAAGATGTAAAGTTAGGTTGTTTATTTGAGATCACTCTTGTTTCTTGATGTAGGCATTTATCACTATGAACTTCCCTCTTAGAACTGCTTTTGCTATAGCCCATAAATTTTTGTATGTTGTATATCCATTTTCATTTGTCTCAAGATATTTTTTGAGTTCTCTTTTTATTTCTTCTTTGGCACATTGATTGTTTGGTAGCATGTTGTTTAATCTGCATGTATTTGTGGATTTTCCAGTTTCCTTCTTGTAATTGATTTCTAGTTTCATACCATGGTAGAGAAAAATGCTCAGTATGATTTCAGTCTTCTTAGATCTATTGAGACTTGTTTTGTGACCTAACATATGATCTATCCTGGAGAATGTTTTAGGTGTGCTTGAGAAAAATGTGTATTCTGCTACTTTTGGATGGAATGTTCTGTAACTGTGTGTTAAGTTCATCTGGTCTAATGTGTTTTTGAAGTCCAATGTTTCCTTATTGATTTTCTGTCTAGTTGATGCATCCATTGATGAAAGTGAGTATTGAAGTGCCCTACTATTATTATATTGCTATCTGTTTCTCCCTTTCAGTCTATTAATATTTGCTTTATATATTTAGGTGTTCCTATGTTGGGTGCATGTAAATCTACAAATGCTATATCCTCTTGTTGGATTGACCCCTTTATCATTATATAAAGACCTTCTTCATCTCCTATTACAGGTGTGTTTTTAAGTCTGTTTTGTCTGATGTAAGTATAGCTACCACAGCTTTCTCTTGGTTTCTGTTTGCATAGACTATTTTTTCCCATATCTTCACTTTCTGTCTGTGTGTGTCCTTAAAGCTGATGTGAGTCTCTTGTAGGCAGCATATATTTGGGTCTTATTTTTCGTTGTTGTTGTTGTTTTTAATCCATCAGCCATTCTATATCTTTCAATTGGAGAATTTTCTGAAGTCCATTTACATATAAAGTAATTATCTATAGGTATGAACTTATTACCATTTTGTTGATTGTTTTCTGGATGTTTTGTAATTCCTTTGTTCCTTTCTTCTTCTCTTGCTCTCTTCTGTGTGATTGGATGATTTTCTGTAGTGGTAACCTTAAATGTCTTTATCTTTTGTGTATCTACTATAGGTTTTTGTTTTGTGATTATCATGAGGCTTACATGAAATATCTTTTAAGTCTATTTTAAGTTGATAATAACTTAAGTTTGAACACATTGTAAAGCTGTACTTTTTTACCCCCCACCCACATTTTATATTTTTGATTTCACAATTTATATCTTTTTATCTTGTGTACACATTAACAAATTATAGTAGCTGTAGTTATTTTCTAGGTTTATAAGTGATTAACCTACCACCATTACAACATTAGATTATTCTGAATTTAACTGCATTTCATTAAGGTCTTTTTCTGGGAGTTTATCCTGTTCCTTTGTTTGGAACGTATTTCTCTGTGTCTTCCATTTTCTTTGACTCTCTATGTTGGCTCTAATGCCACCTCTCTCAGTCTTAAAGGAGTGGTCTCATTTAGGAGATGCACCTTATCATTCAGCCCTGCCCTAGCTCATGCTTTTCTCTTAAACCTTTGTGGTTATCCCAGCAGCCTTCCGTGTTTTTATAGGCTCCCAGTAGCTGAGGGTGTGCCAAGCCCTGTCAGCGTCCCAAAGGGGAGGATCTCAGTTAGCACCAGGACGCAGACTGAATGGAAGCCAGACCCTGAGGCAGCACATTTTAAAGGTGTAAATATACCTCCTCGGGGAAAGACTAGGAGATGTATCTGTCTTCGCCCTCTGCGCTGAGCCCTGGGGGGGATATCCCGTCTAAAACTGTTTCTTTATTTGCTATCATCCCATTGAACCCATGAACACAAGGCCCGCTGGTCACCAGTGCCAGGTTAGCAGGAGGTGTGTCCTCTCTGCGGCAGTCCCAGAACCCTGGGTGGCAGAAGTGTGCATGAGCTCCTTTCTCAGAGGCACCAGCAGTCTGGAGCAGGGCAGAGAGAGAGCATGAAGGTGACCCCCATGGGCCTCCCTGGTCTCTGGAGAGGAGTGCAGCTAGCCCCTCAGGCCGCAACTATTAACAAGCTGATAGTCCTCTCTCCTGGAGAGACTGGGCATTTCAGCCTGCTGCCTCTGCACTGGGCCCTGGAGGATTAGCCACCGAGAATCCACGCACTCTAAGAACATCTATTCGATTAGTTCCCTATAGCCTTGTGGGTCTCATGAATGCAAGCCCTGTTGGCTTTCAGAGCTAGATGTTTTGGGGTCCATTTCTGAGGTGGAAGTCTTAAAAGTTGTAGCACCAGCTGTGGGGTCCAAACCCTTCGCTCCTCAGGGAGAAGCCGAGAGTTGTGAGTTCTCTCCCAGTTTTATGTCACTGCATGGGGGTGAGGTTTATGGTGAGATGGTGTCTCACCTACCCGTTTTGATGTGGGTTTTTTGGTTCCTCTAATGTGTAAGAGCTGTTCAGCTAGCTTCTGGATATCTTTAGAAGGAAATTGTTCTGTGTGTAGGTGTAGATTCAGTGTGTCTGTGAGAGGTGAGTTCAGGATTCTCCTGTGTTGCCATTTTGAACCAGAAGAACATTTTACAGATTCTTACAAGAAATGCTGCATCGCCAGCATTCTTGATGGAATAGGTATTGATATTATGTGGGAAAACATGAATATCAGTGATTGAATTGAAAAATGATTCAGGAATGTTGGACTCAATGAGAAGTTTTAAGACTACCTTAACCAATTTATTTCATTCATATTTTTCTCTCAGTATGTGCACAAGAACTAGATATAACAACCTGTGTCTAGTTAAGTATAAAGGGCTCTTTTACTAAATGGTATTGTTCAAGTGATAAGAAAGTATGTGTTGCAGTTTTTAATTGGCCATATTTTTCTTTCTTAGTGGTATATAATAAACTAATAGTGCATCTTACAATAGGTGTATCTTAAGATTTAATGAAATGTGGTTCATATCTTAAAATAATAATTCTCTAAAAATGATCATAAATTGTTTCATTTGATCCTCATATGAATACTGTGAGATAAGGCAAATGAAACTCAGGTAATTTTCATTTTCTTATAGGTGAGGTGGTGTTTTATTTTATACTTTTGAACCTAACCTAAAAAAACAGTTCAGTGATTTGTTTTCTGTAACATTCAACCACAAATTTAAAGCATTTTTACTGTTGAGTAGATCATGATCCATAATGACACCTTTTTGAAACTGGGATATTATAAATGAAAGATGAAAGATGGGAGTTAAGCATAGGTGTTTTATGTGTGGAGTCAGGGAATACTCAGATACGACAGAAATTCCTGGAGAGGAAACAAAAGATCAAGCCTGGGAGAAATGTGGTGATATGAAAGTATCTCAAATCTGGTCAAAGTGCTTTTATGGCATTTATTATCAGATTATAGATTTCTGTCTTGTTCTTGAATCCTTCAAGGGTGGCTCATTTTCTCCTAATACTGTGCCTTCAGATTATATAGCTGTCAGTAGCTACTACCTGGTTGGTAGTCAGGTTCTTGCTTCCATGCAAAAGAAACCAATTCTGGAAGAGTTGTTAGTTTACAGAATCGGTGCGAAGGCTGGCGAGAACCAGCCTCAGAAAATGATAGAGGCCAAGAGAGTCCAGGTACCCAAGAACCTGGTTAGCTGCCCAGAGTCTGGGAGGACCAGTATTTTGGCCTTTCAATTTCCTCCTGTCAAAAGTCATATGTTGTTCAATTCCCCAAATGGGGATTCAGAGCCTAGGCAGCCAGCAAAACTACATGTATACTGGATTATTGTATATTATGCCATATATATTTTGTTTAAATATGGCTGAATAGAATATTTAAAATATACACTTAATAAAGCCAGGTTTAACTGTAAGGAATTATTTTATTATTATTGCTTTTCTTTTAAAGAACGCTCTTAAGTACAGTTAGCCCTCTGTATCTACAGGTTCTGCATCCATGGATTCAACCAACTGTGGATCAAAAACTTAAAAAAAAAAATTCCAGAAAGTTCCAAAAAAGCCGGACTTGAATTTGCCATGCATCGGCAACGGTTTACATAGCATTTGCATTGTATTACGTATTATAAGTAATCTAGAGATCATTTAAAGTATATGGGGAGGATGTGCATAGGTTATATGCAAATAATATACCATTTTATATAAGGGACTTGGGCATCTGCGGATTTTGGTGTCCACAAGGGATGCTCGAACCTATCCCCTGCAGGTAGTGAGGGACAGACAGCAATACGGGAAAAACCACACAACATCCCCAAAACTACAACATTCATCCTGCTATGGGCGTGGCCATTTTATTAATTCCTTCCTTGCCAAAAGTTAAAATATATAGGGGTATTTTTCTCCTACGAAACGAATCCAGTTTTGTTGTGAAATATAATATGATTCACTTTATTTGCTGAAATTCACCTGTAAAACCAGGTATGCCTATAGATGGTAGAGGGCCATTTTTAGACATTTCTTAATTATGCCAAGCTCCAGTGGTCACTTGACTTCCATCTCTGAATTCATAGTCTTGAAGTATCTAAACATAATTTATCTATTTGTTTATTGCCTACTGCAAAGGTAATGAATGATTAAAAATTTGCAACATTGCAGAAATGAAGAACAAAGAGTGATAAGTCCCCATAACCCTGCCCTCAGAGATAACTACTGTTTTTTTTGTTGTTTGTTTATTTGTTTTTTATTGACATGTAGTTGATTTACAGTGTTGTGCTAATCCCTGCTGTACAGCAGAGTGACTCAGTTATACACATACACACATTCTTTTTTTCATATTCTTGTCCATTATGGTTTATCCCAGGATCTTGATTATACTTCCCTGTGCTGTAGAGTAGGACCTTGTTGTTTATCTATCCTGTATATAATAGTTTGCATCTGCTAATCCCAAACTCCTAGTCCATCCCACCCCCTCCCCCCTCTCTCTTGGCAACCACAAGTCTGTTCTGTATGTCTGTGAGTCTGTTTCTGTTTTGTAAGGGATAGCTACTGTTAACAGCTTGGTAGCTCTTACTCCAAACTGCCTGGGTTCCATTTCCAGCTTTTTCATTTAGCTGGCAGCCTTGGACCAGTTATTTGTCCTCATGCTGCCTCAGTTTCCTCATTGTAATAGTACTGGCTTACAGGGATTTGTGAGGGTTTAATAAGATAATATGTAAGATAATGGTTCCTGCTTAACTATTCATTAAGTGTTTAATGAATACAATTTTTTGTACATGTGTTCATCCCGATAGGCTAGATTATGTTGCAATAACAAACAACCCCCAAAGTCTTGGTGACTTAACACAACAAAAGTTTATTTCCTGCCAATGCTGCATGTCTTACACAGATTGGCAGGATGGTTTCTCCGTGCAGTCACTCAGGGACCCAGGGTAGGGAGATTCCACCACATTGTGGTCACACACTGGAATACAAGGCCCCTTTAGTCACCATAGCAGTGAAAATAGACTGTAAAATCTCACATGGACTTTTTACTGCCTCAGCCCATAATTCTCCACATCCAATTACAATTTATTGGTCATAGCTGCAAGTAAGCTGGGAAATGTGGAGTGTGGAGTGAAGAATATCTGGTGAGTACTACTACCTCTGTCACAATCTACTTCTTTCCCTTCAGCATGGTATAATATTACTCAAACTGTGTTGCAATTTTTCGGTTTCTTTAAACTTATCATGGACATCTCTCCATATCAGTACATATTCATTCATTCATTCATTCATTCATTATTAAGCCCTTCCATGTGTCAGACATTGTTCTAGGTACGGGATATACCAATGAAGAAAACATTTGATAATCCCTACCTTCATATAGTTTACTGCATTGCAAATAGATAGGAAATATAATATTTTTAAAGTATAATATGTTAGAAAGTAATAAGTATTATGGTGGGAAATAAGGGAAATGTAGAGGATGTTCTGAGGATACAGTTTTAAATAGAATGATCATGGAAGGCCTCTTTGAGGTGATTTGAGTTAAACTCTGAAAGGTATGAAGAAGTCAGCCTTGTGATTATTTCTAGAGGTTTGGTGATGTGTACATGAAAATGCATTTTTCTATTTTCATATGTGTTTAAAATTTTCCATGAAAAAAAGTTAAAGATGAAAAAGTAGCCCTGGTTGTAAAACCCACATCCAAATTTTATACCTGCATTTTGGAAAAACAAAATCATGATAGAAAATTTAATAGACCTTCTCAATTAAAAAAAAAAAGATTTTATCAATTTACTTCCTCAGAAACAATGTTTTAACTTGTTTATTTCTCTGCATCCTCACTAACTCTGGGTACTAAACAATCTAGCATTTGATTACATATTGCTGTTTATCCCTGCATACTTGTGTATGTTAGTCTTATTTTTCTTATTATTTGTTAAACGCTTAATCATTACCTTTTTATCTCCCTTTCTATCATTCCTTTAATGTGATTAGACGTATGATACATTCTCTATGAAAATTATAGATTGAGAAATAAAACTTAGTGATGACCTTGTTAAATACAACATCAGTCCCTAATCATTCTTACAGCATGTTGCTGTGTTGAGAATGTAAAAGAAAGAAAAAAGTAAGCTGCACGAAATAGTACATCCACAAGCAATTTAAAAGTTTTGAGGATTAGAGAGCTGGCTCAAAAATACTTTAGGTACTTTTTTCAAGTAATTGGCCGATGTGAGGTATAGTTTGAATAGAGACTTTTCTTAGTCATATTCTTATCATGATTCTTCCACTAAAAATTTTGTTCTTTCAGTGATTTGCTTTCCGTTGCCATGGAACTAGGCTACATTGCACAAACATTTTGAGTAAATTCTGTCAGTTTTTCCTTAAAATGACCAAGTGTCTCAACAATTAGATGATAACGACTGAAGCAAAAAAATGAAATCAGCCTGGTTCAGCCCAAAGAGTTTACTGGACTCTCTCAAACTGACTTGGCTAGATTGTGAGGCCACACCCAGACCCCAAGGAGGAGTGTCTGAGAGATCACTGAACACCCCTGCATTTAAGGGAAGTGGTGACAGGCTTGGTCAAGCAGTGAGGAAGACTCTCGTCAAGGGCAAATTTGGTCAGTGTTAGCCACACAACCAGAGCATCATGTTTAAAGGAAAATGCATGACGCTGCTAAGAAGCTATTTTGGAAGAGCTGGGGCCAAGGAAAAGAGAATTACAAATTTAGAGAGAATTGCACTTCGGTGACACAGATAACTTGGAAGTCTGGTGCCTAAAAAGTTTTGTTTTCAGAATTCAGTTCACCGTAGTCATGATGTATTTTATGAGGCACGATCTCCGTTTTGAGAACAATGTTGTTACCTCAGGAAGGAAGGATTACTGCATTACACTGACATTCAGTTGGAGACACTTTTAGGATTTGGAATGATTAATTTCTCAGTATCAGACTGTCTACTCACAGGCCTTATTTAATCATAAAAACAGTTTTAGAATAGTGGCCATACCTCAATGTCAAACGCAGGAAACATATAGCATCATCTTAGTTCAAAGGTCACAAAATTTCTTGGAGACCGTGAACAGTAATTTTGATCTCTGAACTTAATTGCCTCATCTGAAAAACAGGGATACAGATTACCTTCCTTCTGCATTTTACTGGTATGGTTTGAGTATACCAAAATCCTGAGCCTGGTTCTTCCAGGCAGAAACCCGAACAAAGGGAAAAATAAAGAATCATAAAAGAACCATTCATGTGGCCCTTCAAAAGATTGTTTCCTATGTTAATTACTAATCCTCCTCTGAAGGGAGAATTTCCTTAGATTTCTACCTGAGGACTCGAGCTTTGCTTTATACTCCTTTACCATATCACAAATTCTCTATTCAATGATCATTCGTTCTTTCTTTCTTTTCGTGTGTTGATCGTTTGCTAAATATTAAGATCCTACCATGTGCCAAGTAATATGCTAAGGACTGGTGATCCAAAGAGGAATGAGATAGACAAGGTCCAGCCCTCATGGAACTGTTAAGAGAGCAAGGGCCACCAACATTATACAAGCATCTATAAGTGCATTGAGATTGTGCAGTAGCAACAGGGGATTATGTAACCTATTTGGGAGGTCAGAATGGATTTTAGAGATATCAAAGCTAAAACAAGAAAAATGAGGAGGAGTGGGCTGGGCGAAGAATAGAGGGGAAAGTGGTTTAGGCAGAGGGAACAGCACTGAACTGATTTTGAAGTACTGAAAGGAAAGCCAGCAGGGCTGCAGTGAGAGAGACAGGAGCCAGATCTCTGAGGCTTTATTGTAGGTTTGGTCTCTATTCTGAGAGTAATAGGAGGGAAGCCATTGAAGTTTTCTGTTTGTTAATTTTTTTGTTTTATATGTTTAAGCAGGGAAGTGACATAGTCACTTGCATTTTTAAAAGATCATTCTAGGCGCTATGTACAGAATGGAGGAGAGGATGCTGTACAAATATATGTGGAGAAACCAGTTAGGAGGCAGTTAGAGGAAATGAGTTAGGAAGTTGGAAGAGAAGAGGAAGAAAAAGTGGACTGATTCAAGAGATACTTAAGAGACAGAATCAATAGGCTTTGATTGCGAGGAAAAGATGAATCAAGGCTACTTCCAGACTTCTGGCTTAACCAAACGGGGGGATGTCATTTATTTAAATAAGGAATACTGGAAGAAGAGAAGGTTTGGGAAGGAGAGTCGTGAATCATAGTTGACCAGCACATAGCATATACAATAAGCCATTTAGAATACAAAAATCTCAGGTGCAGATTACATATAGATATGCAAGTACAGGTTCTCATCAAAATTATGCTTATTACTTGATCCCCAAGTCTTGCTTTATAAGTTTTGGATATTTATATCCTTTTAGTGGTCTTTCACAGTCCTGTTCATGGGCATTTCAGATCCTTTTAGTCCAGGCATTGGGTGTTGTACTGGCGTTAGCTTGAAATTGCACTATTTAAAGCCTACCCTTTCTTACAGATTCTAAAACCATAATTTCTTGTTTTCTCTTATCGTTAAATCTCTCATGTAATGTCTGATTTCATCTGAAGATCACTCCCACAGTTTGAATTTTCTTCATTTATTATACTTTTTTTTCTCCGTGGCATTCTAATATACTCAATCACTTTCTACCCTCCAGCTGCTAATCTTCCCTATGTTTTACCAATTTCCAAAACTGAACAAAAAATGAGAAAACTATTATGAAGGAAGAAGCATATCTTTATGACAAACTATTATTGCCAAATGTTGCTGGGGGACACCTGTTTCACAGTAATGAAACAGGATTGAACTGAATGTCTACAAATCTTCACAAAAGCTATAGCTAAAAGTAAGAATATAGAAAGGTTGAAAACAAAAGCATGGAAAAGATATATCAGGCAAATAGAAAAGCTAGTATAAATCTATTAATATCAGAAAAAAGTAAGAATTTAAAGCAAAGAGCATTACTAAAAATAAAGAGGTCACTAGATATTATAAAAGAATCACCAGGAACAATAAGGAATTGGAGACAAATCCCACAATCATAATGAAGGATTTTAACACCCATTTCTTAATGAAAGATCAAGCAGACAAAAAAAAAATCAACAAGAATATAGAAAATTTGAACAAAACAATGAATATACTTGATTCAATGGACACATATAGAACATTCCACCCCAAAATTGCAGAATACACATTTTCAAGCGGAATATTTGTGACCAAATATTGGAAGTCTGCACAAATTTCCAAAGAATGGTATCATATATATTGCTTTCTTTGATCACATTGGGATTAAATAAGAAATATGCACTGAAAAAATATTAAAAGTTCATGTTTGGTGCCTAAGAAACATACTTATGAACCACTAAGAAAATAATGGGAATTTGAAAATCTTTAAACTGAATGATAAAAATATTGCATATTAAAAAATGATGGGGTTTGCTGCTTCTAGACATGCTAGAGTAACTAATATTGGGCTTAGCTTTGTGTCACAAACAACTATGAAAGTAGCAAAATATACAAAGCAAGTGTTCTCAGGCAGTGGACAACAGCACAGGGCAATGATCCTTAACATAAGGGAAACATGGGAGGTGACCTGCATGTTTGCCTTGCCTTTCTGAACGGGAGCGCTTTTTGATGTGTGGTACAGGGAGGTGGGCCCAAGTGCAGAGCAGCGGCAGAGGTCAGATTTGGGCTGCTGAGGTGGCTGCAATTTGTGGGTCAGAATACCCAAAATGACAGAGATGTGAAGAGGGTAATCTCATAGGAGGTCATCTTCAGGACTATGGCTACGTGCTGGACTGCCCATATGCAAGTCAAGACCATGTGAGGCCTGCCAGTAGTGACTGTTAGGAGACTAAGAACGTAACAGAAATACCAGTGCTGAAAGAGTGTGGAATCCAATCCATTCAGACTGGAGGGATCTTACTGAGTACCTTGAACATTCAATTGAAACTCCAGTAAGGTCCATGCCCTACATTAAGGACAAAACCAGCGTAGGATCGAGGTGAATCAGTGTAATCAACAACCCTGCCAGAAAAAAAACTCAACACACTTTAAAGAAAGACAGTATCATACAGTTCCTCACAGTGTAGCAGCCAAAATTGTTCCACATACAGGAAGAAACTCTTAGAAAAGTAACTCAAGAAGCAGGGGAATGTGACCCTTAATCAAGAGACAAGATAGTCAATAGAAACATAAGTGACCCTGGATGATGGAATAAGTTGACATGGACTTTAAAGCAGCTGTTATAAATATGTTCAAGGGTTTAAAGCAAAAGATGAAGTTTTTCTTGAAAAGTGTGAGTGAACAGATGGGGAATCTCAGTAGAGAAATGGAAACTAGAAAAACAGAACTAAGTGGAAATTCTGTAAGTGAAAAATGACAGCTAAACAGAGCTTCAGGGGAAATTTATTGTCTTAACTCCTTCTGTTAGAATTGAAGAAAGGCTGGAAATTAATGCTCAAAGCATAAAACTTAGGAAGTTAGAAAATAAACAGCAGAATAAACAAAATGTATGGAAGGAGACAGTAATATAATAAGAGAGGAAAATAACATGTAAACAAATTTATACAAGGCCAATGTAAGAGTCATAACAACAGCAAACTTCTAGCAAGATTCATCAAGAAAAAAAGAGAATGCACAAGTAAACAATAATAGGAATGAAAAAGGAGGCTTAGAAATGCTTCCAACATTAAAAAGATAAGATATTAACAAGTTTATGCTAAAAACTTTGAAAATTAGATGAAAATTGATAGTCTTAGAAAATATAACTTCCTCCAGCTATCTCAAGAAGAAAGTGAATCTCTGAAAAGTAGTTCTATAGCCATGAAATACATTGTCAGTCAATTAAAATCTTCCTGCAGAGCAAACTTCAGACCCAGAGTTCTACCAGTCAAGTAACAAACAGTTCCAATATTATATAAACTATATCGGAGAATAGAAAAAGAGATGAACTCCCCAACTCTGTTTATAAAATTGATATAACTTTGATATCAATATGTCAGTGTAACTTAAGACGGTAAAGGACCTGTCCTGACCAGAGTGAAAATGTTAATAGTGAAAGTCTTAAATAAGTTCAGTTAGGAAATGGAATCTGACGTATGTAAAAGTGATAACACATCATCACCAGGATGGGTATATTTCACAAATCCAGGATTAGTTTAATATTAGAAACAAAGCATGTATGATAAAATTCAACACACGATTTTTAAAAAATGCTTCTTAACAAACAAGGAATAAAAAGGACCTTTCTAACCAGATAAAAGTTACCTACCAAATACAGCAGCTAACATTATTCTTAATTTGTTATGTTGAAAGCATTCTCTTTAAGCTCAGGAACAAGGCAGGTAGCATAAAGGAGAGAAGATCTAAATGGATCTCAGGATGAGAGACACCCCTGGAACTTTACCACACTGTGGCCCAATGTAAGGAAATAAAGAGATGTATCATGTTTATTGAGTATAAGACTCAATATTATTCTTAAAATAATTTCTTCCTAAATTGATCTATAGATTCAGTGCAATTTCAGTCAAAATCCAAATGAAGTTTTTGTGTGTGTATATGTATGTGTCAAGCTGTATCCATAATTGATATGTAAGAGCCAAAAATACACTTGTGAAGAAGAACAAGATGGGCAGAATTGCCCTACAGATTACCTTATTAAAATACGTAGTAATTAAGGAAGGGTGATGCTGGTTCAGGGGTAGAAAAAATGACCAACGGAACAGAATAGAACACCCAACCAGAACCCTGCCTAAATGGAAAATTGATTTGTAACAGGCTTGCTTTGCAGATCAGTTGAAGAAAGAATGGACTTTAAAAAAAAGTGTTAATACAATTTAAATGCGTGATGCTAGACCCCTACCTCTCACCATGTGCTAAAATAAATTCCAAATAGATCAAAGGTCTAACTGAAAAGGGCAAATAATAAAACTTTTAGAAAAACACATAGAAAAATATTTTATGGCTTTGGAGTCCAAAAGGATTTCTTAAAGAAGAGCCAAAAAGTATAAATCAAAAGGCAAATATGACAGCCAAGACAATCTTGAAAAAGAAGACCAAAATTGGAGAACTTACACTTCCCAACTTCAAACTTCACTACAAAACTACAGTAATCAAGACAGTGTGGTATTGGCATAGGATAGACATATAGATTAATGGAAGAAAATGGAGAATCCAGAAATAAACCCTTACATTTGTGGTCCACTGATTTTCCTCAAGGATGCCAAGACAATTCAATGGGGAAAAAATAGTCTTTTCAACAAATGGGGCTGGGACAATTGGATATCCACATATGAAAGAATAAAACTGGACCCCCTACCTCAACTATACACAAAATTAACCAAAAATGATCTAGATCTAAGTGTAAAGAAACTATAAAACTACTAGAAGAAACACTGAGTAAATTTTAGTGACCTTGAGTTAGACAATGATTTCTTAGATACCAAAAACACCAAAAGGACAAGTGATAAGATAATAAATTTGAGGGACTTCCCTGGCTGTCCAGTGGTTAAGACTCCGTGCTTCCAATGGAAGGAGCGCAGGTTTGATCGCTGGGTGGGGAACTAAGATCCCGCATGCCGTGCCGTGCAGCCAAAAAAAAAAAAAAAATTGATAAATTGGACTTCATCAAAATTAAAACCTTTATAGGGCAAACTATACCATCAAGAAATTTAAAGACACCCCACAGAATGGCAGAAAATATTTGTTGAGGGTGGCAAAGAAAGCTCTCTAGTAGTGCAAGAGATGCAAATACTGGCAGTCAGGAAAGCAAGCCCTATTAATGTTGAGGCCTGAAGGCATATGGTCAGGGCACCAATAGTACCTGCTGCACAGTCCCAGACTCTCTTCAATAGTATTAGGCAGGCCCCAGTCTTAGCTTGGGTTTCCCCAGCAAGTATACATAGCCTGAGGCAAAAGGCTTATGTGCTATCACTTTATTAGGGCAAGCCGGTCCAAGAAACAGGAATAAGAAAAAGAGTGAAGCAAGGAAGGAGGGAGAACCAATACGAAATTGCGTTATGGAGTTGGCCATTATTAAATGCCATTGCTTGCTTGATCTCTTGAAATAGTCCTTAAGAAGCCTTAAAAAGCCCTTGGACTTTATATCCAAAGACCCAAAAAGCACCTGAATACAATTTTTAAAAGAACGATCGGTTTTCTCCCAAAGGTAGTTAATTGATATCTGTAAACTAAGACTCTCTTAGACCTCCTTCATACCTCAGGTTCCCTTTAATCAACATCCAACACATAATTGGTAGAAATGAATAGCAGGGATAATTGAAATCCACAGAATAATAGCTACCATTTAGTAAGCACAAGGCAGTTTTATATAATGTCTAATCCTCACAAAGTAGCTTTTGTTATACTGATTTTATTAATGCACAAACTGAGATTCAGCTAACTTAAGGAACTTGGCCAAGGTCACAAAAGTAGTAAGTAGCAGACCAGGTTTGGGAACCAGATCTGTTTTTTTTTTTTAAACTCCCAAAACAACGCTCTTTCTATTATACCATGAAACCTCTTAGAAGAAAGCATTGAGATTCCTAAATCTCCTCTTTGCCAATTTTCTTAAAAAAGGTTATTTGTTTTTTAAAAATAGGTCATACAAACACATGGTTCAAAATTCAAGAAATAACAAAAGGGTATCCAGTGAAAACTCTCCTTTTAACCCTGTCTACCCGTCACTCAATTCCTCTTTTCAGGAGCAACTGATGTTACCAGTTTCTTGTGTATCTTTACCAAAGCATTTATACATAAATATAAATATTCTTTTTCACCCTTTTAACAGAAATGACATAAATACACACTATTCTCACCTTGGGTTTTGTTTTTTTTTTAACTTAACAATGTATCTTGGAATTCACATCCATATCCGTACACAAAGCTTAGCTAACACTTTGAAATGTTCTCGTCACTATACCTTTTATTATTAAAGAGTACAAGATATAGTATACTAAAGTTTATTTGCTATTTCCCCTGTCCTACGTATCCACCACTGAAAGAATAAACAAGAAGCAAAATGGTTAAGGATCAGGCAACAAGAAAGGAAAGGAGAAACATGAAATACACATAAGCTCAACAGTGGCTCTTAAAAGACTTTTCTTGTCTTCTCTCAGGTTGCTTTGGCCCTAATGCATCTGTAATTTTCAGGTGTGTTTCACAAAGTACTCTTCCCTTCTGCTGTTTTTGTTTATATGTATGAGTGGAATGTGACTATATGTTTGTCCTTCTGGCAGCTCAGACCATCTGGCCCCAATGTTCCAAGGTGAGAAGATAACGTTGTGAAAGTGAACGTGAAGCCTAGCTCTTGTTCTCCAAATTTCATAGTCTTGAAGTCTCCATCACACAATATAGCACCTGATTGCATTTAGTCTAATGCTTTTCACTGGTTGTTTCTTTTATGTAGACTATTACAGCCTTCAGGGCTGAGACCATACCTCACAGCATGGTGCTAAAGCTGTAGTAGGTGCATATTAGTAAGTACAGGAAGACAGAAGACAGATTTGGTGGTCCTGATACTTCCTCCTGCATCGAGAAGAGGCTAAGAGAGCTGGTGGGGGATGTGGAGAGAGTCAAGGATGGAAGTAGATTGGAACCACAAGGAAGATTCCTCCGATATATGTGCCAGTTCACCCACACTCCTATATCAGCATCTCAGTTGGGGAAGGGAGAGGGGAGGGGGATACATATTTTGAGAAAGCTTCGTAGATGATTCTCATATTCCTCCATCCTCATACCCCTAATTCATAATTGTGGCTAAAAGAAAGGAGAGGCACAAAGCAAATATCAAATACCCGCTTAAGCTGAAAATTATTAAACAATTTATTTTAAAGGGAAGAAGACAGGGCTTTCTTTTTCTTTCCTAATTTTCTTCTTGTCATCGTAGTAACACACAGAAAGGGCAAACGGTAATAGTGAAAGCTGCCCATACACATAATCTAAGAGGCTCAGATGGCCTGTTTTTGTTTTTTCCAGGTTATCTAATTTGTTTGGTTAAAGTTGTTCTATCTTCTTTGTCTTATCTTTCCAAAAGATTCACTCAGAAACATCCTGAATCCATGATGTTAATGTCCACTAACATATACACTAATATTTTCTAATCTTCTAATTCAGTGGTTCTTAAACTTGAATGAGCATCAGAATCACCGGGAGGGTTTGTTAAAGCACAGATTTCTGGAATCCGTTCTCAGATCTTCTGATTCAGTACGTGTAAGGTGGAGTCCAAAAATCTTCATTCCCAACAAATTCCCATTTGATGCTGATGCTGCTGTTTGGGGATCACACTGTGAGAACTGCTGTTCTGGGTTTTTGTTTTTTTTTAAATAAATTTATTTATTTATTTATTTATTTATTTTTGACTGTGTTGGGTCTTCGTTTCTGTGCGAGGGTTTTCTCCAGTTGCGGCGAGCGGGGGCCACTCTTCATCGCGGTGCGCGGGCCTCTCACTGTCACGACCTCTCCCGTTGCAGAATGCAGGCTCAGGAGTTGTAGCTCACGGGCTTAGTTGCTCCGTGGCATGTGGGATCTTCCCAGACCAGAGCTTGAACCCGTGTCCCCTGCATTGGCAGGCAGATTCTTAACCACTGCGCCACCAGGGAAGCCCCTGGGTATTATTAATTTCATACTTTCTGCTGTAGAGGGGTAGGGAGTCCTGGGAAGTAGGAAGAGTGATTGGGAATGGCAATCCCAATAAATGTGAATAGGAAAAGATGTTATAATGCACGTTTATGAAGAAGAAATGCTCTTTTGGCATAGTAAGGTCCAGAAGTTTCTCTAGCATTTGGATGAGTCTTCTACATAGTCCTAGTGAGAGCTTTTGACCTAAAGTCCAACCTCCCAATGTGAGAATTCTCATTTAAAAAAAAAAAAAAAAAAGGTGGAAGGAGAAGGTTACAACCTATCTTGATGTTTCTTTTTTCCAATCCAGCATGAAGTATGTTTTGGGTACACCTACTTTTCTCCGTCTTTGTTGCCGTGATCCTGTTCCTAATCACTGTCATCTCTCACCTGGATACTGCAAGGTCTCCCAGTTACTTAACTTACTACTTAAAGTGTGGCTCATAGACCAAGAGCATCAGCCTCGGAGCTAGGAGCTTTATAGAAATGCAGGATCTCAGACGCCCTCCCCCTCCCCTCATGCCAGAAACAGCACTTTAACAAGATCTCCAGGTGATTTGTATGCACATTAATGTTAAAAAGCAATAAATGTACCTAGCTGTTCTATCAGATATCATTTTTGCCCCCTTCAAATCTGTTCTCCACAGCTGCAAGAATGATCCTCTCAAAACAAATTAGATCAGGCAGTTCCCCTCCAACAAAACCCCTCTGATGGGGTCCCATGGCTCTTGAAAGTCAGACTCGGTACCTTGGCCCATAAGGCCTGAGGTGAGCTGGTCCCTTCCTCTCTAATCCACCCTCGTCCTGCGTCTTGTTCCTCTCTCTCATTGTGCTCCAGCCAAACCTTACTGCTCAGTTTGTCTCACAGGTGAAGATCTTTCTTGCCTTCAAACAAGTCGTTCCTTCTGCCCGGAACGTTCTCCTCCAGCATCCCTTGCAAAATCTAGCTCCTTCTCATCTTTCAGCTCTCAGCCCCCCCAGAGAAATTTACCTTGGCCATCCAATTGGTACCCCACTTCCCATTATTATTTATTTCCTTCATGGTACTAATTTATAATTATTTAATTTGTCTGTCGACTTTGTGGGTCAAACACCACCCTTATAAAGGAAGTAAGCCTCTCTTGGTCACAGTGTCAGGTACCCAGTATGCACTCAGGAAATATCTACTGAAGGAATGACCCCTTGTGTCTTTACTGAGCAAGGGAAAATTGGATTGGAGGAGGGGAATAGTCTAGGATTTTAAAGATCACAGAGGAGATAGGGCCTGTATATTTTGAGGTAAAGGAAGGAAGCGGGGAGTTCAAGAAAAAAATAAGAACAAAAAACAAGGTGGAGGGAGGTAAAGGGAAAATTTTTTGTTGGTTGAGGCATTATCCACATGGAGACACTCCGAAGGGACAGCTGAGCCCACTTCTCCCGTGTGGTAGCGGGGCCAGGTTGGTGAGTGAGTTAGCTAGCTCCTTAGTTTGGTGCAACACCTGACTTGTGCTGCACTCACCACCTACTCCCAGCCCCTTGTCAACTGAATGGTTTGAATTCAGTGGTTTGAATTTGAAATCGTTGGCTACCAAGGATAGAGAAGGAGGGAAATATGCTTCCACTTCAGCAGTGGCCACCTGAGATGCCCTCGGTGCAGGTAACAGGGATGCTCAGAGTCCCACCCTGTGTGGAGCTTGCACTCAAATGGTTAAAATTATATTTGTAACTAATGCTTCTCTCTCTCTCCAAAGGATATCTCCAGTCTTTCCCCACTCGCCCAGATTTTCTTTTAATACAGTGATATAATTCTCATTTGCACTACTGCATCCTATTTTTTGGTTGATAGGGTTAATTTAGATTAGAATGCTGATAATCATATTTCTTAAACATATCTACTTCCTTCTGTTCCTAAACATCTCGAATTTCTAAATTAAGAAGTATTAACCTATAAGACATACTTCATTCACGTGTCAATTTTGTTAATGCTGACTTCTGATGTACTCAAAAGGTGGTTGTGAATAGTATACCGTAAATAAGGTAGTGACAATGAGGTTAGTGTGGGTTTTATTCTGTACTGATCACTTAGATTTTTATAGAGAAAAACTGACGTGGTTATAAATACCTCAGCCAATTATTCAGAACAGTGTTTTTCAAACTTGAGAAACAAACAGCCCTCCCATAAATACTCCTTGTAAATCTCTAAGAATATGTTAGCAGAGAAATATTGACTTAATAAGCTAAAAAGGCTTTTTGTATAAAAATACCTTTTAATTGTGAATTCTGATGAGAAATCATTTATAAGTGGTAAACAACTGTTTTAAAAACAATCGGGAATTTGGGGACCCTAGTTTAAGAAATCTTGAACTATGTACCAGTTGAGAGAGTGAAGCTGGCATAGTTACTCCTCACCACTGATGAAAGAACAGTTCCATAGGCTTGTCTGTCTCCTCGACTAAAATAAATAATCATTAGAACAATGTGGAAAGTTCACTAGAAGAGGTGGGAATAGGAGACACTTAACTCTGAAGATGACAGAAATCTTCCTGGAGGATGTGACATTTGAACTGAGTTTGGAGTTTATGCAGGACTTTAAAAAGCAGACGGAAGAATGAAAAAAATCCATCCCAGGCAGCAAAAAAAACAAACAAAAAAAACCATTATATGCAAAGATGGGGGTGAAAAATATCATGACTCATTTAGTAACTGCAAATTGTGCAGGATATTTGAAGTACAAGACACATGTGGGGGAGTGGTGGGCAATGAAGCTGTAAAGATTGTTAGAAGTTAGATATTTCATCCAGAGGAGCTTAGACTTGATGCTATAAGTGATGGGGAGCCACTGGAGGAGCTTAAGCAGAGGCACCATGATCAGATTTGCACTGTTAGAAGGTGTACATTGCCAGCAATGTGGAGAATGAATCGGAGGGGGTCAAAACAAGAAGCTTGGAGACAAATTAAGAAGTTATTGTTATAGCTCTACATGAAGGTAAGGAGTGTCTGAACTAAATAATTCAAAGGGGAACGAACAAGACGGGGCAATATTTAGACATATTAATGGAATAGAATTGCTAGGACTTAGTAAAAATTGGATATGGGTATGAACATGAGCGAAGAGTCACAGGTGAATCCCGAGAGTCTGGCTTGGATAACTGAGTGGTTTATGGTGTGATTAAACAATACGAGGAAATAATGAGGAACTGGTTTGGGAAATGAGCTCATAGTTTAGTGTTGGGCATGTTGTCTTAGTTGCTGCGAGATGTCTATAGATAGAAAGGTGGAACAAGGGTTCAGAGAGGAGGTCAGGACTAGAGAAAAAAGACTGAAAATTCTTGGTGATCCCTACCAGTGTAAGGTTGCTGTCCGTGCTCTTTAACCTTATCGCTGGGCCTGGTAGTTCAAGTCCAGATGGCGGGTATAGATGAGGTTGTCCAGTGAGAGTTACAAAAGGTGAGAAGAGAGCCAAAAACGAGACCCTAGGAAACACTAATGTTTAAGAGATGGATGAAGGAAAAGAACTTGCAAAAGAAACTGGGAAGTAGAGAGGAAGAACAGGTGAAATCAGCTGCCTTGGGGATGGGAGAAGGTGGTGCAGAGACAAGAAATATAAACGAGTGAACTGGAAGGTTTTAGGTGTCAGAAATTAATAGGGAGTGATGGGTACTTTGGAAATTATGTCTCCTCCAAAGTGGGTAGCTGCGCCTTGTCACAGGAAAGTAGCCCTGATGTTTTCAGATATTTTGATTTTTCAAAAGACATCGGGAGTTTCGATTTTTATGCCAAATCTCTTCTTATACAAATGTTGATTCAAATTATAAAGACAACAAAAACTGTGTATGACCATGCTTGGTAGGATCTTTGAGATAAGAAAACCAGAGAATGGCACCATCATTGGATATACATTATTAGAGAATATTACATATTTGTACAAAGCTGCTTAGGTAAACCAAAAATGAAAGAGTTATATTTGATGATGGTATTTCCTGGGATTAGGCTACCAAATGTATACTACTGTTAGACATCTGAGACTATTAACAAGAATGGCTATGGATTTTAAGTTTTTTGTATATCAGAATGTGTAAAAAGAACTTTTCCAAGATGGCAGCTTTTGATGAATTCTGTTCAAACTATAATTTATTATTATTTGCCATGTCCGACTAGTACTTCTGCTCGATATAGCTTTTGTTTACCCTCTCTTTTCTGGTAAAGAGCCAGATAGTAAATATTTTAGGCTTTGTGGTCTCTGTCATGACTACTCAACTCTGCTGTTGTAGCACAAAAGTAGCCATTGACAGTATGTAAGCAAATGGGTATGGCTGGGTTCCAATAAAACTTTATTTACAAAAACAGGCGATGGACCAGATTTGACCTGGAGGCCATAGTTTGCTCACTCTCTAGGGGATACAGTACTTTTTTTTTTGGCTGCGCCGCACGGCTTGCGGCCACAGCAGTGAAAGCCTGGAATCCAACCACTATGCCACCATGGAACTCCCTAGGGGATACTTCTTAAACTGAAAAACACACAGTAGTGTACCAGCAGATCAGCATGATGAAATAAAGCCCTGATTTGTACTGTTTGTCAATTTGGGGAGTTTAAATGCTGCCAATGAAATAGCTGATTTCAAGCTTACAACAGTTTAGCAATTGGATTGCGAAATTCCTGAATATTTAACAGTTGGCTCTCCGGAGCTGGTGAGAGCCAGTTCCAGCACACCACTAGATGCATACCCCTGGGATAAGGACAATGTACTGGGAATAGGTAAAGCCAAAGAAAACATAGGGAGAAAAAAGTTTATCTTTTTTTTTTTTTTAACTAGTCTTAAAGGGCTTAAGACACATAAATAAGCAAAATTAGTTGATTGTCCTTTTCCATACTCACTAATATTTATGTTGTTTTTGTTTGATTGTAAACATGGAGGGAACTAAATTTTATGTACATGAAATGATCACTTTTGCATTATCAGGAAATCTGATGGTATTAGCACTGAAGTTAAGTCAAAGTGAAAAGGGCTGGAACAAAAAAATGTGTATGTATGTGTATACAATACATGCATGTATATATTATGTGTATATGAAAATTACATATATAATATTTTATATATATTATTTTCAGGTCTTTTTCTGGTTCAGAACTTGTTACTTTTTTCTATGTCTAGTGATTTTCTGTTTGATATCATAGATTATAAATGTTATGCTGTTGAATGTTTGCCTTTTGTTGTCTTTTTTCAAAGAGTTTTGAAGTTTGTTTTGGCGCACAGGTTAATCTTTAGGTTAGTTGTGGGTCAACCTGATAATTGAGGATTATTTTAAGCTTTGTTGGAGTGTGCCTAGAATAGCCTTTATTCAAGGGCTAGTTTAGCTTTAATACTAAGCCGTGACCCCCTCCAGGGTTTCTGTTGATTGCCCTATGGCTCAGTGAGGTCTCTCTACTCTGGTTGGCTAGAATTTGAACATCTTCTAATCTTCTGTGTGCTGAGAAATGGTCAGTTTACAGCCTCTGGTAGTAGTTCTTTGCCCAGCCTTGTGGAGTTTCATTCTGTGCTTGTGCAGATTGGTATTCAGCCAAAGACTCAAGAAGACCCCTGTGCAGATTTTGGAAGCTCTTTCTCTGTATAGCTCCCTCCTCTCTGATACTTTGTCCCACAAATTCCAGCTCCCTCCCCTCCCAAAAATCCAGTCTCTATCTCCTCAATTTAGTGAGACCACTGTGCTTTGTTTGAGTTTTTCTTTGCTGTGCTGTAGTCTCAAATTTGCCACCAGGTAGGAAGCTGGAGCATTTTATTTTCCTTCTCTCAGATATCAGAGTCTTTGTCTGTCATTTGCAAACAGTTGTTTCATATCTTTTGTCCAGGTTTCTGGTTGTTTACTGTGGAAGAGCAAGTTCTGTGCCACTTACTTTATGATCAGTAGTGGAGCTTAGCATCTTTATGATGCTAAATCTTCCGATTCCTGTATATTTATTCAGGTCTTCTTGAGATTTTAAATAAACTTTTAAAATTTTCTCCATAAATTCTCTGCATAGAATCTAATATTTAGAGTTTGATTTATTCCCTAGCTTTCATAATTTTATGCTATTGCAAATGGTATTTTTTTTTAACCTACGAGTTGCAAGTATAAAGGAAAAAAATAAATTTTGCATATTGATTTTTCTACCCAGTAACTTTGTATATTGATTTTCCTATACAATAATTAATTGAAGTATTATTTTGAATTACTTAGATATCATTTTCAAATAATGAATAATGATAGTTTTGGTTTTTTAATTCTAATCCTTATATATATTTTTTTCTTGCTCTACTTCACTGTTTAAGAGCTACAATGCAGTGTCAAATAGTTGTTCCTTTCTATTTCTACTTAGCTAAGATTTTTAAAAGTCACAAATGTTGAATTTTATTAAATGCTTTTTTCTGCATCTGTTGAGATATTTGTATGATTTTTCACTTTAATCTGTTAATGTAGTAAATTACATTGTTTGGTTTTTATTCTAATGTGAAACCAACTTTGTACTTCTGAAATAAAACCAACTTGGTCATGTTAGATTTTCCTTTTTATACTTTGTTTGATTTGCTTTGCTATTATTTTGCTAAAGATTTTTGCATTTGTGTTTGTGAATGAGATTGTCCTGTAATTGTCCTTTCTCTTACTGTTTCTATAGGTTCTCACTTATATGTTACACTAGCCCTGAAACATTTTGGAGTTATTTATTTCTTTAATATTTAATAGAACTTGTCCAGTAAGCCATCTCAGACTGTAGTTTTGTGAAAATTTTAACCTCTTTATCTCTATTAAGGCTTCTTGCCTTAAAGTTTATTTTGTCTCATATTAATATGCCATACTAGCTATCTTTTGGTTGGTATTTGCACAATGTATATATTTTAATATCTTTTTACTTTAAACTTTTCTATCTGCCTTATGTTTTGGATGTCTTTCTTTTACAGAGGGTATCATTGGGTTTTTTATTTTACTTAGTCTGATGATCTAACCTTTTCACTGGAGCATTTAGTCCATTATCATTAAGTATCATTTCTCATATATTTAGCTTTAAATCTGTCATTTCATTTTGTGATTTCTATTTGTACAATTTATTTATTTTTCTCTTCTTTATTGAATTCTTTTGGGTTGATTGAATCCCTCCATGTTTTTCCTTTTATTTGGAAGGTATACTATACTGTTTCTCTTCTTCAGTGATGACTAGAAATTTCAACATGCGTATTAACTTACCAAAGTCCTAAAAAGCAATACTTCTGCCTTTGGTATAACATAAGAACTTTAGAACACTTTTAACTTCATTTATCTTCCTCCTTATTTATGTTATTGTGATTGTGTATTTTAATTCTCTCTTTTCTTTACTCCATAAGGC
This sequence comes from Eubalaena glacialis, assembly GCF_028564815.1. NCBI lineage: Eukaryota > Metazoa > Chordata > Mammalia > Artiodactyla > Balaenidae > Eubalaena > Eubalaena glacialis. The sequence continues at coordinate 147,880,719 of NC_083717.1, forward strand.
ATTATTATTATTTTATATCTGTACAGTATTTACCAATAAATTTGCCACTTCTTTTTGCATCCCAGACCATATAGACAACTCCTTTGGTTAATAACAGTCTTCATGAGTTCTCTTCTGCTATCTGTTGTTTCTGTTGGTTCTTACTCATGAGTCCTTGTTTCTTGTGTGCTTGGTTATTTTTCTTACTGTAAGCTGCTCATTTCCCTGAGAATTATTTGTGGTGATTCTGTGAGGCCTTGGATGAGGGTGAATTCCCTCAAAGAGTGTTGTACCCACTTCTACCAGGTTCTTAGAGTTCTCCCAATCCAGGACCACTTTAAAACTGTAGCTTGAGGTGTCAGGAATCATCAGGTGGTGTTTTAAAGAATATTTTAAATGTTTATTAAGCATTTTTATTTGTCTGTGGGAGGGACTGTCTGTATAAATGAGTATGCCATATTGAAATGGAGGACATTGTCTACATTTTCTTCTGAGTTTTTAAAATTGTGATAAAATATACATAACATAAATTTTACCATTTTTACATGCATGGTTCAGTGGCTTTTAAGTACCTTCACACTGGTGTGCAACCATCACCACCATCTATCTCCAGAATTTTTATCATCTTGCAGAATTGCAACTCTGTACCCATTGAAGTAACTGCCCTTTCCTCTCCACCAGCTCCTGACGATTATATCTACTTCCTGTCTCTGTGAATTTGACTAGGTATCTAGGTACCTCATATGAGTGGAATAATATGGCATTTTTCCTTTGGGATTGGCTTATTTCAGATATTTTCAAATTTCATCTGTGTCGTAGCAGTTATCCTTCTAAGAGTTTTAAAATGATTTCTTTCATAGTTAGGTCCTTAATTAACCTAGGATTAATTTGTATTGAGCTGTGAGGTACAGATCTAAATTTATTCCAATATTGATATCCTGTTGTCTCAATACCATTCGTTGATTATTCCATCCTTTTCACATTGATTTGTAATGTCACTTCTGTCATATATCAAATATTCATATAAATATAAGCCTGTTTCTGAGCTATATGTTTTGCTCAGTTGGTCTGTTTATCTATTCTTATACCAGGAAACAGTATTAGTTATTAAGGCTTGAAAATAATTCTTAATATATGGTAAGGCATATCCCTCCATCTAGTAAGTCTGGGGTTACCAAGCCTCAGCTCAGCTCATAGGGAGCTGCCCACAGTCCTATAGTTGAGGGTTGAGAGAAGAGCAGGAATGTGGTACTGTCTGTGGGCCGAGTGTAAACCACCTGCATTGTCACTCTGCTTGTGCATTCAGGTCCTGTTGGGTTCAGTTCAGATATATTGTTTCGACCTGACTTCTGGAAATGGCTCAGGTTATAGCTAAGTGGAGCAGAAAACACCCACCTCATGGCACTGCTTAGACTCGGTGGTCTGCCAGGGTCCACTGTCTTTTCAGAGCCTAATAGCTGCCTCAGGAGTTAAAACATTCAACATATCCATTGAGTAAATATTTATTGAATGCCTACCATATGCTGGCACTGTAGGTGTAGTAACAATCCAAACAAATGAAGCCTCTGTTCTCATGACATTTATGTAAACTATTCTAGTTTATTAAAAGGGAAGTAGTTATTTTTTTGTTGGGTTCAGTGCTTTACTAAAAAATGCTAAGGGTCTTCTGCATGATTATTAATGAAATTTGGGCCTACTGGTCTTTGTTCTCTATATTTCACATATTTCTGAGGATATGAAGACATGTTGATTTGAAAACTGCTTGATTGCTGGTGATGAAATCTTCAACAAAGATCAGTGTTTTAAAGAGCATAGCATTCACTGGGCAAAAATTTACAGGCATTTGCATAATTGAGGCCAAATTTATGACAGCAAAAAAAAAAAAAAAACCCCTGCAGGAGTGGGCAAGGCTGCCACCAAAACCTCGGCACACTCTGAATACACCTACCCGCCTGCGTCCTTCCTGAAGATACCTTACCCCAGGGAATGTGCCTTTTTACTTTCTCAGTCTGTGAAGTGGGGTGGTTTAAAAACAAAAGTAAATTTTGCATACAGTTTTACTAATACTAGCCTTTTAATGCAAACTAGTCAGTCACACAAAGAAGTAACTGAAAAATTGCTCTTTTGGATAGATACATGCTGGCTCAGGGGAAAGTACTGGCAGGAATTTCTTTGAACAGGTTTAAGTTATTTCCCTTCATAGAGAACCAAAAGATATCACAACAAACTGTTAAAATCTAAGTAAGATGAATGGGGACTTCCCTGGTGCCTCAGTGGTTAAGAATCTGCCTGCCAATGCAGGGGACATGGGTTCGAGCCCTGGTCCAGGAAGATCCCACATGGCGCGGAGCAGCTAAGCCTGTGTGCCACAACTCCTGATCCCACGTGCCACAACTTCTGAAGCCTGTGCGCCTAGAGCCCGTACTCCACAGCAAGAGAAGCCACCGCAATGAGAAGCCCATGCACCGCAACGAAGAGTAGCCCCCGCTCGCCGCAACCAGAGGAAGCCCGCGTGCAGCAACGAAGACCCAACACAGCCAAAAATAAATAAATAAATAAATTTAAAGTAAATAAATAAGATGAATGACTCCATTGTTCATCTTACAAAGTTGGCTTTACTTAGTAGATTCAGCTAACAACTGGAAGGCAAAATTATACATTTCTGTACAAGATTGCTGTAATTAACATTTATCATGGAAACTATCAATTATTTCAGATTCTTCACTCATATGTCATAGAAATTATAGTATTCATGGTAAAAATCATCATCTTCAGTCATCTTTCTTTTCTAAACAGTTCTCTGACAGATACGTCTCTTAGATTCTAAAAGAGACTGACAAAGTATCAGAGAATATTTTAGCCCAATAAATGACATAAATGTCTTACCTTCTTGCCAGGTAATACTTATCAAAATGTTACCAAAATTAGGCTGCAGTGTTGCATTCTATCACCTCTTTTGCGATGGTCTGTGTATATCTTGTCAGGGATTAGCCTGCCATAACTCACAAAGATTAAAAAATTGTTTGCTATTTATATCTCTATTTTTATGTGAATCTAGGTTCTCAAAATCCTGTGACTCAAAAAAAAAGAAATTGCCTGGATGCTAAACTTATATTTGCTATTGGCTTCCTTTTAATTAGTGTCCAAATTTGATATACCCTATAGCCTGACAAAACAAATGGGAAACTCTTTTCCTCCTTGATGCTAAATTAAAAACCATTTTTAATATTAAAACAAAAAAAATGGATCTATTGAATAGATACAAAATTGGCATGAATTGTAATTGTTATCCTGTAGCAGGTCGCTTGAGGCAGCTAATGGTGGACTGCTCAAATGTTTCCACCAAAGTACCTGGAAAAGCAGGGGAGTGTGGATGAAGGGCTGCCTCTACCTCGGTGTATTGTCACAACAGATTAGGTACTTTACCATCACATTTTCATGATAGTTTTTCCACCAGAATGGACAAGTACACCATGTTTCATTTATTCCACAGCTGTATATTAGTACCTGGTATGTCCAAGGCTCTGTGCTAAATTCTCTGAATATAATGGTGAATAATTAAAATACATCAGAATATTCAGAGGTAAGGACTTTATCACCATTTGACATAACAAAAAACTATCTCAGATTTTCTTGTGAAAATTAAATAGGAAGACCTGTGTAACCTGGGACAGAGTAAGCACCCAATAAATGAATGCTTCAAAAACAACATAAACTACATGTAATTTGTAGTCCTTGATTGTTTTTTTAAACAGCTATAAAGGACGTCCTTGGGACAATTATGGGCATTTGGATTTCAACTGGATATTAGATATTAGGGCATTCTTGTTGATTTTCTTGAGTGTGACAGTGACACTGGGGTTATGAAGGAGAATATCCTTGTTGTTAAATGATGCTTGAAGTATTTGGGGGTGAAGTGTCATGATATCTGTAATTCAGTTTCAAAGTTTCAGAAATAAATATAGTTACATAAAGAAGAATGTTAACAATGGTTAATGGTAGGTGGTAGGTGTATGGGTGCTTATCATACTATTCTTGCAACTTTTCTGGATGTTTGAAAACTTTCAGAATAAAAAGTTGGGAAAAGCGTTTAGTCCCTTTTTCTCTTCCCTGTTAAGAACAATGTATGATTATGCATTTCCCCAAAGGGAATCTATTCCCCGAAATATGAGTTAGAAATTGGAGATCATACAAATTTAAGGCAGTTTCAGAAAGGATTTTGTTGTTTTTCTTTCAAGTCTAAGTTACATCAGTCAAGGGTAAACTCAGGTCTTAGGCAACACTCTTTCTGAACGTTGTCACAACAGTTACTTAACCTTTATTTGCCCAAGCCCCCTTTTACCGTGTACATTCACATATGCCAGAGGAATTGTGTCTGCATAGCCACTAGCAAGGTACTTGTCACTTATTCCACAGAAACGTTCCCATTATGACAGGCCTGGAAGGTGGGGGGCTGGCCCCAAGCCATCAGAAGATGCAACTTCACTTGGCGAGCTTACAGTTTAGTTGAAAGGTTAAGCATGATGAAGCTGAAGAACACACTCAGAACAATTTAGAAAGTACAAATGAAAACAGTGCAGTTCCAGAGGGGGTTACAGAAGCTGTTCTTAATATCAGCGTGGAAGCAAAGTGTTGTAATATTCTAGATGTTAACAGCAATTGGACATCCATAGACTTATCTTTCCATAGATTAAAATTTTCCTCAAGTCCAAGTAGATTCAGGGCACCACCACTGGAATTTTTTGATGCTACCTGCGTTTTCAACCCAGGCATTATTTTCTCTGAAGTTGAAGCCAGGCAGTGACATTGTGTTTTAATCATGGAGAAATTGTGTTTTTATTCATTCATTCATTCATTCATTCATTCATTTATTTGGCTGCATCAGGTCTTAGTTGGGGCATGCAGGATCTTCGTTGCAGCATGTGGGATCTTTTGTTGCGGCACGTGGGCTCTTCGTTGCGGTGTGCGGGCTTCTCTGTAGTTGTGGTGTGCAGGCTCCAGAGCATGTAGGCTCAGTAGTTGCAGCACGCAGGCTCTCTAGTTGTGGCACGCGGGCTCAGTATTTGTGGCGCACGGGCTTAGTTACCCCGCGACATGTGGGATCTTAGTTCCCCTACCAGGGATAGAACTGCATCGCCTGCATTGGAAGGCAGATTCTTAACCGCTGGACCACCAAGGAAGTCCTGAGAAATTGCTTTTTGACCATGGTTTTCATCAAGTCCACAAAGCCTCAAAGGGTAAAGAATACCTCCAAATATGCCAAATATCTATCGTACACTACGATACATCGCATTGTTAAGTTATCGTGACATCTATGGTCCTTAGAGTCAGACTTCAGATAGTGTCATGAATTTTCTCAAGCAATGCCAATTTTCTCAAGGTTGATCCCCTAAAAAAGTGATAGTAGGAGGGCTTCCCTGGTGGTACAGTGGTTAAGCATCCGCCTGCCAATGCAGGGGACACAGGTTCGAGCTCTGGTGGGAAGATCCTACATGCCGCGGAGCAGCTAAGCCCGTGCACCACAACTACTGAGCCTGTGCTCTAGAGCCCGCGGGCCACAACTACTGAGCCCACACGCCACAACTACTGAAGCCTGCATGCCTAGAGCTCATGCTCCTCAACAAGAGAAGCCACCACAATGAGAAGCCCATGCACCGCAACGAAGAGTAGCCCCCGCTCGCCACAACTAGAGAAGGCCCACGCGCAGCCACAAAGACCGAACACGGCCAAAAATAAAATAAATTAAAAAAAAAAAAAAAGTGATGGTAGGGAAAAATGAGCTAGATTTACACAGGAGCTAAGAACTCTTGCAGATGCTGTGACAGATTCATTTTAAAAGTTTGATCCTGTATTATAGAGACTATTAAAATTCTAATACATTTATTCAGGCAACTTTTGCTAATATAAAATTTAGCAACTTGATATTTTGCTGAAGACTAAAGATTGCTTGTTAACCTAGGGAAAATGTATAAAAGTATTTCTTTTTACCTCTAGGTGGTGCTGTGTATTGTTTTATGTTAGGCACAACACTGCCTACTTTTGAAATGGGAAGATTCTCAAAGATTATGCATCTTGTTTTACAGATGAACACATGAGACTCATTGAAATTTGGCCTGTTTAAGATAAAAATTCTGGTTTGAGGCAGAGCCAGGACTAAAGCCTCTTTTTTTGCAAAATGTTTTAACGTATGATTTATTTGAGGAAAAATTAGTCATTCCATAATTATTTCATACAGTATTATGTATACTGTTGTGACAGGTTTAAGAGTTTATTTCACTTTATTGATCCATGAAGTTTTCTTTAGGAAGTTCTAAAAGAAAATAAGTTGCCCAATTAATGTGAAAATAGATTGTAAGGAAAGATAATGGAATATTATTATTTATTTATATATATATATATATGTATATATATATATATACATATATATATATATGAAATGTCTAAATTACTTTACCAAAGAAGAACTCTCAATGGTTGAAGGACCCAAAGAGGAATATAGATTGCTAGTAATTATGTGAAAACATATTACAACTCACTAACAATCAAATCAAAACTGAAGAGCAGTGTAGCGCCTCTAAAGTCTGTAACGCTCATCCTCAGAGATACGAAGGCAGTGGTAAGACGGGCACCTCATCGCTGGCAGAGGGAGTGTAAATCGGTACAACTTTTCTGGAAGTTAATTTGACAAATGTTAAAAAGAAACTTAAATTGTTCAAACTGACCTAGTAGTTCAGATTCTAGGCTCCTCTCTGTAGGAGTAATCAGGAATGTGGACAAGGGTTTATGTACAAAGATATTGATAACAGCATTATTTGTAGTATTTATAAATAAGAAAATCATTATATAAATTAGGGTGGGCTTATGATATAAGGCAGCCGTTTACAAACTACTTGCAAAATAATTTTAAATGACAAAAGAAAATGTTCATAGTACTTTACTGAATTAAAGAGGTTAAAAATCTATAAACATGGGTTATCTCATATAAAATATTACTGCATTTGGAGAAAAATAATGAAAAACATAGGCAAGCATTAATAGAGGTTACCTGGATGTGCCTGGAGAAGAATGAGTGCTTTTCTTCTTTTTATTTTCTCTCTGTTTTTTAAGTTTTCTACAAAGTATACTTTCTACAGAAGTATAAGAAGTATGCTTATAGACAGAAAAAATGTTATTTTTTCGAAGAAAGAAGTAGCATTTTAAATGATTTTGAAACCTGTCACTCTGTGGATCGTCTGAGGCCTGCAGCTTTTCTGCCTTCCTATTTTGTCCCCTTGTACTGATTGTCAGAGGGAGGAAACCCTACTGCATTATTTCCCAGAGCCAGAATTACTGCGTCTGACTCGCTTTCCCTTTTATCTCTTTGATTAAGAGTGACAGAATTCTAAACCCCAAAGTCTGAAGTTCATTTTGGACAGTGGTAAACAATCACCACGTCTAAACAAACCTCCCTCAAAATATGTTGTCCACTTTTCTTCTTCAAGATTTTCCTTCTCCCTTCTTCATTTTATTCTGTGGTTGTTACTGACTCAATTTGGGGGATCTATTTTTGTGCCTTAAAATGCGTGTTAAGTTTTCCAACTAATATAAAGTTCACACATTTAGATATTTTGCTAGCTGTTCCTTAGTTCGTACTTGAACTGGTTACTGAAAGGTTCTCAGTTTAATTGAAACTTAAGCTTGTTAAATTCCCAATCCCCAACTTAAAACCCTTCATTCTTGTCATAGGAGGAAATGTTGGCTCATCTGAACTTTCCTTTTTAAATTCAGATTGTCTCGTAATGATGCAACTCATAAAAAACGTATTCAGTGTTATATAGTGAGGAAAGGCTAGAACTAAATTGCAAGAGACCTTGACATTTGTCCTGGGGATTGCTTAGAAGGACAGTGAGGAATGAACAGTTGAGCATTTCCATCTGGCACTAATTACTTGTGTGATCTTTGGCAAATTATTTATCCTCAGTTTCTTTGCCTATAAAATTAAGGTGGTGGCCCAGATGACCTATGACTCATGATCTGACAGAGGAGCAGAATATTTGAAATTGTGCTTGCAGTGAAAAATCTGGGTCACAAGTCTCCCATAGGTTTAAGTTTCCTTCTGATTCTGAAATGCTTTTCTGGTCACAGTGTCCCTTTGAAACCACACAACTCAGATTGGGACTTGAACCCACTGGTTGGGACTCAAACCCAGCCAAAACTCAGACAGACTTGAACCCACTGTCTTTTAATTGATTGCACACCTGGCCTCAGGACTTGCTGAAGTCTCAGCGCAGAAGGAATTCAGCGAGAGGCATGGTGATAGGTAAGAAGTAAATTTATTGAGAGAGAGACACACTCCATAGACAAAGTGTGGGCCATCTCAGAAGGCAAAAGGCCCTGAAATACGGGGTGGTTAGTTTTTATGGGCTGGGTAATTTCATAGGCTAATGAGTGGGAAGATTATTCCAGCTATTTCGGGGGAAGGGATGGGGATTTCCAGGAATTGGGCCACTGCCCACTTTTTGGCCTTTTACGGTCAGCCTCTTGGAACTGTCATGGCACCTGTGGGTGAGTCATTTAGCATATGCTAATGTATTACAATGTGCGTATAATGAGGCTCAAGGTCTACTGGAAGTCGAATCTTCCGCCATCTTGGACCTAATTGGTTCTAACCAGTTTATGTTGTATTCTCAACAGCTATTTCATTCTTTTAAAGGTTGTGCCCTGCCCTCTTCCCTCCTGTTTCACCTTCATAACAGTATCTACAGCAGGAGCCTCCTGGGTCCTTTGTCTTTCAAGTTTGCTCCCAGATCCCATAGTTTAGAGGCCACTGCTTCTATTTTCTTAGTTATTCAGAGAAGGAAGTACCGCAGCTTTGGAGCTGGTGGCATAGGAGCTGCTACTGAACTCCTAAAATAATGTATCAGCTGCAGCCATGAATACATCTGGAAGGGTACAGCAGCATATGCACGAATGTTCCTTTATTTTTACAAGGATGTGTTAGCAGAAACTCTAACGTGTAACAATTCCCTAATTCTCTCTCTCCAGGGCCTGCCTTAAAGTGGACAGAATACATAGCTGGCATGATTTGAGGGGACACCAGACAGGGTGCTTCATTCAGAAATACTCTACTGCCTGTTAGTCCAACATTATTAAATAGCTTAACTTTGGCTCTTGAAAGCTACCACAAATGCTTTAAAAACACATCTTTCAAAAAATGGAAAGAAATCTAATCTTAGAAGAACAGGAACATTCATAGAATACAGTAGGTCAAGTTCAAACTAAAACTTTGGTGAGGCTTCAGTGAGACGTTAAGAAAGATATTTCAGTGTATATATCCTCTGACAGGAGGCCAAGGACATCTACTTCTAACCCCACAAACAAGTACATCAGCATCTTCACATTTCACATTTCTCACTATTCGTCCCTCGGTTATCAAGTGTACCATGCTTTAATGCTAAGTCACAAAGTCTTCTCTCAGGTTGCCTGTTTGTGTGTGAGTTGCTGTTGAAAAATAGATTTCAGGTTAAGACTTACTTTGTGCCTGTTTTTAGAAGTATTTATTTGATCTGAGTCATGTTCCATTTTTGGCCATCAATGTGTTTATAGGCAAACTTCTTACACTTATTTCTGGGTGCTTTGTTTTGACTACCTTTAAAGGCATTGATAATGAAATAAACGTTTAAACAAGAGATTGTGAAAATGTATTAAATATAGGGGAAATTTTTATGCCTTGGCGTTGTAAATTGTAAACAATGAACAACTTTATTTTCTGTCAAAGTTCTTAGAGTTATTTATAGTTTATAAACATAGTGATGTTATGTAAGCTTATAACATAAATTTATACTTTTAAACTTAGCTTATATTAATCAGTGATGAAGACAAAAGTAGATTCTGAGAAAACAGAATTGTGAGCATCCCAGATGAATAGTATAGTGTGACCTTGTTTGGCCAGAGCTTGCCTGTGAGATTTATGATGTGCTTGACCCATTTTGTTGATTTTTCTGTGATCCTTCTTCCTCCTGTACATTAAAAATATTCTCTGAAGCTTTAGACACCTATCCATTGGTTCAACAAATTATCTCTTATTCACCCACTGTGTTCTGGGCACTATGCTTGTGCCTGAAGCTACAAAGATAAGACAGTGTCCCTGTCAGTGTGAGTGGGTGACAAAGACAGTGACAACGTGATGATACACAAACAGAAGTAGGTTTGAGGTTCCAAGAGGTCTCCTGGGAAGGAGCTCCTTGTTCCGCTGGAAATGTCAGGGGAGACCTAGCTGAGGGAACAGCTACCTGAGGAACACACACCCGCCATCACGAGCTAGAACAGGAGGAGGCAGGTGTATGTGGTATGCGCTTGGCTGAGGGAACCCTGGGAGGCTGGCCAGGTGCACCTCGCCCCGCCTGAGAGGTTCTGGCGAGGTGCTTGGAGAAGGACCCACTAAGAGTTGGAGGAAAAATACGGAATAGGGGAGTCTTCCAGTAAGGCAAAGTGGAGGGTCAGGGCATGAAGGTGTTTGCTAACTTATTCAAACAGCTCAGAAAGGCTGGGAGACAGGATTTGTGAGGGGAGTTGATGAGGGAGTGGGTGGTGGCATATAGACCTGGGAAAGATAGCAGTAGCTAGTACTTCCTGAGTTCTTACCATGTGTCGTGCACCATTCTAAACCCTGACGTGTCTTAGCTCATTTAATCCTCATGTAACTTGATGAAGTTACTATTATTATCTCCATTTTGCAGAAGAGGACATTGTGATGGTATTAAAATATGTCCACAAATTCTTTGAGAGGCTTCTCTGTAAGTATACCCTAATTCTTCTCCCCTTGGGTGTGGGCTGGCTAATGACCTGCTTCCAACTAATAAAATATAGCAGAAGTGATTTGTGGCTTCTGAAACTAGGTCATAAAAGGCATTATGGCCTCCTTCTTGCTTTCTCATTCACTCTGGAGGAAGCCAGCTGCCGTATGATGAGGCCACTTAAGCAGCCTTACGGAGAGGCCCACATGGCAAGAAACAGAGCCCTCCGGCCAAGAGCCTCCTGCCATCTGCCATGTGAGGGAGCTGTTTTGGAAAGAAGACCTAGCCTCAGTCAAGCCTTCAAATGACTGCAGCCCCAGCCTTGACTGCAACCTTATGAGAAAGTGTGAGCCAGCACTACCTAGCTCAGCTGCTCCCAAACTCCTGACCCCCCCCCCCGCCAAAGCCTCTGGGATAATAAGTGTTTGTTGTTTTAAGCTACTAAGTCTTGAGGTAATTTGTTACGCAGCACCAGATAACTAATACAGACACTGAGGCATCACATATTAAGTAACTTTTCCAAGGTCACATAACTCATAAATTATGAATTTGAAATTTGAACTCAGGCATTCAAACTCCAGACTCTATTCACCTCAGCTGTACCGTTCTGCCTTGAAAAGTAGGTGGGGCCTGTCTCTGGAGAGCCAGTGCTTATATTACACTTACACACACATAGACATACACATACACTCTCCCTCTCTCCCTCCCTCTCTATTTTTTTAGGACTTAATCTTGATAGTTGTAGGGAACCACTGAAAGCAGTTACATGTTGGAAAGATCCTTTGGCATAGAGGCTTGACTGTAAGGGGCTCTAACCAGAATTAAGAAGAACAGTGTCAGGTAATGGAAGTCATCCAGACAGGGAACGTGAGGTCCTGAACTAAGCCATGGGATAGAAAGAATTAGACAGGTTCAAGAAGTATTTAGTGGGTAGACTTGAAGGACCCTTACATGGCTGACTAGGTATTTGTGGCGCTGGGCTGTGAGAGGGCGAGAAGAGTCACTGGGTAGATCTGGTGCCATGGTAGGTGGGTGGGTGGGTGGGAAGGGGATGTTGGCAGCTGGTAGAGGAGTAGGGGAGGGTCGTGATGAGTTCTGCCTTGGCCATGGTGCGTTTGAGACATTTAAGAGATACCTGAGGGACTTCCCTGGTGGTCCAGTGGTTAAGACTCTGCACTCCCAGTGCAGGGGGCACAGGTACAATCCCTGGTTGGGGAACTAAAATCTCCGCATGCCGCATGGTGTGGCCAAAAACTAAATAAATAAAAAAACCCAGTGGCTATGTAAATCAACCAGTCTTCAATAAAATAAAAAAAAAGAGAGAGAGAGAAATACCTGAGAGGTGGGATCCCAGCACCACTGGACTGGCATTGCTGAGGAGAGGTCTGAGCTGAGGTGGGGACTTGGAAGTCATCAGCCCGCCTCTAGAGGATGCTGCAGTGATGGCACGGGTGACTGCACCCTGGGAGAATGTGTGGAATGAGAGGAGGAGAGTCTCTACAAGGAGGCCTGGCCTAACCTTGACAGGGGGTGGGCAGAGAGAGGAGCCAGAGAAAAGAGAACCAGGGAAAATGGCATCAGAAAACTTCGGGAGAGAGAATTTTGGAAAAGAGAGTATTTTACAGTGGCAAATGCAGGCTCAGTATCTGACAGGTGCCACTTTCTGAGCCTGTGAAACCTGGCCACTGTGACTTCTAGGCCGACCCTTTGAAAGAGCACCCCGCCGTGGGGATCTTTCCACTCCACCCTCTGAGGCATCCCTGAAGGTTCCCCGCGGAGCTTCGTATGGTCACCTGGTCTCGGCGGATCTACTTAACTTAATTCATTTCAGTTCAACAAACATTTATGTAAACTTTAGCACCTAGTAGGCACGTAATAAATGATTATTGGATGACTAAATACTTATGAATAATATGTGCAAGGCACTGGGTAGGGCAAGGCTTGACTCTCTTTGCACATGCAAAAGTAATATAAGAATACTTCTCCATGAGTCCATTGACTTATTAAGTAGCTGCAGATTTTAATGAAGGTTTGATGTCTCCTATAGAGTCATAAAATTTTGTTTCTGTTGTGGAAAAGCTATTTGTGTTAATAACAACAGAAAAAAGAGTCAAAGGCCACTCTGAAATTTTTCCTGATATTTTACGACTGCATTTACGAAGGTATTCTGGAAAGTTAACATGGCTTATTAAGCTGAAATTTTAAAAAGGGTTTCTTTAATGACATAAGCTTCTTTCAACTCCAGCTGTTCTAATGGCAGCTTCCTGTCCGAGAGTCATTATTTTTAAAAGTCGTATTTAAGGTAACTGAAATAAAACTCTTTTAGTCATTAGATATAGTGATTAGATTCTCTTTTAAAATTATGCTTGGATTTTCTATTAGGAAAACCATGGCAAAGTCATAAAATAATAGATCCATAATAAAGTTTCAAAGGTCTGAAAACTTTTATGGACTAAAATATACTGAATTTTCAAAATTGAATTCTGTGGCTTTCATATTAAAGGCAAGCAGAAGTTTCCCACATCTTTAAATAATTAAGACAATTAGAAAACTGTAAACCAAACTTTGAATTCTATAGCCCTTCAGAGTATGAAAGCTCAGTTGTAAATCTGCTGGATTTATTAACTGGGAGTGCTCATTGAGTAGGGCATAAGCCATATCACATAATGCTACCTACTGAGGGCTTGTTTTGTTCCTTTGTTTAAACACTTCCCCAAAGTAAAAAGACTGGGAAGAGAAAAGAGTTAATTGAGTTCATCTGGAAGAACCTCCCTTCCCATCCCCCAGTCAAAACCTTCTCACCCTTAAATCCGGCCTCCTTGGACTCTGAGCCCTGCCCCTTTCCAGGCTCTTCTCACCTGCTTTGAATCCCTGTGCGCTGTACCTTGGCGTGGAGCCTTTCGTTCTAGCATTTTTTAATTATTCTACAGTGATTTCTGGGGTACCTAGTACAGGTTTGTCCCTACAGTTTACTATTCTTAAAGACAGGGTCCACTCTATGCTTTGTCTCCATTTTCCCACAGGAGTTTAACCTATGCTGATCACTGAACTCTCTGTTTCCAGAACTGTGATGGTTAATTTCATGTCAACCTGGCTAGGCTGTGGTGGCCAGTTGTTTGGTCAAACACTGGTCAAGATGTTTCTGTGAAGAAATTTTTTTTAGACGTGACTAACTCTTAAATCAGTGGACATTGAGTAAAGCAGATTGCTCTCCACAGTGTGAATGGGCCTCATCTAATTAGTTGAAGGCCTTAAGGGCAAAGACTGAAGCTCCCTGAAATATGAACGCATTCTCCTCAAGACTGCAGCGTAGAAACCCTGCCTGAATTTCTAGCCCACTGCCCTATGGATCACACTCCAGATGCAATATATCCACTCTCCCCTGAATTTAGACTTCAGACTTGCCAGCCCCTGCAGTCACATGAGCCAATTCCTTAAAATCTCATTCTCTCCTAGTGGTTCCGCTTCTCCGGAGAACCCTGACTGACACAAGAATTAAAAACCTACATTAAACAATAGATACAATTATAAGAGATTTCAGTGGGCTGTATCATTTTTATAGTAATCCTCTGAAGAAAGTACCTTCTGGCTATCAGTTTGCAAAAGTGATACGTCTTGAAGGAGCCTTAAAAACTTAGCCAGTCAACATTGTCCCTGTCCCCAGATCATGCTACACTCATGCCTCATTGATGTTTTTTAACTTATTTGGAAATAATTTCAAATTTACAGAAGTGTTGCAAGAGTAGGCATAGTGCAAAGGAAACTCATATTTACTCTCCCCGACTTCATCTAGTTTACCCATCTACTTTATCACTGTGCATGCACTGTCTTTCCCCCATGCGTGTGCACGCACACACATTTGAGTGTAAGTTATATATGACATAACTCTTTACTTCTAAATGCTTCAGTGTGTGTTTCCTAAGAAGAAGGACACTCTTACTAACCCAGTACAGTTATCAACTAAGAGAAATTTATTACTGATATAATACTTATATCTATTCCATTATCTGTATTCCAGTTGTATCCATTGGTCTGACATTGTCCTTTAAAGCATTTTTAAATTCTTTCCCATTATAGAGTATTACAAGATATTGAATATAATTCCCTGTGCTACAGTAGGACCTTGTTGTTTATCTATTTTATATACAGTAGCTTGCATCTGCCAATCCCAAACTCCTCATTTATCCCTCCTCTCCCCCAGCATTCTGCTTTGGTATCCATAAGTTTGCTTTCTATGTCCATGAGTCTGTTTTCGTGTTGTAAATAGGTTCATTTGTATCATATTTTAGACTCCACATATAAGTGATGTCGTATGATAGTTGTCTTCCTCTATCTGACTTAACTTCATGTAGTATGATAATCTCTAGGTCTGTGCATGTTGCTGCAAATGGCATTATTTCATTCTTTTTTATGGCTGAGTAATATTCCATTATATATATATATATATACACTGCATCTTCTTTATCCATTCATCCGTCGAAGGACACTTAGGTTGCTTCCATGTCTTGGCTATTGTAAATAGCACTGCTGTGAACATTGAGGTGCATGTATCTTTTCAAATTAGAGTTTCGCCCAGATATATGCCCAGAAGTGGGATTGCTAGATCATATCGTAACTCTAGTTTTTTAAGGAACCTCCATACTGTTTTCCATAGTGGCGGCACCAATTTACATTCCCACTAACAGTGTAGGAGGGTTCCCTTTTCTCCACACCCTCTGCAGCATTTATTATTTGTAGACTTTTTGATAATGGCCATTCTGACTGGTGTGAGGTGGTACTTCATTGTAGTTTTGATTTGCATTTCTCCAATAATTAGCAAAGTTGAGCATCTTTTCATGTGCTTATTGGCCCTCTGTATGTCTTCTTTGGAGAATGTCTATTTAGTTCTTCTGCCCATTTTTGATTGGGTTGTTTTTTTGTTTGTTTGATAGTGAGTTGTATGAGCTATTTGTATATTTTGGAAATGAAGCCCTTGCCAGTTGCATTGTTTGCAAATATTTTCCCCCATTCTGTGGGTTGTCTTTTTGTTTTGTTTATGGTTTCCTTTGCTGTGCAAAAGCTTAAAGCATTTTTTTTCTTTACTATAGGATCGAGTCTCTCTAATCTGGAACATTTCCGCAGCCTTTCTTTGTCTCGTATGACATAGAAGCCATCAATTTTGATGCAAAATTTCCAGGGAAATTGATTGTTTAGCTAATGCTAGTTTTAGCAAAACTCAGAGTCAGAGATAAATGAATTTAAGATGTAATTCTCCTCCTCGGAGTTCATAAGGATCACACAGAATTCTGGGTATGAAACACATACCCTAGTAATGCCTGACTAAATCACTTGATGTCCCATTGCTCTCTATTACACTTTCCTAACCTCGGTTTTCCTCTGCCCTGGGCACAGTCAGTGGGTAAGGCAGACTTTGTGTCTGAAGTCCTATGACTAAAAGCTTATTCTGAATTAGAGCTGGGTTTGCAAATTAGAACCAGATCTGGTTTTCAGTTAATTAATTCATAAGAGAAAACTAAGGGCTTGAGATTAAAAAAAAAAAATTAATGAGAAAACATTGAAGTCACTGGGAATAGGCTTTTCCAAAATATGCTCCCTTCAGCTTTATTTAATATATTTTATAAACAAACTAATATAATTAAGCTAGATTTAGCCCATAACAAGCTCTGGCTTCTTTCTTTCTTTCTTTTTAAACAGAGGGGAACATTTGATTAAATTACTATTCATCTGAAAATATTATTCGATGGGAAAAAACCCATTAGATGTATAAAGACAGATAACATTAAACAGTTAATTGTGAATAAAGAATCACATGATGTAACATAGATGACTGAGAAAAAAGAGTTCTTGGTTTTGAAATACATTTTTATGCAATGTCATATAGTTAAAATCACTGTCATGCTACCTTCTGGTCCAAAAATGGAAGTCATATAGTACATCATGTAACATCCTCATTTTGGCTGACTCGCTGTCTTGGCATGGTTTTTGCTGCAGATGAGTATAGAGACGGTTCTTGTCATACTTTAGAAAAATGTCATTGTTTAATAGAGTAGAAACACAAGTGAGTAAACTTCCAAATTATTAGATTTTTTAAAATAGAGAATTTAAAGATATATTCTTATGACCAGTGAAAACTATTGTTTTTAAACAGGAAAAATATTAAATTAGAATTTGATGGGGGGAGTGGGGCAGAGTGGAGAGGGTCATGCATGTTTAGGTAGTTAACAGCTAGCTGACTATCAGTCAAAAATCCCCCCCCCCCAGAGTAGATATTACTTTTGTGAAGAAAGCTTTTTTTGTTTGTGTTACTTATAGAACTTGATGAATAAGATGATGGCCATTAAAAAAATACCGAGTACCATTCTCATTTAGAGACCAACTAATTGTGGGACCTATAACCAAGGTCAGGAAGTTAGTAATAAAGTTTATTAAGACAGATGGCTCAGTTACCTAATTTAGTCAACACCCCTTGCTCTGGAAACCAGAATGGCCTTGGGCCTAAGGAAGATCTTCCCATACTAAGTATAAAGCATCTCTGATGAAGCAAAGGTTTCCAGACGCATTTCTACAACATTTTCCATTATTTACCACACAGGAGGTTAGGTGTGATGCAAATGAAAGGTAGTTATTTTCTGTTTGTGAGAGCCACCCACGCTTCCCTGGGACACCTTGACAAAGGACAAAGACACTGCTTTCTCATCATGTAAAGGGAATAAGTTGTTTTGCTCTGAATGGGTCTGTACCCATTTGGCTCAGTGCAGAAGCAGTCCTGTGCCCAGGGGTGAGTTCTGGCCTTTGCCTTCCAGCTTCTTCAAGTGGTTTTCCACCCCTGAATGTACCTAAATGGAATACAGAGAGGCTACTCCCCACTCCCTCCCAGAGAGACAGGTCCTCCAGTGAGTCATGAAGACAGACACGCTCCAGCATCCTGGGCGTTTTCTCTCTAAGCAGACTGGCTTGCGTCGCACCAGCATCCCGCGTTGCCCACAGCGTCAGCTGTTTCCCAGACGAGACTGCCAACTCTGCCGAATGCCACCGCCCTGAGGAACCAAGGCCTGGGTCTAAGGATCCTACGGAGTGGGAGGGAAAGGGGGTAACTGATGCCCATTTCACAGGAGCAGCAAGGGTATGTGTTGGGGGATGGGTAGAAGTGTGCTGGGTCTGGGCTGAGGTGGACTGACGGACACAGTAAATGGGTCCGGACTTTGGAGTGCCTGTAACAGTGTTTCAAGCCCTAGGCACTGCTTTTTAAATCACCATGAATAATTTTTTTTCCATTCTCCCAAGAGAGCTCAGATGTGAGCATTAAATTTTCTCACTTTTAGAAGATTATGAACCTCTGGACTCAACCACTGTTGGGTTTTATTTACCAGAACACAATTAGATGATTGAATAAATTATTAGTTACTTTGCCAGTAACTATGACCCCCATGGGATTATTGCTTTTGAAATGCTAAAATTTTTTTAAACTTCCAAGGTTCCTGCTGATATGTGTTAAAGAAAAAATTATTCTGATACTTTTTAAAACAGTAAGGAAAACTTTTCCAGGACTCTTGTAAGTCAGAGCATTGCAGTAGGGGAGAGAGATGAGGCTCAACTCCAAATACAATAGACAGCCGGGGATTACAGCCAAAGAGCAGAGGGAGGGGGGCCAGTGGATGGAAAACTACCGAGAGGATCAAGGGTAGGGAGATTCGCTAAACCTACTTAACAGGATTCTTGCTGAAGGCAGGTCAAGGACACGTATGTACCTCAAATGTGAGGGATGAGGAACTTGATCCCAGCAAGGATGAGGGCCGAGGTCGAGGCCTGGTAGACCGGAGTCTGACTCAAGTTTGGTCAAGGAGAGTGTCTTTGTGATGTGTACTGGATCAGGGTTTCCACTGCAGAGAGGGGAGGAGGGGCTCTGGTGCAGTTGACCTGAGAGGGGAAAGGCCCTTCTCAGACTTGTGCTTGGCAGGTAATACACACAGGGTTGCTCTGCCCAGCACTTCCCTTCTGGGCCAGTTAGGCCAATGGTTCTCAAGGCCAGACAGAGCTTCCAGGCCGCTGCCCCCTGTGCCCCATCCCCACCCAGTCCAGCCAAGCAATCTACTGTTAAACTGGGTCCAGGGAGACTTGGAAGTTTTTATTGTGCTATATTCCACAGTCAAAATGGAAGAATCAGATCACCTTTTATTAGTTTTATGTATTAAAAATATTGGAAACACAATTTTATTTATTTATTTTAAATTTATTTATTTTATTTATTTTTATTTTTGACTGCGTTGGGTCTTCGTTGCTGTGCACGGGCTTTCTCTAGTTGTGGCGAGCAGGGCTACTCTTCGTGGCGGTGCATGGGCTTCTCATTGCGGTGACTTCTCTTGTTGTTTAGCACGGGCTCTAGAAAGCGGGCTTCAGTAGTTGTGGCACACGGGCTCAGTAGTTGTGCCTCGTGGGCTCTAGAGTGCAGGCTCAGTAGTTGTGGCTCGCGGGCTTAGTTGCTCCGCGGCATGTGGGATCTTCCCGGACCAGGGCTCGAACCCATGTCCCCTGCATTGGCAGGCGGATTCTTAACCACTGCACCACCAGGGAAGCTCTGGAAACACAATTTTAGATTATAAACTTGACCTTGTCAAGTACAGTTTATTCAGTTTTTTTAAGTTGGGGTAAAATAGACATAGAATAAAATTTACCATTTTAACCCTTTTTGAGTGTACAGTTCAGTGGCATTAAAGTATGTTCACATTCATCGCTATCCATTTCCAGAAGTTTTCCATTATCCCAAACTGAAACTCTATCCCCATTAAACACTAATTCCCCATCCCCTCCCTCCCCTTAGTCCTGGGCAAACATTGTTCTACTTTTTGTGTCTATGAGTTTCTGTCCTCTGTGAGTGCCTCTAGGTACCTCATGTAAGTGAAATCATACAATATTTGTCCTTTTGTGACTAGCTTATTTCACTTAGCATAATGTCTTCCAAGTTTCCTCCATGTTGTAGCATATATCAGAATTTCCTTCCTTTTTAAGGCTGAATAATATTCCATTGTATGTATATACCACATTTTGTTTATCCATGTATCTGTCAATGGACACTTGGGTTGCTTCCAACTTTTGGCTGCTGTGAATAATGCTGCTATGAACATGGGTGTACAAATATCTGTCTGAGTCCCTGCTTTCAATTCTTTTGGGTATATACTAGATCATTTGGTAATTCCATTTTTAATTTTTTGAGGAACCATCATACTGTTTTCCACAGTGGCTATACCATTTTACATTCCCACCAGCAATGCACAAGAATTCCGAATTCTCCATATCCTCGCCAACATTTCTCTTCTGTTTTCTTTTATAGTAGCCTTCCTAATGGGTATGAAGTGGTATTTCATTGTGGTTTTGATTTGCATTTCCCTCATAATTGATGATACAAAGTATCTTTTCATGTGACTATGGCCATTTGTATATCTTCTTTGGAGAAATGTCTATTCAAATCCTTTGCCTATTTTTAAATTGGGTCATTTGTTTTTTTGTTGTTGAGTTGTTAAGAGTTCTTTATATATTCTGGATATTAATCGCTTATCAGATATATGATTTGTAAATATTTTCTCCCATTCTGTAGGTTGCCTTTTCACTCTGTTAATAGTGTCCTTTGATACAGAAAAGTTTTGAATTTTGACAAGGTCCAATTTATTTATTTTTCTTTTGTGGTCTGTGTTTTGGTGTCATACCTAAGAATTCATTGCCAAATCCAGTGTCATGAAGCTTTTCTCCTATGTTTTCTTCTAAGAGTTTTATAGTTTTTAGCTCTCACATTTAGGTCTTTGACCCATATGGAGTTAATTTTTATGTATGGTGTAAGGCATGGGTCCAGTTTCATTCTTTTGCATGTGGTTATTCAGTTTGCAAGCACCATTTGTTGAAAAGACTGTCCTTTCCCCATTGAATGGTCTTGGCACCCTCGTTGATCATTCACTTTTATTTTACATTGAGAAGAGGAAACTGTTAGAATTACATTTCATCTTTTAGATTTACATTTCACTTTTTGATAGGTTTTCAAAATCTATCCATCTGCCACAGTTTTTTACCAGCCCTTTGCTTGAGAGTCAATGGGGGTAGTGACTTCACCTCTATTAGGGATGACAAAACTCTGCCAGTCTGATGGCACTTGGATGGTTTGGGGAATCCAGACTGCTCCACATTTTCTCTGTTGGGTATCCTACAGATTGAGCTCTCCTCCTAAGGAACATATTAACAAACTTCTGGAATGCCAGTGCACATGGGAGGAATAAAAAATGTTAGTCACTCACATGCAAGTGTGAATTCATTTACATTACTTGCCTCCCAGTTGATTACCGAGAAGAAGGCAATTTTAACTTTAACTTGATTAGAGGGTTGGGGCGAAGTAGAAGGAGAGGGAGAAACACTATTTTAAGGACAAGGCAACACTTCAAGAAGGGCAGGCCCAGGTGTGGTGCTACCCCAGACAACATGAGGCATCGAGCACTGTGGATGGACCCACAGAGAGGACCATGGCCCAGACAGGGAAGTAGGAGAATCTAAAGACAAATTTTGCATACTCCACAGCTGTGCCAGGGAGGGGCTGTGGAAGTGAGCATGAGTAACCCAGAGAGGTGCAGAGCCAAGGCCCGGCTCTTTCATGGTTATTTTAAAGCAGTAGCCCATATTTCTCTAGGCCTGGAGACATTTCTTTTTGGTATTTTCTGTCTAATCCTTCTTTTAAGGGAAAAATGAAAAGAGCGCAGTGCTGAAGAACATCTTACTGGGGGAGTGGGAGCTCTCAGACAGCTAATGTTTCTGTGACCCTCACCTCCACCTCCAAAACACACATGCGCGCGCACACACACACACACACACACACACACACACACACCTCTCTCGGGAATTTGTCCTCATTTTGTAATGATTCTAATTTGAGTTGATTGCACATGTTTACATAACAGATATTTAAAATGTAGACTATATTGTTGATGTTGATGCTGGTGTACCTCTGGTGAGTACTGGGTATTTTAAAAGTTCCATTCATACGTTTCGAGAATTAGGATGATTTGTAAATTATTAAAGATTGACATTTTGTCCTGGAAGCTCCTGTTTCTAGTCAAAATCGTCCCTACTACACAGTAGAGAAAAGTAGTTTTACAATTTGGTTCGGTTTTTTTTTTTTTTTTTAATTTTATTTATTTATTTATGGCTGTGTTGGGTCTTTGTTTCTGTGCAAGGGCTTTCTCTAGTTGCGGCAAGTGGGGGCCACTCTTCATCGCGGTGCGCGGGCCTCTCACTATCGCGGCCTCTCTTGTTGCGGAGCACAGGCTCCAGACGCGCAGGCTCAGTAGTTGTGGCTCACGGGCCTAGTTGCTCCGCAGCATGTGGGATCTTCCCAGACCAGGGCTCGAACCCGTGTCCCCCACACTGGCAGGCAGATTCTCAACCACTGCACCACCAGGGAAGCCCTGGTTCGGTTATCTTTAAAGCATCTTTTATTCACAAAGGGAAAGATGTATCTAGATCACATTCAAAATTTCACTAATGCCTCATTGATCTAATTAATTTGGCCACATAAGACTTGACCATTGCCGGGTGTTAGTCCCATAGAAAAGTATCACAGAGGCCACACCCTTAGCCGGGAGCTAAGGGTTTTCCCTTTTCTATTACAGAACTACTTATCTCTCACTTCTCGATCTTTGTACTGTTACAAGAGAGTTGACTTGTGACACTAGAGTGCAGGATATCACAAAGCACTCCAGCCAATGCTTTTTCTCTTTAACAAATCACACTTGACCGTTAAGTTAACAAGAGAGGCTATCTTATGCTATCATTAGGAAGCTGGGGCTTCCACTTTCCATTATCTTTCCATCAGCATCTACTTTCTTTTTTTTTTTTTCCACTTATGTTGTCCAACACTTCAGGCCCTCAAATTGTGTGACTAATTTCCCCTACTTTCAGGTAGACTATGTGACCATCCCCTTAGCTGCAAATATATATATACGCCAAACAAACAAAAATATATTTTAACACAGTAGTAGACATCTTGCTTGATTAGCTCTTATATATTTCCTTTATTTACATTTTGGGGAACACATTTTTTTCCTATTTGGAATTATTACTATTATTTGAGGTAATCTCTGACTAAAATAGCTAGAAAGTTTTTGAATAGGGAAGAATAGAATAGAAAGCACCTTTAACCTTGGAATAAGATTTTTCTGATAACAATTTTTTCTTTTAAAGATTCCAGTGTGGGGACTTCCCTGGTGACGCAGTGGTTAAGAATCCGCCTGCCAATGCAGGGGACACGGGTTCGAGCCCTGGTCCGGGAGGATCCCACGTGCCGCGGAGCAACTAAGCCTGTGCGGCACAACTACTGAGCCTGCGCTCTAGAGCCCATGAGCCACAACTACTGAGCCTGCGCTCTACAGCCCATGAGCCACAACTACTGAGCCTGTGGTCTAGAGCCCAGGAGCCACAACTACTGAGTCCATGTGCCATAACTACTGAAGCCCGCGCGCCTAGAGCCCATGCTCCGCAACAAGAGAAGCCACCGCAATGAGAAGCCCGCACACTGCAATGAAGAGTAGCCCTCGCTCGCCGCAACTAGAGAAAGCCCGCGCGCAGCAATGAAGACCCAACACAGCCAAAAATAAATAAATAAATAGATAGATAGATAAATAAATAAATATTTTAAAAAATAAATACATAAAAATAAAGATTCCAATGTGGTATCATGGGTGTATGCGTATGTCCAAACTCATCAAATTGCAACATTAACTATGTGCAGGGGTTTTTCTGTATCAGTTATGTCTCAATTAAGCTGCTTTTAAAAAAAATAGCTTTGTTTCTGTCAGGTAAATAGAGACTCAGTCTTGCCAAAAAAAAAAAAAAAAAAAAAAATTCCAATAAATGGAAAGAGATACCATATTCATTGATTGGAAGACTCAATATTGTTAAAATGTCAGTTCTCTCCAAAGTAGTGTAAAGATTCAATGTAATTTCAGCAGGCTTTTTAATGTGTTAGAAATTAACAAGATAATTGTAAAATCTATATGGAAATGCAAAGGACCTAGACTTGTCAAAACAGTCTTTAAGAAGAATAAATCTAGGAAATAAAGAGGAAAGTATGGAGTAAGGACAGAACAGCAAGTCCAGAAATAGATCCTCACTTACGTGGTCAGCTGATTTTTGTCAAAGGGTCAAGGTAATTCAATCCAGGAAACAATAGTGTTTTCAACAAATGGTGCAGGAATAACTGGACAACCGCATGTATAGAAATGAACCTCAACCAGTACCTCACAGCATATACAAAACTTAAGATGGATCCTAGACATAAATATAAAAGCTAAAACTATAAAGCGCTAGAAAGAGAACATAAGAGAAAACATTCATGAAGTGGGGGTAGGCAACTATTCAGCCAGGACTCAGAAAGCAATAACCATAAAAGAAAAAATTTATAAATTAGATTTCTTCAAAATTAAGTATTTGTTTATTAGAAACACTATTAAGAAAATAAGCAATCCATGGCCTGGAAGGAGACAGTGGCAAATGTATATCTAATAAAGGAGTTGTATCCAGAAGATATAAGGAACTCCACAATTCAATAATAAAGACAACCCACTTCTTCTTTTAACCTCATCAACATTTATTGAATTGTGAACCGTTGCAAATACTGCTGAAATCTCAGACTCACTCACTCCAATCCCTGTCTCAGTTTCCACTTGAAAAGGAAACCTAGAGAAGGACCACCCCAAACACCAGAGGGTAGAAGGGGGCCATGGGGGAATGCAGGGAGATGGGACATAGTGGGAAGAGGAAGGAAGGAGCAGGACCAGCATGCATGGTTAGCCTCCTGGGACACACACACACACACACACGCACACACACACAGGCAAAGACCAGGGGTGTCCATCTCTGCCCCACCCGGTGGCCGTGAGGACATCAGGGAAGGACCAGGCATCCATGAGACATTTCAGTCCTTCCTGTCATGAAGCGAAAGACAGACCACTTTTTAAAAGATGGACAGAAATCTTAAACCCACACTTCACAAAGGAAGATACATGAATGGTCAGCAAACACATGGAAAGATGCTCAACATAATTAGTCATCAGAGCAATGCAAATTCAAACCACAGTGAACTAGGACTACACACCCATTAAAATGGCTAAAATTAAAAAGACTGACAACATCAAATGTTGGTGAGGCTGTAAGCAACTCCTGTGCAATGCTAGTAGAAATATAAAAGAGTATATCCACTTTGGGAAAAGGTTTAGCAGTTTCAGATAAAAATCAAACATACACCTACGCTTTGACTTGGAAATTCCACTCCCAGAGAGAAATGAAACACATGTTCACAAAAAGGCTTGTACAAGAATGTTCACAGGCGCTTTATTCATAATAGCTCAAGAATGGAAACATCCCACATGTGCCTCAGTAGGAGAACGGATAGACAAATTGTGGTGTATTCATACAAAGAATGAACTACTGATACATCCAACAACATTGGAGAAATCTCAAAAACACACGGAGCAAAGGAAGCCAGACACAAGAAGACATGCTGTGTGATTCCATTTATAGAAATTCTAGAAGAGGCAAACTAAGGTGGGAAAAACAACAACAGCAAAGCAGTGGTTGCCTCGGAGGACGGGGAGGAACTGGGAAGACATAGAGGCACTTTCTGGGGAGACGGAATGTTCTGAATCGAATGAGGAGTGTGGATTACAGGTGTGTATCCATTTGTCAAGTTGTACAGCTGAGATTTGTGCATGTCAGTGGATGTAATTTTTACGTCTAAAAAACTGCAAAAACATAATAATTGAGTGAGGAGTAGGAAGGACATAAAGGTGACACAAGAATGTCAGGATATTGGTACTTGTTAAACGTGTGTGATGGATATGTGGAGGTTCATTATACTGTTCTCTTTATATGTGTTTGAATTTTTCCATAATAAAAAGTTTTGAAAGTGTGTATGAAATTAAAAAGTGAATTGATGGATGGATCATGGGTTGCTCTGGTTGCCATACTTTTCTGGGCAATGTTCAATTATCCATATTAATGGGGGAGAGCAGTGGTTGAAGATTACAAGCTTTGGAACCATTTACTAGCTCCATGGCTTTGAGAAAACGCCTTGATTTCTCCATAGTTCAGGTCCGTCATAGGGCTTTGTGAGGTTTAAATGAGACGAAATATGTGTAAAGTGCTTTGCCAAGTTCTTGCTCAATAAATGTTAGCTATTACGATTAGTGGAGGGAAGATGTGGCAGAGATCACTTAAAAAATTTATTTTTACTTGGCTTTGAAAAAATCCTTTTCTGTGTAATTTGAGTGTGACTGTTTCTGATATTTGAGGAGTCGATATGATGGGATCCCACTGGGGAAGTTTTGGCTGAGAAGAAATTAGAAAAGCGCTCCTGCCCTTGCAGTGAACTTGGAAATTAACACCTAAACTTTATCTCCATGAGGTTGTCTTCAAATTCCTAACGTGAAACGATGATGTAGACAATCCCAAAATCTTTTTTTCTTATTTGTTCGCTTTTCGAATTTGAACTTTCTTTTTCTTTTCTTTTGATAGCACCTGTCTCTGGGATGTTTTGCTTGGGCCAGTATTTAAATTGGCTGTTTTGTAACTTCGAAACAGCTAGTGGTAGGGAGAGAAGGCTAAGATGTTGGGACCTAAAAATAGCAAAATAAATAATCCCCAGCTGGCTAATAAAAAACCAAGTATATAACCATATTCACTCTCAGGCCTGGAGAACACTTGACTCTGAGCGTCTTTTGTTAGCAGCTTCTAACTCCAAGCCTTCACATTGTTATAGGAAATCTTTTCCTTTATGGCTGGAATTCGTAACCTCATTCATTCAGGGAAAACGTTTTGAGCACCTTGTTTATCCCGGCCGTCAGGCGCTGGGGAGGCGAGGCCGAGCACGGCCCGCGGCTCTAAGGCTGGGACACACTCAGTAAATAAGGATGATCTCATGGGGACACAGGAAGGGTTGTCAGGGAAGGTCTCTCCGAGATTCATGGGTGCACGTCCTGTCGGATGAGAAGGGCTCCGTTGGTCTCTTTTTCTTGCTTTACATACTGTTGGGTTTTGGTGTCATTTTTCTTTAAAGGACCTAAATGGAATTTGCCAGACAGAGCTGGCTTTGAAGACTGATTTGTGGTGACAGTCTTTCCACTTCCCATTAGTTTCTCTGAGCACCACACATATTTCGTTGTAGAAAAGCAGATTTCGGCCCATCTGCTCAGGGTCAAAGTTCTCCACACACCCTCACGTGTAGCAGAGAGGTTCCCACGCTTGGGCTCTGGGCGCCGGCCTGTGATTCCCTCCTTCCCTCGCCCCTGAGGATGCTCACACGCTCCGATCTGTTTCCGCCCTCTCCCTCCTCATCCTGAAATGTAAGGAGCGTCTTTTCAAATGGAAGTTGGCCTTCCCAGGAGTCTTCTCCAGGACATCTTGTTTTGGAAGCTTCAGTGTGTTATGCCCCTTTATCTTGCATTTTTATAAAATCTCTTTTGTTGTTGCTTTTTCATCTTTTTTCCTCCGCTTTTTAAAAATAGAGGCATTTATACTAATTAAGGTTATAGCTGCTGCTTTACGTGTGTGTATTATTTTCCACGTTTCTTCAGGCTGATTTTGAAGGGCTTGTCTCCCTCACATTCTGGTTTCCCCAACTGTACTTCTGAAATAATTGGCTAAATTTAGCTTCATTTGAATAACTCAAACACATATCACATTACTCCACACGATTTCTCTGAGTATTTTAATCAGTTGTTGTTTTTTTTAATCCCTCTTTTAGGTTTTCACAAATATTTATTGAGCACCTACCATTTCCTCATGTCAGGATTGGGATTTTCTCAGTAACCTGGACCCTTGCTTCTCACCCTCCTGCCTTCAGGCACCCCCCCCACACACACACTTCTCTCTGTGTCCTTCCAGGCCTCGCCGCTCCGGTGTCCCCGTGGTCAGGCGGTGCTCGGGGCTGCTCTGGCCCGCAGCCTTCTCTGCCTCGTGAGCGCTTATCACCTCCATCACTGGCTTAGCAGTTAGTCATAAACAGCCATGTGACACGTAACAAACTTCTCCTGTACTGTCTTCCACGATTACTAGAGTCTTTTCATCTCTGGGCCCTCCATCACTTAATATAGTACTCTCTTCCTCCTGAGTGTTCAAAATATTAGATTTTTTTTAAAAAGATTAATATCTCCTTGCCTTCTACTTCTCCAGCTTTAGCTTCAGGCACCTACTTTGGTTTTCAGATGACCAAGAAAAGTTTCTCCCTTTCTCAAAAGAATAGTCAACCAGGCAGCTTTACCTGCGTCACTGAGGAACTCATCTGAATTTATAGATGTGTTGGAACAAAATGAGCTTACTGGCCTCCAGTGATTTGTGACCTCTTACTTAGAGACAGAACTCCATTAGGTATTACACCACCAACAACCCCCCTTTAAATAGTTGCCTAACAGATTGCAAAAGACTGTGCCCCAGGCTTTTATGGAGCACAGCTTCTTAGTGCAGTTTCTCAGAATATAAATCAAGGGCAAGGTTTATAATCAAATCTCATAGGTTTAAGAATCATTTTTGCTTAGAAATCAACATAATTTGATCTCAAACAGTTCTTGGGACTAGAGGAAATATTTTAAATTCATTTTGTTTGCCTAAAAAACAAAAATCAAAAGACAAAAACCCTCTAGAATTTCTACATTCCACAGATTTGTCTTAACCAGTGAAGATGAAAGAAAACATCTGTCCAGTCCCCTCTTTAAAGATCTTCATAGGAGGAATTCTGGGCATGTGAGAGGAGTCAAGGTCACAGTATAGGCTTCCATCTACAGTACAGCCAGGTCTGGATAGGGCGTTGCAAGGAACTCAGTTCTGGCTTCCTGCTAAGGATAAGTAGAAGGCATTTACTCTTCATTATGTGGTTGCTTTCAACAAAATTTATGAGAAAGCAAAAGGAAGTTTCTAAACTACTGCCATATGGCAAGTACTTGGAGCACTGAAATGAGACTAAAACCCAATCAGAAAGAAGCATAACCTATTTAGGACAAGACATCCAGGCCTCTTTTGAAACTGAAGCATTTCCAGACCTTCTGTAAAGACATATAGGCTGATTTTACAAAGTTATTTCTTGAGTATAACATCTAGAAATAAAAGTCAAATCTGAGTGACAAAGATGACCTCAAAACAGTCTCCTACTTGCTGTCTGTCCTTTGCTCTTGTTAAGTAAGTTTCTTCCCTGTTAAAGCTACTTTTGAAGCTTCTTTTTCCCCATCTTTTGTACAGAACAACTGGTATCATCACCCCCTGGTACAAATGATGGCTTTTCAAAATATACCCTTGTAAGAACACTTGATATGTATCTTGTTTAGTCCATGATTCTATGTGTCTTTTTCCATTCTCACTGAAGCCATGCTGAACTAGTCTTACTAATCCATTATTTTTAACCTTCTGACAGTTTTACTTACTTGCATCACTCCTTATTCTGGTACTTTCTGTATGAACAGGGACATTTTTAAAACAAACAAATCAAAATAGATTCCAGCTATTTTCAAGATCGCCCTGCTATGTAAGCAGTGGCTTTTATCTATCATTCCTATCCTGTTGACTTTCTGTTCATATATTTATAAAGCACTTTCAAATCATGAAAGCCTAATTTCTTGAGAGTCAACATTTTGTTCAGAATTCCTCTCTTATAAAGTCAGCATCTGTAGAAGGCTGGATCTGAAGGACACACTTTAATACTAAGGTGGGCAGCAAGGGAAGGTGTCAAGTAAGTTCCCTGACTCCTCTGCTATGACCTGGATGGTTTAATAAGATCTGGGTTGACATCCTCACAAAGGCTTATAAGTAACAATGCTGTGATTTGTATATTGACCAGAGCCTTGAGCTTTTTTTTTTTTAATTTATTTATTTTATTTATTTATTTTTGTCTGTGTTGGGTCTTCGTTGCTGCACGCGGACTTTCTCTAGTTGTGGTGAGCAGGGGCTACTCTTCGTTGCGGTGGCTTCTCTTGTTGCGGAGCACAGACTCTAGGCGTGCGGGCTCAGTAGTTGTGGCGCACAGGCTTAGTTGTCCCACGGCATGTGGGATCTTCCCAGACCAGGGCTCAAACCCATGTCCCGTGCATTGGCAGGCAGATTCTTAACCACTGCGCCACCAGGGAAGCCCCGAGCCTTGAGCTTTAAGTTGATTTTCTGATTGAGCTGATAGATCTTTTCTTATCCAGTCCCTCATGTGACTAAGCCTGCATGTTCACAGAATAGTGGTGCCGCCCGTGAGCATGAAACAGAGCAAAACCAACTGGGCCGCAAGGGGAATGAACCCCTGACCCTGGGCTCATTAGCTCCATTCGTAAACCAGGGCAGCCCAACAGTCAGCCAATTAGTGATTCACTTGGCAGGATGGGCCAGACCCATGTGCTGATCCAGTCCGGATCCAGGAAAGTCTATCAGAAGAATAGAGTGGCAGCTGTCAAGAGCAAGGCTCGCTTACTTCCATTTTTAATGTTGAAAAAATCTTGTACATTTTAAAACTTGAATCATACTATGTGTTCTGCAAGCTAGATTTTTGGTTCATCATTAGGTTGAGATTCATCTATGTTGTTTTGTGTATTGGAATTTATTCACTATTTTGATTGCATTTTATGACTGTATTATATTTGATCCATTCTACCGTGATGGACACTTGATTTCCGGTTTTTTGCTATTATAAGTAGTTCTGCTGTGCATGTTCACGTTTGTGTCTTCTGGATTGCACGTGCAAGAGTTTCTCCAGGTTCTATACATACCTAGGAGTGGAATTGCTGGCCTATAGGATACATCTTTAATTTTACCAGATGATATCAAAGTGTTTGTGCAGGGCTCTGTTCCAGTTTATATTCCCACCAACAAGTATTCCAGTGATTACACATCCTGGCCAATACTTGATATTGTCAGACTTTAAACATTTTACCAATGTGGCATGTGTGAAGCTGTATTTTAATTGTATTTAAAATTTGTTTTTTCCTCCATTTTCTAGAATACTAGTAGAGTTGTACAGCTTTTTGTAGATTTACTGGCCATTCAGCCTTCCTCTTTTGTGAAGTACCCATTCCAGTCTTCTGTCCATTTTTCTTTTGTCTTCATCAGTGAGCGTGTGTACTTACATTCCAGATGGTAATGCTCTGTCAATTACGTGTTGCAAATCTCTCTCCCAGTTTGATTTGCCTTTTTACACTTTATAATATCTTTATAGTTCTCATTTTGATGTAACTGGTTTGTACTTTTTGTCTTATTAATGCACAAGCTCTTTCCCCACTGTCATATAAATGCTCTCTTATGTTATCTTTTAAAAGTTTTATTCTTTCCCTATTTAAGTATTTAATCCATCTGGAGTTGACCTGGACTACTACATTCATAGATGGGGTTAGTGGTCTAAATTCCTTCCATAAAGATAACCACCAGCACCGTTTGGTGGGAAGTCCTTGTGTTTCATGCTGATCTGCAAGGCTGGCTTTCGGAAATCAAGTTTCCCTATGTGGGCATGTTTGCTTCTGGGGTCTGTTTGGGATCTTCGATTATTGTATTTATCTCTGTGCCAACACCACACTTTCCGTCTAGTGTTATATGACTTCTTGCTGTCTGGTAAGGCCTCACCTGTTGTTCTCTAGGAGCATCTTAGCTATTCTTGGCCTTCTGTGCTCCTGGAATAGAAGAAATGCTGTTTTCTAAATGTTCCTTCTAAGAGCTAACTGAATTTGCAGTTAGGCAAGGAAGATAGAAACAAGGTTTAGATGTTCTGAACAGTAAATATCAGAGTAAATGTGTTTACTTGAATTTTACTTGGTCATAAAAATTAAGTTCATGAAATTTAGATTTGAGATGAGAATTTATGTTCAGAAAAAGTGTTTTTTTAAAAAAATTGTCCAATATCTACAAACCATATTAATACAGATATGTTAAACCTGTCTGGTTGGTCGTGCTGTTTTTATCACAAATTTAATTAACATTGAACTTGGACCACTTCCCTGAGCAGTAATGTAGATAATGCTTGGCCAGTGAAGCCACATGAGACTATAACTAGAGCTCATGAAATAATGGTCTCAAATTATTTTGAGTGCTTGTAATTTTTAGTAATATGCAGGCCCAGGTACAGATATCAAAAGGGAGGCTCAACTAGGGGGGTGTGTGTGGGGGGGTGTGTGTGTGTGTGCACTCTGGTAACTGTTCACTAAGGGAATAAATAGAGAATTTTAATGTACACATTCAGCCTGGGAAACTTTGTATTGTTTATTAAATAAAGCAGAGAAAGCAAGAGAGGAGTCAGCACAGCGGGAAATAAGGTCACCAGATAAGGCTTCTTTGCTACCCTGTTTCCTGTTCTGGATGGCTCTGCCGTCCATTCGGAGTTTCATTCCTCTTACCCAGCTTGACAATTTCCCATTTCCTGTCACTCTCTCTGCCACCTCCCCCATTCTTGAGCTGCCAAACCAAAGCAGTTCAAACAGATAAAGACACAGTTAATTTGCTGAAGAGCACAGAGCTTTCAGTAAACACCTTCTTCCTGCATAGTACTGTGTAGAGATGACAGGAGCTTTATCAGCAGAATGAGAACTGGATCAACTTCTTACTGTACATGTCTATTAGGTCTACACCCAGATAGCAAGTCAGCTCACCTCTGCCTTTCTTTGCAACTATATAGCTGCAAAAAGAGGGGATGGCTACAGTAGCCACAAAAACGTTTTGGAAGGGGGTGGCAGGATTTTTTGGAATCAGTGTCTGCATTTTTAGAATAAAGCAGAGCATAGACAGTAGCTGTTCAGGGTCATGTGTGGAGGAGAGGCATTCAGGAAGTATCAGTGATGATACTCTGTCACAAAGGGATGGATTTCAGAAAGCCCTGTTCTTATTTTCTGAATTATCAAAGTGGTGAAGACATTACCATGTTTTGATTGATGGTCTAAGAACAGCAGCAGCCCTTGTCAAACTTAATTATAGGGGGTAGAAAGAATTATGAAAGGTACAGGATAAGGATGCATTCCAGAGAATCAAAAAAGTTTTGAGTTTAAAACAACCTAACATTTTACTAAGAAACTACTACATTCAGTGTAGGTACAGTTAACTCTGTGGTTTTTCCTACATAAATTAAGGGTCAGGAACCTAGGTTGGTCTGATCCCACTACATCACTAACTGATAACTAAAGCACCTTAATAAGACTTTTAACATTAAAAAAAAAAAAAAACTATGGAATACAAAATGAAATAAGCACTATCTGCTACACTGTTGCTTTTTGGCCGGTGTAAGAGCAAGTCAAGAACTGCCAATTGGCTTTCCTTCTACAAAGTTCATGTCTCTGGGGTTATAGATGTGTTAATTAGCTAGGTGGTGGGAATCCTTTCATAGTGTGTACCTACATCAAATCACAATGTACACTTTAAATATCTTACAGTTTGGTCAATTATACCTCAGTAATACCGGGGAAAAATAAGTTCACGTCTCTAGGTACCTGACTTGAAGTTCAAGGTTTTGTAAAAAATAATTTGTACCAAGTGAAGATTACTGATTAACTACATCAGGGGCTTCCAGCTGGTCTCTAACCTCCTGATTTAAGAGAAAGAGTCAGAAGGGAGCTTAGTCTCCCATCCCCTGAGCCTTCACATCCACTTAAAGCTGAGTCACTGAGCAGAAACCAGAAACTATGTTGCTGCAGGCCCTGCCAGTGTTCTTTTCACAGACTGGTATCATCTCTGTAGAGAGATCACCACCAATAGGGTTCCCCAGGATTCTTGAAGGCTTTGTTTTTAATACCACTGGACAGGGAGATGGAAACCAGGGTTCCACTTCTAGCTCTGCCTTGGCACTTGTCAGTTATTATAGCTGTGTGACTTTAAACAGGTCACTTGGCCTCTCTGAGCTTCACCTATAAAATGAGGTTGAATTGCACGAATCTTTAGATAATGTATGTGAAAGCACTTAGCATGCCTCTTAGTGCACAGTTGGTGTGCCAAAAATGTTTCCTCCGTATTAAACTATGCTGAGGCTGAAAAATTCTAAGTTGTAATAATTCCTTGATTTCCAAGATGGCCATCACTATATTCAATAAACAACTGTATGTTAACTGATCCTAGGTAGAAACCATGAGGCTCAGATCCAGTCCTCAAGGAAGTAATAATTTATTAGGGGCAATAGGATATACTCAATAAAGATGATTGCTCTTAAGTTCCAAAAAGGACCAAATTCAATGGCAGTTCAGAGTAAGAGAAAATTTTTGGCTACAAGGAAACTTGGAAGTATTCATGGAAGAAAGAACACTTGAGCTCTTTCTAAAATTTCTAAAATGCTATAGAAAGCTGAGATTTGGACAGGTGGAGACTAGAAGGTTTGGGGATGAAGACATCGCAGGTTTGGGGAATGACATGGAGATGGGCAAGTGCAAAGTGTGTCTGCAGCCGCCCAGTTTGAGTGAAGTATGCAGAAGACTGTTGGGAGATAAGGGTGAAAAAATGTGACCTGGGAAACAGGCCACAGAAGACCTCTGAGCACTTAACTGGGGACTTTTAGCTTTTATGCTGTAAGCAACCAAGAGTTATTAGAGCATAGCCTGTTGCTGTGCTGGGGCTAAATTAATCTTGAAATCACTGGGAGGGCAGTGGGGCAACCAGAGGCAGGGAAGTCAGCACAGAGGCTACTCTCTCCCTTGTGGGGAGGCCATGGGACCATCAACGACTCGGGCACGCCATAGACTAAATATATTTTAGGGCTTTTAGCAAGTGACTGTACAAGTTGGTGATCTGTACTTAAGGGAACATATTATTACTTTTTTTTGTTGTTGTTGTTAATGGGAAGGAGCTCTTAAATTTATGTTATGACCTGGCCTTAGAGTACAAAGAAAAGCCATGGAGAATGTGACACAGACCAAAGAAAGACCTGAATTCAGGGCATGGTGAGAGCAATGACAAATGAAAGACACTGGGCTGCATGAGGGAAATATCAACAGGGCTTGGCCTGATTAACTGCAAGGGGTAAAGGAGAAAGTCCAGAACGGAAGTTCTGAGTCTGAATGATGATGGGATAGCAGTAACAATACAGAGTAAATTCATAAAAATTGTGTTTTTTGAAACTGAGTCAGTCATTTTACTGTTTAAAACCAGTTCTGCCCAAGTCAACCAGTGCGGTTCATCTGTCACATTTCTGTTTATAGCTATATTTCTAACATATAAATATTTTACAGTTCATTCCTCAGTAGTAGGAAAAATGAGGGGTTTCTGTTTAAGTGGAAGACTCCACCTTAGAGATTAAGTCTGTCTGTCTGGTGACACTCCAGAATGCTAAGCAAGCTGTCCTCACAGGCTGCAGGTAAGCACTTCCAAAAGGCAAACGATCATTTCTACACAGTTAATGCCATGTAAACAGTACAAACAAGAAGTACAAAGAAACATTAAATAAAAGATTTTGCTTTTATTTAAAATAAAATGCATTTATACAGTCTTTAAACCACGGATTATTGAACAATACTGGTAATCTACCCCTCCCTGGCACCCTTTTGGGCTACGTGAGCTAGGAATTTTCTGACTAGCACCAATGCGGATTGTAACAGCGCAACAGACTAGAACACAGCCAGTCCAGGCATTCGAGTTAAGGACACTGTGGCAAATCATGACTATAATGAAGTCATCCTTAATTTAGCAGATATTAAAACTGCACATTAATTATATTTTAAAGAGCATTTAATTAATGCAAAGAAGCAACATCCAAGCCATTTGCTAGTTGTGAGTAGTTTTTTAAAAAACTGTACAATTTTATAAAATTTGTGTTTGTACATTAGTTACATAAAATGCATACTTCATAGACCTTTACTTCATATTGTAATGCAAAAGTTGCATATTTTAGGCAGACAGTGAATATGCTGGTGAATACTAAAAGTGTTGTAATACAATATGGTGTAAAAATAAACACAAGACAATATACATACATGCTTATTCAAGGACAAAAACAAACCAGGCATGACGACTAACAGCATTTTCCTTCAAGATCAAACAATGACAGTATTAAATATCAGGCACCTTCTGCAGGCCTGATTTATTTTGGGGGGGTTGGGGGCGGACGGACGACAAATGGCAACCAGAAGTAGGCTGTTTGAAAAATACAGGTCAAATTAAACATACATTAAAACACATGCATTAAACATGATAAATAGACTTCATATAGTTTAAGCCCTGGATAGCTTTAAAGTAGATGGCTTGAGTTTCTTACATACAGTTTG
The DNA here is from genome assembly GCF_028564815.1 of Eubalaena glacialis. Lineage (NCBI taxonomy): Eukaryota > Metazoa > Chordata > Mammalia > Artiodactyla > Balaenidae > Eubalaena > Eubalaena glacialis. The sequence goes on from NC_083717.1 coordinate 147,916,693, forward strand.
GCTAGCTTGAATCAGTGATGTTTTGTTTCTGACTTGCCCACTACTTCAGTTTTCAATTCATGGCCCTAAGGAACGTGTGCCATATTCAAGTCCATATATTGTATCATGATAGCGATTAATAGTCGTGCTTGTTAGTGCACATATTAACTGGTCTGGTAAGGCAAAAATGTTTTCATGATAAAATGATAAATTTCAAGCTTACTTTATTAAGCAGCATATAACAAACAACAGCTTTTAAACTTAAATAACTGTTATGGCCATGGAGCTTCATTACACAGCATTTCTGTTCACACCCAACCACTGGTAAGTTTGTAGAACATCTCTTCATCTAAACTCTCATTTTGGTCTTTTGCACGTGTTGAGAGAAATATGTAGCCACCAATGAATTCATGAACCACTTTGCAATCTACTTCAGTACAAATGAAGGACAATCGTACTTCATCTGCAAACTCTACAGTGACCTAGAACAAAGACAGAGAACGATCAGTCCCTGCAAAACTCCAGATGGTTGGGTCCAAGTGAAGCTACTGTGCTTAAGGTCTGTCCTTATCACAAAATACTTGCTGGTCCTCAAATATTTTTTTAATCCTAAACTAATAATGCCTTTAAGTCCAAAAGCATAAGTAAAGTTTACTAGCCCCTCCCCTCCTCCTTTTTAGTTTTCTTGTTCTGAAAAGGAAGACTGAATGCAAGGGGGCTTTAGGTCATTAGGTTCCCAAATGGTCTCTGGTGATTCAATTAATGAGAATGTCTCTCTTGAAGTCCTGGGAGAAAACCTACTTCCTGTGTTTAATATCTGCTTTAGATATTTAACCTTTAGGTTTCATGTTTGAACATTTCAGAAATACAAGATTCTATGAAGTAACTGAAATCGATACAACAAACCCAGCGACCCTAAAACAGATGACTTATTAGTAAAACATTCTGTTTATTTTAAATGACAATCATGTACTCTAAGGCTAGGGTAGCATGATGTGCCAGGCTTTAGAGCCCTAAGTATCCCAGTTTGAATCCTGATTCTGTTACTAAGTGTGTGGTCACTGACAGTGACGGCCCTCAGTCCTCTAAATTCTAGTGTCCTCATTTGTAAAGTGGGGATAATCCATCAACCTTACAGGGCTGAGGTGAGGTTTAGAAATATGGTACAAATGTAAAACATCTAGTATCATGCCTGGCACAGGCATTCAATAAAGAGTAGCTGCTATTTGTGAGTGGAAAGGATTTATCCGTTATAGAAAGATAACCTTAAAGATGAGGCAATATTGTAAAATATTATGTTCTTAGAATTTAATATCTAGGCTAGTTATGAAATAGGCAAGTTTAAGGAGGAAATGAATAGAATAACCAACCACGTTTTACACTTTAAGAGGTAATGGTACAAATAATCTTCAGAATTTATAGGCCTTTTTCTTCTTAATTCATTCATTTTTAGCAGACGGACTACATACGCATTCAAGTAGCATAGTTACAGCTTACCATTTTTATTTCCCAGTTTACATTCCACTGTTTCATGTTACTGAAACGCCAGGTTTTAATTGCATCTCCTGTGCTGGCGTCCATCCTAATCAGTCTGTTGTATGCAATTCCAATAAGTTCTTCTTTTTTGCCCCCTTGGAATCTACAGCATTAAAAACATAAATAAATGTTTTAAAACATGTTGGGGGTGGGAGGGGGACATGTTGGTCTGTTTTTCTTCAAGACACGTGTGTTTTAATTCTAAAAGAAGTGCTATTCTTGCACAAAACAGAAATGCAATCATTTTGAATTTTTGATGAAACAATTTTAAGTATAGAAAATACATTCCAACAGTCTTTAAATTTTACTGTGTAACAGGTTAATGGGTCTCAGGAGGTAGCTTTAAATGTTTAATCTCTAATTAAATGAAGTAGATTAAGTAAAAAGGCACAGATTAAGGTTTACACATAGGTGCTTAGTAGAACCACTGACCTTGCAATAAAGTGTGTGATGCCGAATTCTGGTAATGACTGCCAAGCTTGAATAAATCTCATCTTGGCTTCAATAAGACTCATCTGAGCTACATTCTGATGGGCCTCCAAGATTCTTGCTGTTATCTAAACATGATTAAACATCATCTTTACCATTAGATATTATTCTTTCATGGTAGAATCAAGACAAAAACAGATTAAAACATTGAATTATGTGCCCCACCCAAAATTATGTATTGCAAGAGTTGGAATTAGAAAATATCTGAAGCTACATTTGGGAATTTTAGTAAAATAATGACTTTCCAAAATAAACCTCAATATATATTTTTTCTTAATTTTAGTTTCCATATGTCAAGAAACAGGGAACTCTTAGGAGTGCATAACTGCCATTCTTGAGACATATTCAAGTACACATACATATGATACTGCATTATAAAACTATATTTTGTAATCCTCATATACATGACGGGTTTTAAATTCACAGCACCAAGATATATGATCAGAATGAGTACCTGGCATACAAGTTTCTAGCAGGAATAATATACATTTTAGCAGCTTTAAAGTACTTGAAATCACTGTAATAACTTTAAAATTTTTCTAAAGCAATCATTAGAAAGGTTAATTTTTTAATTTAAATTATACTCAGTTTGGGATGACTATTCCCTCAAAGAGTAGAAGGAAATTAATCCATGAGGGGAGATTGTAGCTAGGGCTTTAAATATTTTTAATTATTTCTTTTCTTTTTCTTTTTTGTAAATATGGAGAACTTACCAAATCTCTTATATAGCCTGGCTGTAGATGGCAATGCGAGGAAAAGAAAAAGGAAGCAGAAAGAAAAAAAGGCAATCAGAAAAAATGGCAATGAAGCAAAGAAAAAGTTGCGGTAACCTGCAAACCAAAATTCCAGCCAAAAACCATGCAAAAAATTACTTTAGACGGAAATCAAGCAAAGTAAACGCAAGCATGAAAATGAAAATGAGAAAGCAGTGATTACTTTCCATTTAGAATACTAAGAAACACTCCACATTATTTTAGATTGTTAAGTGTTACTAAAATTAAGGGTAGAAATTTGTAGGGAGAAAATTAAGAGCAAATAACCTTTCCCCCCTCATGTACCAGTTCTTACTGGTTAGGGTAAAGCTAATTATTTTAGTAGCAAAATAAAAATTAATATTCAGAAGCCTTTAATGTTGTCTCATATTGAGTCAGATAATATATCCATGCACCGCTTTTCAGAAATAAGTTGAAGGCATAAAGTAAGTGCAGTGACCATACTGTTTTTTTTATTTACACAAGAAAAGCAAACCCCTCAATTACCATCTGTTTTTTGCATCCTTTTTCCTGGAAGGGAAAATAAAAATATGCCATACACTACAGTAGGAGTGGTGGCTATAAACATATTGGTCCATTTCAATTTGGATTAACATGGATAAGAACAATTCTTATCCTTTAAAACGTAGAACAATTCTTTCCTTTAAAATGTTAAAATCCAGTTTGGGAGTCATCTATGTAAAAAATATGCATAGCAAATTTAATTAATATACAGTTTTTGGGAATTAAAGTAGATTAACTATAACAAAGGCTATATTGATGGACCCAAAGACTTTATGCCCTGGTAGGGCTGAATGACCCCATGGCCTGCACATCTTAGACCTACCTGACTCCGGAGTGCCACTGGATTATACAGTTTAACAAACAATTACTGAGCAATATATCCAACGACTAGTACAGCACCTGACACAACTAAACTAAACTCCTGCTTCTCAGCACTTACTAGGTGTCAGGGCAATAATATGACTCAACCTCCAAGTCTAGTTAGGGAAAGGAGAACTCAAAAAGAATGTGCCTTTGATAAGATGCCAATGTGGAAGACAGGGCTAGAAAGATCCTTAATCTCAGACCACACACATACTGCCATCCTGCCAGTTAAAGACAGTCACACATTCTCTGTTCTCAAGAGAATTTTTAGCTGACATCTATTCAAGAACTCACCAACAGAAAAGTACCTTTTTAAAGCAAAAACTATCATTTTAAAGGCTTCTGAGAAAACAATACCTGTCTGACAACTAAACCAACATTTGGCAATCTTCACAATTATACTTTAAGATCTTTTTTTCCTAATACCTGATAGTGAAATGAGATTGCTAAAGATCTGAAACTATTCATTGACTTTGAAGGCAAATGAATCCACTTTTAGAAACAAGTCTCTTTATAAATAATTTTTAAATGAATTAACTAAGAATAAAAAATGAAATTAGAACTCGATTCACTTTCCCTTTTTAACTTACAATCTACATTCCACAAAGCTCCCCAGGGCAGCATTTCCTCCATTCCTCACTACTCCCACATCATATGACCGTGGGATAGACCATTTCCATACAGTTTACACAACCTCTGAAACTTAAAGACAAATACTTGGTGATTAAAACTTCTGAACATTTCTAGCTAAGTGATTTCAGATCCATATGATAAAGACTGTATTTAAAGTTAAGAATTAGTAAGTGTTCTGGATATATCACTGGGCCTTTCCAGTAATGTTTTAAAATTACTCCTTAACAAAAATAAAAATGAAACTAGATAAAAATGAAATATTTATTTCAAAGTTCTTCTTCACTCCCCTCCTAAACTGGAGCCGTTTCCTTTTATGGCATGATGCTGGGTGTAGACAATACTGGGGGCTATCCCAAGTGAAACGCCCCTGGCAAAGAACCTTTTATGTTGTACCAAAGAACCTTTTTCCTAAACAGCAATCCTCTTATGGTATTAATTTCCAGGAAAGGAATTCTAAACAGAGGGAACAAAAGCAGTGAATTTCAATGAAAATTTACCAAACTTTGTCACATTATGCAAATGTTGCTTAGGTTTTGACTGTTAATGTTAAGAAAAGACAATGTTCAACGTGGACTATATCTACCCTCGTAAAGTTTGTTTCCAAAGCTGAAAAAGTCAATTTTGACAGCAAGAAGAGTCATCACAGATTTGGTTGGGAAATGCTGGCTGTGCTTTAGATCAGACTTACAGAACATCCTGTTAGCAGAGTGATTTCCTCAGGTTGTTTAGAATAAATATGCTCCCAATATTCCACCTCATTATCTTTCATATTAAAATAATAAGGCTTTTCTTAAATGACCAATTTAAACTGACTGAAAGCTATTTATTTCTTATTTTATATTTTAACCACCTGATATGAAATTAAGACTACCAATTAAAACGAAAAAGTTGTGTTTAAGAGGGGGAAGCTAAAGTATATGTAGAAAATTATAAAACAAATCAGCAGAAAATAGCAGATGAAGTAAAATGAATCAAGTACCTGCTTGTTCTTGTACTTTTTTAGATAGCGAGGGGACACCAAACATTCAGGATTTATATCAGTTGTGATCTGCTCTGGTATTAACTGAGGATCTGGATTTAAATGCTGCATCTTCAGAAAGGAAAGAATATTTTGAACTTCTAAGCTATAAGAACTGTCCGCCATGGTCTTGCCTTTGGAGGCCAATCTGCAGGCTGCCATCCAGTGTGCATACTGTTTTTCCTGTTGAAAAGAAATACTGAGGTTTGAAATCTATCACATGATGATAGTCCTTTGAGTATAAAATATAAGAATGAATGGTCAACTCAGTAAGGAAGCAAAGAAAACTGAGGTTTACTTTTAATCAGAAAACTTACATTGTCACAACGAAGCCAGATTTCATTCATGCCCTCTGCAACTGGAATGAGGAGTTTAATGTTAAATTTTTGGCCTGAAATGTTCACATCTGGGGTAACTTCACACCCTGTAGTAAAAAAATTATTAAAATGATCAAATTTACTCTTAAGAAATCCCAAGCCCATATAGGCAGCCCTCATTTTATGGCATCTTAACATGTTGAATTTGCTGTCGTGGAATCTAAGTCAGGGAATAAATTCTTTATGCGCAGTAATTTTGTCCGGGGGTGGAGCAAAGAATCATATCTATATAATATACAAGAGATTTAACTGCACAGAGTTTGTGGCCCTTGATTGAGAAGAGAAGGAAAGAGTCCTATTAAAAGGATATTTTACCAAAAACACTTGCACTCCATCCCACAAATTTTATATGTATTGTTTTAATATCATTCAGTTCTTTGAATCTTAAGTTATTTGGGATTTTTTCCCTAAGTTTCTAAATGTACAGGGATTTTTAAATATCTTTCTATAATTAAATTCTAACTTAATTGTGTTTGGGTCAGAATAAATGACTTTTATGATGCTTTTTAAAAAAGGCATGTTTCGGGTGGATTACCCAGTTTGAGCTGGAGTCCTATATAAGGGCCTCCTTAGGACCCCACTGCTCCCTAACTCAACTGCTCTCCTCTCCTATTCCTGTGTGGAAGCAAGAAGCTTAATGGCACAGGGGAGGGGAAGCATAGGATCTCCTGATTCAACTGAATGCTCCTGGGCACAGGCCTCCTTCCAAAACTCCAGGGTGTTGGAATACTTAACAAGCAGTTCAATTCAGAGGGTGATCATTTGAACAAAAATAGTTTCTTAGTCATTTCTTTGTACATATGAAAAATTAACTGTAAGCACAATATATTAGGAGTCCATCTGGTATAGAAGGTAACATAAACTTATATACATGGGAAGTCAGTATGAAAATAAGTGGCATGCAGAATTTCACTCTACTGGCAAGTTTTCAGGAATACATACATTTATGGATTATAAAAATCCATGTAATCAACTCTGTTAACCATTAGCTGGTGGCTTTACAGAAGAGAACACAGATTTACTGAATGTATATACCCAGTTAGATAATGGGACAATGGTCAGAATAAATTAGTAACCAGTATAATATAGTGAAGAAGAGCTCTGCAAGCAGACAGATTTGGGTTCCAGACCCTTCTCAACCACTTCATAATCATGTCCAATTTATTTATGCCCAAATATCCTGACCTTAAACTCTACCTCATAGGGATGCTGTAAGGATCAATAAGATAATGAACATGTCAGAGCTCCCTAAAGAGTATTCCAACTGTTAGTACTTAGTTCATGTCACCCTCAATACGTGTTAAGACCATCCAGTAGGCTCTATGAGGAAGAATGTAAACTGTTAGCAGGGCCTGCTGTTGCCTTTCTCCTTGTACTGGAGCAACTTCTCCCGGCACAGAGAGTACAAGGAACAAGATAATAAACCTCTACGTATCTATCACACAAAAAGAACATATGTTTAAATTGTCATTTTTTTCCCCATCACATAAATGTTTTAAGTATCATATAAAAGAAACAGAACATGTTAGATAAAGGAGAGATCCTCTCCTCTCCAGAATTAACTTCAATCATTCATTTGATGGACCTTCTCCCCTCTTTGCTTTCTTTTTAGAACATTTACTCCACATAAATAGCTACCACATTAACTCCTATACAATCATTAGAAACAATTAGGAAGTTGTGTGGCAATGTGTTTAACCTTCAAAGTTAAAACAGAGATGTTTGAAGATACACAATCTTTTCCACAAATTTCATTAATCATGCAAGTAGATTTAAAGTACCCAAGCCCATAATAATTAGACCTCTTTTTAAAGTAAAATACCAAAAAAACTAAAAAGGGAGAGACCAAGTGAGTGTTAACTCAGGCACTAGTGTAAGCACAGAGGCACTCAGTAGCCACATTTCAGACAGTATTCACCCCATGCCTGCTCCAAGCACAGGCTACCTGCTTCCATGGTAACATGCTGGACTTCACTGTAACCCAATTACTAGTCCTCTGAAGCATTAAATGCAAACAGCCCACTCTGATCACAATCTTCCATCCTAAATCTCCTCAAGTTCTTTGAGAGACCCAATCCTGTGACCCCATCACTTTCTCCCCATCATGTTTCCACCTCTTCCTTCTCTGCAGTCCAGCCTGGACCCCGCTGCACCAGCTGTCACATCCAACTCCCCACACTCACTGTCTTTCCATTATACACACTCAGCAAAACCTTCACCCTAGCTCAACCCAGCCATCTACCACTTACTTGCCTATGCTCTGGCTGCTGAGCACTCTACGAGGGAAAGGGGGAGAGAAAAAAAAAAATCACAAAACTGAGCAGGTAAGTTTCACCAGAAATTCGTAAATTCCCAACCTTAGCCTGCCCCTTGACACTGGCAAGCCTTCTGTGTTAACAGACCTTCTCAACAATGTTTATTTCACATCGTCTCAGGCCTCCTATGCCACTCACTCTCAGGGGACAACCTCACACGTTACTTTCCCAAGACGACGAAAGCCATCAAAAGTGAGGTGCCCCAACTTCCTGCCACCAAAGCAGATAAACCTGGCTGCCCTTGCTTCCACACAGTGGAAGAGGTGTCTCTCCTCCCAAGGCTCTTCTGTCCGAGTGGGCTGAATTTTCTACCACCCGTCAGGAACCTTGCTCCATCACAGAGATCTTCTCCTCCCACCTCCCTTCCTTTCTTTCTACTGTGATGTTTCCATCAGCATTTAACTTCCTTGAGTCTCTCATCTTAAACCATAAAACGCCTCTCTCCTCTACCTTATACCTCTCTCTTCTATTACTGCCCTCTTTCCTCCTTCTCTGTCACAGATAAGGTGCATCAAAAAGCTGTCTTTGTTTCCTATGTATCTCTCAGTGACTGTACTTTGGCTCCCATACTTAAAAGCCCACTGAAATCTGCTGAATCTGTTCTTAATCAAGGTTACTAACCACCTCCATGTAGCTAAATCCTATGGAGGCTTAATCTTACTTTTCTGTAGCATGTGACACTATTGACTACACTGTCCTTTTCGAAACAACTTTTACCTTAACTTCCATCATGCCTCATTTCCATGGTCTTCCTATATATTATTTTTTGTGGTTTATTTCCCTTGCAAGTTCCTCCTCCTCTAATCTGCCCTGTCCCTTAAACATGGGTGTCCTGCACGGTTCTGCTCTTAGCCTTTTCATATTGTAGACAACTATTCCAGTGGCTACGTCTACCATTAATACTAACTGCTACCACATCGCTATCTGCAGCATGGATCTCGCCCGTGCTCCAAACAGATACCCCACCGGCACCTCAAATTTAAAATAACCCAATTAAATTAAGCTCATCTTCCTCCCCAAACTCATCTCTTCTATATTCTCAGTCTCAATATCACCCTATCCACCCAGCTATACAAGCCAGAATCAAGTCCCTCCCCGAGCCTCTCCCAGGTCAATCACCCAGTCTGTTGATCGAACTTCCTCAGAATCTAATGAAGTTGCGCCCTTTTCTCCACCCATATTGATAAACGTAATTTGGATCACTATCGCTGCTCTAAAATTACTCCTCTACACTGTAGCCAATATAAATATGATGGATCCCATCATTTTCATAATAATCTTTCAGTGTCACTTCATTGCTGCCAGTTTAAAAAACTTAACAATTTTATCCTCTAATTCCTGCCAATTTCTTCTGCCATTACCTCTCATAGTTAGCAGGAATGGATTCAACAGCTATGAAGGAAGGGTTCATCCTCCCCCCTTAAACTCCATATTCCGGAAGCACAACCCGCCCTGTGATTGCTGATGCTTCTCTCCACGCATGTGCACACCAGTCTCTTTTACCAACTCTCCTCCTACCTTCCACAGATCACAATTTTCTCTTTTGGATCTTAACTGTGACATTATTTCCCCCACGAAATCTCTCTTAATTCTCTCCAACGTCACTGAAGACTAACTGATACAGCACCCTTACCTCTTTGCTCCTCTGATCTATTGCTTACTTTTTAAAGTATTATTTATTGCCCGAACTGTAGCTGTTTATCTCCTGACATGCTCTAAACATCTTGAAGGATGCGACGATAATCTGTTCTTGCTCCTGTCTCTAGTACCTGGCACAGTTCATGGCAGAAGATCAATCAGCATCTGCTGAACTGCACTTTTTAGAACTGTGCATTTTAGATATCTTAGGGGCCTTAGAGAGCATCCAGTCCAATACTCTCATTACTCAGAGGAAGATACTAAGGTCCAGATAGGCTACTTTTCCAAAATCACAGAGCAGAACAGAATCTAGGCCATTTGATTTAGTTTAGTGGCAGAGCAGAATCTAGGCCGTTTGATTCTTAGTCTAGTGTTACCTTCACCAGTGTGATGTGCTAGAAAAGTGCTCCTTTGGGAGGACTTGGGAGAAGTGGGATTAGGACACCCTGTAGGCTGTTCTCCACAGCAGGACTTAACTTCTCAGTTATAGAAGAAGACTAAGGATGTAATAGGGACAGAGAAGACGGGGGACAGAGAAGACAGGGCCCAGAAGACAGATTAAGTCTCTAAATCAAGAGTGGATAATTGCAGCTGGTCCTGAGCAGCTTAGAAGGGAAGCAAGAGGACAGCTGCAATAGATTTTGAGAGTAACAAATAATGGTAAAGACTCAAAAGTTAAACTCGTGACTTAGAGAAAAAGACAGTGAGTCTTAACTAGAAGTTTTAGGAAAATTACAGAATTTCAACACATGGGCACAGCAATCATCTACCCAGGGCAGAGGTCTTTCTATTTATTAAAATGTGTGTAACGATACAGCAATAGTTCAGATGACTACTGGGCAGAGTAGAGATAGGGTAGAGATTTGGACATCTTGTTGAAATATACTAAAAATATACTAATGCACAATTTACTAAGAAAAATTAAGAATACAGATCTACAGATGTAACTCCAGAGCCCGGAAGCACCTAACTCCTTTCTTAACTGCCTCTCCAACCCCTTAACTCAGTTAGGAATTCAAGTCTCACAAGAATGCATCTGACTGGAATCTAAATCTCACTGGAAATGAGTCTGGAAAATGTATTTTAGTCTTCCAGCTTTTGCTGTAAGGGAAGGCACAGTAAAAGGAGTCTGGAACAGTGAGGAGCCCATCTGCTGCATCCTCCACCAAGTATGCTGGGTGCCACGGGGGCAGTGAGTGCTGTGGGAGCCTGTGGGAGAGCAGGCTTCCTGGAGGAAGTGGTATCTAAACTGGAAGTGAGGTGGCAGTTTTAAGTAACATCACTGCAAGTGAGAGGCTCATGAACAATCTGCAAGACCAGATAAAGGCTGCAGAGAATCACAGAAAGAGGCAGCAGGATGTCTTCCAGCCATAGAAGAACCAGACCAACCTGGAGAGGGAACTCTCCTACCACCTGAACCAGTGCATCCAACAGATGAGAGCAGTGAAGGAGCAGTATGAAGAACCAACAGAACTCACTAAAACCAAGATGAAGCTGTAACTCCACAGACCTGAACAGAAAAAAAAAAGACCAAAACCAGCAGCTCTGAGCCCTCGGCCAGGCTCAGTCTGGGCCACAGGAAGCAAGCCCGCCACTGCTGCCACAGGACCGTGGAAACAGGTCCAGCAATGTGTGCCTCAAATACCAGCCCCTGTTTTGAGACAGCTTTGGATCTGAAGAAATAAGAGGAAACCAATGAGATTCAGGTCATCAGCTAGGAGGAGCCTCAGAGGGGTATCCTGGGGCTGCCCCAGGAGCCAGGACGAGAGCAGTGTTGAAGATGACGAAAATGTGCAGGGAAGACGTGTTGGGAAAGGGGAAGAACTCAGCTAAACCCTACAGGTGGCTAACCCACTGGTGAGCGAGAAAACCAAGAGACTGGGGACCTGAGCTGGACCAGCTTGTTACCAGTGAAGGTCAGGAAGAGGAGCAGGATGCTGATGAGGAAGGGAGAAACCAGCAAAAACTGGGAGGAGATGACTACAGCACAGATGAGAATGAGGCAGAATCTGAAAATTAAGTGGGCAGCTCCTACAGAATGAGGAAAACCTAAATGTCCTAATACTGAAGAACAGAAAAGAGACATCATAAGTTTACTTGGGATAAAAGTAGAATCACACACTTCAAGTGAGGACTGCACAGAGATTACAACAAAATATTCATGTGAAATTGAATACTAAACATAAAAATGTACCTAAAGGAGTTAAGAAACTAAAAAACTAAAAAACTTTATCCCCCAGCAAGACAAAGTTTATTGAATATTAGCTAACAGATATTCCACCATCAATATTGGTCATTCCAAGGCTTTCCTCACCTCTTAGGTTCATCTGATGAGCTGGTGTGCCACTGGATTCTTCTTTGCTCTTATAGCAAGAAATAGATGTGTCTTTAAAGGTGCACCAATACTGCTTGTAACCTTTTAGAGTCAGCTTTTTTGGCCTATGTGTCAAACAGAATTAGAAGAAAAAAAAAAACACTTTTGAAATAACTTTATCAATGCTATGTTTTAGCAGCAAAGTTTCACAATGTTAAAAGTCTGAGACCAAGTTTTACATATGCTGAATTCAGTTCCCTTTTGGCCAGTGTGTTACATTCAATGTTGCTGTTACTGGATTTGCCCCTCCTTTCTGAATCTACTCAGGAAGATCTTACAGTGAGTGGGCAGAGGAAGACAGTAAGGCAAACATTCCAGTATTTCTGTCAGTTCTAGCTGTCCCTATCACTAGCAGGTCACATGGAAAACATAGGAAAATAAAGGTGAAGTAAATGTCAATAATTGGAAGGTTCCTAGGTCCTGTAATTTACCTGCAAGTTCGTGATGTCCATAGGGCTGCCTTTGGAGCCTCTCTAAACAAGCAAGTTTACCTGGCAAGACTAAAGTGAGGGAAGTGCTTCTCTCTCAGGCATGTATTTCAGTGGTGACTTTAACTTGTCACTCCAATGTCAAACATGAAGCATGAGGAAGAGAGGATAAGGAAAAGTGCAGGTAGATAAAAAAGGTGTGTAAAGGGAGAACAAAGTAGGGGTAGGGAGCAGCATTTGAAATTGTGCCATTAGCTCAGAAATGTTACATATGTGGAGCTGTTGTATGTTCACCTACAGTAAATGGTTTATTCCAAAATGGCTTTATATATCTTATATTCCACATCACCTCCTTTCCTCTTTCTGCCTTAATGCCTAGCGCTCTTGATTCTGTGGAGTATGACTAGATCGACTGTTCAAAAGTCTAGATAAGATACACTGGAACCTTGTTATAAAATGTCCCATCCACAAATGAATAGAATTCAATAGATTCTGGGGCTCTAAACAAGGAAACAGCCACTGACAATAGCAGTTCATTATGTACCGCTTTCACCCAGATGGGATGCTTTATACTGATATGCCACTGTATGTTTCAGAATCTGCATGATGCAATCCCTCTAGGTTTACACAATCTCCTCCCCCACCTTAAGGAAAATGTTTATCAGATAAAACAATAAGTACTGCAACTTTAATTTGGTAAAGATGGTTATTTTCCCTCATTTGCCAGTCAAGAGTAAATTTCAAAAATGTGAACATGGCTATAAAACTGATATTTATTCATTAATATTTGGAATTCCTCCTCTTTTGTACTTACTTGAAAACTTTAATATAGTCAGCAAGTTCAGGAATGGAAGTGATGTCACCCTAGGAGAAGAATTAAATCATTTTTTTCTCATTAAAAAAAAAATTGAAACTCTAATGTTTAGTATCTGGTATCAAGAACCAGCTTATTCAGTAAACAAGGAAAATTACATAAAACACAGATTATAAAGATTTTAAAGGTACAATCATATTATATGGTCACATAGTACAATGGTATTTTCAAATGGCATAAAAAGCTATTAAAAATTTGATCAAAATAGCAATTTATACAACCCACAAGAATATAGTGTTGATTTTAATATAGCTAAAACTGCTTATAGCTGCATATGGAACTTTTGTAACTCATAACAGTCCTTAAAATAGTGTTTCTTCTGTAATAACTAATACCTAAGCATTTAAAAATTTTCCTGAGATCTATTTTTCTCTTCTTTTTGTAATATTTCAAATTTGGAGATCACTAAATGGATTTTACCAGGACGAGATTAATTTTTCCTCTGAAGAAATATTCTCCCACTACTTGTAAGAGAATGTGCAGACTGTCAAGATCTATCTTTACTGTGTTGGAAGCACTAGACACTAGAACAATATTAATGTTAAAAATTTCCCTGAAAGTTTCTGGAAAATTGATGTCTGTATTTTCTAAAGCACTAAATATTTCTCTGTATCCCCCAAACACTGCATGAAAACCTAATTCCACAGAAAGGTATAAACATCAGTTCAAACTAAATTAGTAGGTAAAAGAGTCACCCTACCAAAATTGTTGATGTTTTACCCCCTTCCAAAGTAATCTCCAGGTCTGAAAGGGCAGCATCAACTTCATCCACTTCTTTGTCACTGTTGTTCAAATGATTCTCTGATGTCATGATCGACAGCTTATTGATATGATACTGAAACCAGAAGTGATATTTTATTTAAATGATTGTTCTAACTATAAATTTTAAAATGAGATTATTATCTGTATCTATACTGAATGTCTTTCATCACCTAATCTGAAAAGCTAAACGTCTCTAAGAATTAGAAGGATAGGAAAATAATGGGCATGGCACCTGAAATCAATGTCCTAAACCTGCTAATAAATGTTTACTCAAAAAAGTAGGGTCCCTGGACAAATACAAATGAATTCAGTTTGGGTGTCCCTAGGATTTAGAGAGTTAACACCTCTCCCACTGAACTCTACATGAGCAGAGACTTTCTTTTTTTTAAAAATAAATTTATTTATTTATTTTTGGCTGCACTGGGTCTTCATTGCTGTGCACGGGCTTTCTCTAGTTGTGGCGAGTGGGGGCTACTCTTCATTGCGGTGCGCGGGCTTCTCATTGCAGTGGCTTTTCTTGTTGCGAGCACAGGCTCTAGGCACGCGGGCTTCAGTAGTTGTCGCTCGCGGGCTCTAGAGCGCAGGCTCAGTAGTTGTGGCGCACAGGCTTAGTTGCTCTGTGGCATGTGGGATCTTCCTGGACTAGGGCTCAAACCTGTGTCCCCTGCACCGGCAGGTGGATTCATAACCACTGCGCCACCAGGGAAGTCCATGAGCAGAGACTTTTAACTGTCTTTTTTCCCCACTGCAGTAGTCCACGTCTAAAACGCAGGCTAGAACCAACAAGTATTGGATGAATGAACAGAATATGCATAAGGTCTTCTGTAGAAATGGATTAACATTGGATACCTTATATTACTACTATTATCCAGCAGAGGAAATTTAGTTATCACTATTATGTTGAAAACTAAAGTTCCACTTTCCCCCATCCTCAATTCAATGCTGAAAACCTGATCAGAGAGAGATGACATTTACCTTCTCATTCATACATTAGAATAAGGTAGAATACGTTTATATGTGAATACATATACCACCACTGACACACACGAATACTCCCATATACATATATGTATATATATAATGAGTAGTGATAACTCCTCCTATATGTAGATAGAAAAATCTTTGGGTATAGAACTAGTCATGATTTTAAATACACTTAGGTAAGTGGTTTAGAACAAATATTAATGATTAGATTTTGATGCTAAACTTTAGAGAGGTTTTATACAAAGTTAAGCAGAACTTTTAAATCATTTAATCAGTTACCTTTCAAAGCACTAAGTAGCAATCCGTATTTCTGAAGGATTCATTCACTGAATACAATCTATTCATGGGAACATTTAGTGAACTAATGCTGAGGCCAAATATCAACGTTCCTCTGTATTTTAAGATTTAGTGAATTGGTAATGACTACTCTCTGGCTGTATCTTCAGTTGTGCTGAAATGAGATCCTTATAGTGGTAGAAATTTTCATATTCACAAATCATGAAGAAAAAGGCAGGGTGAGGCCCCCAGGCAGTGGGCGCAAATATCAGAGCATATTAAGAAGCATATGGAGAGCTGGTTAAAAATATAGATGCTTAGGTTCGTTCACCCCCAGAGACTCTGATTCAGCAAATATGGGGTCCAGCCTGGAATCTGCATTTTTACTAAGTACCTTAGATGATTCTGATGCAAAAGGTCCTTCTGAGTTATACTGGAGAAATCCTAGATGTGAATGGGACTGGTCATAAAATCCAGTTTTGCTTTCAAAGGGGCATGGGGTATCTGTTAAATGTTATAATACATGACTGGACCTAAATACTTGAAAAACAGTGTTACTAACTTACCTAATTTTTTTTATCCACAGCTTCTTACTTTGAATTATTTTGTTTCTTTTTACTATTGTAGATTTATTTTACACAAGGAACCAGAAGCTCTAAGGAGAGAATAGTTCAGATTGTAACCTATGTCTAAAATAAAAAACCCTAGGGATCTCCTTGCGATACTTTCAGAGTTTCCCCCTTCTTGTACTGGATGGCTTCCAAGAGGCTTTGGGTCAGTCTCTTGGAAGGCTTCTAACAACTCAGGGGATTTGTAGTCCAAAATCCTCTCAATGAATCTAGATTCTAAAATGGTCCAGGAAAGCTATGCTTTGGGGCATTCAGTCTCCATGAATTAAAATCCATGGTTCTGAGGTGTTTTTCACTGAATCGAAATGGAATATCTAATGTTTATTGGGTTGGGGTGGGAGTTGGGCAAAGCTGAAGAATAATCCCATTTCTATGACAGTACGACTGTGTGTATACTCATTCAACAAATATTTTTTGAACACCTATGTGCTGGGATATATCTGTTGGCTTTTTTAAAAAATGCATTATTTTTACAATAAAAAGATAAGAAATACTATATAAGAAAACCTGTGGTTTTCCCCACGTACATTTTACATGTATTATTATTCTGTCATTAGCAAAACTTTCACTAGAAAATTAGAAAATTATAAGCCCATACTCTAAGTGAGAAAGATGTAGAGAGAACGCTATATAACCAAGTGAGATACTTTGAATAAAATTGCTCCAGAATTTAATTAAAGAAATTCTTCAGGTAGTCTGAATCACCCAGAAACACAATATAAGAGTCTTAACTGATTAAGCAAGTCTCTAGAAAATAACTAAACTAATTCATCTGTCATTACCAATTTTCCCTGTCTGAGCTTCATTTTGATTCCCTTCTTTCAGTGTGTAAACTAAGGAGAAATGAGCTGCTCTTCCTCTCTAAAGGACAACTTTTTTGAGTCTTAACTGAGAAACTCTTCTGGGTACATAAAAACATTTGGGAGATTGAG
Organism: Eubalaena glacialis; assembly: GCF_028564815.1. Taxonomy (NCBI): domain Eukaryota; kingdom Metazoa; phylum Chordata; class Mammalia; order Artiodactyla; family Balaenidae; genus Eubalaena; species Eubalaena glacialis. The sequence goes on from NC_083717.1 coordinate 147,933,577, forward strand.
AGCATTTTTATTTGTGTTCTAAGGAAATAATTAAATCATTGTGATAGTGAAAGATATTCATAACTGAATGTCAACCTTGCTTCCAGTACTTAAATAGAATTCCACCATAATCTGAGAACACTCACCAAAGCCTCACTCAGATATCTGAAATTATTAATCTAGAAAAATTAATCTAGTGGTCAATCAGACCTCAGTGTCTCCAAGAATGATTTGTGGATGCCACCTTAATATTACTTTACCAGAGGGGACAGCAGTAATGAAGTGGGCAATTAATTTTTTAATAAGCCCTACTGTAATTCTGAAACAGGTGGTAAGCAAGAACCACATTTGGAAAAATACTAGTTTAACGTTAGCTACCTACTTCTTAAGGATTACCATTCTAAAAACTTACCTATGTTTAGTTTCACTAGTCTCTTAAAATTTTATCATCTTAAAAGGTATTAATTTTCTGCCATAGCCCATTTTACAAATATTACCATCCCCAGTTATTTATGAAGTTATGCAAAGCTTCATTTCAGAAATCTGATTCTTAATATAGATTTTATTTCCAGGGGAAAATTGGACAGTTTTAAGCTTATATACATCTAGGGGTGGAAGGATATTTTTCTCCTACAGGATATAGAAAAGTAACTATTAAGTATACCACTAATCTCTTATATAAGACAAAAATTAAATTAAATTCACACATATTTTGCCTTCTAAGTGTCTATTCACTTTCTACATAGCAAAAAGTAAAACACTACCTATCAAAATGCTACTGGAATTACTATGCCACTTTACCATTTAAATAATCCCCTACCCTTTCCCCTGAAAAGTCCCATTTACCAATACTCGCCACTACCTGCAAGGCTGCAAACATCATCATTTCTTCTTCGGTGCATTCAATTTCTTCCAAGAGAATAGCCCATTTGGCCTGCTCATAAAGCTGATTAATTCTGATTGCATCATACTGCAGCAAAAGAGACACAATTCTTTTGTAATATATTACCTTTTACATTAACAATAAGGAAAAAAGCTACCTATAGGGTTACGTATACCTAAATATATCCACATCTAATTTTTCATTAAAAATGGCATTAAAATATGCCAAAAGATTTTTACATATTCAGTATTAGAAGTAGATTCTGTATGTTATTTTCCAGAGAAATAACCATTAGGTATTACAGCCCTTAATAAAAGGAATTTAATTTGAAGACATTAAAGTAAGGTAGAACTGACTGTTTTTCAGTATTGTTGTTGCAATTTACCACACTAACATGTCATAATCAGACAGTAAGTTAATTATTTCGGGGAACATCTTGCTCACTGTGGAAAAGCATACCCAGACAAAGTGGCAGGTCCTTGGAAACAGTAATTATTTTAAGAATCCAAAATAGAGGGCATACACAAACATACATAAGCACACACACACATTTGTAGAAAAGATTTACTTAAATGTTATTGAATTATCCATTTAGTTATGTTAATAAAAATCAATAGTAATACTGTAACAGTACTATCTTAGAATGGTCACAAAATACATAGCCCCCTCCCACCCCATGCAAATATAACTATGTTCCCAGAACAGCTTTGGCTTTACCAAAATTAGGTATGATATAGCCTAAAAAGGGATTAAAATGATTTTTTGTAATTCTACTATATACATTTTACTGTTGTATGAAGAATTATTTAAGCACATAATTTAAAATGATAAATATATACATTAAAATCTAGGCTATAATCTAGACATGAAAAGGATGAGAAGCAGACAAGAGAGGTCCCCTCACCCACAAGGATGACATGAAAGCAAAAGACCCAAATCTCTGTGCCATGTGTTTTCTGGGGGAAAACACTCCAGATCTCTACAGCAAATTTAAATCTTATCAGAAAAGCAAAGTACTTCGGTAGCACAGATGATGCCAACCATCTGATAGTAAAAACATATTACAATGTGTGGCTATTAAATTGAGAGAAATATAGACTTAAAAAGAATTTTTTTTTGAAGCAACATCTTCTGGGATATATAATTATGTACAGTTGAAGAGAGATGTTAAAAAAAAACACATAAACTAACTTTACCAATTCTGTAGTACCTAACTAGTTCCTTTAAAATACAAATCAACCAAAAATTCAATTATTTAACAAAAAGAAAAGGGTTTAGTTATGCTTCCAACTTACTAAAACAATAGACTACTTTAAAATACAGGTGCCTTTGTCCAAAGCTTTGAGTTTTTAATATTATTCAAGACTTGCTATATATATCCAAACAATTCCTTACCCCACCAACTTCCAAAAAGCAAACAAAAAGGAACAAAAGAGATCCCTCTAAACCCTCGGTACCTTTGGATTCAAATCAAAAAAGCTGTAATACTTGAATCGGAGCAGCAAGGCCTCATTTTCCTTCACATCTTGTTCCATGAGAGATCTTGAGGAATCAAGCCACCTGGACAAATTAACAATAGTGGAACAGAGCAAGACAAAATTAATTCTACCTCTATGTGGATAAAGAAATTCTTAAATTGTATCTATACTTTAAAACTTACTCTTGGTTGGGCGGGATAAATTAGGAGGCTGGGATCAACATATACACACTACTATTTATAAAATAGATAACCAACAAGGACCTACTATACAGCACAGGGAACTATATTCAATATTTTGTAATAACCTATAAGGGAAGAGAAACTGAAGAAGACTATACATACATATATACATACACACACACATATATATATACACACACATATATATACACATATATATACACACACATATGCTATATGTATATATAGCTGAACCGCTGTATATGTGTGTGTGTATATATATATACACACACACATATATATAAGTGAACCGCTGTGCCGTACAATTGAAACTAACACAATAGTGTAAATTAACTATAACTTCAGTAAAAAAAACAAAAACAAAAACAAAAAAAACTTGTAAAGTAATTGGTAAACAGCAAAAAAACAAAACAAAACAAAAAACTTACCCTTGGTTGATTTTTGCTTTGTCAAGAAGGGCTTGAGGCTTGAACATTTTGGCCAAGATTTCCGGTGATGTTATCGGCTGACTGACAGCAAGTATACCAGGGTTGCCTTCTGACAAAGCACTGTCACCGAACCACGCAGAAGTTGGTGACAAGGGGCTTCCATCATGAGCATCGTAAGTGGGGGTCATTGTTTTACTATAAAGTCCTGGGCTTGAATATATACTTCCTAATAAATAACATGAAAAACAGGTAGTAAGTATGAAATATAGTTATCTTAGTTTTCAGTAATACATGCTATAATGATATAAAGCATACTGTGAAACACAAGCTGCATTCTGGAAAGAAAAGCTTTAGTACATTATTTTACCTCTCTTAAAAACAAGTGAAATTAACTTTACTTGTATAACATTAAGAACATGTATAAGAATAAGGTCAAAAAATATAACTAAGTTGGAAACTCTAGGGAAAAAATCAGTTCAAGGGAGTTAGAATATAAGTTAAGGATATTGCTGAAGCAGATAGACCAACACTTTTGTTTTTTAATTGTGCCAAGGCTCACCTTTCAGAGGGCCAATGTAAAGAACATCAGTGCCTATAGAAAAGGAAAGAAAGGAATTCAGAAGGTAAAGAAAGGCAATAATAGGAGACAGAAACAAAGAATGAAAATGAAAAGAAAATGGGAAGAAGAAAATACAGATTTTTTCCTAATTGTGAATTATAAACTGAAGTAAATATTCCAAGTGTATTTAAGAGTAAAGAACCTTAGAAGCTATAATCTAAGTAAAACAAGTTTTGTCCAATTCAGAACAATGAGGTTGGGCTTCCCTGGTGGCACAGTGGTTAAGAGTCCGCCTGCCAATGCAGGGGACACGGGTTCGAGCCCTGGTTTGGGAAGATCCCACATGCCACAGAGCAGCTGGGCTCGTGTGCCACAGCTACTGAGCCTGTGCTCTGGAGCCCGTGGGCCACAACTACTGAGCCCGCGTGCTGCAACTACTGAAGCCCACGCACCTAGAGCCTGTGCTCCACAACGAGAGGCCACCGCAATGAGAAGCCCGTGCACCGCAATGAGGAGTGGCCCCCGCTCACCGCAGCTAGAGAAAGCCTGTGCAGCAATGAAGACCCAATGCAGCCAAATAAATAAATAAATAAAAATAATTTTTTTAAAAAGTCATTAAAAAAAAAAAAAAGAAGAGGTTGTGCTCTAGTCATGTGTTAGTGACAAACATGTATACATTTATCACCCTTTGAAATCACTGTACCCTGTTTTAAGACAGCTCAATGTAACTGAATAAATTCACATAAATTAAGGGAATAATTTTCTCAGTGAATAGCTGAACTGGCTCCAACAGATTTACAAATAAAGTATTCGAGCAAAGGGATATATAAATATTGCCCTAGAAAGAGGCTAACAAGGTGCATTTTATAATTAACCCCTGAAGCTGTAGAGATACTGTCTTTTTAATCTTCTGCTTTCTCAGTGTTAAAGGGCTAGGTATGTAGTAGAGGCACATTAAAAAAAAATGGTTGAATTAGTCCACTGATGATCTATCCTCTGTCATTTAGACTACAAAAATTAAGGAGATTAAATTAAATTAAGACTTAAAAAAAATTCAGAATGACATTAAGTAAAAGCACCCCTTCAAAGTTCTAACTCTGTTAATATATTTTATCCTGTAGTCATAATTTTTAAAAAGAAAATGTGTAAATGGGTGTCACACTGTTAATGGATGATGTTAATGGAATGGCTGTTTTCCTTACCTAATTTAGGAATATGTTTAGGAATTTCTCTCCTTTCATCTCTAATGACATACCAACCCCAAACACACAATGATAGAAACAATTACCTATGAAAAAGTGGTGGTAATGCTAGAGATTTTTGAAGTTGTCAAGACGGAGTCTAGGAAGAGAACACAAAGTGAAAAAAAAAAAAAATCTCTTACTAGCCTCAGGGTATCTGATTTGATACCCCTAAATGTATTCTCCCAATGGATACTTAAACAACTTGTAGAATGTGAACATTGTTAAATAAGCAACAAAGAAAGCTGTGAATGCTCCTTTTCAGCCTTTAAGGAAGAACACTGGGATATTTAGTTGTACCTTTAAAAGCAAGAACCTTAAACTACAAAGGCATTTTGTGAAAGAGTTACTTATTAAAAAGGGCTGAAAACATTACTCCAGCTCATCTGGGCAAAGAATAATTCTGCTATAGGGAGTATACATGTAAATACCGTGTGGAAAAAAAACATCACCTTCTAGGCAGAATCTTCTCATTGTTTATTTCAAAGATCTAGCAAACAAATCTTTTACTAAACATGTCAGAATACTGCAAATTCATTCCTGGTATGAACTATAATTACTATTCAGAACTGAGTAAAGTTAGAATTGATTTAGAAACTTCTTTATGAAGTTTCTAAAACAGAAAATATATTCCCCTACATTACACATCATTTAATAGAATCAGCCACCCAATCAATTCCCTTCCCTCTTATTTACCTATACTTTGTGTAATCTACACGTCGTATCTGATCACTTCGTTTTTCCCGTTTGTTCTTTTTTGTTAGGCAATCTACAGTAATAACTCATTTAATGTTCCCAACAAACCTATTATTGTCATTTCAGAGGAGCAAACTGAGGCAAGGAGAAGTTAATATACATGTCCAATGTCAAGAGCTATTAAGTTGCAGAGCCAAACTGTAAATCAGCAGTCTGACTGCAGCTAAATACACTGCCTCCCAGGTACCGTAACTTATTAAGCCATTCCCAGTTGGTGTGCATTTATTCATTTTAGAGTTTTATTACTGATGTCACCACTGCTATTGCAAACAGTGCCTTCCAATAAACAGTTTTGTACCTATTCCCCAATTCTAGCAGCATTGCTGGGTCAGAGGGTATGTGTGTTTAAGTCCCAGTTAAGTGATAATCCCAGCCAGCCTGTATTCCTGATTGCCCAATTTAAGCCGTATTTGAAGCAGAAAACTAATACAGGGTAAGATGAAGTAGCAATAAAATATGAGCTTGCTGAACAACATGCAATGATAACTTAAAAACTATAAGGATGAGAAACAAAGACTTCAACAAGCACTACAGTCTTGGGACACCTACTATAAATATTAAAAACCCAATGTAACCTAATAGCTCCTGAGAGTATCTCTATATTTTAATACAGTAGAATCTGCCTCATAACTTAGTTATTATATTCACATATATCCTTTTTAGAAAAATACTGAAGTATTTAATATACTTAAGAAATTTTTCCATCGAAGTATCTAGCTCATACCATACTTAGAAAACACATTACAGGTGAATTAAAAATATGAATATTGATATTACAGATAAATTAAAGTATATAAATATGAAGTAATTATAAAAGTATTAAAAGGAAATATAGAAAATTTTCTGTAATATTTGTGAAGATTTTATTAACAGTGAAAACAGAGAACTACAAAATAAATGCCAGATTTGACTACATAAAAATGTAAGACTTTAGTATAGTAAAAAAGAGCACAAACTTAAATACAGAATGCCAGTATAGGGAAAATACTTATCACATCAAAAGATTAATATCACTAAAACAAAAACATAGATAAAAGAAAATGGACAAAGTCCATAACTGAAAATTAAGAAACAGGAATGGCTAATAAATATATGAAATATTATTCAACTATTGTTCACACTCAGTGTTTACCAGGGAAATAAAAAAGTAATTCTGAGATACCTGTCACACTGGCAAACATTTTGTAAAGATTTACAACATTCAGTATTGGGCAGAATGTAGGAAAAGGGGCACTTTCATATACTGTTGATGGGAGTGCAAAACCGTCGCCTTCATAACTCTTTCTCGGAGTACAGTCAACCCTTGAAGAACGTGTATCCACGTTTGAACTGCGTGCGTCCACTTACATGTGGATTTTTTTCAAACCTAAATACTACGGTACTACACGATCTGTGGTTGGTTGAGTCTGTGGATGTGGAACTTCGGGTATGGAGGGGTAACTACAGGTTATATGCAGGTTTTCGATTTCGAAGAAGGTTGACCTCCCAACCCCACATTGTTCAAGGGTCAACTGTATGTCTGAATCTTGGAGAAACTTTCTGGAGTATATTTGACAGAAAAATTAGATACTAGTTAGCTAGAGAAACAGTTAAATGTAGTTCTTCTACATGGAAAAATTTGACACTATATACATAGAAGTAGGGAGACCTCTACTCTGACACACAGAAAGATCACCAAAACATACTGTTCAATGAAAAAACTTATACTGCAGAACAATATATAATATATATGTCTCTCATTAATGTTATAAAAACAGAACTAGACATGCAAGTAGATATAAAACATAGAAAAGGTACTGGCAAGTTGTACTCCAACTGTTTACAATATAGTTATACACAGTGATTAAGAAATGGCTACTTCTTGATAGGGAGTACCAAGGGAATGAACTGAAGTCAAATTTTCAGCTTTGGTTTAGTACATTTTCTATACTATGGTACTTTTATTTTTTATAATGAGGCTGTACTGATGTATAACTTTTGTAATTAAAAAATGATATAAAGTCCATTAGTATGTATCACTGAGTGAAAAAAAACACAAATTATAAATGCATGTATAACACAGTCCCACTTTCATCATTAAAAACAAAAACATAATTCTGTAATATTTGAATTTTTACTATGAGCATGCATTACTTTTATAATTTTTTTTTTTTGGCCACGTCACACAGCTTGCAAGATCTCAATTCTCCAACCAGGGATTGAACCCGAGCCACAGCAGTTAAAGCCCAGAATCCTAACCACTAGGCCACCAGGGAACTCCCATTGCTTTTATAATTAAAGAATAGTTTTAAAAAAATTTTTTTGATGTTTAAAATGGCAAATTCCAGTTAGGAAAAATGGCATCCTGCATGGTGATTTTCCTGACAGTGCCAAGCAAGTTAAGTACTGATTACTTTCTCTGTTACTTTAGGACCCAGACTTTTCCTTTGTCTAGCTGCTTTTAAGATTTCTTAGGAAAGTTTCTAATGAAGTAATTTTCTATTTCTATTTACATAATAAATCCTGAAATTGGTAGTCTGTAAGTCAGTACTATACAGTAAAGTTAATTCTTACTTGGAAAAACTGTTTCCCCCAGACATGGGATCAGGCTACTTAAATGGTTCCCTCTTCACAGGTATCTGGAGGTTAGATATTTACCTAGTTACAGCTACGAAGTGGCAAGGCACTCAAGAGTGTATCACTTGAGCACAGTCTGTAAGCAAGGTATTTAAAAACTCAGAATTTTATCATAATTCTGTGTAAGAGTTTGACTAAAGTCTGAGAATCATTAATTCACTCATGATCCTTTACCTCTTGAAACATTACTTTTAAAAAAAGCTTTGTTGAGGTATAACTTACACACCAATATTTTATCAAATGTTCGTATTAGAATTCATAAAATATTTACTTTAAATGTTATAATTGGAGAGATGATGTTACATAATGGTTAGAAACATGAGTGCTAGAGCCAGAGCAACCTGGATTTGAATCCTAGCTGTGTCCCTAATTAGCTTTGTGACCTTGGGCAAATTACTTAACCCTTGTAATGTTCTTTCCTTGTAAGTAAAATGGGGATAATGCTACCAGAATCATAGGTGTTCTGTGAGGATAAAATGAAAGATAATGTATGTAATAAATAATAATCATCATTTATTGAATATATACACACATATATATAACTGTTAACCATGCTCACACTGAGATGCCCACAATTCAAGAAGCACATGGGCACTAAGGGAAACTGAGCCTGTTTCCTCCTCAGTAAAATGAAAATTACACCTACTCCTTACCACACCCTGCAGTACAGAAACATCTGTGAAGCACTGAGCACAGTATCTGACACCCCGAAGATGTCATAAACTGAGACATATGGACCTGTTGCTAGTTACTATGGGCACAACATGCAAGTGCTATTTCTCAGTATTTGGTCCAATAATTGACTAACATGACTGATAAATCATAAAGTCATGCAAACTAGATATTTAATATTTGTTTTAAAAATTAATCACATGTTGGGGCTTCCCTGATGGCGCAGTGGTTAAGAATCCGCCTGCCAATGCAGGGGACACGGGTTCGAGCCCTGGTCCAGGAAGATCCCACGTGCTGCGGAGCAATTAAGCTGGTGGGCCACAACTACTGAGCCTGTGCTCTAGAGCCCGAGAGCCACAACTACTGAGCCCGTGTGCCATAATTACTGAAGCCCGTGTGCCTAGAGCCCGTGCCCTGCAACAAGAGAAGCCACCGCAATGAGAAGCCCGCGCACAGCAACGAAGAGTAGCCCACACTTGCCACAACTAGAGAAAGCTTGCATGCAGCAACAAAGACCCAACACAGCCAAAAATAAAATAAACTAAATAAATTTAAAAAAAAAATTAATCATGTTACTTTTCATGTGTATATGGGACTTCTTCTCTACAGATAATCAATCCTCTACATGTCACTCTATCTTTGTGTACTTTCTTAGCATTTCACATCAACTCCTCAAATGTTGTTTTTAATTAATTATTTAACTTTTTTTTTTTGGCTGCATTGGGTCTTCACTGCTGCGCGCAGGCTTTCTCTAGTTGCAGTGAATGGGGGCTACTCTTCGTTGACGTGAGCAGGCTTCTCATTGCAGTGGCTTCTCTTGCTGCAGAGCACGGGCTCTAGGCACGTGGGCTTCAGTAGTTGTGGCACACGGGCTCAGTAGTTGTGGCTTGCGGGATCTAGAGCGCAGGTTCAGTAGTTGTGGCGCACGAGCTTAGTTGCTCCGCGGCATATGGGAACTTCCCGGACCAGGGCTTGAACCCGGGTCTCCTGCATTGGCAGGCGGATTCTTAACCACTGCGCCACCAGGGAAGCCCAAATGTTTTTTTGGTTTTTTTTTTTTAATTTATTTTTATATTTATTTTTGGCTGCGTTGGGTCTTCGTTTCTGTGCGAGGGCTTTCTCTAGTTGCGGCAAGTGGGGGCCACTCTTCATTGCGGTGCGCAGGCCTCTCACTATCGCGGCTTCTCTTGTTGCGGAGCACAGGCTCCAGACGCGCAGGCTCAGTAGTTGTGGCTCACGGGCCTAGTTGCTCCGCGGCATGTGGGATCTTCCCAGACCAGGGCTCGAACCCGTGTCCCCTGCATTGGCAGGCAGATTCTCAACCACTGCGCCACCAGGGAAGCCCCCAAATGTTTTTAATTAAACTGCTTGAGTGTTGAAATGTTTTTAATTAAACGGCTTGGGTGTAGACAAATAAAACCTATTTTTTTTTTTTTAATTCTTTCACTGAGAACAGTCACTTCACAGACACAAGAGAGCACACATAGTGTATGATTCCATTCACATGAGGTTTAAGAACTGGTAACACTATTCTGTGCTGAGAGAGGCAAACAGTGGCTATTTGGGAAAAGGCATGCGAGAGGCCTTCTGGGGTGTTGGTATCATGCTATACGCTACATCAAGTTCTGGGTGGTTACAAGGTATATACATCTTCAAATATTCATCTGTAATTTAAAATCTGTTCATTTTACTGTATGTAACACCTCAATTTAAAACAAGAAAGAAAAGAAACCCATAGTTACTTACTCTTAAAAGATTTGGAGCTTTCCCTTGTCTTAATTCATTATCTTTTGTCTTCAAATTGTATTTTCTTAAAGCAGTATATAAAAGCTCTCACTTGCAATTCTAAGACCAATCCTGACTGATTTCAACCACTCCAAAATCATCCCATAAATATACTTTTCTATGTAGCTCTTTGTCTTAAGAATTAAATGAGTTTCCATTTAAACTAAAAAATAACTTAAAGCAGGGATTGTGTCTACTGTCAGATGCCTTCATCTATATAGTCAAGTCTAAATCAGATTTTTTACCTTATTCTAATGACAGACACATTCTTTTATTCTCTTTCACCTCCTAATCTGTAGGCTTCTACCACTACTCTTTCCCCTCATTCCCTCCTCCTCATTTTACTGGAATTAAATTTGATATTTTCTAAAATAATGATTTGTTCATTTTGTAACATATTCAGAAACCAATGACTCTACAGTGCACTAGCCTATATTCCTCAGCCTGACATTAAATACCCTCCAGTGTGATCCAGAAGTTCCTTGGAGGTCTCTCTCCCATGAATTGGCTCAAATGGTTTATTTACGCATCTTGTACTTTTCTTTTGCCAGGATGTTCTTTGTTAATATCATTCTTTCTACTAGGATTGCCTTTTCTTCCCATCAAAATCCTAGCCACTGGAATCCTAGCTAATTCACAAAGTTACCTCCCCAATCCCAAAACTGAATATACCCTGTTTGGAATTGCTTTGTCTTCTGAATTCTTATAACATTATTTTCTGCAACACTCATTTAACATTGATGTATTACCTCCTTAAATATAGTACCTGTAATTGTGCTTTTCAACGAGCCTATGAACTACTTAAGAGTAAGGATTGTCTTATTTCTTGGTATCTCCCAAATGTAATCAGTACATGAGCAGTGACATAAAAGTTACAAGGTATGTGACCTTAGACATTCCTAAACTTACTGTGCCATAATATCTTCATCCTTATATGTGAGTAATAACATAATCCACCTCAATGGGTTGTAGTGAGAATTAAATGAGTTTCCACGAGTAAAGTGTATGAAGTAGGTCTGGGCATACATAACCTCTATGTTCACTGTGTACTTTCATTACCATCATCATCACCCCAGAATTTAAAAAACCAGGAATGAACTGAATAGTAAAATTAGTTTACTTATTTGCTGCTGGGATCTATCCTAAGAAATGGATTTGTAAATGTGTGGCCAATGGAAACATGAGAAACTAATTTCCCGGGACTAAAGAACCATGTAATCTAATTAATTAGTCATCTAGCTTCTCAAAAGACACTGCCTATGTTCCTTTTGCATGGCATATGCTGAGCTGGGTCCTGGTAACAAAAAGGTAAGAAACAGTCTCTTCATGCAGGGGCTCACGATTATTAGGGGAGCACATGTAGTATAATACCAAACACAGAAAAGTCTGGTGACTTATGACAGAAGGATAACCTAATTCAGGTCGGGGAGGTAACAGAAGGAAATCTGAGAAAGCTTCTTAAAGGAGCAACACCTTAAAGGAAAAAGAGAGGCACTAAGAGACCAGCATATGCAAAGCACAGAGACAGTTTTAAGTAACCTGATAAAAACAGTAATGTCTTAACTAAATACTGGTGGTTTTCACAAAATACCCAAAAAATGGAACTAAATGCTAAAAAAAAAAAACTGTCCAATTTCCACAAAGCAAAGAACTGAGGCCAGTTAAGGTATTGTCTCCTTTTGACTCTTCCTGAGCAGAGAACCAGCTTTTCTTTTTATTGACGCAACTGCTAACACCTGACATGATGATCTGCACATAACAGACTCTGATGATGATTTCAAGATTGAGGGAAAAGATGCTGAGGGAGAGTGTTCTTTAACTTGACCACTCTCCTGACCTACACAGTCCATTTATCCCAATCTCAAAAACACAGAGGGAGACCTACTGTATAGCACAGGGAACTATACTCAATACTTTTTAATAACCTATAAGGGAAAAGAATCTGAAAAAGAATATACATATTCTTTTTCTGATTTACACACACACACGTGTATGTGTGTATAAATGAATCACTGTGCTGTACACCTGAAACTAATACTATATTGTAAATCAACTATACTTCAATTAAACATACACACACACAGAGGCATACAGTCCATGGTTCTCACACTGAGCCCATGCTTAGTCAAAGCCTCACCAGATCCAGGAGTGATAAGAGGCCCCTCTAATTCAAGTGCCTCATCTTCAGACTGGTCATCTAGCTTTTTCTTTTTTTTCTTTGTTGGATCTCTGGGTTTTTTCAACAGAGAAAGCTCTTCAGGGTGTCTGATATCTGTTAAAATAAAAAAACATTATTTTACTAGCACAACAGAAAATTTAAACACATTACACTTGGTAAATCTATTAATCCATTCAAGAAAAGAATTTGTAATTTCCTTCTGTGTATGTGTGTGTTTGTGTTTTGCCAGATACTAATGCCATGCAAAAGACTGGAGTATGACACTTTTAAAAACAATATACCAAAGCACTCTTAATTCATAACTATGCAATAAATGTAGTTACCTCAAAGTGGAAAGATAATAATCTACTAGGGTACAGAAAGAAAATATTAGAACTCTTATTTATATATTTTTAAATCCAAAACTGTAAGAAATTAAGGTTTATATTATATGGTAGCCCTCATTCATTCTGTATGCCATAAGTTAACACAAGATATGTGAAGTAAATGTAAAGAAAATATTTTCCCATCATTACCAAATCTCAAAATTTTAATCGACTCTAACTTTTCTACCTTGATATCGAATGGCTACAAGTTTTTGTGTTTATTCTATTCATTTTCATGTGCAGAACCTGATAAGAAGCAAAATGGTTACATGAAAGTAACAAAAAGAATTAAAAATGACCCAAATAAGTATAAATATTACATTACATATTATATATTATATATCATGTTTATAAATTGCAAGAATGGTTAAGAAGTCAGTTCCCCCCAAATTGAGCTAAAGAGTCAATGGAATTCTCATCAAAATTCCAGCTTTCTCTTTTGAACAAGTTGATTGTAGAATCGTTCTCATTTCCTTATAAATTTTATGAGTCAAAGCAATTTAAAATAAAGTTGGAAGACTTATACCACCTGATTTTAAGACATCATAAAACTACAGCAATTAAAACAGTACAATTACTGGCTAAATGATAAGACGTATAAATGAATGGAATAGAAGAGAGGACCCAGAAACAAACCCAGATACAGGCGGTCAATTATTTTGGACAAAGGCGTCATGGCAATTCAAGGGAAAAGGGAAATCTCTTCAATAAATAGTGCTAAACAAGAGATTCATGTATTTTTCTAAAAGAACATTAGCCCTCACCTAACACAATATGCAAAAATTAATTCTAAATGTATCATAGACCTAAAAGAAAATTTAAGTAGACAAAGATTTCTTAGATAGGACACCCATACCTCCCATAAAAAAACTGCCCTTTACTACAAGAAAACACCACCACCACCACCCTGCTCTTTGGAAGACTGTTAAGAAAACAAAAGGCAAGCTGTATATTGGGACAAAATATTCACAAAATATATTATGCATATCTGACAAAGGAGTTGTATCCAAAATACATAAAGAACCCATACAACTCAATAATAAGCAGACCAGTGGGCTAAAGATTTGGACAAGCACTTCACCAAAGAATATATAAGAATAACCAAGAAGCATATGCAAAGATGCTCAACATTTCTGGTCAGGGAAGTGCAAATTAAAACCACAACACACATATACACCCATCAGAGTGGCCAACATTAATAAAACTGATAATACCCAGTGTTGGTGAGGATGTGGAAGAACTGGAACTCTCATAACCAGCTGTTGGGAATGTGAAATGAGAATTTTTGAGAACACTTTGGCAGTTCCTTATAAAGTTAAGCATACACAACTCAGACACTCCCCTCCTAGTTATTTACTTAAGACAATGAAAAGCATATTTGTAATAGCTTTACTCACAAAAGCCAAAACTGGAAATAACCCAGCTGGATAAACAAAATGTGATCCTTTCATATCTGTGGAATACTACTCTTACAATGTAACACAACTCATCAGTAAAAAGAAACAAACTATTAATACATGCAATAACCTGAATGTATCTCAAAATCATTATCTAAGTGGAAGAAGCCAATTAGAAAAGGGTATATACTGCATGATTCCATTCACAATATTCCAGAAAATGACAACAAATCTATAGTGACAGAGCAGAGCAATGACTGTTAGGCTAGAGTTTGAGAGCTAATGGAAATGTTCTATATCCTGACTGTGGGAGTTTCAGACATGTAAACATCTGTCAAAACTCATCCAACTGTACACGTTAAATGGGTGCAGTTTATTGTACATCAATTATACCAAAATAAAGTTAATCAAAAAATAAAGAGTGTAAGGAGAGGGAGAGCAAAGAAAAAACAATAAAAGAAAAAAGCAGCAAAAAAAAGAAGCACTAGGTCGTATCTCACAGTGTTTGGTGGCACTACCCCATATGTCACAGACAACAAAATCCAAGTCGCTGCATAACTTGTAATGATGCAGACTGCTAAGTCACTGGATCAGAATTTGACAGGGGGTAGTCTGTACCTTCAGGAACCCACAGTATTCACTAGACTCAATCCAGCATTACAAATTCAGGAAGCTTTTTATCAGTAGGGGAACTCAAACTAGGATGGACCACACCTGCTGCAGAGCTGATGAGGCACAATTTGAGGCAGAAGCACACAGCCAAACTACCTGGATCTCAGCTCCACTATTTATTAGCTGTATGACTTGGGCAAGCTACTTATTAGCCTGCCAGCATCCAAGTTTCCTCAGCTGTAAAATGAGACTAATACTACCGCAGGAGGTTTTTGTGAAAATTCAATGATTAATATGGGTAAAGTTTCTTGCACAGGGCCTGACAAGTACTTTGTAAGTATTAATGGTTTTTTCCTAATTTAAAAAAATATACAATTATGGTATAAATTTGGAAATTATGAAAAAGTATAAGACATTTAAAATCTGTTCTTGAAAAATGGAATATGACTATGTGAATCAGTGATCATTTTAATAGATGTATAAAATTGTATTAATATAACATAATTTAACCATTCTTCTAATACTGTGCCCATTATAAATAATGGTTCTACAAACATCTATCCATATACGTATTTTTCCACATTTTATTTCTTTAGAAATTCATTGGAATAGAATTACTGGATCAAAGGTTATAATAATTTTAAGGCAAAAATGGAGGAAGATGGGCACCTGTGTTATTTTTTTTAAAGCTTTATTTTTAAAACAGTATGTTGGGGCTTCCCTGGTGGCGCAGTGGTTGAGAATCTGCCTGCCAATGCAGGGCACACGGGTTCGAGCCCGCGTCTGGGAAGATCCCACATGCCGCGGAGCAACTGGGCCCGTGAGCCGCAATTACTGAGCCTGCGCGTCTGGAGCCTGTGCTCCGCAGCAAGAGAGGCCGCGATGGTGAGAGGCCCGCGCACCGCGATGAGGAGTGACCCCCACTTGCCGCGGCTGGTGGGAGCCCTCGCACAGAAGCGAGGACCCAACACAGCCATAAATAAATAAATAAATAAATAATTAAAAAAAAAAAACAGTATGTTTATCTCCTTGTTTTAATTTACATGTCTTTGATTAATACTGATGTTGCACACTTCCTCATGGGTTTTTAGCCATTTATATTATTTCCTTCCTTTACTCATTTTTCTGTTAGATTTCTTCAAATCAAAGTTAAATTGCATATAAAGATTAACATGGTAGCAATCACTGCAAACCACATTGAACTTTCTTTTTAATTTTATTTTATATATATCTTGTACCATGTTTAAAAAAAATTCAAATAAATCTTTTAATAACTATATGGATTTTTTGTTTCTCTGTTGGTTATTTGATTTTTACTATTAGGAACACTCTGGTACACATCAGGTTTTTGTTTTGTTCTGTGTATTTTTTTTTATAAGTTGAGTCTTATTTTTTTAATATTAATTTATTTATTTAGGCTGTGCCGGGTCTTAGTTGTGGCACACGGGATCTTCGTTTCAGCATGAGGGATCTTTAGTTGCAGCATGCATGTGGGATCTAGTTCCCCGACCAGGGATCGAACCCGGGCCCCGTGCGTTGGGATCACAAGTCTTACTCACTGGACCACCAGGCAAGTCCCTTGTTCTGTATTTTACATGCTATTTTGGGAGGAATATTATTCTGAAACATGAAAATGGAATCAGCAGTAAAATTGTCCTGAACAAATACTTTACCAGAGAGTAGGTGAACATAACTGCTCCTTACTTATTAATAAATTAATAAATTTGGGCTAAGTACATCTTAGGTACTAAACAGCAGAAATCACATTAAAAATAAATTCTTAAATTCTGTCACTTTCTTAAAAGCTTCCAGGCATGTCTTTTTCAAGTTAAAAATAGGACAGCATATTCTTTAGCCAAACTTACAAAATTATGGGACTTCCCTGGTGGTCCAGTGGGTAAGACTCCCCGCTCCCTATGCAGGAGGCCCAGGTTCTATCCCTGATCCGGGAACTAGATCCTGCATGCATGCCACAACTAAGAAGTCTGCATGTCACAACTAAAGATCCCTCATGCTGCAACTAAGACTCAGCGCTTCATGCATGCATGAATAAATAAATAAATAAAGTTACAAAATTAAAAAATCAAAGATTTTCTTCAGTCTTGTATATTCAAGTTGAGATAGGCTGGGACCTGGGACCCTTTACCAGAGTGCTTGCACCTGGACAAATGTCTCCTCAAGCAACAGAATACACAGAAACTATAAGGGACTAAAAATAGCTGCATGTATGTGCAGTTAGGGCAATTACGAACAATAAGATACAAAAAGGCCACAAACCAACTGCCATTTTGGAGGTGTTGGGAAGCAAAACTAGGGTACTGAGCATGATCCCTACACACAGCACCAAGGGGTGGGCAGACCATCTAAGCCACCGCTCCAGCCCCGCCCACCAACCTGCCCCTACCCTCACCCCATTTAAGGATCCAGCCCGCCCTCCTCAGACAGAAAGCAAGGGAAACTGTTGCTTGTTTTTGCTCTCCTGTGCTATAGCACAAGTCCCAGTAAAGCCTTGCTGAATTCCTTGTCTGGCCTTTTATTGATTTCTATTGATTAAAGAGTCCAAGGGCACAAGTCGGTAACAAAGTTAACCCATTTATCCTCAGAAGTAACTTTTGGGGTTTGAATCAGTAGTGCTAATTGCTATGATTATGTAGATTCAGAAACTCAGAAGATATTTAAATAAGTATGTCTTTTGAGCCATATTTATCTAATTAACAGAACTGAATCATCATTTCCTAGACTACTTTTAAAAGAAACAAGACTTAACATGCTAAGAGACCTAATGATTTACGGGTTGTACTTTCAATTCTCAATGTACCCTCAGCTTTGCTATCACTGCCATGTTGGGAGAAAATAAAGGCTTTAGAAAATTCCTAGCTTCTGAATAATCACTTGTCCCCACTGCTTCGGTATTAAGTGTGGGCAGGGTGGTAATCTCTCTCTCCACCCATTCATTTCCCCAAAGTAAATCATAAACTGGTACAGGGTGAAAAATCTAAAAAGTATGTAAGGACATAAAACTAATCACGCCTGAGAGATATGACACGCTTCTATCACAATTTACCATTAACAAGTTTAGCGGAAGAGGGGAAAGCAAGCATGTATAATTGGAAAAAGCCTCCTAAAGGTTTCTGGTATGTCGTTTCTGCTTGAGAAACACTGCACTACATGATTCATCCTTTGAGATTTTTGTTCCTAGGTCATTTCCTGTCAGCTCACAAGCCAACTATTATTAGAAAAATCAGTATTGTTAACTAGCTTTTTGGTCAGTCATAGGCAGATGAAGCAGCTCCTAACTTGTATGTGCCCATGAGAATTTCCTGTGATGTAAAAATAATTATATTAAAAATATATGCTTAGGCCACACCCCCAGATAATACTGTTAGTGACTCAGGGGTTCCAACAGCTTGTTTTATGAAAGTTCTAGTGATGGATGTTAACTAAACTTACTGTGGTGATCATGTCACAATATATACAAATACTGAATCATTATTTTGTACACCTGAAACTAATATAATGTTATATGTCAATCACATCTCTATTTTAAAGAAAGCTCTACCGGTAATTTTGATTCCAACTTTTCCTTGAGAACTAGGAGCTTAGGGAAAGGGGAGGAGGGAGAAGAACGACATCTTATTTCTCTAATGACAGGTAGTTCTATATTGGAGCAAGGTAGCCGTTGGCTACACATGAAGTCTGTGAATAAGTGGTTTTCATTTCATTACAACAATAACAGAAAAAGTGAGGTAAATCCATATAAAATACTACTTCATTGATACAGGAATTTAGGACTTCTTATTTACTGTGTCTTATATCAAGAAGAAATTAAACTAGTGAATTTAGGAATCTGAATCACATGTATAAGACTGGATTTGGTGAAGAGCATAAGTAATTAAACAAGGTTTATACTAAAATAAAATACACCTAGAGGACTATGAGTTATAAAAACTTTAAAATAGGCACACCAAAATACAATGCTATCTTTCCTTTATGCTAAATTATAGTTCAATAATAAAGATATACTAGCATTATGAGTCACTACACAAAGCAATAATCCAGGATCTATTTATAACAAAAGGATAAACTACATAGCAATAAAATTTAACATTCAAAATCAATATAATGTTACCAAGTAGAATACAAATCTAGTGGAAGACAGACTACATAAATTATCTATATAATTATGTAATTATATATAGTACACATATGTATCTCCAAAACTATGGGGCTGAGGAAGTGGGAAACTAAGGAGCAGAGAAGGGTCCTCAGGTAAAATAATAATCATTTTAGTTTAAAAATAAAATTTTCTGGAGTGTTTCCAGTTAAACATGTATGTTGAGTTTGTGCATTTACTTTCACTCCTTTCCAAAAATCATACCAAAATGTAAAGAAATAAAACATGAACCTAAAAGGACAAAAATAATAGGAGAAAACATCAGATAAGCAACATCAGAAGAATGCTGAGACAAAAGCCAGATGGGAAAGAAGCAAATGACTTAGCAAAGTGGACAAATAGAAAATCAAGGTGTTTGCAGGAAGTACCAATGGGAAACACACTGACTCACTGTGCCAAACATCAAGCATGATCATGTACTGAAAACAGAGAGACAAGAAAAATGAATCCTGCCCCACATCGGATTACACCTACCCCTTTGATACGCACCCTTTAGAATTCCTTAGAGGAAAATCTGAAAAGCCCTAGGGAAAAGATCTTTTAGATACTGACATTTGAAAAAGTGTGCTCAATGTCTAAATACCCTGCAAAAGGGTGACAAGCTGAACCCCGTTCAACTAGAGTTTCCTATTAGGTATATGTATGAATGGACAATTAAAATGGACAATCAATGACTGACAGACCTTATAGAAAGGACTCTGTGATAGGCAGAATTCTAGAGATATCTCCTTAAAATTCCTGTCCCTGGTTATACAATCATACGCTAATCTAGGGACTGCTGTGAAGAGACTTTGCAAATGGAATTTAGGTTACTGATCAACTGATTTTAGGGAGATTATCCTGAATTCTCTCAGTGGGTCCAATGCAATCACAGGAAGCCTGCCTAACAGGAGAGAAAGGCAGAAGAGGGAAGCAGAGGAGAGATAAGAGAGAAGAGGTCATATAGATTTGAGGAGTAAGAAGAGCTGGACTTGCTGTTGCTGGCTTTGACAAAGGAAGAGACCACAAGTCAAGGAATTCAGGAGGCCTGTGGAAGCTAACAGACAAGCCAAGGGGAGTGTCAGTCCTATAGCCACAGGGAACCCAATTCTACCATGCAAAATTCTTTCTCAGGGCCTTCAGGAAGGAACAGAGCCCTGCTGACACCTTAATTTTGGCCTTATAACATTCTAAGCAGAGGATCCAGCTGAGCCATGCTGTGCCCAGACTTTCCACACAGAAACTGTGAGATAATAAATGTGTGTTTTAGGGTGCTAAGTGTATGGCAGCAATGGAAAACTCACAGACCTTCCAATGTGAAAGAGAGCAAATGAAATGAAAAAGAACAACTTAGGGAAACAGAAATAATGCAAAGAACAGAATAGAATAAAACAAAAACCTCTTAATTACAAATCTCAGAAAGATAAGACAATGGCATCCGTGAGAGATGAACAGGATGTTAAAAAATAACCAGACGGACTTCCTTGGTGGCGCAGTGGTTAAGAATCCACCTGCCAATTCAGGGAACACGGGTTCAAGCCCTGGTCCGGGAGGATTCCACATGCCACGAAGCAACTAAGCCTGTGTGCCACAACTACTGAGCCTGCGCTCTAGAGCCTGTGCTCCACAACAAGAGAAGCCACCACAGTGAGAAGCCCACATACTGCAACGAAGAGTAGCCCCCGCTCACCGCAACTAAAGCCCGCACACGCAGCAACAAAGACCCAATGCAGCCAAAAATAAAAAAAATAAAAATAAAAAAAATTTTTTTTAAATTAAAAATAAAATAACAGAGATAAGAAGGGGCTCTTGGATATTAACAAGGGGGAGGAAGGGTCCTTTCCATTTTTAAAAAGAACTATTTTGTTAAGGTTTAACTTATATAAAGTCTACAACTCTTAAATGTATTCATGAATACCTGGGTAACAAAGATCCAGATAGAAATATAAAACACTGAAAAATAAAATTTGAGAGCCACAATAAAAAAGCAACAGACAAAATATAAAGTCAGGTAAGAGGATCAATCCAAGAACAATATCGGACTAATTACTAGTAACAAAAAGAAGAAAAAAAAAACACGGGAGGAATTAGGGCACATTACTATGAAATTTCAAAATGGCAGGGAAAAAAATCCTAAAACATTCCAGAGACAAAAAGCAGTCTACAAAGAAAGGATGAAAATAAAAATTAAGAACACTATCAGGACTATAAATAGCAATACTGGAAGCTAAAACAACTGAACAATGAATTCCCAATTCTGAGGGCAATTAATTTTCAACCCAACAATTCCTATCAAAGGACAAAATAAAGACATTTTCAAATATAACATCTCAAAAATTTACATCCCATCCACCTTTGATGACGGAGGATATAGTCCATCAAAATAAAAGAGCAAATCAACACTGAGGAAAATGCAAGGATCAAGTATGAGAGAGAAGACACTTTCCTTGGACAATGGTGGAGGGAAGTTCTGGGGCTATGACTGTACAACTTGCCCTAGAAGCCATCTACTCCAGATTGGAGCAGGAGGATGGAGGGACTTCACAGTGTGTTTAGGAAGAAAAAAAAGGAGGGAGGGAGGAGATTATTATCAGATAATGTATTTGATCATGAAAATTATAGAGAATCTAGAATGTAGAAGAATCAACAGAGCAGTTTGAAAACTAAGTAAATGATAAACAAAAAGGCATATAAGATAGAAAAGGTAAAAGTATACACTTTGGTTCAGCAAGTAAAAATATTTACCTTGTTAAAATAATGCAAACTGATACTGATTTAATAAAAAATTATAATAGTTATAATAAAGTGAGAAAGAAAAAGTTGAGAAAAAAGAAGTGAACAGATATCTAAAATGGATAAATCAAGAAATAACAGCATAAGCACATTATTTAAATTATGGAACTAAACGAAACAGTAAAAAAGTAGAAAGTGGTAGGGAATGTGCTTGGGGTTGGGGAGAAATAGGACAGAAAAGTCCTTTTATGTTATATGCTTTTTTAGCTTTAACTCTGTATCTATGGCTTTGATTAAAAGAAGAATTTCAAAATCTTTCTGCTTATTGTGTAAAGAATAAATTGGAAGGAACAAGGATGGATAAAGCAGACCACTTAGGGGCTGCTGGACCAGTCCAGAAGAGAGATGGTGGTGGTGTGGCCTATGAGAGCAGTAAGGATGGTAGAGATGGAAAGATGTGAAAAGATTCAAGACATATCTTGGAGGCAAAATTAACACTTCTGGGTGATGGATGAGATGTGTATAAGGAAGAGAGTGGTGCTAAGGATCACTCCCAAGTTTCTGACGTATATCCGGGGATGGTGCTTTTACTGCTATGGAGACTTCTGAGGGGCAGAGTGGGAAGGGCGGAACACAGAGATTTGGAAAGGAATACCATGAGCTCAGTTTTGAACATGTTCAGTTTGAAATTTCTGTGAAAGAAATGGTTTTGTTATTACAAATAATGCTTCAATGAGCAAATGATGGCTTTCTAAAAAAGGTACATGGCTAGAAGAAAATCAAGGATGAGTTAAGAATGGTCTCAACTAAGACGGAGTAACAAGAATTTGATTTACCCTCCTGCTTTATTTAAACAATAAGAAAGAAAAAGAAACTTTTTCAGATATTAGACAACAAGGAGCACAGGAGAGAAGAGAAAAAAAACAGAATGAGCTCTTTGACTGTACCAGCTTACTGCCTAGAAGTAGTTCGGGGTGGAGAGGGGGCAAACAGAGTCAGGTCTTGCTGAGTTGAGAGATCTGAGATGGAATCCAGGGAGGCCAAGATGGCTAAAATTTGTGGGTCAGAGTACCAGAGAGAAGAGAGCTCCACAGGGAGATCTGGAGATCTGTAGTTATCCGCTGGGATCTGGGTGAATACTGATCTGTGCATTTGTGAGGGGGAAGTCTTCCTAATACACAGGATACTGAGAAGAATCCCCAGAAGGAGATTAGCCCTGGACTAATGGTGGCTCTGGACCTGCCCTAACAGACCTTAAAAGCAAATGTCAGGGCTTCCCTGGTGGCGCAGTGGTTGAGAATCTGCCTGCCAATGCAGGGGACACGGGTTCGAGCCCTGGTCTGGGAAGATCCCACATGCCGCGGAGCGACTAGGCCCATGAGCCACAGCTACTGAGCCTGCGCGTCTGGAGCCTGTGCTCCGCAACAAGAGAGGCCGCGACAGTGAGAGGCCCGCGCACCGCGATGAAGAGTGGCCCCCGCTTGCCACAACTAGAGGAAGCCCTCGCACAGAAACGAAGACCCAACACAGCCAAAAATAAATAAATAAATTTAAAAAATTTAAAAAAAAAACTTAAAAAAAAAAGCAAGTGTCAAAAGGATCCAACTGATTCCAAATAATTTGACTGAAAAATTTGACAGAAAAAAAGCCAATGCTTTTTTAAATTAATTAATTAATTAATTAATTTATTTATGGCTGTGTTGGGTCTTCGTTGCTGTGTGCGGGCTTTCTCTAGTTGTGGCGAGCGGGGGCTACTCTTCGCTGCAATGCGCGGGCTTCTCACTGCGGTGGCTTCTCTTGTTGTGAAGCACAGGCTCTAGGCACGCGGGCTTCAGTAGTTGTGGCAAGTGGGCTCAGTAGTTGTGGCTAGCGGGCTCTAGAGCGCAGGCCCAGTAGTTGTGGCGCACGGGCTTAGCTGCTCCGTGGCATGTGGGTCCTTCCCAGACCAGGGCTCAAACCCGTGTCCCCTGCATTGGCAGGTGGATTCTTAACCACTGCGCCACCAGGAAAGTCCCAGCCAACGCTACTTTAAGGAATACAAAAAGAAATCCAGCCACCAACAATGAAAAATTAACAGACTCTAGCACTCAATCAGAAATTACCAGACATAAAAGAAGCGACCCATTACCAGGAGTAAAAAGGGGGCAAAAGTAGCAGAAGCAGAAATAACTAATGATAGAATAACTAATGATAGAATCAGTAATAACTAATCAGTAATAACTAATGATAGAATCAGTAATCAAAGATATTAAAATATCTAAGTACACTCCATATGTTTAAGGAGAGAAAAGCATAAAAATAAGGAAGAAAAAAATTAAAGATTTATGTATTTTTTAAAAGGCCAAAATCAAACTTCTAGTGATGAAAAATACATCTGAAATGAACACTGGATGGGATTAACAGCAGATCAGCAGAAGACCAATGAACTTGAAGACAACAATGGACACTATCCAAGATGAAACATAGAGAATAAAGACCGAAAAAAGGAAGAGAGCATCAGTGACCTATGGAAGAATAACAGTTGCTCTAACATATATGAAACAAGCCCAACAAAGGATAGGTGTGGGAAGGGACACCAAAAATTATTTGAAGACCTAGTGGTTGAGAATTACACAAATCTGACGAAAACCGTAAACCCACAAATCTAAGAAACACCAGGACCCTAGAACAGAATAAACCTAAAGAAAACTATGCCAGGACACATCAGAATTAAATGCTGAAAACCAGGATAAAGATAAATTCTTAAAAGGTTAACAGAGAAAACATTCAGAGGGGAACAAATAGAAGAGCCGTAACGGACTTTTCTGAAATTATGCAAACCAGAAGACAAGAGAAAATTACTGAAAAGAGGAAAAATCTAGAATTCTTCACATAGCTGCAATATCTTTCAAAGATTTTTGTAGACAAAAGGTAAAAAAAAAAAATTATCACCAGCAGACCTGCACTATAAAAAGGTCATATGAAGTTCCTCAGATAGAAGAAAAAGGATATCACATGGAAAGTATTCTTACAAAGAACAGTGAAAAATGATAAATGCGTGGGCAATTATAAAAGACCATTTTTCTTATTTTTTAATATTTAAAAAGACAATTATTGTTTTAGGGGAAAATAACGTTGAGT
The DNA here is from genome assembly GCF_028564815.1 of Eubalaena glacialis. Lineage (NCBI taxonomy): Eukaryota > Metazoa > Chordata > Mammalia > Artiodactyla > Balaenidae > Eubalaena > Eubalaena glacialis. The sequence goes on from NC_083717.1 coordinate 147,958,736, forward strand.
TTTAGCATATTTGAAAGTAACACATATGACAATAGCACAAAGAACAGGAAAGGGGAAATGGAACTATACTGTTTTAAGATTATTATACTATGTATGAAATGGTATACTATTTGAGCACAGAATGTGAATAAAGTTAAAGTCATACACTGTAACCCCAGAACAACCACTAAAAAGACAAAAGTGGTAATAGCTAGTAAGTCACAGGTGACAATAAACATAACTGTAACAAACAAATCCCCCTCAACTTAAAAGAAAAGAGGGAAAAGAAAAAAAATAGAACACACAGAAACCTTAAAATAAATACCATATAAAAAACAAATACCAAGGTGGCAGATTTAAACTCAGCGACACTGATAATCACATTAAAAGTAAATGGTCTATCAACTGTGTTGCATGCCAATTTGATAGTATCATTATAAAGCAATATTACACTTAGAAACCTAATTGTTTTCCCATAATCACTGAGTTCTCTGATATCTTTTTTCCAGCTTCCTAGCATTTCCTCTCTGAAGTATTTAAATTAACTGTCCTGGATGAAGTTTCCTTTAAAAGGCAATGTCTATAAAGTCCTATGGCTTCAACATATTCAATTTTGTTTTGAAAGGTAATAAAAATAGTGAATTTCTATTCCTACATCTAAACCACTGGAAAAAAATAAAATAAATAATCTAATGGAAGCAACCTAAATGTCCATTGACAGATGAATGGATAAAGAAGATGTGGGGTGTGTGAGTGTACATGTGTGTATGTAATGGAATATTACTCAGCCATAAAAAAAGAATGAAATGATGCCATTAGCAGTAACAGATGGACCTAGAGATTACCATAGGAAATGAAGTCAGACAGAGAAAGATAAATATCATATGATATCATTTATATGGGGAATCTAAAAAAATGATACAAATGAACTTTCCATTTACTCTTAACAAGGCTCGTCATTTGTAAAGCCTGCATGTCAGAACCCACCTTACATAAAAGAACTTAGCATGCTTTGCCAGCAGTGTTTCCTTCAAAAAGGAAACGAAAATGTAACTAAAAACCTCATTTAATCATTACACAGAAGCATCTTCTTAAGAGTTATGTTATAAAAAAAATCAAGATAATTTTTACCAAATAAAAAACTTAGACAGCAGTCTGCCAAAACTCACACAAGAAACAGACAATCTGAATGAGTCTATATCTATTAAAGAAATTGAATCAATAATTAATAACCTTCCAAAACAGAAAGCACTAGAGCCAGACAGGTTCACTGGTGAATTCTACCAAACATTTTTTCTAGTTTTACTGAGGTATAACTGACATAACAACACTGTGTAAGTTTAAGGTGCACAGCATAATGACTTGACTTACATAGTATTACCAAGTAAGTTTAGTTAACATCCATTATCTCATACAGATACCCAAAAAAAGTTTATTTTCCTTATGTTAAGAACTCTTATGATCTAGTCTCTTAACAACTTCCAAATAAACCATACAGTAGTGTTAACTCTAGTCATTGTGCTATATACCACATCCCCAGTACTTACTTATCTTGTAACTGGAAGTTTGTACCTTTTGACTACCTTAATGCAATTCCTCCCCTTAGGTTGTTTCCATGTCTTGGCTATTATAAATAATGCTGCTATAAACATGGGGGTGCAGCTATCTCTTCGATACAGTGCTTTCATTTCTTTTGGATATATTCCCAGAAGTAGAACTGCTGGATCATATGGTAGTTCTACTTTTAGTTTTTTGAGGAACCTCCATACAGTTTTCCATAGTGGCTACATCAATTTACAATCCCACCAACAGTGCACAAGGGTTCCCTTTTCTCTACATCCTTGCCAGCATTTATCACTTGTCTTTTTGATAACCATTCTAACAAGTGTGAGATATATCTCATTGTGGTTTCAATTTTTATTTCCCTAATGATTAGTGATGTTGAGCACATTTCCATGTACCTGTTGACCATGTGTATAACTTGTTTGGAAAAATGTCCATTCAGGTCCTTTGCCCATTTTTAAAATTGGATTATTTGGGGGGTTTTTTGCTATTAAGCTATATGAGCTCTTCATATATTTTGGGTATTAACTCATCAGATATATGGATTGCAGATAATTTTTCCCATTCCACAGGCTGTTTTTCATTTTGTTGGTCATTTCTTTGGCCATGCATAAATTTTTTTGTTTGATGTAATTCTACTTGTTTATTTTTGCTTGTGCTTTAGGTGTTATATCCAAAAAGTCATTGCCAAAACCCATGTCAAGGAGCTCTTTTCTTGACATTTGAGGAAGAAATTAAACTAATTCTCTATAATCTCTTTCAGAAGATAGAAGCAGAGGAAATACTTCCTAATTCATTCTATGAAGCCAGCATTACTCTAATACTAAAATCAAACAAAGACATTGCAAGAAAAGAAAACTATAGACCAATATCTCTAATGAACATAAATGCAAAAATCTTTAATAAACTATCAGCAAATCAAATCCAACAATGTATAAATAGAATTATACACCATGACCAAGTGGGATTTATGCCAAGTATGCAAGGCTGGTTCAACATCCCAAAATCAGTACAACCCATCACATCAAAAGGCTGAAGAGGAAAAATCACATGACCATATCAATAGACGTTAAAAAAAAAAAAAAGCATGACAAAATCAACACTTATTCATGATAAAACACAGTAAACTAAAATAGAGGGGAACACTTCCTCAACTTTTTTTTTTTTGGCTGTGCTGTGTGGCTTGTATGATCTCCCTGGTGGTCTAGTGGTTAGGATTCAGCACTTTCACTGCTTCAGTCTGAGTTCAATCCGTGGTTGGGGAACACTTCCTCAACTTGATAAAGAGTATCTACAAAAAACCTTCAGCTAACAACGTACGTAATGATGAGAAACTAGAAGCTTTCCCACTAAAATCAGGAACAAGGCAAGGATGTCCTCTCATATCACTGCTTTTCAATATTGTACTGGAAGCCCTAGCTTATGCAATAAGACAAGAAAAGGAAATAAAAGGTGTATAGATTGGGAAGGAAGAAATCTGTCTTTGTTCACAGATAACATGATCATCTCTACAGAAAATCTAAAAGAACTGACAAAAACTCCTGAAACAAATAAACAATTATAGCAAGGTAAAGGACACAAGGTTAATATACAAAAGTAAATTGCTTTCCAGCAGTGAGCATGTGGAATTTGAAATGTAAAACACAATACTATTTACATTAGCACCAAAAAATAAAATACTTTATAAATATGACAAAATATGCACAGGATCTATATAAGGAGAACTACAAAACTGTGATGAAAGAAATCAAAGAAAGAAATAAGGGGAGAGATATTCCATGTTCATGGTCAGGAAGACTTGATCTGTCAAGATGTCAGTTCTTCTCAGCTTGATCTATAGATTCAATGCAATCCCAATCAAAATCTCAGCAAGTTATTTTATGGATACTGACAAACTAATTCTAAAGTTTATATGGAAAGGCAAAAGACCCAGGATACCCAACACAATATTGAAGGAGAAGAGCAAATTTGGAGGATTGATGCTACCTGACTTCAATTCTTATTGTAAAAAGCTACAGTAATCAAGACAAGGTGGTATTGGCAAAAGAACAGCAAACAGATCAATGGAAAAGAATATAGAGCCCAGCAAGAGACCTACATAAATATAGTCAACTGGTCTTTGACAAAGCAGCAAAGGCAACACAATGGAGAAAAGATAATTTTTCAATAAACAGTGCATAACAACTGGACATCCACATGCAAAAAAAATGAATCTAGACCCAGACCACACACCACACACAAAAATGAACTCAAAATGGATCACAGACCTAAATGTAAACTGTAAAAGCCTTAAAAGATAACATAGAAAAAAATCTAGATGACCTTGGGTTTGGTGATGACTTTTTAGATATGATAACAAAGGCATGATCCATGAAAGAAATAACTGATAAGCCAGACTTTATAAAAATTAAAAACTTCTGCTCTGTGAAAGAAACTGCCAAAGATAATGAAAAGATAAGCCACTGACTGGGATAAAATATTTGCAAGACATATCTGATAAAGGACTGTTACCCAAAATATACAAAGAACTATTAAAACTCAACAGTAAAAAACCAAAAAACTTGACTGAAAAATAGGCCACAGACTTCAACAGATACCTCACCAAAGAAGATGTACAGATGGCAAATGAGCGTATGAAAAGATGTTCCACATCATATGTCATCACGGAAATGCAAAATTAAAACAATGATACACCACTATACATCTATAAGAATGGCCACAATCCAGAACACTGACAACACCAAATGCTGGTGAGAATTCAAAAGCAACAGGAATTCTCATTCACTGCTGAATGTGAATGCAAAATGGTATAGCTACTTTGGAAGACAATTTAGCGGTTTCCTACAAAACTAAGCATATTCTTACCATATGATCCAACAATCATACTCCTTAGCATTTACCCAAAGGAGTAAAAAACACATGTTCACAAAAAAAAACCTGTACATGAATGTTTACAGCAGCTTATTTATAATTGCAAAACTTGGAAATAACTAAGATATCTGTCAGTAGGTGTGGAAAATAAACTGTGGCACATCCAGACAATGGGATATTATTCAGCGCTTAAAAAAATGAGTTACCAAGCTATAAAAAGACATGAAGGAAACTTAAGTGTACATTACTAAGCAAAAGACACCAATCTGAAAAGCTACATATTGTATGATTCCAACTGTATGACATTCTGTAAAAGGCAAAACTATGGAGACAGTAAACAGATTAACAATTGCCAAGGGTTGGTAGGAGAGGGATGAAAAGGTAGAGTACAGATTTTCAGGGCAGTGAAACCATTCTGTATGATATTATAATGATGGATATGTCATTATACATTTGTCCAAAGCCGTAGACTGTACAACACCAAGAGTAAACGCTAATGTAAACCATGTAGTCTGGATGATAATGATGTATCAATGAAGGTTTATCATTACAACAAATGTCCCAGTCTGGTGTGAGGTCTTGATAGTGGGGAGGTTTTATGTGCGGGAATGAGGGTAAATGGGAACACTCTGTACTTTCTGCTTAATTTTGCTGTGAACCTAAAACTGCTGTAAAAAAAAGTTTATTAAAAAAACTGATAAATGATATAAACAGGCAATTCAAAAAAGAAACTGAAATGGCCAGTAAAGACATAAAAACATAGTTAGCTTTATAAACTAAAATGAAACACTGTATTTTTTCACTCAGAGAAGCAAACACTAAAAACTGACAACATTCAAGTGTTAGTGACAACTTGAGGCAATGGGTTTTCACACATTGACGGTTGTAATGTAAACTGGTATAACCACTTGGGAGAGCAATTTGACGGTATCTGAAATGAATTACGTGTACACTTAAAACACAGCAATTCTACTTTCTACTTCTACACAAACACAAAAGAGAAATTCCTCCACACTCGTGCAAAATGGCATTAAGAAGATACCTGCACAGCAACTACAGTAACATTTTGTTTTTGGATATATACACTCACAGATGTGGATACATGTATGTATGTTTACATATTTTCAAAAGTACTGGAAAGATACATACTAACCTTATGACGGTAGTTGCTTTGTGAAGGGAGATGAGAGGAGAATATTAATCAAGAAATTTACCTATATTATTTTGACTTAAAAAATAGTTTAGCAAAATGATAAAATATCAGCTACTAATTCTAGATAATAGGATTTAGGTAAATGTTACATAATTCTTTGTATTTTTCTGTATTTTAATTTGTGTCTTAGAAATTCCATTAAACATAAAAAAACCTTGTAATTTGAGTCATTAGAACAAAACAGTAACGTCCTGTATCTCCCCAAATCTATGGTACAATGGAATTATGTACTAATGATAATGACAATGGTTCACATTTTCTCTGATGGTTGAATATTTCCTGTCATATGACAGAACTGGGTCAGCCAAAAGTAATCTACATCTCATTTCAGAAAACATAAACAGAACTGCTACAAGAGTGTTCAAATTGTAGACTGGTTCAGGACGATATCACTCATGGTCATTTCCTTAGGAGCTGTGTCAGGCCTTCAATGAAGGAACACAATCTGCCTGAATCACTAAGATCAAATATTGACTTACGTTGAAGGAAATACTACAAAAGCTACATCACTCTGAAGATAATTGCCTGTTCTCTTCTCCTTCCCATAAAAATAAAGTCATCAGAATGAAGTATTAAATAATAATATATATTTCTAATAAGGAAATACTAGACACCTCCTGTTCTACCTTAACTCAACATTTCTTTACCTTAAAGTAATATAAAAACTTTAAAGAATAAAGTAATAATTTCACAAATACACAAACACAGATAGCTTACCCCAATCCCTACTCCTTGAGATAAACTCAATGTCAGTCATCAGTAATATACATATCATGCAACTCATAATTTCATGAATTTATCTAATACTTACTAAAAGTCTTACAGATGTCAGAAACAGCTTTGAAGACTCTGTCAGAGAAATTCACTTTCACCTTCACATACTTCATGTTGGGAAGTTGCAGGCGGAGCAGCTTGTGCTGGGGGGTGAACTGAAGCTTAGCATCTGCCTGAACGCCATACTTATCCAAGGTCCAATGTGTCTTGAGGAGCCAAGTTCTCTTCTTTTCCCACCACAGAGCATGGTCAGACCAATCTTTTTTTACATCTATTAAACAAACAAACAAAACACTTCTAAAAATCAGCAAGATTACCTTGAGAGAAATCATAAGCAGAAAACTAAATAACTGGGTATTTAATATGATCAACTAATTAAATACTAAGTGCCTGTTTTGTGATAGGTACAAAAAAATACTAAATAGCTGAGAAAACATTCTGCCCTTGAAAGCTAGTACAGAAGGGAGCTGAGGCAGAATACACAGGGTAACTAGTAATGCTTAAGGTGGACACACCAATGACGAGGAGAGTAAGTACTCTCTGTAGGCATTCCAAGAACAAAGGGAACCCTGGGGACTAGAATCAGAAGGGTTAATGATGAGGTGGAGCTGGTGGATTCTGAGCCCAGCCTCGAGGGACGGACAATATTCTGATGATAAAATAGGTGAGAAGGCTGAGGTATATGAGGCTGCAGAGGCATGCTGAGGTTAATGAGTGGTGAAAAGTAGTAAGATGGAACCAAAGTGAACAAAACCCAATATCTTAGGTAAAGAAGAGACTGGAAAAGAAAACATCCACGAGTAACACTTAATAACTTATTAAGAGAAAACAAAAACAAAAAAACTACATTCCCAACCACACACCAAAATACATTCCAAGAAAAGTAACTTATAAGTCACACTGTCCAACTTTTTTTCCCCAATATATTTCAGTACAAGAGAAAACATTAGTATCTGTTATACTCTTTAACATCCTTATGCAATTAAATTAAATGAAAATAAATTTATACCAAACAAAGAGTATAATTTACACAAGATTTGGCTACCCCCAGATACAGCAGATCATAACAATAAACTTGCAAATGAAAGCCAACTTTAGCTAGTTCTTAAAGTAGCAATAAAAGTAAAGCCTTTTTGGATCAATTATATGATAAACTAAGAACCAAAAAAGGGGGACAGGATATTAAAAAAAAAAAAAAACAGTATTAGCCAAACAAAGCTTTCCAGGGGAAGAAAATAAAAATGAAAAATATTATCATGATTCTGATACAAAGTTCATTTTAATACAGTTTTAAAAAGAATTGGTCAATTTTAAGAAGATAAATTTAAAAGTACACACTAACCTGTAATGTTTTTTTAGCACCTGTCTACCAGAAAGCTTCAGAGTAAAAAGTCAAACTACCACATTGATTATGAGCCTAGAAACACTTTCTATAATGGTGAAATTTACTTGATATAATTAACTTCTCCTCATTATGGAAGAAACACATCACAGGTGGGAAAAAGACTTTCAATTCCCCCAGACATTAAAAGAAATATTTTACTTAGTAAGTACTTTAATGGGAGAACTGTGATTACTTGTGATTATACTGCCATTTTGAAATTTCAATATTTGTTTCGGGAAAGCCCAGTCAATTATGTTATTTGAAGTTTGGCTGCAGAAGTACATATTTTACAACTACTTACTTAGTTGTGACACAATGTATATAGTACCCTGCATCTTAAATTATTTTCCAGCATAGAATTTATCAACTAAATTTTAGAAACAGCAAATCTGATCTAGCTCACAAGAAGACAACCAAGGTTGGGACCTTTTCATATACTATGAGGTAAATGTCACACACGTTACAGATGGTTTACTTTTTTCTTCAGGAATAAAGAACCCAAGGCAGAAAAAGATAATTTGTAAAGAATGATAGTAACCAAGCAGGGCAAGGCTGAGCTGAAATGAACTAATTGTAGGTAGGTATCTAATACTTTCTTCCCCATATCTCAATCCATTCACTTCCGCTGCCAATATCAACCATTAAGGAAGCTACAACATATATTCCCAGTGGGGGGGAGAAGAGAGGAAAAAGCTGTACACCGCTAATAATAATAATAGTTTTGTAAATACTGACTTAAGTCATTTGGGTTCCCTTTGACTTAAATCAAAAGACAATCCTGAAATAAGAACTTTGGCACAAGTAGCTTATTTGGGGTGGGGGGGGACCCCAGGAAGCATACCTGAGGGGATTAGGAAAAGTGAAACAGAGGGAGAAAAGTCTATTAAGGATTCATTAACTTCTGTGGATAACTGGAGTTCAGTACTGTGAGATACCCTCCGAGGAATCACACAGAACATGACTTAGAATTATCCCCCTAAGGAAAGAGAAAGCTGGGGTATCTATCCAATTCCTTGGTTGAGGGTTGCTCCTAGGGCCATTAAATTCCCAGCATTTCCCCAGCTGCCACACATGGGCTGGCCTCCCTACACTCAAGCAGTTAACTCACCAAGGCTGAAATATTTACTACATGGACTTTTACAGAAAGACTTTGTAGGCCCGGATGCAATAAAATCTCAACTTTGCATCAATTAGGCTTCAAACGCTGACCTCAGAAACAGGTACTTCCCGTGATCTTCCTCTTTAAAAATTTAACCCTCCCCATCAATTCCACCTTGGTTTTTTACACCAAAGGAACGGCACCCCTGCATCCAATAAGAATAAACATTGACAAGAAGGACATATAATCCAAAGACTGTGTACTAGAAACCTATGAATAGTTTGTTTACCCACAGAAAGAGAGAAAATCTTTTACTGACTGGCAACACCAGTAAAATCAGTCTTTTTTACCCACAGAAAATAGTAGATAAGTAACAATATAGGAAAGAAAAATTACCCCAAATAAAAGCAGAAACAGGACACCAAAAAAGATCTGAAGTGTCGACAGGGCACATGCCAAGAGACAAAAACAGAGAAAAGCAGGCATTCTGACAGCAAAAGAAGTAGTTAGTGCTAGAAGATGAAATGGTTGGACTACGGGAGCCTGTGACATATGTTCAAATAGTATAATTTTTGGTAGCATTCTTGAAGACTCAAAATATCAGCAACCTAATCAGCATTACTTATAAGATAATCACTACTACAGAACAAGAACAAACAGCATCTATAAAATATTCATTAATTCCACAAATATCTACTGAACATTTACTATGTGCCAGAAGGCACTATTCTAGTGCTAGAGATACAGTGATGAGAAGAACAAAGTTCCAGCATCTTTGAAGAAGGCCAATATGACTAGAATTGAGGAGGTGAAGCATCAGAGAGCTCGGCAGAAGCCTTGTATATTATAAAGTTGTTTAGCTTTTATTATGTGTGTGAGAGAAGCCACTAGAGCAGTGTTTTTCAGCTTGTTTGGCATTAGAATTATCTGAGCAACTTTTCAAATAGAGTAATGCCTGGACTCAGCCCAAACCACTCTGGGTGTGGGTCTAGAAATTGATTTTAAGCAGGGGAGTGATTTTTTATTTCAAAATCATCAAATAATTCTGAAGAATGCAGGGGCAGGGGTGTGCATGAGTGAAATTCAGAGGCCGTGCAAGAAGTTAACATGGGAGTGGACAGGATGAAAGTTTGAATTACAATGGCTGCGCAGTAAGGAAGTAGAAATAAGGAATACAGACAACTTTTCCTGATTATTTTGTTATAGTGGGGAGCAGAATCATAGATGGTAGATGAACGGAAAGGGGATGGCAAATCCAAGAAGTATTTTCAGTCTTGTTTTTAAGAACGAAACCTATTTCAGCATTATTTAAATAGTGACGATCCTATAAAGCTTAAAGCACATTTCCAATTATCATTCTTTCCTTTGACTGCCCCTCCACAGAGAGTCATTGTGTCACAGTGTCATTTCAAAACTTTTTAGAGACTTGATTGAGCTCTCTTAAATATGCAAGACAATATTTTCCCACTTACTAGAAAATCTTTCTTTGGTTCTGGCTTTGTATCACACTATGTATCTTATTTTGAAACTAACAATATCTACACATCAAGTCCCACAATTGGCTCCACTACAGATATCATAAGAATCTATTTATTCTATTCAGAAGTAGCAAAAACAATTTTACACTCTGATCAAAATCCTGAGAAAGATGGTATACCAACTGAGAATCATTCACCAAGGCAAACATAAGCACCAGCTGCACATCAAAAATACTTAACTACACAAGGTGTGTGTGTGTATGTGTGTATGTGTAAAGCTGTATATCTTAATGCAATAGCTCCTTCATTTCAAACCAGGTAGACTGAAACAACTATTATAAATTTATGGCCAACAGGATCCAAGACAGCACCAGGCAATCCTACCATGTTTCTTCTATCCACCTCTGTATTTCAAACTTGGCATCCCTCCTCACTGCCTGAGTATCCTCCTTCTCAGTAGACAACCACGGATTCTACTTTAGAAAACAGAGAAGCCATCAGATTGGAACTATTTCACCTAAGTGCCAACCAAATGTACAAACCTTCTTGCATCTGTACCTGTATGGGTCTCCTGCCTTTGTGTTATGATGAGAGAAGCATCTCTCCTGTTTATCTGAAACCAATCCTGCTACCTATGCTCTGCTGCCCTTCCCACCTTCTAGAAACCATGCACTTCCCACTCTGACTCCTAGGTATCTCATCCATTCTTATGGCTTTACATGGTATCTATACACTTACCTTCCTAATTTTTATCTCTAGCCCAACCTTCTGCTTAGAGCACCAATTTATACATCCTACTGACTATCCCACATCTCCACCTGGATGTCTCACAGGCATCTCAAACTTAATATGTGCAAAACTTAACCCAATTTTCTCCTAGCCCTACTGTTATTAAATAGCCCTAACTGTCAACCCAAGTTGCTCATGCCAGAAATCTAGTTTATTTATTTATTTGGCTGCACCGGGTCTTAGTTGCAGCACACGGGATCTTCATTGCCGCGTGCAGGATCTTTAGCTGTGGCGTGTGAACTCTTAGTTGCGGCATGTGGGATCTAGTTCCCTGACCAGAGATCGAACCCGGGCCCCCTGCATTGGGAGCACGGAGTCTTAGCCATTGGACCACCAGGGAAGTCCCATGCCAGAAATCTAAAAGTAATGAATTCTTCTCCTCCCCGTAGTCCACACATTCATCAAGTCAGTTCCACTTCCCAAAATCTCCACTTCAGTCTGCACTGGCACCATCCTGTCTTTCAGGTAACCATCATCTCTTACACCGACTACTCCAACAGCCTCCTAACTGGTCTCCTTGATTTCGTCCAGCACTTTCCACACAACACCCAAAGTGATCTATTTAACGCTTTCATGTCATTCCTCTGCTGAAAATCTTTTAACAGCTTCCAACTACACTGAGAATGAAATCCAAATGCCTTTGAGTCTACACAGTGCCACACAGTGTAACACACCTCCTATTCCATGTTTATCCTGCGCTATTCCTCCTCTGCTTCAGCCACACCTGCCTTCTTTCTACTCTAAGAACTGTCAAGTAAATAAGCTCTTTCTTGCCTCAGTGGCTTTGCACGTGCCATTCCACTCTTTGAATGCCTAATTCCCTCTTGTCTTTCAAACTTTAGTTTAAATTCCACGTTCTCAGAGAGGCCTTTCTTAACTACCCTATCTAAGATGAGACCTCCAATGTCCTATGTCCCTCCTTTATTCTCTATTTCAGTACACTGTAATATCACTTATCAAAATTTGCATTCATTTTGTTTGTTGTTCATGGGATGGGGAGGTATCTTTCTTCCCTACCAAACTCTGAGAAGACAAGGACAATGCCTATTTTGATCACCATTGTATTTCTAGCACATTGCACAGGTGACTGGCACACATTTGATATATGAATGAATCCTCATATTGAAAATTTTAAAGATCCTTCATTACTTCAAGAAAACATTAATCCCAACGAAAAAATTATTCTTAAACCAACAAGAAAAATTATAATAAGATTTATTAATTTAGTTGTATGTTTAAAAAAATGTCTTATCTTCTTCAACTTCAGAATTAAAAGGTGTCTACACTAACTAAAAGTATGGCACAGATTCCGCTGGACACGGGGAATCAAACCCTATCGACTTCCTCTTCTTTCTCACATCTTCTTTTGCTCAAGACAATCCCTACTATATGAAATGATTATGTTCCAAAAGTTCTTTTAAGTCTTAGAATTTAGATTTGCCACAAAGAAACATTATAAATAGGTTCCAAATCAGACTGTTACTCAAATCTAAAATAGCCCAAAGTATACTACTAGCAATATTACACTAAACTGATATCATAAGGCTTTTGCAGAATATATGGTTGATGTTCAACTAGAGATGTAAGGAAAACTGCTAAGTGGCACCTGCAGACTGTGGGTTGGATGGAGAGGAAGAAAGACAATGTTGCTGGTAAGTTGTGAGGGAGACAAGGGCTTCCTGCTAAAGTAGGGCACTTGGCTACTCCCTCGTCATCCTTCCATAAACTCCAGGAATTAACTGGCCTCCTTCCTCTTTCCCAGCTACAATTTGTTGTCTTAGGCCAAGGTTTCTTTCCTCTACTAAAGCTCCTAAAAACAGAAGAGATTTACCTTCTGCTTTCCTCTCTAATTCCTGAAACATACAACTATTCTAATGTTTCTAATAAAATGTTATTGCCAATAATGTGTAAAGACAAGGTCTACAAGTAAAATTAATGCTTAAGTAAGTTTAAAAAATTATCTCTATAATGTTATCCCTAATGTTTATTGAAATGTAAAGGACATTAAATATTAATTTCACTTTTCGATCACATAATCTTTTGTTCTTAAGAACTCCTCACTCTCACTCTTTTAGGTCTCTCTCCTCCCAAACTCCTTTTAATTTCAGAGGTGAGGCAGCTGAGGATACTGCTCCCTTGTTTTTAGGATGTGCCCTCTTGTTCTTGTTTTTAATCACTCAGACCTTCAAAAAAGGAAATAGGCAAAATGGACGAAGTGCTGCTCTTCAGGTACACAACCAATAAATGAATCAATAAACATTTTCCAAGGACCTACCATATGCCAGACACTAAGCTAGGCCATGGGAATATATAATTAGTTACGTAAGAATTCCCATCAAAGAGTCACTTACAGTCCAAGTGAGGGACACAGACAGTGGCAGATAGATCAGAATCCTGTTCTAATAGGTATCTAACTGATAACTGAAGAGTCAGCATGAAAAAATGGGCTCAAAGACTAAATTTATGTTCACTCAGCTTTGCCCAAGGTAAACAAACTCTGTCTCCCAGGCACACAGAGACCTGGTATTTCCACTTTATTTAATAATTTCTTTACCTCCCTACAGATGTCCAATCTGTCCTCTTCCTCACTCCTAAATACCTATTTCCTATAAGACTGCTATTTCATTAGGGTCTCAAAGAGCTACGGGGAAATAGTCACTCAAACCACTCCATTTCTCTGTTCCAATACTATCCATACTTTGGAATGTCAATTTATTTATATATAATGGACCCCAGTCCCCACCATACACCAAGAAGCTAATCAATTCAAGATATATCCTAAGAAAGATAAGGATTACACCAGATAATTAAGGACTAGACCATGGAAACCGTGATTCAAGTGAGGGCTGGTTTCAGGAGGTCCTGCCTAGAACCGGCCAACACTACAAAGTCACTCATCAGTTCACTCTCAAAACACCAGGTGTGAAGGAATATTTATATTATGCATGTCTTTAACTGATTTAACAATGGCAGCTACAGACAATAAAACTCAAAAAGGTTATGGTTAGTAGCTATTTTACTACTTGAAAAATGCATATAGTACTATGTAAAATTAAACTGAGTTCCAAATAAGTGAAGAACACAAACATATCAACTGCAAAGACGCAATTTAGAAAAATAATGTAATTAACCACTCTTGATTTTACATTAGAAACTAGAATTATATTATAAAATGAATACTCTATCATCTAAAAATAATTGAAATAACTTCCAAGTCATTCCTCTCTTCCTTAAGACTGTTCTACAGAGACCAGAAGTAAATTCCTCAATTATTTTTAATCTTATTCTAGAAGAGTAACCCTCCTTTCCAGACTACGCTTCATTCTAGAGGAATAATCCCCAACAGATTCTCAGCAGTGTATTCTATACTACATTACTACAACGCTATCTATGACTGAATCAGAGTTACTATAATAGGATTATTAGTACACTAGAAAGAAGTATATTCCTGATTTTCCACAGCTATGAAAAGCAGAAACAGACTGCTTTAAAAGAAGTCCCAGAGCTAACTCAGCTGACATCCTTTAGTTAATCAATAAAATGAAAAAAGGAAACACTAGCAATGAAGCATGTAAATATTCCATAATTCAGTAACTGTCCCCCACTCACCCCGTCCATTCAACAAATTAAGGGAGACTACACCAAGATCATACAAATAGTAATTATATTAACCTAATCTTTAAATCTTTAAAATTGAATCTCTCTCTCCAAGGTCTAGTTTCTTCCTCAGTTTTTCTTTCTATCCGAGTACTATGGAATTTACCTCTCAAACAGCTGTTAAATTTGTCCCTTCCTTTCTTTTTATTACACTGCTTTAGTTTAAGTCCTCAGCATCTCTTGTCTGAACTACTATAATCCCATTTTTTACAAAACTATCTGAGTTATCTTTTAAAATGCAAATTTGATCATTTTACTTCTCTACATAACTTTACAGGTCCTTCTGTTGCTGAAGTGTTTTATCACCTCTTAGCAGGTTGCACAAATCTTAACCATCTGTGCCCCACACTGCTTGGCTATCCCCAGGTACAGCTCATGCTCTGGCCCAGTTTGTGAAACAACTTGATGTTTTGTGCAACCTTGATTGGATACCTTTCTCTTCCCCCCTCATCAGGCTGACAAAATCCTACACAAAAACCAAATATTACCATCTCCAAGCCTTCACTGACCCTCCTGTTAAAGCAGTTACGTACATCTTAGCACTCTGAATAATATACCACACTTCATTATAATTGATTTTATGTAACTACCTTCTTCCACTCGATTAAGGGTCTTTGATCTTATTTATCTTGTACCTCAAAGGCAGAGCCCAGGGACTTTGCTGGTGGTGCAGTGGTTAAGAATCCGCCTGCCAATGCAGGAGACACGGGTTCGATCCCTGGTCCAGGAAGATCCCACATGCCGCAGAGCAACTAAGCCGTGCGCCACAACTACTGAGCCTGCACTCTAGAGCTTGCGAGCCACAACTACTGAGCCCTCATGCCACAACTACTGAAGCCCACGTGTGCCTAGAGCCCATGCTCCGCAACAAGAGAAGCCACCGCAATGAGAAACACGTGCACCGCAAGGAAGAGTAGCCCCCCCTCGCCGCAACTAGAGAAAGCCTGCGTGCAGCAATGAAGACCCAACATAGCCGAAAATAAATAAGTAAAATAAATAAATTTTTAAAAAGGCAGAGCCCAGGGCCTGGCACATGGAATTAAACCAATAAATATTTGTAATATGCAGGCAACGTGTAAACTCTTATGTGTATACAGGCAAATGAAAAATAAAACTGGTATTTACTATACTGTAATTTAAAACATTAGAAATATTGAGAAGTGTTACACTTCTTTGTAAAAACTTACCAAGAGTAGTTTTATTCATTTATTTATTTATTTTTGCTGCACCAGGTCTTGCTGCATGAGGGATCTTTAGTTGCAGCATGCAGACTTCTTAGTTGCAGCATGTGGACTCTTAGTTGAGGCATGCATGTGGGATCTAGTTCCCCGACCAGGGATTGAACCCGGGCCCCCTGCATTGGGAGCGTGGAGCCTTACCCACTGGACCACCAGGGAAGTCCCCAAGAATAGTTTAAATACCACTTGTCTATGCCCTGGCAAATTATCATACTCCTTTCTAGGTTTGGATCAATTTCCAACATTTTATCCTGCGTACTTTCAATGCCATGATATATCTCCGAGAGTTCCTTTAATATGCAGTTTTTTGCTGGTGTCACTTCCTCTGAGACATCTTTGTCTTTTTTGTCATACCACTTATCTCATTTATGTCGATAAGTTTGCCTTCACTAAATTCCTCTGGCTGTATATCTAGAGTTTCTCAAATGGCGACAGCACCCACATTCCCGTGGTGAGCTGTTTCTTCTATAACTCCATTTATGCTTGATTCAAATTTCAGTTCCGGCATCACCACTTTTTGGGTTTTTCTGCTGCACATTTATCTTCGTTGGCCAATTCCCTCTTTCAGTTATCCGTTTAAAAAAAAAATCTCTTGAGTTTATCAGTGTGAGAAAAAGAAGCAACACAACTACATATGCTGTCTATGCATGAACACAAATATACAGTAACCAATCATGGACAGACTGAAATATGTGATATAACTGGTCACTGATCATGATGCAAACGTTATTGACACAGTGAAGTGTAGACTGAAGAGCTAGAAGCAAAGTTGGTACTTTATGCAATTACTCAAAGTATGGTGGTAACTAAAATGTGAACCATGTTGTTGGATAACTGGTGTTAACTAAACCATGATAACTGAAACATGTGCATACTGAAACTGCAAAATACTGATGGTTTCCAAAAATCTGATATGTCCTTTTCCTAAAAAAAATGTTTTTCATCTGTTAGCATAAGCAGTAAACTGCTTCAAAGTTTACATATCATTCAAATTGCCAAAGTATTTCAATTAAAGTACCCCATTCAATTTTAGCTTAAGAAAATTACTGGTTTACATTAAGACTTCAATGACTGACTAAAGCAGATGCATCACCCAGTTTTCAAAAACATTTAGAAACTAAACTCCTGATTAAAAAGTGACTGATATTTCTTTGACGTAGCTAACTTGATTGAAAATTAGGAATTCACTCATCAAAACAAAACAAAATCAACTAAGTTTACAAATGGCCTTCTGAAGTTACTCACAAACCCAAAATAATGTTTATCAATTTCAATATCAATTATTTCCTATTACAAAATACACTAACTCAAAGTAGTTGAGAAGCTTTACCAGACGACATACATGCATGCAATTACAGAGTGCGCACAAATAGAAGTCATGTCAATTATTCATTTCCAGAGGGTGGGTAACTTTCTATCCAATCCAAAGGCTTACTACTAATTTGGTTCAACTTGACTTAGTTCCTAGAAGACTGGACTCAGAGTCCATGCAATGTCAACATGTAACAAATTCTAAGAGAGTTAACATCAAGGCTGAATTTATCAGTTAGTATTTGACTCACAGAAGTAATAACTGGATTTGTCTTTTAAAGTTGGTCAAAGGCACTAGCTATTCTATAGTTCAAAAAAGAAGTAACTTAAGAATATTTTATTGGCTTTGACATTTAAAATTTATCTCAGAAACAAATTCTAATATAGGACTGGAGTGCAGACTACTGAAAAAATATTTCTTGGAATCCAAGAGGCTTATTACTGCTTGTATCTTATGTTACTGACACATATGTACATGATGAACTCCAAATTTGTAAAGATCTAATGTCTCTTCCAATTTAAAATCTATTATTGGTATCTCACAGCTCTTAGTACAACACTAAGTCTTTTAAACCTGGTTTACAATGCACTTTAAGCACTTGCTTATTTCTTAAGCCTGTCAAGTCATGGGTTCCCCAGGATCATTCCTCCATCATCATTAGACTTCTTTCAGTTCCTCAAATGGCAGCCTTCCCTTGTTCCCATGCTCTCATGCTGGGACTTCTCATCTTCTCCCAACCTGTTGTTCTTTTATCCCATGCCCCCATGCTAAGATCCTCTGTCACTCTTCTGGCTAATTCCTACTCTACCATCAGCCCTCGTTTTAAAAGTAATTTCCTCCAGAAACCCTTCCCCATTGACTAGGTCAGGTTCCCCAGTACATACTCTCATAACTATTTCAATTATCCTAACACTCATCACATTATAGCAATTACTTATTTAAAGACTGTCTTGCCCCTAAGACTACAAGTTGAATGAGTGTAAGGAATAAGCTAATTTTGTTCACTTCTTGTCTCTCCCATTCATAGTATGGTATCTAGCATTCAGCAGGTTCTCATTTAAAACATTAAGTGGGTGAGTGAAGGAATAATAGAACAGAATATCATTTCCTCACTTACTTAACTATAACTTTTCTCTCTATAATTATTATCTTCTACTTCTCTAAGCTAGTCTCCAGAACACCATAAACACCGCAATCCTCAATCCAGAATGCCTTTCTTCCTAACTTTTCACCCTGGCCCTCTTTAAATAAAGCCAGTCTCTGTTCATGCTTCTAAATCTCCACCACCTTCCTGTACCACTTATTTGGCACTTCACAACCAGACTGTCAACTCAAAGCGATCTTCTGTTTTCATTTTGGTACTATAAAGCTGCTCACATTTTGAGTGGGGACTATGTCCCATTGCCTAATATAATGGTTGGCCCTCCATAAATGTTTTGCTTGCTGCTACTACTGATGAGGTCAAGTTCACGTACCTCTTTAATCCCCACAAAAGTCTCATGTTATAAACCTCTCTAACCTATTGAAAACAGAATATGAGTGTACAGACTTTAGGTAGGAATATTTACATGTGAATGTCTCCTCTTGCTCTAAAGCCCCTCTTTCCTAGTCTTAAGTTCTTTAAGGCATTTATTCCCCAAACTCATAAGGTAAGATATTTAATAGTGAGATATCCCAGAGGTCCATTAGGACCCTCAATAAAATAACACCAGTTACTCTAACAGAACTTACTATGTGCCACTGTGTGCTTTACACATATGTATTCATTTAATCCTCACAACAACCCTATGAGGTAAGTATACCATTATCTCCATTTTACTTGTAAGGAAACTAAGTCACAGCAATGCTAAATAACTTGACACAAGGTCACAAAGCTTATAGGGAGTGAAGCCAGTATTTAAACCCAAGGCAGTGTGGCTTCGGGGAATATATTCAGAGTTCAGAACCATTAAACAAAACTTATAAAAGCAAGAAAATAAGAAGGGGTTTCTGGTTAAGTACTACATAAATACAATGAAAATGAATTAGCCTACTTCAATCCACAGTTCAAATTTATGTTTTAGGTTTACATAGTATTTGAAGGACAACTGAGGATGACATTTTTTTGAGCTCTTAATATAGGCATTCTACTTATTACCAGGGATTCTGTTAATACTTTTAACACCATACTCAGTTGGTTAACTGAGTAACTCCAAGAAACAGGTAAGTAAAAACTAAGGTTAAGGTTAAATGAGACTAATAATCAGGAGAGGTTAAAATAACATGCCAAGGTCATATATAACTCTAAGTGGCATGTCTTAGACTTAAGTTCTTAAACACTAACAAAGTTCACCTTTTAAAGAAGGCACTTGCCTAAACCAGAATATTAAATTTATTGGAAATACCCTCCATTTAAGCATAGTTTATCTATAATTTTGTACATATTGAAGCATAAAATCTACTGCTTCTAAAACATGTTATACTTTTTAAAAATATTACCCATAGTGATGCAAGTTAGCATAATAAAGTTAAAATGCATTCCTAATATGGTAGAGAATAAATCAGTACTATTTGGCTTACCTTTATAAATGACACTTTCTCAATCTTTTATAAAATATTATTTCTCTAGCTCAGTAAAAGGGAACATTTTACACAGCTACATTTCATCATCAACATAGCTACATTTACAAAGACTATTCTAAAACACTTCATATATATTAACTAACTGAATCCTTATAATAATGCTAGGATAAAGATACTATTATTATTCCCATTTTACAGATGAGCAAGCAGAGGCACAGACAGGTAGGTCACAGAGCTGCACAGCTAGAATATGGTAAAGTCAGGACTGTGACACAGTCAGGAGGCCCTCCCACAGTCTATGGTCCACAACAAGGGCATTCTATCACAGCAACAGATTTCATCAACACCTTGCATAAAACCTTAAAATGATACAGCAATTGTTTGCTTTCTTCAAGTTATTTTTAATTTCAAAGGTTATGAAATTCAGGAACTGCATTAAGGAACAATAAGCTGGGAGGCACTTATCCAATAGACATCTTCGTCTACAATAAATAATGCTGGCACTTTATTGGTGATTTATTCATAACCTTGAGTGTTCCATTAAGATATCAAAACCATCAATACACTGATGCTTTAACATCACAATTGATCTTTAAAATACTTAATGTAGTTTTTAGTTACAGCATAATGTAAGATAGGTAAATATCTCAGAAAAGATTCACTACAGATTCCAAAGCAAATGCCACCTCCTCTGGGCTGAAGGTTATCGGCTCCATAACCCCGAAAACTGTATAAGGGTTGCCCAAGGATACACTGAAACTGGATGGTCCTTATACAGCTAAATAGTAGATAATCGAGACTGAAAACTGAATCGTGAAAGGAAAGGAAACTGAAATGTAAACTCCACATTTCAATGATTTATTGCTTATCTTCTTCTCTTAAGTACACTGATTCACTTCGAAGCAGAATTATTGAAACTGAGAGAAAATATCAGAAAATAAAATTTTCAAAACATTTTACCACGTAACTCTGAGTCACTATGAATAAATAGTATAGTATTCTCAATGAAGGAAGGTAGACCAGGATTCGAATAATGACTCTTCATACACAACAATACTGTTTTAGTTTATCTTCTAGTTTAGAGAGATCATATTTGAAAAATAATTTTCAAAGAACTCTAATAACATTACAAAGGTAAGGGAACAAACATAAATGAAGGCTTATTCTGTGTTTATCTATATTGTACAAATAAGGAAACTGAGATCCTTAACGTGAAAACCCTGACTTAAAAAATTAAAAAAATCACACAGCTATTAAGTGGGATGGTCAGGGTTGGAATCCAGACTTAATTCTTTCTACAACATTAAACCCTAAAACTTTTATTATTCAATGATGCTTTACTATAGATCTATTTTTATGACTAAAGTTCTAAAAAATCTAACTTTTCTAGTAGATTGATGATAAATCAGTTTTCATTGGACTATTATTTACACCTCAGATTCTACCAAATTAAAGTTGTAATTACATTATTTTAAATTGATATGATGCAATCATTTCCTTTCTAATACATTATCACTACTGTACCTCATACATTCCTCCTTATTAACATACAAATAGAAGCTATACAACTTACAGGACAAAATCTTTGAGACCTTGACTAGGCCAATTTCCCTGCATGAGACAATTTTTTAAAAGTTCAATCCAGAAAAGAAAAAAACTTGATAAAATGGACTTCCTCAAAATTTTTAAATTTTGCTCTTTGAAAGATACTGTTAAGAAAATAAAAAGACAAGCCATAGACTGGGAGGAAATACTGCAAAACACATATCTGATAAAGTACTTGTATCTAGAATAAAGAACTCTTAAAACTCCGTAAGAAAACAACACAATTTAAAAAAATAGGCAAACGATATGAAGATTGTTCACTGAGATATACAGATGACATATAAGCATGTGAAAAGCTTCCCATCATTAGTCATTAGGGAAATGTGAATTAAAATCATAATGAGATACCACTACATACTTTATTAGACTGACTAAACAAAAATAAAAACAAAAACACCTGACAATACCAAGTGCTAAGGGAGGACTGAGAGCAATTGGAACTCTCAAAAAAATTTTTTTTAATTCTTATGCCATGCTGATAGGCATGCAAAATGATGTGGTCACTTTGGAAAAGCTTGGCAGTTTCTTAAAAAATTTAAGCATAGGTGGATGGTGGGCGTGGTGGTGGTGGGATGAACTGGGAGATTGGGACTGACATGTATACACTGACATGCATAAAATAGACAACTAGTGAGAACCTGCTGCATCAAAAATAAAATAAAATTCAAAAAATAAATTTAAGCATATACTTAGGATACTACCCACCAATCCCTCTCCTTGGTAGTTATCCAAGAGAAATGAAAATACACATTCATGGAAATGTTTACAGCAGCTCAATTCATAATCTCCCCAAACTGGAAACAATACTGGTAGACTGGAAACACTGGAAACAAGTGGCAGATGGATAAACTGTGGTACACATCCACACAATGAACTACAATTCAACAATGACAACAAAATACTACTGATACACACAAATCTAAAATGTATTATGCCAAAAATATTTTTTAAATAAAATAAAATGCATTATATCAAGCGAAAGAAACCACCCTCAAAGCTCCATGGTTCCATTTATATGACATTCTAGAAAAGGCATTCAGTGGTTTTCAGAAGCTGGGGTTGAGGGGATGGGCTGATTATAAAGGAACACAAAGACATTTTCTGTAGTGTTGGAAAAGTTCTATATCTTGATTGTGGTTGTTTTACATGACTGTATGGGTTTGTCAAAACTCAGCACATTATACTAAACAGTATGAATTTTACTATATGTAAATTATACCTCAGTAAGCTTGACATTAAGAAAAAATTAACAAGCAAAAAATGCAATAATTATGCAAAAATTTGTTACAAATGAATTACACTGGATATGAATTTGTAACCACAAACCCAAGTGTAGAATGTCATTTAAAAAATTTAAACATCTCGTTTAAAAAATTATTTTATAATATTCTTTTAGAATATTTGTTTACCTCACACTGGGCATATATACCATTTTGTAATGTGGCATTACAGTGGCATCAGCATTATTAATTTTTATTTCAGTAATATAATTATTCAAATAAAAATACTGAATACGTTACCTCTTTTCTTAAACCACTTTCATTAGTTTCTAAATGGGCTTAATGTTTTCATATGCCAAGACACAATTTTATATCATTCCTTTGCTTTAAGTGAATAAAAAACATACTACTGAGGCCTTCGTGGTTATAAATTTTTCAAATCTCTGGAATACCATCGTCCACTTGTTGGTCCATTCCATTTCAGAAATCTCATGAAAACAGTAGTTAAATAGCTCTTCGCTACATTACAGGGGCAGGTGTGTTTGGAAGTGAGCGAAAGAGCGGAATGATAGCTATTTTCCTTGCTGTTTAGAGGGTGAGAGCACAGTGCAGTCCCAAACTAGGCTCCTTCTGAGGAGTACAGTTCTCCACGATTACAGCTGGAGCCTATGAAACAGTCTAGATTATATCTTAACTCTTTTCAAAAGGAGTCCCTCCCCCACCCCCACCCCCAGTTCAGGGTATACAGGGACTTTCAATGCCACTGTCATTTGTATAGCACAAAGAGTCCATGTAATGCATTTTCACATGTAGTATCTCTTTTCCCACCAAGACCTATGAGAAAGTTTTCTTAAATTTGCATTTTACAGATGTCAAAACCCACTCAGCAGATTGGATTAGTTGTCCAGTGATCACACAAACCAATATGTGGCAGAGCCAGAATATTGTTTATTATTCTATGTATGCATTAACATTTACTACAGTCTAAAGACAACCAACACTATGAGAAATCTATACCCAATGATGTCTAAAACTATTATCTATACCTTATCCAATAGAAAGCTAAGAAGAAAACTGAACTTTAAAGATAAAAGTATATGAAAAAGAACCTATAAAAATATCATTCTGAAGTGAAATTCACACTGATAAAGAATCTTATGATTGAAAAAAGGTAAAACAATGTCTTGAAAAGACAAAGGCTAAGGAACTGTTCCATAGGGTGGCTATGAAGCCTGAAAACAGGTACAATTGCTGTACACGTATCTTAATGTAATATTAATAGGCCACATATTACATACTCTCCTATGTTTCTAAACTTGGTAGCCATTGTGTATATTAAAGGAAACTAAGTAAAGAGGTCAATTTAGTGACAGTTAAATGTAGAATGAAATCCTGGATGGAAAAGACAAAGGCCAATACTGGAACAACTGGCAAATCTGAAACACGGATCCATGTCAATTAGTATTGAACATGTTAGACATGTTAGTACTGAATCAATGTTACATTTCCTGAATTTGATAACTGTAACGTAATACCTAAGAGAAAGTCCTTGTTCTTAGGTGATACATATTTTAAGTACTTAGGGATGAAGGGTTATGATGTGTGCAACTACCTCAAATGGTTCCCAAAAAATGTGTATGTGTTTACGTGTACAGAGAAATCAAATGACAAAATGTTAACTGATGGTCTAGATGAAGATTATAGTGTTCACAGTTATTATTCTTGAACTTATAAGTTTGAAATTTCAAAAAACAAAGAGTTGAAAATAAAAAGCAAAACTTTAAATCTTCTTTCAATTTTCTTCAATAGCTAATAGACGTTTCCAACAAGATCTTTCCTAAGAAATTGAATAAAAAAGATATATTCTTTCTAGTGCCTCTATAAATAAGTTAACTCTAGTTGGAATCAAACAGTATTTGATCTTTTAAAAACTGGGTATAAAACACGGGAGCAAACAACACATAATGTATCCAAGGAATAGCTTATACTTTATTAGGTGCTATGAGAATTTCAGTAAAATTTACATACTGTCCTTTATTTTAAGGAGCTTAAGATGTGCTGAGAAACATAAAATTCAATGTCCAGCTCCTGTGGATCATTAACAGTACTCTAAACACTTAATAAGACAGTACATATTTAACTAAAATTTTACTCACTCTAATATATATGATTTCACCATTAGGTGTTTCTCCCACCCCACTCCAAAAGATTTTCACATTTATTTTTATCTTAATATATTTCACTACGAATGCAGTGAGGCTGCATCATGTAGACATTTTACTTCCATGAATTCAACCATAAGCTCTCAGGGGGAAAAACTGAGGATTTCAACAGCACAGCACCATTCCACGAAATAAGCATACCTTCCCCAAGGAGCACTAAGCAGGAGTATAAGGGAGCTGTCCAGTAACATATGTGTCTCTCCCTGTGTGCATCTTGCCAAGCTCTGATCCTAGTATTCAAAGTATTTTTGTGTAACAAAACCCCTAATGCAAGCCAATTTCTTCATCTGGTGCTCAACTAAAGAAATTTATTTTTGGAGTTTCTGAAGGAAAAACTAGCTATTTTGCACTTCTGTGAGACGGAATGAATGTATGGAAACCATACTTCATGAGGACTTTAAGAGATTTTTAAGGTAATTTGAACCAAAATCTTTTTTTTGGGGGGGGGGTCATCACGTGTGCTAAATTCACAGTTTACCTCAATCTTAACATGCAACTCCAATGCAAATGTACTCTATTTCATTATTATAGCAAGAACATGACACACTTTAAAGCAAGGATGACTTCTTTCCAAAGGCTACATCCAGAAGCATAGTCCTCAAATTTTCTAAGTCAACTCCATGTATTTTTTTAGGTACTCCTGAGTTTGCCAATTTACATTTTTTCCTCTAGATTATCATTTAATCTGATTTAACCCAACTTCTACATTCTTCCTACTCATAGAATCAGAGTTAGAAGAAACTTAGAAATCACACAGCCTATTCCTCCCTCCAACCTCATAGAGCTGTTGGCTGGAGATTTCCATTCACTAAGTTCCATGTTATAATAAATTCCTTACTCTCTAACTACCATAAATTTTTCTAGAAAATTAAAGATCTAATTGTACACAGTTCTAAAAAGACAATTTTTATAAAGTGATACTAAAATGCAGTGAAACAAAGCATCTCTTTGGCATTTTGAATCCTCAACACTTACTAACCTCTGAATCCTATTGAGTAGAACAGTTTTAATAATTCTCAATGATCTCCAGAGGAACGTCAGGGAATCCCATAAAATTGGGCCTCTTCCTTACAACATTTATTTTGAATACAATTATTTTATAATTTTATCCTCTGATGTCTTATTTTTATAATCCTTAACCCTGATGTCTTATATTTTAACTCTTTCCTTTTAAAAAAAAAAAAAAAACTAGGGACTTCCCTGGAGATCCAGTGGTTAAGATGCCGTGCTTCCACTGTAGGGGGCGCGGGTTCCATCCCTGGTCAGGGAACTAGATCCCACATGCCGCCTGGTGCGGCCCCCAAAAAAAAAAACTATAAGCTTTCAAAACTGTTTTTAACAAAAAGTACAATAAGTTTTAAAAATTCTATTTAAAGCTTCTAATCTGGATTTTTTTAAAAATAAAGTGAAGTAACTTTTCATTTTCAGAATGAGGTCGAAATTATTTGTCTAGTAGCAACCTAAAGTCACAGATGCAAAAAGTTTCTGTGACATCAGGATATAATTCCCTAAAGCCCACTTTTTCACGGTACACACTCTTTATTTTCTTGTAAAAGATTAGTGCAGAATGACAAATGTGTTGTGTACTAAAATTTAAAAGGGATCGTTCAGATCTTTGAATGAAAGTCATAAATCTAAGAATCATGGTTGAATGACCTTAGCTGAAGAAGCACACAAGTTCTTTATAAAATTCTAACTAAATATAAAGATGTTGTTGACATTCTAAGGAACCATTACTTACTTTTATAACTTGCTTAATTAAAGTGCCTAAGTCTGGGATGAACACTGTGCCTTCAAAATAAGGCTGACCTTCAAGGGCCAAACCTTAGAGTTGTATCATAACCCTTTTTTTGATCACAGACCTCTTCGTGAATCTAATGAAAGCTAAGAAGCCTCTTCCCAGAAAATTTCACATGTGCACATACACGCAAAATTTTAACACAATGTTGAGGGAAGGAGTCATCATGGACTCTATCCATCCCAGAGAAATAATTGCTGTCACTGATTATATGGAAGACAGCCTTAAAACATAATGCTTTGGTATTCATACACACTCTGATGAGAATAAGAAGGGTATCAAACACGCATCCCGGAGTTTGAAAACGTAGGTGAAGGCGGTTCTGCGGTACCGTAAGTGTTCTGAGGCCAGAGCACCCTGGTCCTGCTAACTGTCCATCCCTGCTCTGCAATCCCCTCCAACATGAAACCCTGCGCCTTCTCATCCCTACCATGACCTCCACCTCTTATCTAGACTCAGCAAGCTGCTTTGATCTACTTCGTTGACAAGTAACCATCCAGTCTGCCCTTTAATACCTTCAGTAACACAACTTAGGGCTTCAGAAGGCAGGCCATTCCAGTTTTAGGCAACTCTGAAGAATTATAAAGTTCTTTTCTAATCTGATTAGCCTGGTTTGTAAATTTTAAATGCTGTCCTGAATTTCTCTTCTATTTATTTGCCAATAGGTAACAAAATAGCTTGCCATTCAAAGTATCTAATCCTAAAACCAGGAGCAAAAAATCATTTAGCCTTACTTTTTACCAAACAGGAGAGTCAGAATTACGCTGAAAAACACTTTCTATTTGAAAGTCAAAATCTAAGAGGATCAGTATTGGCTCAGTTCAAGAAAGATGTAAGGCTTTCACGTACACAACATCTCCTACCTTGTTGGGCTTCTTTTCACTGCATAAAATATTTAAAATGCATCAACATTAAAAGATTAAAATTATAGTCACTGCAAATTAACATCAGTTCTGTCTAAAAAGTTTATTCTCTGTATTTCTATTTATGCCTGTGATTCTGTAATAAACAGCTCTAATCAATGCAATATAAATATAGAAGTCATTATTTATTCATTAGATAAAGACTGGCTTTCAAGAACTACAAGTTATCTCAGTCACCTTCAACAGGTCCTTTTTCACAATAAGAAATATCTCTTATTGAAACCGGAGTATTAATAAGGTCCATTTATCATATATAAAGCAATCTCTGAAGAAAATGCTTGCTTCCTTTGAAAACAAAGGAAATACAAACAATTATATTTGATATTTTCTTCCTTAACCGTAATCCCTCACTAGTGCTGAACAAAAAAGGTTCAGAAATATTCTGCACAGTGATTGATTAATCAGATAAGAACAATGCTAACCAACAGTTAAGTGGATAAACACACAGCAAAATCTCACTTTCAAAGGGCCACCCAGGGGGGCTCTGTGCTGGGTTATGTCTCAGAGAACCAAACAATGCACAGTCCTATGGAGGAGGCTACCCTGCAAGGAGCTTCTTTATGGTCCTTCAATAATTAAACTTCCTGCAGGAATCCAAAGAAGGCCCACCTAAATGAATGCTGTCTTACACTGCAAATTACATTGGAGCACTATTTCGGTAAGTTTATGTGGTAGGTATACACTAATCCCTCGGTAAGAAATACATTTCCTGATAAATAACCACTTCTCTACTTTTCCAGAATGGCCAGAAGAAGGAATGCTATGTTTTAAAAAGACACACACACAAAGCCTAAAAAGATAATGCCATGCATTTCCACTTTTCAGAACCTGTATTACAAACAAATGGCACATTAAAGCTCAGCAACAGTCCTCCAAGCACTTCTCTTGTAATAAAAGCATCTACTGAATCATTTTAGTTGATTCTTCCAGCTGAAGATGGTTTCATCCATCACAAATGTGTACTGAAAAATTTTCTTACACTTCACATTGTTGGATATCCTATTATTTAAGACTAAGTCAGTTTTAAATCAATCAACAGTTTTAAATCAATATATTTGTACCTAAGCAAAATATTGTCAATCTCGAGTAAGTTCAATAATGTCTGCTTTTTAAAACAAAATTCTTTCACCAGCTTGTTATTCATATAAAATCGAACGCGGGAAATAACTTACTTCAAGCACGGACTACTATAGGTAGTCAAACACTGCCCTACCCCTTGTAAGAGTGGATGACTGCAACATTTTAACATACTCCATCACGTAGTAGTACAACTACAAAACCTTCATATCAGCGCCAGAAGTTGAACAATTTCCAGTAGAATTTATTCTTAAATAGATTTTGCATCATCCTCAATACCAAACGTCACCAACATCCAGGTACACTGAAGGTAAGTAATTGATAACCACAAACCCTGTAATATAACCCTCTCAACATTCACTTGCGCACTCTTCTCATTTCTTTTAATGTGAAATCGCTAAGTGTAAAGAATTAAGGAATCTTCTCCGTTTACTACGCAGTTGAGCGTATTAATCGGGAGGCTGGAATCACCACATTATGAAAATTTCAGAGTAGCAATACAAAACAAGATTCAAAGGGAAAAAGGTCTATTTGCTTAAATACTGAGAGAGCTTACATTTTTAAAAAAAGTATTTGCGGGATGCCAACCAAGATTTCCAAAATCCACCCCTCCTCCCGCCTTAGGTCACCCCCCCAACACCCGTGCCCAGTCTGGGTAGTCGTTACTTTGACGCGGCCGGGATGCTACTCACCGAGTTTTTCCACCAACTTGAGCATCACCCCTCCAATGTGCACCTCCCCGGTCACTCTTAGGGTGACATCGCGATTCAGGTCCGTCACATGAACGCTCAGTTCCCACGTCCCATCCGCATAGCAGCCATCTGGCATCCTTATCCCGTCTAGAGCCATGGCTCCTTCCTGCAAGCACGGAGGAAATGGCTCTCTTCAGCGTCACTCCCCCAAAGGAAGGCAAATCCCACCGAACTCGCAGAGTCGGCTGCGGGGTGAGAGAAGGTGGAGAACGCGAGGGTTTCCGCACGAACCCAAGTACGGCAGAGCGGCGGCGAGACCAGCTGCAGGCAGGATCTTGCGCCCCGCGCCCCTTCCCGGCGGCCGCCCCGCTCTCCCGCCCCGCGGGGGCCCTCTGCGGACACGGCGCCGCCCGCCCCGCGCGGCCCCAGCCTAGCGGCCCTCGCCTAGCGGACCGCGGCGGGCTTCACCTGCCCGCCTGCTGGCCGCACCCAGGCTCGGGAGACGCCGCCTGCGGGCTCCACAGTCCTCCTCCCCGCCCGCGCTCCCCCTCAGTCCCCGCCGGGCCCGGCCCCTCACCTCGCGCTCCTCGCGCTCCCGGCCCGGGGCTCGCGCTGCAACAGGCGCGGGGCGAAGGCTCGCCCGGCGGCGGCGGCGGCGGCGGCGGCGGCTGCGAGTCCCCTCCTCTGCGGGTGAAACGCTGCGTCTCGGCCGGAGCGACTAATGGAGTCCGGTCGTCGCGGCCCCTCGCCTCTCCCTCCGCGCTCCACCCCTCTCTCCCCGCCCCCTCAGTCCGAGTCCGGCTCCCTCCCCCTCGCCCCTCCAAGGCGCACGCAGCGGGTCCGGCCGCCTCGCCCCTCCCCCCGTCCCCTGCGTCCGCACTCGGGGCCGAGGCCGCGCGGACTCCCGGGCTGGGGGCGGGGCGGCGCGCGGCGGGGGAGCGAGCAGTGCGGGGGAGGCGGGGGCGCCCTCGGCGGCAGCAATCTCTGCCCCGCCGTGCCGCTGCCCTTTTATGGAAATGAAGGACCCGGCGTAGGGATTGAATCCAACATCCGGGCTCTCGGCGGCGGGACCTGAGGAGGGGGAGCCACGGGAGCGCAGCTGCTTCGCACCGGGGCGCGGGTGGGCGCCGGGTGCTGTGTTCCGCGCTCGCGTCTCTGGCTCGGCGAGGGCCCGCGACGGTGGGTGTCGGCGCTTCCAGCCGGCGGAGGGGGCTCGTCCGTGAGAAACGGCCACAGGAAATTCCCAGGGCAATGTCGTTTGCAGGGAACAAAGTCCCCCCGCCCCCTTCCCAAGCCTGGAGCGAGCCCAAAAGTCTCAGGGCGGTGAGAGGGGCCGCACTCCGGGAGCTGGGAGACAGGGGATTGGGGACGTAAAAACTTTAAAAAGTAAATGCCCAGGCCAGCTCCGTGAACCTCCAACAAAAGAATGAGAAAACCCGGAGGGAGGTGAACCACAAAAATTGCTTTGCAAGCAATGTCCGGCACAATCAGCAACTCCTACTGGACTCCCAAGAGTTTGCTTGCGCTCTTAACCCATTCGGAAGCTCCAACCAGAAGTGAGTCATTGAGGTCCTACGATGCGCTTGTTAGAGGCGAAAAAAATCAGGGCAGTGAGTTTTACTCCAGCCTTTTCAACTCTTTGTATGTATTTGTGTATTTTTATATGCAAAGCACTAACAGCCTACTAAGGTATTTAGATGGATATACAACCATTCTCAACCGCACCCTGAGCCACACCTTGAAGGAATTTTAATAGCTCTGGACCGGTGCCACCAGGTACGGGAAGAACTAAAGAATGTTACCTGTGGAGACTGACCAGTGATGTAGAACGGTCCTCCTGCTTCCCACTTTACTTCCACTTCCCCCTTTTACTGGCGCACCCTGTGGAGAGGGCTCCGGTCAGAAGCAGCTAGCCGGGGAAATTGCCTCACTGGCAAATGCATGGCTCGACGAATTTAGGTCAGGAAGACGCAGATAAGATATCCCGGATCCCACAAAAGACCCCAGTTTTAAAAGTCTCAAAGTCTTCTTGAACTGTGTCAAAAAGACGGACCTCACCCCCCCCCCCCCGGCAAATAACCCTGTGTTCAGCAACACAATTGGGAAACGAGGTTAGAGGCCTCAAGTAAGGGGTGGGACCCATAAAGGAGTGAAAGAAAAGCAGCGAAATTTAGTCAGATGCCAGAGGTTTGGCACCAAAAATAGGGAAAACCACTACAGTATTTTCAGCTAGTCATCATGGAGAAGTTGATGCCTCGAGTCTGTAGTCGCTCCACTCTCCAATCATTTCTACTCATGGAGGGTCTAAATAGTGCACTTGGAAGCAGTATGAACTTCCTGAGAGGAGGGATGTTTATGTAAATTATGGTGTTGGAAATATATAGGAAAATATTTTTAATAAAATAGAGAATAGCTTGTTAGGGTAAAAGAAAAACTACAGAACTGTACATGCAGCTGTAAAATCACAAGCTATCTAGTCCTAAATATTCAGAGAAAAAATACTGAAAGGAAATACACCAAAATGTTAAGAAGCTCTCTGGGTGTTGAGATCAGGAGATTTTTTTTTTTTCTCTCTCTCTATTCTTTGTTTTCCGAAAACTCCGAAGATTTGCATTCACGACTTGTCTGTTGCCGGCTTTAATTGCATCCAGCATCTCGATTTCTCTGGGCATGCCATTACCTTCACAATGATAGACACAACTGATAGAGCAGATGCTGGACACCTGGACAGGACTTTCAGAGGTTTCCTTTTCTGTTTTTTAATATCCCCAAATAAAACATGAGTTCTTTGAGAGCAGGGACTTCAAATTCTTTGCGTTGCCCACAGATTCACAAATAGCTTGGCACAAAGAAAACGGAAAACATGCTGGTACCAAATCAACACAAATGTCAAGGAAACATTAGGTCTGCCCCAGGGAGAGATTTCATTTTGGGGGAAATCCTGGCTTTTAAATCTATGTGGTTTATTTCCACACGTTATCCCCCAAAGACTTATGGCAATGTATAAGATGCATAAACTATGAGATAGCATACATTATAAAAGGCACAAAACAACAGGAAAAAAGGTGGGAAGTGGAGGGTTAGAAATTTCAAATAGAGCCAGGAATGAGGCTAAGAACTGTACCTTAACAACCTTTGCAAGTGCTCCAGTAAGCTCTGAATGACTATGGCTTCTCAAACATGCCTTTATAGAACCAAAAATATCCATGTCCTTTCTGAATATTCCCTTTTCTTCAGACAAATTTGTTGAAGCCAACTGTCGTGTCTCAGAAACCCTCTTAATGCTTAGTTTCCACATTCTAGTTCTTGTTTTCTCACTCACTGGAGAGTTACTTTCTGAACAACCTCCCACCACAGTGCCCACTACTCTGACTGCTGCCCACTTCTGTGAATGATCCCTACATTAGGGACGGGGAGCTGGAAGGGGAGATGTTAATATTGCAAATACCAGCCCCATTTCTTAGCATTTGAAACAGCTTCATTATATCTTTATAAGAGACTTTACTAGCTTTAGAAAGTCAGCAGTTTGTGTTTGAGCAGTATAAAGCACAGGAAGGCAGTGACCCTCTGAAAGAACCACTGGAGGAATAGTTAGGCTGAGATGGGAGCAGCTGGTCCCTTTCGGCCTTCTTTTTGAGTATTTCAAGCTGTTGATTGCTTTGAAGATTAAAGAAGAGTCAGACTTGCATCTCTGAAACTGGGGATTTTTTTCTAGATTATCGAGTGAGACGTTCAAGTGAATTTCTTAGATGTTTACTTCTACCTAACGTTTCCCAGTGTGTTCAGATGTGGAATCTTATCTGAAATCCCCCACTAGAACCTCTAAGACAATGCAATACTTCTGGTACTTACATCATACTGAAAAGTAGCCGAGAACTCCAGTGTTTGGAAGAACAGCTCAAGCATTGAAAGCAGCAATATCCAAATAAGGTACCAAGCACTGGGCTTAGGTTTAGACCAAATGATACCTCACAGATCGGCCGTCAAATGCAGCCCTTCGGCTTGGTAATCCGCAGGTTGACTTCAGCTTTTTCTCTGAGCCTGCTTAAACTGTGCTTTATATTCTTAAAAGGTTAATACAAAATATAACCACTGAGTTTGAAAGAAAGAAAGGTTGGGGAAGAGGAGAACATAAGGGAAGGTTTGTGTGAGTGTGAATGTGTAAGGGTAGTTTAAAATGCACGTAAAAATGCCATATGAGGCCAGCAAGACGAAATGTAATGAATTATTCCTGTCAAATACCAGGTGAGCAGAATTCCTGTTTGTCTCTGGGATTACCAAAAATGGAGCCCACTGGTAAAGCTACTAAGGAGGCAGAAATCAAGGGGCATGGAGTGTGAACTAAGAATGGGAAGGAAGGTTGCAGGGGCCACTTTTTTGATAGAAGTGGATACTCACGGTAAACAACAAGAAAAGGCCTGGCAAACTGAGCAGCAAGGAAGACTTGCTTCGGAGTGGGGCTGTTCTGACACAGATCTAAAGAAAGCCTCTCAGATAACAATGAAATCTCTACTTCAAGGGGAAAGAAACGCACTGCTTGCATTTACTGGTCTAGATTATAGAAAGCTTTTCCTAGAAAACCATGCTGGGTGATACTTAGAAAACAATTTTTGAGCACCACGTCATCTTGTGAAATGTTCTGCCTCTGACAAAAATATGAACGATTCACACAAACACACGAACAAGGCAGCTCACTGTGTGCGTAGCACAGTGCAGGGCGCTGAGACACACGTGTCGATGTATAGCACACGCCACAAGCGCTTAAGAAACATCTATCTAATACAGGAGACATATTTAAAACGCCAGAAAGGATGTCCATATGCAAAAAAGAGTTAAATTAGACCGCTGCCTTACACCATATACAAAAATCAACTCAAAATGGATTGTAGACCTAAATGTAAGATCTAAACTATAAAATTCTTAGAAGAAAACATAGAAGTAAATCTTTGTGACCTTGGATTAAACAATGGCTTCTTAGATAGGACATCAAAGCCAAAATGATGAAAGAAAAACTAAGTTGGATTTTATCAAAGTCAAAAATGCCTGTATTTCAAAGGACAGCATCCAAACTGTGAAAAGAAGGAGGGAATTCCCTAGCAGTCCAGTGATTAGGACTCCACACTTCCACTTCAGGGGGCCCCAGGTTTGATTTCCTGGTCGGGGAACTAAGATCCCATAAGCCAAGTAGTGCGGCCAAAAAAAAAAAAAAAAAAAAATGTGAAAAGACCCACAGAATAGGAAAAAATATTTGCAAATCATTTATCTTTTAAGGGACTTATATCTAGACTATATAAAGAGCTATTACAACTCAACAATAAGAAGAAAAACAAGCTGATTAAAAATGGGCAAATGATCTGAATAGGCAGTTCTCCAAAGAAGATGTACAAATGGCCAATAAGCACATAATAAGATGCTCAACATCATTAGGCATCAGGGAAATGCAGATCAAAACTGCAATGAGCTAACACTTCACACCCACTAAAATGATATGATAAAAAAAAAAGATGACAGTAACAAATATTGGCTAGGATGTAGAGAAATTACAACCCTCATACATTGCTGGTGGGAATGCAAAATGGTCAACTGTTTTCAAAAAGCAATTTGGCAGTTCCTTAGAACATTAAACATAGAGTTACCATATAACCTGGCAATCCTACTCCTAGGTATATACCCAGGAGAATTGGAAACATATGTCCACACAAATACTTATATGCAAATATTAATAATAGCCAAAAGGTGGAAACAACCCAAATGTATTTCAAGTGATGAATGAAAGACATTTGGGTTATTTCCATCTTTTGACTATTATTAATATTCATATAGAGGTATTTTTTAGTGATTCATTAAAAAATCAGAAGGGAGAAAAACTCTATTACTCTAAGGACTAAATTGTGAAGTACAGACCCACTTTGAAGACTGTGATAACCTAGCCTCTGAAAGAAAGTCATCAATGCAGTCATGGAACATTTTATGAAGAAGATAAATCTAAGCAGATATGAAGAAGTAGATGGAGTTTGGCCTTTCCAGGGGAGTGATATGTGAAATCATGAGGCAGAAGTGAGCATGGCATGATCACCAGCCAGGGAGAAGAAAGGAAGAAATGTCAAGGAGATGCTCTGAGGAACAGTGAGCATGGAGTGAGGCTGACTAGGGAGGACAGAAATTTAGAGTCTGAGATAGAAAATGGGGAGTCATTAAAAAGTTGGCCCATAGTAGTAGCATCATGAAAGCAATGTTCAAATGAGATTAATCCAAGAAAAATATGCATGGTGGATTGGAAGAGCAAGGGACTAGAATTCAGAAGGTAGGCTTGGAATCTGTTCAAAACTTAGATGTAAGAAAAAGCCTTTGGCTGATGAGGTAAGTAATAGGGGGTGGGAGACAGAGGAAATTTCAAAAAAGTTACTATTATCAAAAGCTTTTGTGCATTTTTGATGTTCTAAGTGCTATGCAGGACACTTTACTTGTTCCTCACAACAACCTTGAGTTTTTATTATTATCTTTATTTAATGTGAGTTAACTGATAGCCAGAGTGATTATCTGGTTGTATAACTTGTTCTAAACCACACAGTTGGTACGTGGAAGAAGTGGAATTAAAACCGAGGTCTGAAAACAGAAGGTCATAAATCCTTCAAAGTTTTCACGTTTGGGTGACCAGGAAAAACAGTGGAGTTGCTGAACTGGGAAAGGGAAATTGGGAGGAGCTGATTTCAGGGACCAAGGGAAAGATGAGGCTTTTAAAAACAGAAATATTGAACTTGGGGTGAAAGCTGTATATCTCAGTGGAAACATTTAGATAAATAAGCCTGGCAATCTTGTGAGAGGATCAGATCACACAGAGAAAAATCATTAACGAAGAGGTGAGCCTTCATGGATGGCTCAACCCCCCAAATGAGACTGACCCTTGGGGAACTGCTCCCCAAAGGCAGAAGCTGGAAGAAGAGGCATCTTAAGGCAACAGAGAAGAAAGGATCAGAGGCAGGAAAACAATCAGGTAAGTACAGTGTCAGACAAGCCAAAACAAAGAAAGAAAGAAACCATTTCAAGAAGGAAAGGTGGTCAGTAGTATCAAATGATGCCGAGAAGTCTAGGAGAATAGAAGTGCTTAAGAACACGAGGCTGGTGAAGATCATTGTTCACCTTGCAGAGACCACTTTATAGCTGACCGACCAAAGACAGAGTTCAAAGAGCTAAAGAAAAGGGAAGTTTATCAATGAAAGGAAAGCAAGAAATAGGATGGTGATTTGGAGGTGCCACAGGAGCAAAGACGCTTTTGTGAAACAAAGGAGACCTAAGCATTCGTAAAGACTATGGAAGACATAAGGGGGAAATTGTTGCTTAACACTGAAACCGGGATTCCCTCCAGGATTATATGGGATCATGCCAAAGATTCAGGGGGAATAGGAGCAGCCCTTGCCAAGACAGAAGAAAGACACACCAGGTTGCAAGGATAGAATTGGGTTATTGGAAGGCTGAAACCATCTTATAAGTGTGGAAACACACCACAGGATACAACAAATCAGCGCATAAACATTTAAATAAATAATGTTTATATTAGGCAATAAGAGGGTGGGTCTGGCTGAGTTACTGTGCTGCTCGGATGGACACCCTCCCAGGAGGTCAGATTAGGGCCAGGATGTAAGAAAGGAAGGATGTGATTAAGAGATTATTTCAGTACAACGAGGACAGAGATTCAGAGGCTCACAAGGGAAAACCAGTGTTAACAGCACAGATGCCAACTTGCCTGGCCCGTAGGTGCTGCTGGGGATCAGCTGGCCTGGGGACAGTACAGCCGTCACATGTAAGTCACTGGAAGGCCACAGGCCAATGAGGCCAACCCCCAGAGCTGCCTTCATGCAGTCAATTCCTGCAACACAGCAGAAACTCCCACTTGATTAGTGTTTCCTTGTTAATGAACACACTAGACTCCTCCCAGATTTTCAGTGTTATTTACAGTCTAGCAAGTTCCTCCCTGTTTTTCCTGGCTGGTAAACTGCTTACTCCCAGCCCTCATTCTGAGAAAGGCTCCCTATCCTTTGTGCTTTGTATCACAATGTCCTCTTCAAATGCATAAACCCTCTATTCTTCCCAAGCCAGGAGTTGCAATTCCACTAAAAGAGCCAAACCAGAAAGTCACCTACAATTCCAGTTGCCCTAAGGCCAACTCAGTTCAACCTGGAAGGACAAAAGTGCCTTTCATCAGCTTGCTCCTAGGCAGGTACTCAGGTGACAGAGAATTGACCTCAGCTGAACATCACCACCTGGTGCCTGGGAGGTGTCACTGCAAATCTCTTCTCTCCCTTGAACCAAATTCAACATAAATTTCAGTGTGAACTTAATGAGCAAATGGAAAAAATGCATCTATTAAAAGATAAACTCTTCATTTTGGGATCCCATCCTTTCTTTAGGATAGCGCTCTTGGAGGTATCCACCTATTCCTGCATCAGCAGTTTTTCCTGCTTCATCTAATTCTCCCCTTGCTTCTAGATCATTGCCATCACCATATAAACAGACTCTACCATCTCCCATTTAAGGAAAGAAAGAAAAATGTCTTTCTTGATGACATACATCCCTGCACTACCCGTTACTGCTATGGTCCCTTTGAACTTAAAACCACTCAAATGAAATACCTATATGCAACATCTCTACTTCCTCAAGTCTAAATTACTTTTTAACTCACCCCCAAATTGGTCTCTGTTTCCACCACTCCACTGAAACTAATGGCCTCTCTGTTGCAAAACCCACAGTGCTTTTTCCATCCTCTTCTCCCTCGACCTCTCAGCAGCATTTGATGCTGTCTGCTCTTTCTAAATGCTCGCTCCTCTTGGACTCTTTCTTCTACCTCTCTGTCTTCTTTTTTCAGTCTCCCTTGCTGGATCCTTTGCCCCTAGCCAATCTCTAAATTCAGCATGGTAGGTAGGGACCCAGCTTGGGACCTCTTTTCTTCTCTATATGCATTCTCTCTCTAGCCTACCTCCTTCTACCTCGAGACTTTAAATACTGTCTCTATGCTGACGATTCCAAGTCTCTAGCCCAGACCTGTCCTTGGAGCTCCAGACCTGGAGATCCACGTGTAATAGATATTTCAAACTAACCTGTGCAACGTGAGACTGACTTTCCTACAATATCTATTCCCACTCCAGTGTTTTCCATCTCAGTAAATGACACCATCATGCATCCACTGGCTCAGCCTAAAAAACTGGGAGTCAGCCTTGGTTTCCCACATTCCTTCACCACCCCTCCTCCAGTGACTCAGTTCATGCTAAGTCTGTCTCTACAATAGATCCCAAATTCACCCACTTCTTTACATCTCCACCATCATCTGCCTGGTCCTGGCCACTGTCTTCTCACTTGGATTATTTATTCAATAGCCTCCTAAATTGTCTCTCCGCTCTTCCCCTTTCCAGTCCATTTCCTACACAGTACCTACAGTGATCCTTTAAATATGTAAATCACAACATTTACTTTTTTTTTTTTTAATTTATTTATTTTTGGCTGCATTGGGTCTTTGTTGCTGTGCGCGGGCTTTCTCTAGTTGCGGTGAGCGGGGGCTACTCTTCGTTTCAGTGTGTGGGCTTCTCATTGCGGTGGCTTCTCTTGTTGCGGAGCACCAGCTCTAGACGCCCGGGCTTCAGGAGTTGTGGTGCGTGGGCTCTAGAGCGCAGGCTCAGTAGTTGTGGCGCATGGGCTTAGTTGCTCCGCGGCATGTGGGATCTTCCTGGACCAGGGCTCGAACCCTCGTCCCCTGCATTGGCAGGCGGATTCTTAACCACTGAGCCACCAGGGAAGCCCCTACTCTTCTCTTAGAAACATCAACAGCTTTCCATTGTGCTTAGAATAAAATCCAAACTCCTTACGATGTCTTAAAAGGCTTCGCCAGACCAAGACCAACCTACCTTGCTGACCTCCCACTCACTGTCTCCAGTCAGACAGGCCTCCTGGCTCTTCTGTCTTAGCGTTTGCCACTCCCCTGCCCCCAGGCTTTTCCCTGGCTCTTTCCATGACTCTGTCTTTCTCAGCCTCAATGTCATCAACTTAGAAAAGCTTTCCCTGGCCACACAATTAAAGTAGCCTTTGCCCCCGCCCTCTACTGCCCAGTTACTTTCTAATTCCTCATCTGCTTTTTTTCTTCAATAAAATTTATCAAAAATTTGAAATTATCTTGTTTGTTTGCTTATTTGTCTCCTTCCCACCCAGACTTCCCCTCTGCCATTAGAATGTAACCTCCTTGAAGGGAGGAAACTTCCAACTGCATCGCGATGCACGTGGGCACCATTTGTGCTGTAGTCTGTGGGAATGGAGGTCCCTGTGGCCACTTGCCCTCCTCTGCCTTGTGCACAGCCATAGCCCCCCAGCACCTAGCACAGTGCCTGGCACATGGCAAGTGCTCAATAAAAGGTTGTGGAACCAATGAAAGAGTGAAATGTAGTGAACCAGACGATCCCAGATGTACATCTCAGATCCAAGCCTCCAAGAAACGTACACTCTAGAAGACCATTAGAACCAAAAGTAGAAACATCACATATAAATATTGATGGGTTTCTTGGAGCCACATGCCTATTTAGTAGCATGGTGCCTCTGGTCTTTGAGCTATAAGCAAGTGTATCAATGTACATAGATGCTGTCCTCATCCTCACACAAGGAGAGTCCACTTGAGAAAGTCAGTTTGAATTCAAGCAATAATTTTTTTCTCCAGTGTTTAAAAAAAAAGTCATTCTCCAATCTTCTCCACTGTCCTTGAATAGTCAACACTGGCCCCTTCCGTCCCAGCCTCCCTCCTCACTCTCCCCCGTCTTCATCTCCTATCTCAGAGTGAATGTTAAAGCCATCAGGGTAGAACTGCCTTGACTTACATTACAAATCTTTCATCCTGCCTGCATCAGCACAAGGTGCCCTCTCCTCTTTTGTTGCCATTAGGCAGAAGAGACATCCATGTTCTTATCAAAAGCTAATCCACCTGTGTCCCGCATCCCACTTCCTCCGATTCTTAATTCATCAATTCTCAGTTATGCCTCTCCAGGGTCTTCAAACTCTCTCCTTAAACCAGAGACTTCTCATCAGCATTTTAATACACTCAAGTCTTTCCCAACATTTGAAAGGCCGGTGGAGAACAGGTCAGGAAGCCCTCCTGGACCTCACAGTCTCCCTAGTTGCTCTCCTCCCCTTCATAGAGAGCAAAACTTCTCAAAAGCATGTTGAACATTGTCTATATACTCACTGTCTTCCTTTCCTTACTACTCTCTTACTATGGAACCCATTTCATCCTTGTTTCTACCTCCACTGAAGTGGCTCATGTTGGGGGCACAATTACCTCCAGGTCATTAAACTCAAAGGCATTTTTAACCCTCATCTTACTTGATTTCTTGGCCACTCTTTTTTTTTTTTAATAAATTTATTTATTTTATTTTATCTTATTTATTTATTTTGGCTGCGTTGGGTCTTCGTTGCTGCACGCGGGTTTTTCTCTGGTTGCGGCGAGCTACTCTTCGTTGCGGTGCGCGGGCTTCTCATTGCGGTGGCTTCTCTTGTTGTGGAGCACGGGCTCTAGGCGCGTGGGCTTCAGTAGTTGTGGCACGTGGGCTCAGTGGTTGTGACTCATGGGCTCTAGAGCTCAGGCTCGGTGGTTGTGGCGCACGGGCTTAGTTGCTCCACAGCATGTGGGATCTTCCTGGACCAGGGCTCGAACCCATGTCCCCTGCATTGGCAGGCAGATTCTTAACCACTGCGCCACCAGGGAAGCCCTCTTGGCCACTCTTAACACTGGCAATCACCTCTGTCTTGCAACACTTCCCTTGCCTCCTGTCACACCATGTTTTCCTGGCCCTTCCTTGCTTCTTCTCAGACCCCTTGGCCGGCTTATGTTCTTCATCATGTTCATGATTTGTTGGAGTCCTTGAGGTTCTTTCTGAACCCCTTTCTCTTCTCATGCAAGGATCTCTTTCTGGGGTCTCACCCTGGCCCATGGCTTCAAACACCAGCTCCATGTTAATAACTCCCAAATTAAATCACCAGCCCAGAGTGCTCTCTGAGCACCAGTGTTCTATACCTAATTGCTCATTCCAGATCTCTACTTGGATGTTCCACGTGGACCTCAAACTGAACATGCACACAAGTGAAACCTGGGTCTTCTCTTGCCAGTGAGATTCATCAATTCAACTGTACAGACCAGACACTTTGGAGTCATCTTTTATGCATTCTTAAACCTCTTTCCTCTTTTTTTTTTTTTTAATTTTTAAAATTAATTTTTATTGGAGTATAGTTGCTTTACAATGTTGTGTTAGTTTCTACTGTACAGCAAAGTGAATCAGCTATACATATATGTACATCCCCTCTTTTTTTGGATTTCCTTCCCATTTAGGTCACCCCAGAGCATTGAGTAGAGTTCCCTGAGCTATACAGTAGGTTCTCATTAGTTATCTATTTTATACATAGTATCAGTAGTGTATATATGTCAATCCCAGTCTCCCAATTCATCCCAATTCATACGTTTGTTCTCTAAGCCTGTGTCTCTATTTCTGCTTTGCAAATAAGTTTATCTGTACCATCTTTCTAGATTCCACATATATGCGTTAATATACGATATTTGTTTTTCTCTTTCTGACTTACTTCACTCTGTACAACAGTCTCTAGGTCCATCCACGTCTCTACAAATGACCCAGTTTCATTCCTTTTCTCTTTCCTCTTCTTAATCCATCACCAAGTTCTGTTGACTTTTTTCTCCTACGTATTTATTAGATGCACCTACCTCTCTCCATCTTCACTGCCACCACATTAATCCAAGCCACCATCGTGTCCCATCTGGATTTGCAGTAGAAGCTTACAGGGGTCCTCACACCCGCCTTTGCTCCTTCTAATGTTCTCAGCGCTGTAGCCAGAATGCAAATCTGATGGGCTCACTCCCCTGTTTAAAACCACTCGAAGCCTTTGCCTTTCTCTTAGGAAGAAGAACAAAATCCTTCCCACGCCCCAGGCCCTGACTCATCTGACCCCCGCACACTTTGCCAGCCTCATCTTGTTCTGCTCTCTCCCTTTTGGCACTACCTTCCGGTGGTCTAGCCACACAGACTCCCTCCAGCCTCAGGGTCTTTGTAGAGGGTTTTCTCTACCTGAACAACCCTAGCTTCCCTCTCACCCTT
Source organism: Eubalaena glacialis (assembly GCF_028564815.1). Classification (NCBI taxonomy): domain Eukaryota; kingdom Metazoa; phylum Chordata; class Mammalia; order Artiodactyla; family Balaenidae; genus Eubalaena; species Eubalaena glacialis. Next base: position 148,001,328 of record NC_083717.1, read on the forward strand.
TGTCTCCTTAGCGCCCACGATCCCTTAGTTCTTAGTATGTAGCAGATACTGCTGATGCTCTGCCCCATAGCTGGTCTGGAGCAGTGGTTCTCAACGTGTAATCCCTGAACAAGCAGCATCAGCATCGCCTGGGAATTTGTTAGAAATGCACATTCTCCAGCCCCACCCCAGACCTACTGAATCAGAAGCTCTGCGGTGCGGCCCTGCAATCTGTGTTTTATTCAGTCCTCGAGGCGATTCGGATGATTTGAGAACCACTGGCTTGTAGTGTCTGTGTAAGCTTCCTATGTCCCTCTGCTTAAGGGGGTGGCTGCGAGCGCGGAGAACTGAACACCCCTGGAGTGACCCTTAACTAATGAGGAACGGGGGTGGGTGGATAACTGTCCCAGCCTCATACCCCTTCATGAGACGCTCTTAGGGATGTTCCACAAAGTCTCCCAGAGGGTCCCCAGGAGAACTGAACCCTGGTTACTCATAGTGGCAACTTGCTCATTAATGGTTTTCCTTCCTTTCTTTACTCATTCACAGAGCTTTCTGGAATCAACTCTTAAATAAGTCATCTGTGCCCAAATCTTTGTCTTAGGGTCTGCTTTTGGGGAAATGCAAACTAGGATACACAGTGCAGATACCCCATGTAAGGGAAGCTTTCCTTTACTCCCAAACTAAGTCAGCTCACTCTGCCACATGCTCTTTTTAAGCCCTCTTCTTTCACCTGCCAGTGCCAGGCACAAAACTAGACACCCAGTAAATGTCTGTCGAATGAATGACAATGAATGGATAGTACCCTTTCATTCATAACTTGCTGAAGGGCTAGCTGAGAAATTCTCAGGTTTTCTGTCACCTACATTTCAACATATTTTTCTTTTACATTCCTTCTAGTCTCCTTCTCTCTCCTTTCATAAAATTCAGTATTTTTCATCTCATGTTTAGGACAATGACGTTCTCCACATAATACTATGACTCTCCCTTAGTTTGGTCCAAGTTTATCTTTTAAAGTATTTCCTTTCCAACCAAAACATTTGTCCTCCTATTCTAACTATAGAAACGACTCCTTCTGTAATAAGACTTTAAATTTCAAATCACAATATTCCTGGGCATCCATCCTCAAAGCCTATAAAGGCTTTTCATTGAAGGCTTCCATTGGCTTTTACACTTCTACAGGAGGTGAACATATGAATACATATTAAATAATTTTTGCGTTCCTGAGAATCAGCCTTCATAAATAATTTACCTTTGTGTGTGAGAAAATGGGAAAGGACACATCCCCCTTCTCCCCACAGCTTTAGGTCTTTGCCCACCTCTGTTGCCTGCATGCCCCAAGGGAGGAGTTGTTAGTTTGTAGTTTAGATTATGAGTTGGGGCAGTTTTGTTAACAGGCAAGTTTACTGTATGTTCAAGTTGGAACCTGTATCCAGCATCTTTTGCATGGCAGGCATCCTCCACCTGGGGCAGGCTCTGTGCCTCCTCTCTTCCATTCTATATGGCTTCCAGAGACTCAGGCGCCTCCTATTTGGGAGAAAGAAATGAGACCTCACCTAGACCTTAAGCAGAAGCTACATTCTCCAATCCAGCCAGCGACTCCCTCCTTCTCTGTAGGAGTATGAAGTGCTTGCTCAGATATTAATGAAGGAGAACTTCACTTTGCATTTGGCTCTTTGTTTTCATGTGGTCGAGCCAACTGGGCATGAAGGATGCTCGGCAGTGCAGGGTCTGGGCACGCCTAGATCTCTAGACTAATACACTCAAAATAGGACTCAAACCCTACCTCCAACCTCTATGAAAATACTTGTTTTTTTCAGGAACTCTGAATAGCAATTTCAGAGCTTATGCCTGAAACTGAGCACGTGGGGTTTGCTTCTTGGCAGAACCTTTCAAATAAATAATAGAAAAGGCCCAACAAGTCTCCCAGTCTGTCTCCCCAAAACCAGAACAGGATCATTTCCTACATTAGGCCTACCTAATGTTTTAGCTGATTTAATTTTTAATATTTTGGATGATGACTTTCACAATTTCCCTGAGGAGACCATTTCATAATTCAATATTTATCTCCTAGACAGGGAGTGTTTCCAGTAATCAACCCAAATTTTTAAATTTCATCTTGTTCTCATGGAGATTATTTCCTCTCTGTGTGAAGATAAAATTTTCAAATATGGTATAAGTATACCAACAATTTCCCAGTAGGCAATCTATTCCTTCAGTCTCTTCAATGAAATTAATACCTCTAACCATTTGTTTTATGAACACCTATCATTTTTTCTATCCTTATCTATATCAACTTATTTTCTACTTGTAATCTCATTCTTTTTTTAAAATTAACTCTTTTTAGTAGTGACTTCTTGGTGATAAAATATACATAAGATAAAATTTACCATTTTAGCCAATTTCCAGCATACAGTTTAGTAGCATTAAGTACATACACATTGCTGTGCAACTACCACCACATCTGTCTCCAGAACTTTTTCATCTTCCTAAAGTGAAACTCTGTACTATTAAGCATTAACTTGCCATTCCCCCCAACCCCAGTCCCTAGTAACTGTTTTGCTTTCTGTCTCTATGAATTTGACTATTGTAGGCACTTCATATAAGTTCATTCTTATTTTTTAAAGGAAGTAACACCTCTAAACTCTAACAACTATGCTTTTAAGTGATGACAAAAATAACAATAACCTTATTACAGCTGTATTAATTCAAGGGTGACATTCAAAATATTTAACAACTGGCATGGCAGGGGCACTGGGCAATGAGAACAAAGCTCAGCCCAGGCAGAGTGGATGACGGATGTAAAGAACAGCACAGCCTGGCCAGTTCCTACACCTGCACGGCAACTCTTTTTCTCTCATATAACTCATGCTAATGTTGCTGTTTGTATTGTATTTTTAGATATTTTCTTTTCATGTAATATAGTTGTGCAGCTGATTTTATTGACTCTCTAGATTTTTTTTTTTTTTTTTTTTTTGCAGGCCTAGTGGAGTTTTAAGTCCCCTAAAGTACTTGGGGGAGAGGAATAAAATACATGTCTCAAGGAGAATGCTGTCAGTGGCAAGGCACAGAAAACTCCCTCAGAGTCATCCCATGGAGGACAGGGTTGAAGCCTTGGTGTAAAAGAGCATTCTGATCTATAAATTCTAATAAGAGAATTTATGGTGATAAGCAAAAGGAATGCATTTTTTACAAAGGATACTAGGAGATGGCAGTCTGTGGGAGGTCACAGTATAATTTTCAAAAACATGACTTTTATATAAATGTATAATAAGCATATGTCAAAAATTTATTTAACTTATTAATGAAGAAAACAGTACGATGGTGAAATTGATCCAGAGGGGATCTAGGAAGCTGATATATAGGATTGGTGAGAAAAAGAATGCTGGAATAAGATGGCAAAATTAGATACAAAACTGGTAGATGTCCTAAGGGCAGTAAAACCATAATCTTTGAGGTTATCTTATTGACTGGGCAAAAATCATTATCAATTTTCTATGGTAATATTTAACTTTACAGAGCCTAGGCTCTGATCAACAGTAAATGGTCAACCAAACAAAATTACATTTCCTAGACAATCAGCCTTGTTAGGCAGTCTCGTTAGAGATAACGCTCTAGTAGAATATTGAAAGGGCACACAGTACTTTCTGTTTTACTTGTTAAGTTTTGGGTATTTTTCTTTACAGTGATGTGCAGAGAGCAAGTCCTCAAATTTCCCCACTATCCTTTTACTAAAGGCATGTCTGTGTTGGTGGAAAATCCTTCCTATCCAGAATGAAGTCTGAAAGTTGGGAGAGGACCTAAGAGGGTGCTCACCAAGTTTTTTGTACTCCCCAGTCATGTCACCATGAAACTCTAGCATAATTACCTTAGATAGTTATAAAATCTGCCTTTAACAAGTCATGTCACCTAGTTCTAGCATTTGGGTTCCAGGTACAAGCTCTTATACTATGTCACCTATGCCATAGAAAAATTGCAAGAACAGTACTATGAATACGCATATATCTTTTGCTTAGTTTCACTAATTGTTAGCATCTTGTAAATTTGCTTTATCTCTTTCTCTTTCTCACACTCCCACAAATATTTTTTCTGGAACCATTTGAAAGTTAACTATACATATTATGAAATTTCACTCCTAAATACTGTGGCATATAGTCTTAGAAATAAGAACTTCTTTTTTTTAATAGTAGATACTATGATGCTTTCCCCAGATGCCCCTTGAGGGATGAAGAAATTATTCCTCCCTATTTTGGGAGTGCCACTGGCAGATGGCCCTAAGCTGTCGGCCTTCCCTGGAAATTGTCTTAGCTGGGGAGACCATGTAAACCAAGGTCACACCCTCCCCAGGGCCATCTGTATTCCATGAATGATTGATGTGAGTTATAAAGGCCTGGACTCCTTCCTGAATGAGGACAACTTGGAAAGGCCATTCCAGCTTCAGCCCCCCAAGGGGACATGAGGCCTTAGCTGAGACTGCATTGCAACCCAAACTTTCCCTCTGTTCATTTCTGCTTTTTTCCCTCTTCCTTTCTCTTCCATAGGTGTTGATTCCAAGAGTACTTCCCAGTGAAATTCCTGCACATTAATCTCTGTTTCAGAGTCAGCTTCTCAGGAACGTCAACCAGAGTGGTGCCAGAAGTGGCTTGAGAGAGCTGAAACTAATATTATCAGTGTTAGTGACTCATTCCAGAATTTTATCATCATGGCAGCTAAAAAGTACTTTCTCATGTTAGACTTAAAACTCTCCTGTTTCAACAGTCTCCAAGATATATTAATTGAAAAAAATTAAGATACAGAGTGTTGTATATTATGAGCTTCCATTTGTGAACAAAAGAGAGAATACAAAAAAGGGAGAATACATTTACATATAGGCTTATATGTGCATAGAATATCTTTGTAAGGAAATACAAGAAACTCCTAATAGAGGTTGCCTCGGAAGAGAAGATCAGGGGTCTGGGGGCAGGTGACTTATTTTTTACTGTAAGCCCTTTGACATTATTTTAATTTCTGTCATGCACTGTATGACTTTTTTTTTTAAGGCTGGAAACAAAATAAGACAAAATAGTAATGGTTACTAATTCTGGGTGGTAGGAATATGGGTTTTGTTGTAGCGGTTGTAATTTTCTGTAGTTTTAAAAATTAAAATTTTTAACACCAAAACTCATCTGTTTAAAGTGATTTCTTCTTGTGGATATAGAGACCATCCTACTTACTGAAACATTTCATTTATTTGAATGTGTTCAGTGAATGAATGAATGAATGAATGAGAGTTCATCAATTATTATACAAAGAGGGAAATACGCTATCATCGGATACAGGGCCACTGAAATCGGGCCCCCTGCCAGCGACACAAATGTGAAATGTCATGAAGCGCTTGTTAAAGCTGGCTGGATCCTCTCCCTTCTGCTTCCTGTTTGCCCAGTGTGCACATGGCAGAGCTTGATGAACTCCTCCACTGATGAGAAGGCCAGACATCAAACCACAGAAAGGGAAGAGCTAGCACAGCTTTGCACTCAGTAGATACTCAGTAAATGTTTTTGACTCTCTGATGACTATTTGGACACTATCAATGTATTTGAGTCTCCGGGCAGGGCCTGAGGGTTTGCCTCCTGGGACGCATCATGAATTAGTTAAGGTCACAGTGGTGCTGCTTTGCTTGCAGCGGCTCCTGAGGACTAATACATTCCTGAAAACTGGAAAAAGGCCAACTTCATGTCTTTCTGAATGAGGGATGAAAGGGATGACCTTGAAAACTATTAAGCTTGCAGCAATACCCTGAAAAGTAGTACAATAAATCAGCCAAATATCAATTTAGAAATGCTGAGAAGAGAACAAAGCATAAGGTATGGTTTTATAATAAATGATCCTTGTCTGACTCGTTTAATTTCCTTCTAGGCAGAGGGATAAGCCTGGTTGAAGGAAAAGAAACAATAAATTAAACAATTTTTAACCTACCAAAAAATTTCATTTGTCTTGTATAACAAATTAAAATGAGAAAAATATATTCTAGGCAGATATACTGGTAAGAGGATTAAACTCTAAGAAGAATCATTGTCAACCTTACAACAAATGTGTTCCAAAGGGATTTCAAAGGGATCATGTAGATACTGGCTCTACATTCATTTTCAGGAAGACATATTTATTGAACACTTACTATTTTCCAGCCTCTGTTCTAGATGCTGGGGACACAATATTGAACAAAGCAGACTAAAATTCTTGCCCCCGTGGAGCTTACATCCTAGGGGGAAAGAGAATATATACAGACACTATGTTAGATAAAGTTAAGAGTTAAAAAGAAAAAAAAAAAAGCAGGGATAGGGGATAGGAAGTGGGGGGTAAAGCCTTACAATTTTAGATAGAATAGCTATTGGAAGGCCTTATGAGAAAATGATGTTTGTATAAAGATTTGAATAAGGTGAGAGAGAGTCATGCAGACATTTGGGAAAGAGCACTTTAGATGCGAAAATACCATGTACAAATGTCCTGAGGCAGGAGCATGCTTGGTGTTTTGCATTGAGGCTACAGCAGAGTGAATAGGGGCTGAGGTCAGAGAGGTAGCAGAGGTCAGATCAGGATAATTTACTGACCCTCAGCCCCAACCTTTGACGCGGAAAGGACCCTCTCCCCACTTCCTGGTCATTGAGGGAGCAAATAGACTGGGCAATTGATTGTTCTTAGGACTTGGAGCCATAAGAGAAAGAATCAAAGCCTTTGGCACAGGCATGGTGGCAGTAAGAGCCCCATGGCAGCCGTGTCCACTGTGCAGTGTGTGCAGTGCCAGCAGCAGTGCCCCGCCCAGAGTGTCATGGTGGAGTCACCATGGATATACCTTCCACCCAGCCTTCCTTAGGTTCTGTCTGTGTTCTGAGTCTAGTTCTCCAACCTTTCTATCTTCTATGAACTAACTGGTAAACCAACAAAAATTCCCTTCTGCTAAAGCTAGCCAGAATCACTTCCTGTGCCTTGGAACTGAAAATACTGATGGACAGTCATGAAACTCAGGATTATAGTTCAAAACCTCCTTTAGAGCTGAGGTACTGATTAGTAAAAAGCAGACAGACACAGAGAGAAAACAAATAAACTAATACTAGATTCATTACTACTGCCCACAATTATGGTTTATAGTGGATTAACAGCTAACATAAAACAGGTCTGTACAGTAGTTCATGGTTCTAAAGATGGCTGCAATGATATCACCCCTCCCATGTGCTCTTCTGCATCGTGACCTTGCCATTCCCCCAACAAGAAGTGGTGTATGTTTCCTCTGTCTTTGAATCTGTGCTGGCTCTGTGAGCTATTTTGACCAATGAAATGTGACAGAAGTGATGTGTAATTCCCAAGGCTGGTCTTCCATCTTGGAAGTCAGCTGCCATGTAAGAAGTTTCCTCGCTCTGCTGGAGACCAGTGGAGAGAGGCCTGAAGACACCTTGAACACTCCAGCACTGACCAAACTCCCAGCTGAACACAGTCCCATGAGTGAGCCCAGCCAAAGTTATATGAAGCAGGACCACCAGCTGAGTCCAGCCCAAATTCCTGATCCACAGACTCCTGAGCAAATAAAATGGCTGTTATTTTAAGTCTCTTCATCATGGGGCTGTTTGTTACACAGCAATAGATAACTGAAACATACAAATATTGTCACAATACAAAATTTTAATTAATCAATTGCATGAGGGTTCAGTCAGGAAGTTTACAAAGACAGGTGTGTGTGTGTGTGTTTGTGTGTGTGTGGGTGTGTGTGTTGGGGGAAGGTCAAGGAGATGTCTAGGAAAATTGAAGGAGGAGGAAGAAGAAAAGGGAAAGCAGTTAACAGAAGGGCTCACCTTTCAGGACCACATTTTAACTTGAGAAGCACTGGAAACCAGTTTATTAAACTGATTGTGTTCAACTATTGATCATAAAAAACCATTTATCTACCAGCCCACCTTTCAGTGGAGAAATTGGTAGAGACATGATTTCACTGGTTTTGCTCACTGATGTATCTCCAGGTGACTGGAAGGGGAACTCATAAGTGCTCACTGAGGACTTGTGGCAGGAACTAAACACACATGGAAACCATAATATAATTAAAAATTCTTACCTAATAAATATCAGAAATGGAATAGAGTAGTTCATCCAATTTAGGGTTTCCAACCTGATGACTGGTGAGATGGGAAGAGGCGGAATGAGTTACTTGGAGAGAGCTCCAGAAACCTATAAAAGAGATATAATACCATTACCAGAGGCTCAGAAGAGTTAGGAAGGCTCACAGTCAAAATAAAGCCAAGGTTTGTGAAAACTATTCATAAAAAGGCTTTAAACCTATATTTTTCAGCAGTAGTTCTCTCTAATTTAGACCTCTGACTTTACCTTCATCTTTTTCTTTTGTTTCATTTTCTTAAATCAGAAAAAGACCTTCACTTTGGAAAGTATAAAATATACACATACAGAGATAAAGGAAACGGAGCATCTCACTGCTTTAGATGAGTTTAGGTCTCTAGGCTCCAAAGTAAGGTTTGGCAGAGGGTGGCGTGGCCCCACTGAGTGTCCTCAGTTGGTTCTGTCTCAGAGGGCCTGGAGGTCCAGCCTTCTTGAAGGGAGATGTGTCTCGTATTGAGGTTGAGTCTAAAGCTCAGACATTGTTTAGGCTGAGTAGCTTCATAAGACCCACGGTCCTTCTCTTTGAGGAAATGAGCTCCTACAAGCCTTTGGTAAGTTCTAGTAATACTCATTTGGCCCTTTCCAGCCCATCACTGCCCTCCAGCAGATGTGGCATGTGCCATGCCTGAGGGCTCGCCTCATTAATCAACCCTGCCAACCAGCCACATAGGAGGGAGCCGCTGGATGGAATGCCCTGTGGCCAAGCGGGACACCAGTCTGCACAGCAGCAGGTATGTACAGGATAAACATATAGAATCCCACACATGTCTATTCCGTACTGGGCAGTAGACAGGGAACCCACAACTGACCTCTCAGCCTTTGGAATGAGCATGGTTTGACACTGATGCATTATGCCTTCCTTCAAAGGCTTATGGTGCTCTGGATGGACACACTGAGTCCTTCCTCTTTTTGTAACTTCTGCTGAATACAACACATTAGCATCCCAAGTAATATTAAAATATTACTGATCATCAAAAGTACCAAAATGATTAAGATTTTTCCCAAGGGGAATCCCGGAATGCTCCTTTGTCCAAATGACCTTGGCAGAACTGCAAAGCTTACACATGCGCTGCCTGCTCCATTGAAATGAACTCATACTCTGCTATGTCGTCCAACATTCTTATGGGTAAATGCCCAGAAATGAACTCATAAGGTTAAATAACTTTTTCAGGTCATTGATTTGTGGTTTAACCTTAATGTATTCTTTAGCAAATGTCATGTATTGATTGGTCCACAGATGAAAAGTTTCTTGAAATAAAGTATAAAGTCAAAATGTTAAAAGAATTATACATTGAATAGTATAGCATCATGTCAAGATTAAATGTGCATCATTATCATAGAAAACAAACTTATGTTTACCAAAGGGAAAGCAGGGGAGGGACAAATTGGGAGTATGGGATTAACAGGTACATACTACTATATATAAAATAGATAAACAAGGATTTACTGTATAGCACAGGGAACTATATTCATTATCTTATAATAAACTATAATGAAAAAAATGAAAAAGAATATAGATATATATTATAGATATATGTATAACCGAATCACTTTGCTGTACACCTGAAACAAAAACAGGATTGTAAATCAACTATACTTCAATACAAAAAAATAAATTTAAAAAATTTGTAATGTGCATCATTATAGGTGTTACAAAAAAAGACTAGAAGCAACTCAAATGTCTAGCAATAAAGGTTTAGTTAAGTAAATTATGATGCATTCACATACTGGAATACTGTTCAGCTGTACAAAAGAATGAGGAAACAAGTTATGAACAGGTAAGGAAAGGTTTCCAAAACCTGTGAAGTAAAAAACAGAACAAAACAAAACACAGTTCAAAAAAGTATGGCATGCTTTGGTAAAGAAGTAAGAAATATAAGAATGTATATTTGAAATTTGCTTGTATTTGCACTAAACAATTCTGGAACTAAGTATATGTAAGAAATTAAGAAGAGTGGTTACATATGGAGGGTAGGAACTGGGTTAATGGAAACATGGGTTGGATGAGGGGAGACATTTCACTATATAACTTTTTATACGCTTTGGTTTTGACTCATGAGGATGTATTACCTATTCAGAAAGTTAAATTAAAAAAAAAAAAAAACCCTAAAAGTGTGTAACAGCAAAACTTGAGTAGCTCAGGTCCTACTCATAGGGAATTTGCGGTGAGTTGAACATGTTAAAGGCAGGGGTGGTGAGTTTTGTCTTCATTCCACGGGGAGGAGGGAAGTGCAGAGATGCTGGAAGAGAAACAGACTTTTCTCCCAAGTCTCCAGCTCTTGTAGTGGATGAATGGGGAGAGAAGAGGAACATGCCTCTATCTTGGTCCTAGCTTTATCCAGGTCCCCTACAGGAAGTCCAGTGCACATGCAAGTTTTTAACAAAAGCCTAAAACTATTGGAGACATGCATTCGACAAACATGAAGTACCTACTATGGGCATATAGACATTAATAACAGTCCACTCTAGTCCTTAAAAGAATCATGAGCCAGGAGTCAGGGGGCAGGAAAGTAAAGTGGTGTGAGACAGCGTGAGAGGAGCGTCCTCCAACCTAGGAAGGCATGCACGTGTGCGGATGGGGAGAGGTGTGGGTGCAGGCGTCAGGTTTCCCCCAGCAGGAGAGAGGTGAGCTGAGTTTTAAAAGACTACCAGGAGTTAAGTGAAGAGGAAGATGGGAGGGGATTCAGAGAGAGGGCTTGTGATGTGCGGAATCACAGAGGAACGATTCTCCCAGCTCATGGTATGGGGGCAGGGGGTGAGAGGGAAGGAAATGGCGATGATAATGCTGGAGAGGAGACAGAGACCAGATTATGAAGGGCTTTGAATGCTGGGCTAAGGTTCAGATTCTGGCGTAAAGGCTAAGGGGACTGACATATTAGGTTTGGGTTGTGGAGAGAGTTCCGCTGCCACTAAAGACGGAGATGGAACACTTTGCCTGTGAATTACTGCTTGTGACGATTATTGTCCTAAAATGTACAATTGCCTTACTAGGTTCTGGTAATATGTACAGTATTTGCTACTATCATTTTTGAGAGTTAAAACAAAGCTATATGGTCTCAGTCAGAGTGCTAACAGGAAACAGATGGCACATTCAAAGGAGGATGATTCTAGGAGGGTGTATTTACAGAGGGACAACACACAGGTGTGGGCGTAGGCTAGGTGTGGGCAGGGGATGCTATGGCGACCTGGGTCTCATAGCAGCCTGGCTGACAACACATGCCTAGGCCTGTTATGGACTAAATGTTTGTGACCCTCCCTACCCTTCTGCAGCCCCTAACCTCCCAGTGTGATGGCATCAAAGAGGTAATTAGGCCTTTGGGAGGTAATTAGGTTCAGATGAGGTTATGCAGGTGGGGTCCCCGTGATGGGATTACTGCTTTCATGAGAAGGGACCAGAGAGTTTCTCTCTCTCTCTCTTTCCCCACCATGTGAGGAGGACAAGGAAAGAAGGCAGCTGTCTGCAAGCCAGGAAGTTGGCTTTCACCAGAAGCTCACCATGCTGGCACCCTGATCTCAGACTTCCCAGCTTCCAGACTATGAGAAATAAATGTCTGTTGTGGAAGCCACCCAGTCTATGGTACTTTGTTATGGCAGCCGAAGCTGACTAAGCTGGGATGACCAACGCAAAGCCCATGTGGACAAGGGCAGGGAACTGCTACTTGAATCCGGAAGCAGTGAGACAGTCATGTGAAACAGCCAGATTGAGAGGAGTAGTGAACTTCGGTTAGGACCTCACAGGGAGCAAACCAGGGCCAGAAATATCCTGACCTCCCTACCCTCCCTCCCACTCATCTCCCAGGCACTCAGAGGGCCGAGAGGCCCAGAGATGGAAGTCAGTCTTCAGGGACTGAAAGCAGGGTACAGAAGGATGGAGCATGGGTTTAAAGGGGCAAATGACAGAGGCTCAGCACAAACATTATAATTAAATTTCCCTCAACTTGTCCCTTCTTGTGTGTCTCCTCCCTCCCCCAAAAAAGTAAGAGGGAAGAATTTTGCTATGCAAGTGTATGACTTAGAAAAGGCTAACTACTGGAACAGACTGACCCTAAAATATATCATGGCTGAAATACCATAGAGTTATTTCTTGTTCACAGAACAGGACTGGGTAAACTGCATGGGTCAGTGGGGCTCCTCCTTGTGTATCATTTGGGCAGCCGAGCTGATAGAGGCTCTGCTGTCTTTAACTGGTGGCTTCCAAGGTGGTCCTGGGGGTCATCTGCATTCCAGCCAGCTGCAAGGGGCAAAGAGCAAGAAGGGTCAGCACGGGGTTTTCATGGGTCAGGCCTGGCAGTGGCACACGCCAATTTAGCTCCTCCCACTGGCTGGGACTCAGTCACAGGGCTACTCCTGTTGGCAAGAGGGGAGCTGGGCCATGTGGTCTAGCCACGTACCCAAGAAGAAGAGGAGAAGCAGTTAGCTTCTCTGCCATAGAATGGAAATGATGTCCTTTTGCAAAACTTTGTACTAGGTTTGTACTAAAATATTTTTTAATTGCAAAAAATTTTTAAAAAAATTTTAATTCTAAAATCAAGACTAAACTTTTGATAGAACCACACTATTCAAAACAGTTTTATAAAGTTTCTGTCTAGCTCCTAACAGTGAGAATTGTAAAGTGTAGTACAGTGCATGGACCCAATTACTAAAGTTCTAAATTAGCCAACAATGTCAAATTTTAATTGCAAAATGTATAGCTCCTTCATTTTACTTTCCTTACAGAGAAATCTCTCTCTGCTTCCAATTTATACCTCTTGTTTAATGGTCATCATCCTCCCATGACATATGTGATTGAGCCCAGTGAAGTCTTTGAAATTTGCTAAGAGCACATCAGGAATATACACTGCCAAGAATCACAGACATTCAGTGCTCGTTTCGGCAGCACATATACTAGAATAGGAACGATACAGAGAAGATTAGCATGGCCCCTGCGCAAGGATGACACACAAATTCGTGAAGCGTTAAAAAAAAAAAAGAATCACAGACATTCATAATATAAGACAAATAAACAATTCTGTTCAGATGGCCTGGTATTACCGTTATAGTATAGTAATATAGTCCATCCTGGAGCCATTAACAAAATTAATCATCTCTATGACTTTTACTGTCTGAGGTCTCCTCTTTAAGCTCCTCGCTGGTCCCTGGCATGGCAATTCACTCCTTTCATGTGGGCTGCTGTGTGCTATTACTGTACCCATTGTAGTGAATCATGCATACTCAGCTACAAGTCCGTCACCATCTTGAGAGCAGATTCCCTGCCTCATTGCTTTTGTCCTTAGCCTCTAACACATTACAAGGCACATGCAGGCAATACATTTGAATGAAAGAAAGAAGAAATGAATATCAATGAGTGCAGTTTTATTTTGGATCTCCCAAAGTGCTTACTTATTGACAGACACAATGATCATTATCCTTAAATTTAACATTCACACATAAGCCTGTCTCAGCTCTCTGTACGGAAAAAAAAAACCCCAAAAAGCAAAAAATGGCCTATGTTCTGGGGTTACTTTTCTTTTTTAAAGAGAATCCAGTGGTAACAATCATCCAGCGTGCCCTCACTTTTATCTAACCATATTGTGGAAGGTGTAAACATACCCGAACAGTCCAAAGCTACAACAAAGAAATTAAATAAGTGGAGGAAGACAAATTTGATTTGCCAACAGATTTCAGGCAGCAACAATGTAACAAAGCACCAAAATCTCACAACTGTGTGCCAAACTGTTATTAGTAATATCAGTGTCCTTTTAAAAAATATTTTTAGGGCTTCCCTGGTGGCGCAGTGGTTGAGAATCTGCCTGCCAATGCAGGGGACACGGGTTCGAGCCCTGGTCTGGGAAGATCCCACATGCCGCGGAGCAGCTAGGCTCGTGAGCCACAACTACTGAGCCTGCGCGTCTGGAGCCTGTGCTCCGCAACGAGAGAGGCCGCGATAGTGAGAGGCCCGCACACCGCGATGAAGAGTGGCCCCCGCTTGCCGCAACTAGAGAAAGCCCTCGCACAGAAACGAAGACCCAACACAGCCAAAAAATAAAAAAATATAAAAATAAATAAATAAATTTTAAAAAAAAATTTAAATTGAGTATGCTTGATATACAAAAAAAGCTGTACATATTTACCTGGATGAGTTTGAAAGTAAGTATACAGCCATGAAACTGTCACCACAATAAACACTGCCATAAACATAACTATCACCTCTAAATATCTCCTCCTCCCCTCTTTTTCGTGATAAGAACATTTAATACAAGATCTACCTTCTTAACAAGTTTTGGAATATGCAGAACAGTATTATTAACTATATGCACTATAGTGTAGAGCGGATTTTCTAGAACTTACTCATCTTGCATAACTGAAACTATGTACCCTTCGGCCAACACCTCCCGATTCTCCCTCCTCTCCACCGCCCCCCATAACCACCCTGCTTCTATTGCTGTTTTTTATGTAAACAAATGAATAGTTTGATAGTTGTTTGTTTTTGATTAAGCAATTGTTGGCTAAAAGGTACTCTTACATAACTCTGTGAAAACTACATCCTAGTTTATAGAAGCAATAGGAATACTATGCTATTTTTTTCTTAACTGTGTGTTTGTATGTTAAGGAAGGTGCAAGATAAAACCTCAGGTAGCACAGAAGAGTATATACTTCAAAATGTCTCCCTCCTGCCCTTGCCCCCTTCAGTAGAGGCATCAAATGATACCATTTCTTATACATCCCGAAGTAAGAATTCTAAGCATATATAATAAGCGAGTTGTTTTTAAAAAGTTATATATATGTAGTTAGCAATACGATTTTAAAGGGTTTTTATTTGGCACGTAAGTTATGAAAAATGATCTGAGTCATACATTTTTATGTAAGTCTTGGAGATGATTCTTCTTAATCACTTATAATCAGAGGCCCAAGGAAGAGGGTCTCAGAGAAGTGCTTAAATCCTGTATTAGTTTCCTAGGGCTGCCCTAACAAATGACCACAAACTGGGTGGCATTAACCAATAGAAATATATTCTCCCATGGTTCTGGAGGCTCGAGAAGTCTGCAATCAAGGTGTTGGCAGGGCTGCGCTCCCTCTGAAGGACCAAAGGGAAAATCCTGCCTTTCTCCTTCTGGCTTCTGGTGGCTTCAGGCTTTCCTTGGCTTACGGCAGCATAAATACAATCTCTGCCTCCATCTTCGCTTGGCCTTCTTCTCCCTGTGTCTTTGTGCTTCAGATCTCCCTTTCCTCTTATAAGGACACCAGCCGTTGAATTTAGGGTCCACCCTAACTCCAGGATGATCTCATCTTGAGATCTTAATTGCATCTGGAGAGACCTTATTTTCAAATAAGGTCACATTCACAGGTAGTAGGGATTAGGACTCCGACATATCTTTTTTGGTGACATAATTTAACCTATTACAAATTCCCATGGGTAAATAAGCCACCAGTTCCTTTCTGACCTGCCATCCAGCACCTGGGATTCCTCTAGACCCAAGGGGCAGGGTCGGACGGATAGTTGACTCAAGACATGAACCAGGTCTCCATCTGGAAGACACTAAAGACAGGGACCCCTTTTCTGGGATTCCATTCTCCCCTTTCTCCTCTCTCCCTACAAGTATTTACTGAATGCTTACTATATGCCAGTCATAATTCTAGGGTACTGGGGATTTAACAGCAAGCAAAGCAAAGTTCCTACACTTATCAAGCTAATATTCTAGTGGGAAGACAAATTATAAACAAATAAAACCTAATGTGTCAGATGACAAGGGCTATGAAAAAAAAAACAGAGGAAGGGAACAGGGAATGATGCTGTTTTAGACAGGAAGGTCACAGGAAGCCTCTATGATGAGCAGAGACCTGAATGAGAGAAGGAGTCAGCATTTCAGTGACCCCCCCCAGCAGATGTAATGGGTGCAAAGTTCTTGTGATGGTTACAAAAAATATGTCCATGAATGCTTGGTGCTCTTTTAAGAGGTGGAGCTTGACTCTCCTCTCCTGGATGCTGAATTTGAAATAAATAGAATATGGCAAAACTGATGGTATGCTACTTCTGAGATTAGGTTTTAAAAAGATTACAGCTTCCACTCTGGGTGCTCATTTTCTCTCAGATCACTCTCCGTGGGGAAGCAAGCTGCCAGGAGAGCTGCCCTCTGCTCTACAGAGAGGCTCACGCAGCAAGAAATTGAGGGCTGTGTCTGGCCAGCAGTCAGGGAGGAAAGGAAGCCCTCAGTCCCCAAATCCACGAGGACCTGAGGCTTGCCAACAACCTCGCGAATGAGCTTAGAAGTAGCCCCTCCCCCAGTTGAGCTTTCAGATGACACTGTAGCCACAGACAAAAGCTTGACAGCAACCTTATCAGAGACCTTGATTCAGAACCCCCCGGCTTTCTGACCCTCAAAAACTGAGAAATAATAAAGCTTTGTTATTTCAAGATGCTAAGTCTTGGGATAATTTGTCATGCAGAAAAGTATAATTCATTAAGGCCCCAAGGCTGCAGCTTGCTTACCAAGTTGGAATGTGCCTGGAACAAAGTGAACAGGAGGGAGCATGGTAGGTGATGAGGTCAGAGAGCAAACGGGGAGCCAGCTCCCATGGAGAGCAACAGTAACACTCTGGCTTCTAAGCCGAATGAGGTGAGGATCCAGAGTGCAGAGTTTTGAGTAGCTGAGTGACATGATGAAAGGACAGGCTTGACGGGACAGACTGTACAGGGGAGTGTAGAATGTGGGAGACCAACTGGAAGGCTACTGTCATAGGTGACTGCTTGGATTAGAGGAGAGGACCTGGGTTATAGAGGTAGTGGTGACAGTGCTGAGAGGGGACTGGACTCCAGATAGATTCTGATGGTGGAACCGGTCATGGAGGAAAGAATGGCAGAAACATTTCTGAAGAGGCTGCCCTCTCTGCTAGAATTAGGATAATTTTATGAAAATTTAGGGAAAAAGATGAAGTAATAAAATTGGTTTCCAAAGCATCTGGCAGCCTGTCCTTTTGGCTTCTTGCAGAGCCTCTTGTCCTTACATGTATCTTCATGTTCTTTTTCCTTCCCCCTTTTACCTACTAAAATCTCTCCCAGGGAAAAATCTATGGAACCTGTCCCCAGTAAGGTATAAATAATTGATGAGACAAAAATCAATAGCATTTCTTTACACTAGCAATAATAAACTAGAAAATATATAATAGAAAAATAAGACATATTTCACAGTAGCAACAGACTGTTAGAATATCTAGGAATTAACAAAGAATACACTAGAGCTCTATAAGAAAAAGTTTTTAACTCTATTAAAGGACATAAAAGAAGATCTGAATAAATGAAGAGGTATTCCACACCCATGAACAGAATGGCATAATATGAAAATGCAGATTCTCTCCAAATTAATCTATAAATTAAATTCAATCTCTGTCAAAATGGCAGGGTTGGCTTGTTTGTTTTTTGAGAAACACTGAAAATTTATCCTAAAATTTATTTGGAAACACAAGTCCATGATTTAGCTAAGTCTACTTTGAGAAAGAAAGGCAAAGAGTATTTAAGAATACTACTAAGTTATATGATTCAAACATTATGGTACTGGTTCAAGAACAGACAAAATGGACAACTGGAACAGAATGACAGAACTCAGAGATAGAACTGTGTTAAGATTGGAACTTGGTCCCCACATATAAGTCTGGGAAAGGATGGACTGTTTACTAGATAGGAAAACTGGCTCACTATATTGAGAAAAATTAAACCAAATCCCTATCTATTACATAAACAAATGTTGGCTCCAAAAGGGTTAAAGACTTATTTTCAAAGCTATCATGAAGCTAATAGAAAAAAATATATATATACTTGTGACCTATGTGTGGGAAAGGACTTCTTAAAACGCAAAATGCACAAACCATGAGTGGAAACAAGATTTGCTTGACATTGTTGAGGTGGCCCTTCCTGCTCACCGCTGCAGCTGTTGAGTGCTGGGCCTCCAGGGTCACCTATTAAGACAATTTTATCTGAGCCAACCTGATAGCTCTTCAGAGTTGTCCACTCTGCTGATGGGTAAACTCACTCCCAGAGACACAGGCATTCCCTCAATCCCTTACCTGAGACACTGTGCAAATGGAGTCCCATCCCTGTCACTTCCTGGAAACCTGTAAAAGCTGCCCTTTCCCAGCTACCCAAGTTTGGGGAAATGCCTAGTTCTTTTTTTTTATAAATTTATTTATTTATTTATTTTTATTTTTGGCTGCGTTGGATCTTCTTTGCTGCGCGTGGGCTTTCTCTAGTCACGGTGAGCAGGGGCTACTCTTCGTTGCAGTGCGCGGGCTTCTCATTGTGGTGGCTTGTTGCGGAGCACGGGCTCTAGGTGTGCGGGCTTCAGTAGTTGTGGCTCGCGGGCCCAGTAGTTGTGCATGGGCTCAGTAGTTGTGGCTTACGGGCTCAGTAGTTGTGGCTCGTGGGCTCAGTAGTTGTGCACGGGCTCAGTAGTTGTGGTGCATGGGCTTAGTTGCTCCGCAGCATGTGGGATCTTCCTGGACCAGGGCTCAAACCCGTGTCCCCTGCATTGGCAGGCGGATTCTTAACCACTGCGCCACCAGGGAAGCCCCGAAATGCCTAGTTCTAAGCTCAGCCTTATCCCATCCTCCTCTACACTCACTTAGATCAATCCTCCATGCTGGGCTTGAAGTACAAAAACTCTTTCCTTTTCTCTGGGAGAAGAAGAGTAGTAAGGACCACTCAGACACAATATACAACAAATTTAGCACCAACAACACAAGGAGTAATTGAGGAAGAAAAACCCTGATGTAACATTTCCTCCTGCACTCCACCATAATTACGGGTTTTGAAAATTCAGAGAAGTCCTTACTTATTCAGCACCTCCCCTTATATACTCAGAGTGCTATTCTGATTTCAGTTTTTATACCTGGGGCATCCTAAGGGCTTTTGGAATTACTCTGAGATTTGGAAATGAACATTGGAGTGTTTTGTGCCTGGCACTCATTCTTAAGTTGCAGGTCCTATACAAAGACATTGGACAAGAAGAACCCAATCCCTGCCTCAAGCACCCCACACCCCCCAGTGCGGGTGACTGGCACATAGAGAGATAAATACAGTGGGAAGTGGGAAGTCTAAGGAGGCCTGTACACGTGTAATGCTGTGGGATGCCCCCTGCTTCCTTGAGTATGACAATTACTGCAAAGCTGAGCTTCCCTTGCTGCTCTGTGTTTTGAAGCTGATCATACTTTTCGATAGTTTAAAATTCTGATTGAACTAGTAGAGTTCATGAAGGTAATTTGAACTCCTAGTTAGTTTTGAACATCCTCAAAAATAAGTGAAAAAGCTAAAACAATAAAAATACAAGATATATCTTTCGCCAAACTAGGCAACTTCTTTAATTCTGTACTAATTAGGAAGCTTTTGACTGCAAGTAGCAGAAAGTCTGACTCAGACTGGCTTAAAAAATAGGGAAATGTATTAAGTCATATAACAGGAACTCCAAAGATATGTCAGGCTGGACAATATCATCAGTCACCCAGATTTTTTCTGACTCTTTTTGCTGTTGTCCATAGGATTCATCTGAAGGCTGGTTCCCCTTGTGTTCCTCTTGTGGCTGCCCATAGCAATTTTGGCTACCTGATTTCTTGTTCACATCCTCTAGTTGAGAAAGCCATAAAAGTCCTGATGGGCCAACTTAGTTCACATGCCTGCCTCTGGATCAATAACTGTCACCAAAGGGATTGCCACGTGCTGTTTGGCTCAAACCTCGGTCACTGAACCAAACACAGGTGAAGGAGGGGGAAGAATTACTGAAATCGGTTTAGGCCAACCACAGCCCATTTCTTGACTGAGAATCGAGGGATGGAGCCATCTTCCCCTGAATCTCCTGGGCTGTGTGTGGACATGTTGGATGCCTGAAAAAAGTTGGGGTTTTATTAGAAGGAGAGAAAAGGGGAATGGTACTGAATGGGCAACCAAAGTGAAACTACAAGCCCTGATCTACAACAAAGAGGAAGTGATGTCAGATGCAGTGAGGATCAGTGAGGGCTGGTGCAGGTGCCAGGCAGAGAGGCCTTTTAGCGTGGATCCCAGACAGATTCCTCCGGGTGGCGTGCCTATGTCGCCGGGGAGAATTCCACACTCCCTTGTCAGAGAGGGATGCGAACAGGCTGGCTTAGGCGGCTGCAGGAGTTCCCAGGTGGCACTGAGGAGTGGCAGGGTAGGGAGGGGTAAAAGAAGAAACACACACCCTTGCTGTATTTACTGGAAACAGCCTGTCAGTGAAATAAGGTAGGAAAAAAAATACCTATGAATTGTGAATAGCCCTGCAGCTGTTGATCGCTACTGACTGGGGAACAGAAAGGGCTAAAGCATCACACACACGCACACACACATGCGCGCACACATACAACTTTGTGTTACAAGGAACAGGGAAGAATTTTTGCCAGCTGACAACACCGGTTCAGTTCCTCCTTCACTCAAACCTCCTATAAGTTATTCTTCCAGGAATACTCATCTTATGTCTGACTCTGCCACTTACTACCTGCACGCTCTTGGAAAGTTATTTAACCTCTCGGTACTTCATTTTGCTCTTAGGTAAAATAAGGATAACAATAGTACTTACCCTCATCGGGCTGTTGTGAGGGTTAAATAAGTTAATATGTGTAAAGCACTTAGAAAAGTACTTGGAATCAGTAAGCACGATGTAAGTGATAATGATGAAGGTGGTGACTAAAAGAGGAGTAATAAAAAAGAAACTATATGCATTTATAAAGAAAGGAGCAGGAAAAAACAAATGCACGAGATAGAATAATATTGCTATTGAGCTCTGGAAATTTTGAACAAACCCAAACCTGTGAGTTGCTATGGACAGTGGCTCCTTTGCACACCCCAGTTTTCTCCCTTTTTGAATGGGAGTGGCTCTGGCTGTCATCCTTTGCCATCCCACCTCTGTATGTCGGGTATGTGGGCAGATGACTTGTCTCATTAGTCTCACAGGTTCACAGGCAGAGGAATTGTGCTCTGGGGGCTGGACTTAATGAACCACACCTGAGGCATCTCAGCCCCACCTGGGACTGATTTAGATGTTGAGATTCTGGACCTCAAAGTGATGCTGTAATGGGATGAGACTTCTGGAGAACTTTAGAGGTGGGTGCATTTTGCATGTGGGAGGGACACCAATCATTGGGGCCCAGAAGCAGACAGACTCTAGGATGGCACCCAATCAATCCCTTGTGTAATCCTCTCCCCTTGCATGTGAGTGGGGCCTGTGGCTCTCTTCTGACCAACAGGTTACGGCATGGCTGATGGAATGTGGCTTCTCTATATTGTATGTCCACCTCGCTAGTAGACTCTGCTGACTCTGCCCCTTGCTGGCGTTGATGAAGCTTCCTGCCATAGGTGAGGCCCACGTGGCAAGAAACTTAGAGTGGCCTCCTCCAGCCAGCCAGCAAGAAGCTGAGGCCCTCAATCTGACATCCCCTCAAGGAACTGAATCCTGCCAACAGCCACATGAGCTTGGAAGCAAATCCTTCCTCAGGCCAGCCTCAGATGAGACCCCAGCCCTGGCTGACACTTTGCAGCTTTGTGAGAGACCCTGAAGCAGAAGACCCAGGTAAACGTGTGCCTGGATTTCTGACCCACAGAAACTGTGTGGTAATAAATGTGTGTTATTTTGGTCCTAAATTTCTCGTGATTTTTTATGTAGCAATAAAAAACTACTGCACAAATTTATATGGAAACTTAGTTTCTGAAAGAGGTAGCATGGGTGAGGATTGGATTATTCAGTAAATGGTGTTGGAACAACTGGCTAGGCACCTGAGGAAGATATAGATGGAGCCTTACTTATCCTGCCACTACAATAAATCCCGGCTGGTCAGATTAAAATGCTAAACATAGAATAACAAATCTTCAAGGAAATGATATGGGGGGAAATTTTGTCATTTCAGGGGACATACAATCTAAATGCTAAACTTTCTGGATGCCAAGAATAAAAAGATAACTTCAACAACATAAAACTAAAGAGAGTTCAGTATGAAATAAACAATGTAAGTACAAAGGGAAGAGAAAAATCAAGTGGAAAACAATTGTCCTGTATATACATTGACAAAGGACTATTTTCCTTAACATACAGAGTTCAGTGAATCAGAACAAACAATGCCATAGAGAATGGGCAGAGAACATAGTTCACAGAACAGAAAATGCCAGCAGCTCTCAAACATAGGTAAAGATGCTCAGCCTCATTTGTTAAAGAAGAAACTAAATTAAAATTACAATGAGATACCATTTTTTAACTTATCAATTGGCAAAGGTAAAAAAGTTGAATAGGGGAAACTCTCATGAATGTGCGTATACATTTGTATAATCTCTATGGAGGGAAATTTGACAAAATATCTATCAAAATGTCAAAATGCGACATCCCACCTCTAGAAATCTGACCTACATGTATACCTGCACATGATATATGTTCAAAGATATTCACTGAAGCACAGTTTGGAATAGGGAAAGATTGAAAATAACCAAAATGTGTATTAACAGGCTATTGTTTAAATATCTAGTTAAAAATCAACAAATAAACAGGGGAGTTCTTTTTGTACTGATATGAAACAGTTTTCTAAGTTTATTAAAAACAAAGAATGGAACATTGTGTAACATATACTCTTTGTACAAAAATTTACATACACCAGACATGCTTGCACATGCAAAAAACACTTCTGGAAAAATATGCAAGAAACAAATAACAATGCTTGCTTCCAGGATGGAGAACTAGGTGACTGGGGTGAGCCCAAGTGAGAAGGGCACTTACTTCTTATTTTACAGTTTTTCAAATATTTTGCATGGATATTACGAATGTATTCTCTATTCATAGTTATCAATAAAAACACTTAAAAGAGGGTAGTGTTTTGACACCAAAGGCTCTCTCCAGGACTTAAAAGGGAGGAGTGCTTTCAGGCAGGAAGAAAGAGCCAGTGAATGCCCCCTCTGTTGGCATAAAAGGAGAGAACGCCTACTGCATTTTTAAAGAGCTTCTTAAAATAGTGTACTGCACAGCTCAGTGGGCTCAGCCCTTTCTGGTTGCTGGTTAGAGGACCGTCAGGATCATTTTCCTCCAGCTAACTTGCAATTCCTCTAGATTCCAGGTTGTTTTTCCTGTGAAAATGTCTGGGGCTTAGAGGATGTGTCTATAAGAGCCCACAGCTCCACGCAGAGCAGGCGGGGATGCTTCAGAGGAGTGGTCCCTACACAGCTTTTCCCTGGTTGTTTTCTTTCCTCATTTCAGCCAGTGCTGACGCTCCTCTTTCCCGGTCTAGCCTTTGACACAAGCTCTGCAGTTGCTGCCACCGACCCCTCCTCCCTCGTTCCCTCTCTCAGTCTGGAACAACCCTTGCTGGCACCTCTGCAGCTGTGACTCATTGCAAATGTTTTGCATTCCGGGATGTTCTGCAGGGTTTTGGGTCTCCCCTGCGGCTCGAAGCCCTAGGCAAGTTGAAAGGGAGGAGCAAAAGAGGTCCCGCAGCTGCCAAAACATTGCAAGGATGAGGGGAAAAATTGTTAGGGAAACTGAAAACGTTTTGTGAGAGCAGGACCCTGGCCAGCCGCTCCCTGTCGTGGGCCTGCTGGTAATTTGATCAGGGCTGGGGGAAGCCATAGAGGCCGACTTGTAGGGAGTGGTTGTCCAAGACCCGGTGAGGCCCAATCACCCATGCAAAAGCACTACAGGCCATCTGGAGAGCACCTCCATCTGCCCAGGAAGGACCTGGGTTGAAGCCACTCTGGAAAGCGGAAGTGTGTGTCTCATCCAGAAATGTCTGCTTCAAATATGTTTACCTTTAATTCACTGGAATTACTTTGTTAGCTTATTTCTCCTACCCACCACCTACAACTGTACACAATTTATGTTTATATTCAGGTCAACTGATATCTACTTTTAAAACAGCTGTGTTCCTTTTTTTCTTCCTTAAAGCTATGGAACCCTGTGTTGAAGTCTTTGTATAAAAGAAAGAAATTCTAAACTGCCCAGGTTAATTAAACAGACATGGGTGGGAGCTGGGGGAGGGGAAAGCCCTCCCCAGTGACCTTTACCTTCATTTCTTCCCTGGTCCTCTATGCAGGCTCCAATAGGGCATAATTTAAACAAATCTTTTAAATAAACTTCATCAAGGTAAATTTGCATACAATAAAATACACCCATTTTAAGTGTACAGTTTGATAAGTTTTGGCAAATTGTATATACCCATGTAAGGTATAATTTGAAACCATTGGCTTAGTAGATATGAAAACAATGAAATAAATGTACATTTTTTAAAGGGGAGATAAACTGTATTTAATATTCACCTGTACTGTCCTAACCCCATGGGTGTAACATCATCTCATGTTAAGTCTCCTTTACTATCAAACAAATAATAGTATTTGATTTAGTTTCACTTGGATTTCATAGACGAAAACAACTTGGATTTCTTAGAATACAAAATTTAAGTGCAAAGAATTGCTAAATTTCCAATAACTTTTTCTTCTTTATAAGAAATATTAGCTCCTAAAAGATCTCTTTAAGATTAAGAAGAGAGGGACTTACCCGGCAGTCCAGTGGTTGAGACTCTGCCTTCCAATGCAGGAGGCGTGGGTTCAATCCCTGGTCGGGGAACTAAGATCCCACATGCCATGGGGCGCAGCCAAAAAAAACTTAAAAAAAAAAAAAAAAAAAGATTAAGAAGAGATTTTCGAAGTCACTAAGCGTATTTGAGTCACGTGTTTCAAATTCAAGTTGACCCCTTCTATGAAAGATGGGGATAACATGCTCACATGGTCCCCCATCTTCACACCCTCTCTCCCCAACTTTTATAGTACTATCTTTATATGTTTGCAACAGTAATGTTCTCTTCAGTGGCAGTGCAACAGTTTGTACTGGTCTATATTTAAATAGATTTGGTGTTCACCGAAAGCCCTTTATATGGTTTCTCTGTTCCTTTTTTCCTTAAATTTGTCTCTTAAATCCCGGGATATCACCAAGTAGTCTTTTTGAGAGGCTCATGGGTGCTGTGTTTCCTGATTTTTTGCATGTTTAGGAAAGTCCATTTTGCCTATGTACTGGAATGGCAATTTATTTGGATAAGACACTCTTGGTTACGTTACTTTAGTCATTGTTCCTGGTTTCTGACATTAAATTCTGAGGTCAGTTCGTCCCCTGCAGATAATTTGATATTGTTTGTCTGAATGCCCAAAGAATTCTTTCTTACTTTTGAGTTTCAATAGGTAAGTCATGATATGTCTCAGTATTGAACGTTCCATGTTGAAGTTTTCTGAAACACAATGTATTTTTTAATTCTGCAGATTCACTTTCCTTTGTTTCAGGGGTATTCTCTTGAATATTTTTGTTTAATTTGATGGGTTTACTATATGAGGGACATCATTTGTGATTATATTAGATAATCTTTAATCACCATTACCTTCCTTCTTTCTACTTACTTCAGTCTTGGGTTTTTTGGTTTTTTTTAATCTGTATTTACTGTGATTACTTCGAACTTTTGCTCTATGTTAGTAAATCAAGTTTTAGCTATTTCTACTCTGTTCCTTGTTGTTTTACTTTTATTAGTTTTATAATTATGTTGTTTTGTCCTTATTTTCTTTCAGCTCATTCTGCTTTTTTCTTTTTTCATCACAGGGTATGTGAGCTCTTGTTTTATTTAATGCATGCTCTTAAAATGTTTTGTGGTGGAAAGCATTTGTAGGAAATTCCCTTGTTTCTAGGGCTCTTCTAAATTGTGTCCTTTATCTACCATGTTTATGTTCTTTTCTTTCTGTGAATTGTTGGAAAAGCAAGTATGTTTATAAAATTGCTTTGCAATTTTTTTTTTCATTTTGCTCACATTCTATCTAGATATTCTACTTTATTTGCTTTGAATCAGGATTCTTTTTCCTCTGTAAACTTCTGAAACCAGTTTGCTTCACTTTGTTTCCCTCTCTATACCTCTCTATATGGTTTGAGGGCTGGAAATTTTGTGTCTTCACACTGTGCTGTCTGTGACTTGAGGTGATGGTAGTGGATAGAGGAGATGATAGACATCAACTGAGACAATTCTCAGTCTTAGAATATTTGAGCTCTGCTTTTCTGAAATGTTGTTAAATATCCTGTACCAGCTTTCTTTCACCCAGCTGGAGGTTGCATTTTCTTCTTGGGGGTGTGGGGAGGAATACTTTTGAGTTTAGGTTTGGATAACTATTTCCTGAAGATATACATGTGGTCCTCAAACCAGAGGGAAGCCTGGTCACAATGCTTACTTTTGACCCTATCCTGTGTAATCCTTTGACTGAGTCTGGAGAAACACAAAAGACTAGCTTAGAAAATGTGTAGCAGCAGAAACCTGGTAATGAAAACTAATTAACTGGATGATAGTACCATTACTTGAAAGATATTAGTTTTAGGTTTGAACCCAAATTAACAAAATGCAAATTTATATACCCAGCAAGTCTCTCATTCAGATTTGGGGAAATCAAAAGCTTTACAGAGAAGCAAAAGCTAAAAGAATTCAGCACCACCAGACCAGCATTGCAACAAATGCTAAAGGAACTTCTCTAGGTGGATAAGAAAAGGCCACAACTAGAAACAAGAAAATTACTAATGGAAAAGCTCACTGGTAAAGGCAAACATAGAGTAAAGGTAGGAAATCATCCACACACAAATATGATATGAAAACCAGCAGTCGTGAGAAGAGGAGAGTACAAATGCAGGATATTGGAAATGCATTTGAAATTAAAAGGCCAGCACTTAAAACAATCTTGTTTACATATAGACTGCTATAGCAAAACCTCATGGTAACTACAAACCAAAAATCTACAATAGATATACACACACACAAAAGAAAAAGGATCCAAACACAACACTAAAGTTAGTTATCAAATCACAAGAGAAGAGAACAAAACAGGAAGGGGAGAAAAAACACCTACAAAAACAAATCTAAAATGATTAACAAAATGGCAATAAGAACATACATATCAATAATTACCTTAAATATAAACAGATTAAATGTTTCAACCAAAAGACATACATTGGCTGAATGGATAACAAAAACTCTTAGAGGAAAACATAGGCGAAACACTCTTTGACATAAATTGTATCAGTATCTTTTTCAAGCCTTAGGGTAATGGAAATAAAACAAAAATAAACAAATGGGACCTAATTAAACTCAAAAGCTTTTGCACTTCAAAGGAAACCATAAACAGAACGAAAAGACAACCCACAGAATGGGAGAAAATATTTGGAAACGATGTGACCAACAAGGGATTAATCTCCAAAATTTATAAACAGTTCATGTAGCTCAATATCAAAAAACAAACAACCCAATCAAAAAATGGGCAGAAGATCTAAATAGACATTTCTCCAAAGAAGACATATTGATGCCAAGATGCTCAACATCGCTAATTATTAGAGAAATGTAAATCTAAACTACAATGAGACATCACCTCACACCTGTCAGAATGGCCATCATCAAAAAGTCTACAAACAATAAATGCTGGAGACAGTGTGGAGTAAGGGAACCCTCCTACACTGCTGCTGGGAATGTAAATTGGTACAGGCACTATGAAGAACAGTATGGAAGTTCCTTAAAAAACTAAATATGATCCAGCAATCCCACTCCTGGGCATATATCCAGAGAAAACCATGGTTCAAAAGAATACCTGCACCCTAATGTTCATTGCAGTGCTGTTTACAATAGCCAAGACATGGAAGCAACCTAAATGTCCATAAAGAGACGAATGGATAAAGAAGATGTGGTACATATATACAATGGAATATTACTCAGCCATTAAAAAAAATGAAATAATGCCATTTGCAGCAACATGGCTGGACCTGGAGATTATCATACTAAGTGAAGTAAGTCAGACAAAGACAAATATCATATGATATTGCTTATATGTGGAATCTAACAAAAATGATACAAATGAACTTATTTCCAAAACAGAAACAGATTCACAGACTTAGAAAACAAACTTATAGTTACCAAAGGGGAAAGGTGGGGGAAAGGGATAAATTGGGAGTTTGGGACTGACATATACACACTACTATATTTATTTGTTTGTTTATTTATTATTATTATTTTTTTGGTTTGGTATTTTTTTTTTGGTTGTGTCATGTGGCTTTTTTTAGTTCCCCAACCAGGCATTGAACCTGGGCCCATGGCAGTGAAAGCCCATGTCCTAACCACTGGACAGCCAGGGATTCCCCACACTACCATATTTAAAATAGATAACCAACAAGAATCTACTGTATAGCACAGGAAACTCTACTCAATATTCTGTAATAACCTAAATGGGAAAGAATTTGAAAAAGAATAGTTACATGTATATATATAACTGGATCACTTTGCTATACACCTGACACAACATTGTAAATCAACTGTACTCCAATATGAAATAAAAATTAAAGAAAAAAAGATAATGTATATATAGTAGATATTTATCATATTGGTTGCCCAGTGTCCAAAAGCTTTACCTATCTGGGAGGAACCCTAAGATAATAATAGGGAAGCAGCCCCCCTCCACTATGAAGGCCAAAAGGGCTGTTATCCCCCTGGGAGTATGAGCAAGGACAAGACCTAAGCACAGCCAATCAAATGCTGCCACCTGGACTTTATATCCTGAGGGGGTGACAACACAGCTCAGGCCAGTTAGGGATGCTTCCTGGTGGCTGTGCAGGGAGGAGAGTCTGGAAGGGCAAAGTGCATGTCCAATGACAGTAGAACCCAGCACAAGGATGGTAGGTGTCCAGTGGTGCAGATACCAGTTTTGGGGTGCCTAGTGCCCTGTCGGTGAGTGGCACGTCCTGAGCAGCCTGCTACTGTGGCGAGTATCTGATCCATTTCTACTTTTCTTTGCGTCTAGGAGCCACCAGATACCCATCCGATACATTCCATTTCTACTTAAGGAACTGTAGTCGGTTTCTGTTATTTACAATCAAGAACCCTGACAAGTATAATATATCTGGGTTCAGGATTCAAAAATCAACTGAGAAGACCTGGATACTTGGCAATTCATGTGAAACAGACTTAGGAAATTTTGTGCACCATGATATAGTGGGTCAATAAAGTGGCGTGGCTGCCAGAGGCTACAGCGGGTAGGACAAAGAAGGTCAGAGGCCTGCTTCCTCACCCTTCTGCTCTTGTTAACTACAACTAGAGTGTATTTTCCTGTTTAAAGCATTTTATTGTAATGCAGACAGGGACAAATTAAAACTTGTCCAGTGGGAGAGTGATTAGGAAAGTGATGAGTCTTTATACGAAGAACCGGAGAAATTTAACTTAGAAAAGCCATACGGAAGACATTCTATGATTCTTTTAAATTATGTTACCACTGAGATAATTTTATAAAAATGTAATGGTACAAAGGCAGATGAAAAATGGCCTTAAAAAAACAGCACCCACTCTCTGCACCAAATATCGGATCTGGGTAGATATCACAAAAAGTGAGAGAAAATGAGAGATGAAACTTTCCAGATGGGACTAGGATGAGAAACGAGTGTTGTTTGAACAACTAACTCCCATCACTAGTAGAATGAGCCTGGAGGGACCATTTCCTGGTTCCACGCACTTTCCTCTTGGAGGCCCTTACTCATGGGATGCAGATATCTTTCTCCCAGAAAACGTTCATAAAATAACTAAATAACTGGAGTCCAGAGGCTCCAGATGATTCACCTTTTCCATCATAGAAGAAATACAGGATCTAAATTTACTGAAATATTCCAAAGGTATACTATTGTATACTCTCATATTCTCACTTTGCTTTCTGGTTTCTAATGTGTTAAAGTGAGTGATAAGCCCCAAACCCTGTTCTTTCCTTGCAACTTCATAATAAATCTAAGGCCACTTCCATCATCAGTGTGTCCCTGAGGATAATGGTGATTATTTTGAATTAACTATTTCAAGTAAGAAATGATAAATATATCTCGGATGTGCATCTATTACTTGCATATCTCTTCTAACTTCTATGTGGAATGTAAGAATTGAAATAATTAAGGTTATTTTGCATTTGCAAGAAATAAAAATCTCTGAAGGTCATTAAACTCTTTTGCTAGCTTGTATGTAAACTGGTTCTACCACTCTCAGGATCCACTGGCATCAGGAATTGAGAAAAGTTGTGGGGAAACGAAGGCCTCCCCACCTTCAACTCTCCTTGGCAGAGCACGGAGGACCAAGGCTTCTCCAGGGGAAATACAGTCTGGCGATTCAATACCAGCAGGATTTAGACAGTCAAACAAGAGCTTCATTCAGGCTCATGAGGGCTGCTAAAAGCAATATTGCTGTGAGGATCCTTCTGACTACTGAGCATGCATATTAACCAGCCTAACTTTTGTTCTGTGTTTTTACAGTTATGGCAAATGATCTGGGTTAAGCCATCTCTTCTTCTCCCTGTCCTGTCTTGTGACACATATCTCAGCAAAGTCTGATTGAGGCTTAAAGAACAATCTGTACCAACAGAACAGGCTGTGGGCTCCTTAGGGTGGGGTTGGGAAGGTGTGGAGAGAGGGAGGCTTGGCTTACTGAGTTTTCTCTCTCTTGCACTTAAGAACACTTACAAGCAGGTAGTAAAGGACTGTTGGATTGAATTGAACTAAAAGGAGTGGAACTAACTGGCCCGTAATATCAAAACCATACACAAACAAGGAATACTTGCTAGGTAGCTGAACAATTAAATTAATAGATAAAGCAATGCTTCGGCAGGGGGAGAAGCTGGGAAAGTATTTTTCCTTGATCTTCATATTATAGCTTGACCCACTGTAGAATAATTTATTAAGAAATAAGAAAACAGAGGAAGACCATTTTAAAGAAAGTCAATAAGCATAGCATTTTTTTTTTTTTTTGCTCCTATTGTCATATTAGGTTTGTTACTTAGGAGAAATTGTCAACAATTCCAAAATAAAAAAAATCACAAGACAGTTAAATTTATAATTATATTTACCTAAAACAAAGGAAAAAATTAAGGGCTTTATTCCATTTCTCCTCACTAAAATTTAATTCTCTCTCTTTAAAAAATTCTTCATATGGAGGGCAATAGAAATGACATACTAATTTTTATTTATTTAAACAATTTCCAAAATGCTACATTAGGCATGAACTGGCATTACTGCACCTAGTACAGCAAGAGGAAGGAATGCATAAAGATAAAAGTAGATTTTAAAGAATTCGAAAACAGAAAAATAGTAGTACTAATAAATAAACCCAAAACCCAACAAAATTAACCCTATTTTTAAAAATAAATTTATTTATTTATTTGTTTTTATTTATTTATTTTTGGCTGCATTGGGTCTTCGTTGCTGCACGTGGGCTTTCTCTAGTTGCAGTGAGCGGGGGCTACTCTTCATTGCAGTGTGCGGGCTTCTCATTGTGGTGGCTTCTCGTTGCGGAGCATGGGCTCTAGGCGCGTGGGCTTCAGTAGTTGTGGTACTAGGACTCAGTAGTAGTGGCTTGCAGGCTCTAGAGCGCAGGCTCAGTAGTTGTGGTGCACGGCCCTATTTGCTCCACGGCATGTGGGATCCTCCTGGACCAGGGCTTGAACCCATGTCCCCTGCATTGGCAGGTGGACTCTCAACCACTGCGCCACCAGGGAAGTCCCAATAATTAACCTTATTTTTTAAATGGAGAATGCATACAAACTAAAAATAGGAAATGGAAATAAATTAATAACCCCAGACATAAGGGAAATGAAAAGCCTTATAAAAGCTGATTTTGCTCAGCTCTATGCAAATAAATTTTTTAAATGCACAAAATAGATTATTTTCTAGTAAAATATTAATTGCCAATGTTGTCCTCAGAAGAGACAGACAATCAAAACATAGCAATTACTATGAGAGAAATGTGAAAAGTTGTCAAATTTCCTACCAAAAATAAACAAATAAATAACACCCTAGTCACAAATGATTTTACTAGTAAATTTTACCAACTTTTAACTAAAAGATGACACCAAATGTTCTAGAGTATGTAGAAAAGACAAAAAACCTCCAGATCCTCCTGACGAAGCCAACCTAAAACTGATAGCAAAACATGACAAAGGAACACAAAACAGAAATCACAGACCAAAAGCACTTATGAGTATCAATGCAGACTCCAAACAGATTCAACATCACATAAAAAGAATAGCATACCTTCTCCAAAGAAGGCATACATATGGCTAAGAAGCACACGAAAAGACGCTCAACATCAATAATTATTAGAGAAATGAAAATCAAAACTACAATGAGGTATCACCTCACTCCGGTCAGAATGGCCATCATCAAAAAATCTACAAACAATAAATGCTGGAGAGGGTGTGGAGAAAAGGGAACCCTCCTGCACTGTTGGTGGGAATGTAAATTGATACAGCCACTATGGAGAACAGTATGGAGGTTCCTTAAAAAACTAAAAATAGAGCTACCATATGACCCAGCAATCCCACTCCTAGGCCTATATACAGAGAAAACCATAATTCGAAATGATACATGCACCCCAGTGTTCACTGCAGCTCTATTTACAATAGCCAGGACATGGAAAAAAACTAAATGTCCATCAACGGAGGAATGGATAAAAAAAATGTGGTACATATATACAATGGGAATGTTACTCAGCCATAAAAAAGAATGAAATAATGCCATTTGCAGCAACATGGATGGACCTAGAGATGATCATACTAGGTGAAGTAAGTCAGACAGAGAAAGACAATTACCATATGATATAGCTTATATGTGGAATCTAAAAAAATGGTACAAATGAACTTATTTACAAAACAGAAATAGAGTCACAGATGTAGAAAACAAACTTATGGTTACCAAGGGGGGGAAGGGGGAGGAGGGATAAACTGGGAGATTGGGATTGATATATACACACTACTATATATAAATAACTAATAAGAACCTACTGTATAGCACAGGGAACTCTACTCAATACTCCGTAATGACCTATATGGGAAAGAATCTAAAAAAGAGTGGATATATGTATATGTATAACTGATTCACTTTGCTGTACAGCAGAAACTAACACAACATTGTAAATCAACTATACTCCAAAAAAAATAATAAAAAAAAGAATAGCATACCTTGATAAAATATGATTCGTATAAGAAATGCAAAGATGGTTCCATTTGAGGAAATATGTATCTATATAATTCACCCTATTAGTGTTAAAAAGAGAAAAATCATATGATCATCTTCATAAGTGCTTTTAGAAAGCATTTAAAAAATTTCAACAATTCTTGAATAAAATGCTTAAAACATGATATAATCATGTTATATCATTCATATATATATATGTATGTCCCAACCGGAAAGCCTATGCTCTTATGCTCTATAGGGAAACAGAAGGATGTCTACCCTTACAATTATAACCCACCATCATCATTCTGGAGGTAATAGCCTACCTAATTAGACAACAGAAATAAATAAGAGGTACAAAAATTGGATTGTAAAGATAGAATTAAGATTAACCATTATTAATAGATAATATGATTACGCACCTGAAAAACTCAGGAAAGAAAATCACCTGAAAAAATATGACAAACAACATGAGTATTCACTAAGGTAATTAGGAACAAAGTAAATGTAAAAAATCATTAGCCTTTCTTTTAGGAAAGCTCTATGAAATTGCCAATATTTAACTTTTTTAGACTCATAGAAATGGCAGTTCCATATAGCTTAACCTATGTATACAAATAACAACCATTGAGAAAACATAACAGGTAAAAGAGGCCATTTATAATGGTCCCAAAAAAGACAAAATATTCAATACTTCAGTACAGGATAAAACTAAGAAATGTTCACAATCCATACAAAGAAAACTAAAAATAAGCTCTAAGAGACACAAAATAAAACTTGAGTGGAAAAACACATCCTTTTCTGAGATAGCAGGCTTCAATGTCAAGAAGATGCCTGCTTCATCCCAATTAATCTAGAAATATAACACAATCTCAATGAAAACACCAAAAGAAATTTTTTTTAAGTGGAAAAACTGATTTTAAAGTTCTTACTGGAAAAAAAAAAAAAGTAATAGCCAAGAACCTTATGTAAAAACAGGAGAACAGTGCAGGAAGACCAGCCTTACAAGATAACATAGCATTATAAAACTGCAGTAGTCTAAATAGTGTGTGCTTTGTGAATGAAGTCAACGGAATAGATTCCACAATACAGAAATACACTTAAATATGAAGAATTTTAGCATGATAAAAGTGGTATTTTAATTAAATAGGGAAAGGATTGATTATTAAATTAAAAACTGTTGGACAGTTAGTTAACTGAGGGATGATGTGAAAAGCAATACTTTACCTATAGACCAAGATAAATTTGAGGTAGATCAACAGATTTAATAATAAACAAACTAATAGAAAAAAACATGGAAAGATTTTTGTGAGATTCTAAATTCTTAGGAAGTTCTTTGGAGAAAGAATTTTGGAAGCTCTTTGGAGGAGTAAGCATTTTAAAAATCTCAGGAGTAATTAGAAGTTTTAAGAAGTCTGATTTTCTGACCATCAGTTGAAGAATGGGTTGGTTTAAACTTCTGAAAGTTTCCTCTTAGAGGTAGGAATGGGGAATTCCAAGCACTTCCTTTGTGCCTGTTTAAACTGTTGATAAATAAATGTATTGCCTCTTTCACAATCTCATTGTGCACGTCTTTAGTGGAGGGAGGTATAACACAGAAGTCAGGTGAATCACCTTCTGCTTTGAAATTCGAAGGGAATTAGTTTGAGCTCTTGAGTGCCTTCTCAGGGAAATCTGGGTAGTCTGTGCATTTTCCAATCACCTCAGTATTTGGAGAATTAATTTCACTTATCAATTGTTCTGCATTGCTTTGTCCCAATGAGGAGCATCAGCCCTTTCCCCCTCATCTCCCCTGAAATTGTCATTCACACAAGGCATTTACGTATGGAGTGAACTTTACAGAAGGTTGCTTGGTTTCCCTTTTCCTTTGAGACCCCTTTCACACCTTCTTACCTTAAACTTACCTGGGCTCTTGGGTTCTCTACTCATCAGCTCAATTCTCTTTATGTGCAGAACTATTTTGATCTTTTCCAGGCCTGCCTTTGCATATCTCCAAACTCATCAGTGTGTTTTGCAAAAACAATGGCTCATCTAAGGGCAGGTGAACCTTGAGCCACAAGGAGAAATACTGGCAAAGACTTTTCTTTTTGGCCTCTATGTGAAGTGGGCAGCAGATATTTTGCCACAGGTAGGAATCACTATTCCACTGTCCTTAGAAGGCAGAAGTGGCTACCGTCAGTTTTGGTCTTACATAATTTGCTTCTTCTCCATCATAAAAAGGACCAGATTTCATAGCCTCTGTGATAGAATTTTCCTCCTTGCCTAACATTATTCACTACATAAAAGAAACAAGAAACAATATAAAGGTAAAACAAAACAATAAACTCATTATGGAGCTCCTAGGTCCTATGAGAAAGTGTTAGATCTAAATCCTGTTATGCATATTTGAATACTATTCCTAAAATGTTTGGACCACTCAAAGGCTAGGATTCATGGGCAAGTGTTATGATCTTAAAAGTTACTTAGGTTATTAGGTTGACTTGAAGTCATGTCCCTGCCAACACTTCAGTTAGTTCTTTCAGAATACTGGGACAGATCACTCTACTTTTAAAGATTCTGATCCTCTATTCCTTTAAATGTTTGGGGAAGACATTTCTTTCCTATTTCTAACATTCTACAATTTCCCAGTATCTTCCTCTGGAATAATAATAATATTTCTATTGCTCAGTACTCTCAAAGAAGAAGGGACATTTGCATTCCATAGTGTTTAGACTGTGGTACGTAAATGTATCCCAGATTATTCTTCGTATTATTTTATTTCTGCTATCAGTGGTTGTATTGTTGTTTTGTTTTTTTTTTTAAAACACATACTTTCCAATAGGTAACTCACATGTACAGTTAAAAATTCAAAAGGCATAAAAGACTATATACCTAAAAGTGAGTTTCCCTCCCACTCCTATCCCCATCTATCTAATCCTCTTTTGCAGAGGAAACCACTGGGACTAGTTTCTTACCTTTCCAAGGTATTTTATACCTCCAAACCCCCTTCACAATAGATTACATTCTATACATTCTACATTCTATACACGCTGTTCTGCGTTTTGGTTTTCACTTAACCAATATAGCTTGGGGATTGTTTTATATCTGTACATCCAGGACTGCCTTATTTTTAATTTCTTAAATCTTTAAAGTGCACATCATTCCACTTTACGGAGGTACCATGATTTATTTAACCAATCCCAATCAATGGACATTTACTTTAGTTCTAATCTTGTGCTGTCACTAACAGCTCTGCAATGAATTACTTTATATGTAGGTCATTTTGCACACGTGAGAACATTTGAAGGATACATTTGTAGAAGCAGAATTGCTGAATTGAAGGGTATGGGCATTTACCATTTTGATAACTATCACCAAATTGCCCACCAAAGGGCAAACACCTATTCATGTTTCCGCTGGCAAACATTTGAGAGTATCTGTTTCCTAGACCCTGACCAACAGAGCACATTATCAAGCTTTTTGAACTTTGTCAGCCTTACAGGGGAAAAGTGGTATCTCATACTTTTAATTTAGATTCTTCTCACTGAGCGA
Organism: Eubalaena glacialis; assembly: GCF_028564815.1. Taxonomy (NCBI): domain Eukaryota; kingdom Metazoa; phylum Chordata; class Mammalia; order Artiodactyla; family Balaenidae; genus Eubalaena; species Eubalaena glacialis. The sequence goes on from NC_083717.1 coordinate 148,037,963, forward strand.
TTTAAAATGTCAACTTTATCATAGACTAAATTTATCTATTTGATGCCTTTCTGGGCTTTCTAGTTTATTCCATTGGTCTCTCTTGTCTCTTCATACACTATAGTGTTTTCATCACAGTACCTTTACACTATGTTTTACTCGATAGTAGGTCTAATTACCCTTATTACTCTTTCCCCTAAGAAATTTCCTTGCTAGTCTTGTTTATTTTTCCAATATAAATTTGAGAAATAGTTTGTCTTCAAATAAAATCCTGCTGCATTTTTATTGAGATTGTATCATATCAATAGATTACTTAGGCATACCACTGCTCACTTGTTATTTAAGGCTTACCATTTCTTGTCCATATCTTTTGAATAATGTCTTCCTTGTGCTTATAACACTGTCTTAAATAAAATGTTTTCTTATTCATTCTTCACAGCATCTTTGGAAACAGGCAGGGAAGATAGGAGATACGGGATTAGTCCCAGATTATATTTGATAGATCTTAACCCAGTCTTATATCTACTATTTGGTAATGCCTCACCAGTAAGTAGATTTTAAGAAAATTCAAAAACAAAACAAACTTTTCCACCCACAACTAAATTTTCCTATTGCAAAAAGCGAGCAATATGGAAGCACAATTCTGCAGTGTATTTTTTGTGTGGTGATCTGTGGCCAAGCAGTGTGGAATGCATTCCAATCATGGAGTAACAATCTCAAGAGAATTTTGAAACCAGAGTTGGCTTGAATGCTGTACAATGACACCCAGGATCTTGGCTTACTTCCCAGATTTTCCCTTTTTGGTTTTCTAGCAAGTTTGGTCATGCCTGGGAATTTGCTGAATATGGTACTTGGATCAGTGACTTCTTGAATGTTACGTTGGGATCAATGGCATTTGTCTGCCCAAGGGGTTTTGGACTATAATTTTTAGATAAACCGCTGTTGTAAGTAAGTTCTCAGGAAGGCCTGGCACAAGGGTGCAGACAGGAAGGGCAGTTTGTGAATTGTTAATGGAAGGCAAAGATCTTGTGAGAGAATGTTCTACTGTGAATAGTATTGAGTTGCATACCTGGGCACACTGGTGTTCCAACTGGAGGATCGTCAAGTTTTTAAATAAATATCTAATGTATTTAAAAGCTATCTTTAATGCCACCCTTGACACTCACTAAAGGTCAGCCAAGACTTGATAAACAGTTGCTAATCTGCAGTAACCTGGGCACTGCCTACCATCACCCTAGTTCAATTAACATGGAGAGAGCCGAGAAAGCGCCTACATTAGTTACTGAATTACTTACTTAGGACACAAATATGTGTCGACATATATCTGAGTATATTTTTGGATTACATTTCCAAAACAAGTACTGTTTGCATCATTTATTTTTAGTCAACACTTTTCTCCTCAATGTCATGTGTAATTAAGACCTGACTTAGGTAAAATATTTAAAAAATGTACAGCAGTGTGACACACATACTCAGGTAACATCTGAGGCTTTTTGCCACCGTATAAATGAGAACTTTCTTTAGCTCGTCCCTCTGCAACAAAGACTACTGTGTTCTAAACTAGAATGTTATGCAAGAATCTGAATAGCGTACAGTTTACTGAATGCTCAGCCTGTTTAGTGACATACCAAAAAAGTAGGACAAAGGCTAAAAGCAAAAATGTGGGGCAAGTTTTAAGCAGTGAAGTTAAAGGCATACGGATGTTGAAATGTTCAATTATCAAGGCAGAGACCAGGTTGTAAAATCTAGCTAATAAAAGTATAAAGATGAGCAGTGAATGGGATAGTTTTTTGATTCAATGATCTCACTTGTTTGTTGAGCGTTAAGAGTGTTGCCAAAATTCTGAAATTAGACCTCTCTGAACAGAGAATGGTGATGGTGAGATGGTGTTTTATATCACTTGCCTTTTATTCCCACTATCACGGCAACTCCTTAGATTATATGTATTAACCATTTATACATGAGAAATTAACGAAAGGTGAGGCAAAATGGGGAGCAAAAGTAAAGTGTTACAGTAAATTAGGTAAAGGGTGTATAAAGTTAGGACAGCATTTTCAAGTCTAAGAAAATGACATAAACACAAATTTCATGATTCTCCTAAACACAAATTTCATGATTCTCCTCATATTAATAGAATTTGTGTCCAACAAGTCATATGAGAGTCTGACGAACCTCTTAGAGAAATGTAAAACGTGATTTAAACTAAAGAGGGGACTTCCCTGGCAGTCCAGAGGTTAAGACTCTGTGCTTCTAATGCAGGGGACGCAGGTTGGATCCCTGGTCGGGGAACTGAGATCCCACATGCTGCGTGGCGTGGCCAAAAAAGAAAAAGAAAAAAAAAAAAAACTAAAGGGAATTCTAGTTCTTTTTGATGACAATTTTTCATTTAAGATTTATGGACTCCTTAGGGACCTCTATATAGCTCAGAACCTGAGTGCCTTTATATATATATATATATATATGTCATTGTAGAGAACTGTCTGAAAGATTTCAGAGTCTGAATTCTGCAATAGACTTCACACCATTAAAAATGTGGTTCCAGGATGATTATGACAGATTACAATACAGGATATTTTTCAGCCTTTCAAAACCTAGGGAATGCGAGCTAACCATTCCCAGGATTGTTTTATTCCTGGGTGATACTATTTAGGTGCTGTATGAACTTAAAGGAGTACAGGTAAGATTATACTCATTGGGCAACTCACTTGTCAAGACATCGGCCATTTCTGCTCCTAGCCCTGAAGGGGACAAAGCAGGATGTGATCACCTTGGTTTATTCCTCTCATGAAATATGCTCATTTCTATCCTGCTTGCAAGCACTGTGGCTATTTTTACCAGCATCTGAGACCACAAGCAGGGGAGTAAGCTAGAATTTTGACTGAGTTACAATTCTCAGGCTTTTACCTACAGATAGTGAGGTAGAGTCTGGTCCTGAGGCCCATCTGGACTGTCTTCCCACGCATTGCACTGGGAGAGGCAGCACAGTAGAGGCTTGAGCATCATACCCCGCAGCTCCATCTTCTTGTAGCTGTGTGACCAGGGTCTGGTTACCTCAATCTTTCTATGTCTTGGTTTCCTTGTTGAAAAATAAGGCCTGACAACAGTGTTTACCTCAGGAGGGCACTGTAAACATTAAACGAAGGAATTCACCTAAAGCATCTAGAACAGTGCCAGGTAGAGAGCAAACAGGTAAATGTTAACAATAATTTTAACAAAAGCCACATGATTGAGGGTTTAATAAATTTGGCAAGCTAGTAAGCTCTCCTCCTCCCCCGATGCATATAGACATATCCTTAAATCTTCTTACAGTTGAGAGACGGAAAAATGAGCAGGGAATCCTTGAGACAGGGGATGTCAGCAAATCTTTACAACCATAGATCTAGTTGAGAAAAATTCCCAGGCTTCAATGTGTCAAACTGGAGTGTTCCCCAACTTGGGGTTACTATGAGGAGCCAGTCAGACAGCCCCAAATAAGATGCCCCAGTTGTTCCCACTTGCTAGGTCACTTTCCACTGTCACCACTTGCGGGAGCAGTCCTTCCCCTCTGCCGTGCTGCGGTATCCTTTCCCCACACAGGTCCTCTTCAGTACAGCACGTGATCAGTCAACCATCAGAGGCAAAAGTTTTGCGTAAGTACTGACACAAAACTTTGTACATTTATGTACAGGTACAAACTGGTGGTCCTCACCCTCCACAAAAGTTGTGCTCCCAAAGTTGACAGCTATTCATATGAAACCTGGAAAACATTCCCTTCTTCATAAACAAAACACAACAGAACATTATAAAGTCTCTCACAGAAGCAAATTAATTGACCAACTACCATTTCCCATGAACTCCATCTTCTCCTCCTTTGTTCTCCTTTTATGTTTCAGTTGCAGAGAGGGTAAATCATAAATTACTGTCTGGTATAGAGAGAAAATAGTCTGCAGCTGGAAGGAATTGGGAAAGCACTGAGAATTTTCCTTTCCTAATCATGAATGCAGTGATTACTGACTTCAAAATAAGTAAAAGCTCCGTAAATGGGAAATAAGCAGAACACATTCTAGGGTGAGGGGACAGCAAGCGCAAAGGCAGAGAGATGTGAACATGCACTGCTACGTTTTGGGAACAGCATATGGCAAGAAGGAAATACTTCTTGGTCACTGTAGGAAACACCACTGAGTTACTATGGGGCACAAGTTGGGGAGTAATTATGAATGCCTAATTAGGCATTTTTGTTCTGCACAGGTAAATACAACAGTCAGTATTTTAAATAGTACACCCAAGATCTATTTTCAAGTTCACCCTGGCATATAATACTTCCTACTTCTTTTGTGCCACATCCTAGGAGCTATTAATTTTGCTTTCTTTGGTTGTGGAAAAAGCAAGATCCCTGCTGCCTGAGCCTCTTGGTTCCATGTAGGGTTTGCCTATTCTCAAGGCTTCTCCCAATTCAGCAATTCCCATGAATTTCGGTCACGTCATTTTCATGGTTATTCCTAGCACTTACACAGTACCAGTCTAGATATAATTCAATAAATTTGAGCCCCTATGATGTAGTGACCTACGGAGGGTCCGATGATGCTCCCTACCTTTAAAGAGCCTGTCAGTAAGTGAAAAAGCGACAGGTAATCAAACCCCAAATCAAGGCAAAATGAAACCAGTGCAACACACACATTGTTAATGGGGGGTGCTAAGGACTGAATATGTCCCCCCTAAAGTCATATGTTGAGACCTAGTCTCCAGTGTGATAGTGTTTAGAGGTGGGGCCTTTGGGAGGTGATTAGGTCATGAAGGTAGAGCCCTCATGAATGGGATTAGTGTTCTTATAAAGAGGTTGCAATGGAAGATGCAGTCAATGAGGAAGTGGTCTCTCACCAGACACTGAATCTGCCATTGCCATGAATCTTGGACTTCCCAGTCTCCAGAACTGAGATAAATGTTTGCTGTTTGTAGGCCACGCAGTTGATGGTATTTTTGCTACAGCAGCCCAAATGGACTCTGATGAGAGCTCACAAGCTGTTATTAATTTCAACCAGAGGATTGAGGAAAGTCTTCAAAAGACATTGTCCTTAAACACAGAATTTCCATTAAGGATGTGGAGGCTATTTCTGGTCAAATGATTATTAACTTGAATTCTTCTGGACCCAAGGGACAGAAACCCATCTCAAAATAGCTTAAGCAAATAACAGGAGAGTGGAATTGGGAACGCTAGGGGTGGCATTTGCTTCAGTTCTCCAGGAACTCTTGGCCCTGCTCATCTGCGTGTGCTTCCTTCTCTCCCATAGCAGAGGGACATAACCCATGTTGCAGGAGGAAGGGGTGGAGTTTGACTACAGGTGGCTGCATGCTCACATCACACCATGTGCCACCAGACTGTATTGAATAGCCACAGAAGGCTATCTGCACATACGGGCCAGCAACTCAGTCCTATGGAAGGCCTCTTCTTGGTCTAGTTTGGGGCATGTGCCCATCTCTGGGATAATCACTGTGGCTTATGAGATGGGAAATATGGTCTGATCTGAGACATGTACCCATCACCTGGCCACGGTACAGACAGTGCTTTGATCAAGCTGTTTTAATAATAGGTACTCATGCGAAACAAAATAATTTTAACCAAGGGTGGGAAAGGTTGCAAGAAGACTTTTATGGGATTAGCAACTCAGAACCACACAGAGTGGGCAGGGCAAGGGCAGTACTTCATAAGGAGATGGGAGGAGAGGACCCTAAAGGAGGAGAAACAGGATGTTGGGTAGACAAAAACAACAGGTAACCACTACAATAACTAAAATGCATGCATTCTTAGGCGAATGGTGTGCAGCCTGTGACAGAAATGCTGCTGAAGATAGGCAGTGAGAACTCAGGCAGGAGATGCAGGTTGGGCTAGGGTGTAGGGCCTCCAATAAATGGAACCATCCAAGCGCTTCAGTTCAAGAAATGTTGTGATCAGACCCATGCCACCCTATCACCCCCCTTTCTCTGAAAATGAAATCTCTAAGCTGTCAGACGATCATGACCAGGTATCAAGTTTCTTTCCTTCCCCATGTTTGCCTTTTCTTTCTCCAGTTCATACACCGTCCCGTCTCAATTCTATATGTAGTCCCTACATCCTGGCCGTTTATTTCCCAATCTAAAGTCAATACCACTTGAGGGAATTGCTTTTGTCTAGCACTGAAATTCCTGGATTCTTATAAAATACACCTAAAACCCTACTTTTCGGTCAGTCTGGCACCAACCAAAGGGTGAGGGAAATGGGAAGTTAAGTGGAACTGTCGTAGTGATTGGTCCCAATCTGTATGGGTTCTTGGACTTAATTTTCTATCAGTTATCACATATTCAGATTAGCCTGAAAGCCTGAGGACTATGGTCATCTTCTGACCCATTCACAATTGAGAAGCTGTGAATGGGTTTTATTCTACAGGATCAGAATGTGCCAACCTTTTCCTCTCACGTTTGAGGGAGCCAGTGCGCCACAGTGGCCACCGACCCTCCTAGTAGGAGGTAGTGTGGTGGCCATTGCTCGTGAAGAGGTAGATTTTAATACTTTCACTCTTCATGAACTTTTTGGATTATCTAATCAAAGATTAGGAGGGCTATGTTCCCAAGAATGCTTAGAACAGCCTACAGTCTTTGAGGTTGTTTACTACAGGGCACAAGTACTCGCACTTGGTGAATGAGATAATGAATGGATCATTCAGCCAGAGAAACAGTGTAATCCAGGAGAGAACTACATTTCTCTCTCACTTCCTTGAAATTATTAAAGGTGCATGCACTAGTTCCAAATGAGAAAAATCAAAATTGGACAATTCTAAAATGAAAGTTATATATTTTTTGCCCTCTGATCACTACACAGATCAAACGGGAATAATGCTTCAGTAAAACTGAACATTCTGAGAAAACTAACCTGCTTTGCTAACTGAAAATGAGAGGCAACAAAGGAAAGGAAAGGAAAAAGGCCACCTTCTGTGAATTGTTACTGCAGTCACTGACAGCACTTAGGGAGGGTAAACGCAAGAAGAGGTCACAGAAGCTGAAAGAAAGGCAACAACGTAAGGGTCGCAAGAGAGTCATAGTGTTAGCTGCCTCTGAGAATTGTACCTAAGAGCAAAAAACAAAAACCTTCCCAGGCTCTTACTGGCGGAGTTTGGATTTATTATGACAGCCTTAGACCCACAAAATGGTTGTACTTTTCCATCACAAAGCTCATGGGGAATCAAATATTTTCAGAGATCAGGCAGAGATGGTAGTGAGTGTGGGTGTCGTCAAGCGAAGGTATGAAGGAGCTCATAGATATTCGATGTCTTCCAGGAGAAAGTACTAAAGGTCAAGTATTAACATACTTGTTTTTCATCTTACTCTCCAACAGAAGACCAGATGTAACCTCCCTAAAGAATAGCTTCCCAACACAGCCTGGCAACTGTACAGTGGGAAGGAAGCAAGATGCACTCTGTGACACATAAATTAAAAACCAGAAGGTAACAGACAATACTAAGTGCACTCCCACCCCTATTCAAACACAAAGGCCGAGGAAAAGTTCATGCTAACTACCTGCCAAGAGACTATTTTTGGGGAAAACACGCACACACACCAGAAACTCGTCTCATATTCTCCACATAGTACTTGAATTTTAAAATTTCTATTAGTTAACCTATGTTGGAACAGTTTTAGAAGGGCTCTACTTGTCATGAATTGATAAAAGGTCAACATATAAACAGTACAGCAAGGAAACAAAAGGAATATTAAACATTATTTAACACTGTGCAACTTGTTTCCCTACCAAGTCTGTATTTGTCACTAGAATGGAAAACTAATACAATGTATCCTGGGCATTTTGGCTTTTTCTTATTTAATTTTTTCATTCTTTTGCTTATTATTATTTTCTTTGATTGTGCCACCCAGCCCTCGGCAGTGAAAGCACGGAGTCCTAACCACTGGACTGCCAGGAAATTTCCTCTTTTGCTTTTCTTTTTTTTGGGTATTTTGAATCTAAGACACGAAAGGAAGTCTATCCAGACCCGGTAGGGCACTCTTTCAGGAGAGCTTGGGAACAAAGGAGACCAACTGGGCAACTCAAGCCTAGAGCCATTCGTTGAGAGCTCACAGCTCCTAAAGCATCAGGTTACAGCTAGAGGGCTGGGGGAGGGGATGGGGAAGACACACACACACATGCCCCCCTCTCCCGCCCCACCCCGAGGTAGTTTCTGCCATTTAGGAGCTCGCTATGTATTATGGGAAGGAAACAGGCACTGTGGTGTAAGACAAAGCTGGGAAGCAGGGGACTAGGTTCTAATTCTGACTCTGTCATTGGCTGGCCATGTGACCTTATAGGGTGGGAGTGGTCACTTGTCAAACAAAACGATACATCTCTGTAAAATACAGGAATTAAATGTGATGGCATTTCTCTAAGTATATTCATATAAATAAAGTTATGGTTAAATAAGTTTGGAAAAACTCCCCCTCCTCCATCCCACAGCACCAGATAGATTCACACTGCATTTAATGCATCAGAGGCTCCTGAAAGTCCTGCTGTAAAGGAATCTTCTAAATTTGGCATTTCCCAAACTTATTTTCTGAACCGACATCTATTAAAGTCCGCAGAACATGCTTTGGAAAATGAGGATATCTACAGCCCTTCCAGCTTTAGAATTCTACTGTGGTCAACGACATCTTTCCTTAGAGACACCATCAAATTCCCTCCTCTACTGCTGAGTATTTAGTCTCTCAATGTCTTTGGGCTGAACCTAACATGCCACCCCTCACTTCACTTTTCATGACCTTTATGCTATTTAAATGCTCACATGAAACTAAAACAGGGTTGGACTAGATGACCTCTAAAATCTGAACAAACCCTGAAATTTTAGGATCCTTTGAATCATTGCAAACATCCAATGAAGACTAAAATAGGATGCATATGACCCAGGCTGTTATCATGCCAGCAGTAACGTTTACTAAATGAGACCTTTGAGATGAAATTTTATATCCTGCCATTCTGTACACTGCTCCAAGCTCAATACTACACATATTTCCTTGGCAACTTCCTTTCCCTCTGGCTACTGCAAAAGGAGACAGCGTGGTCTGCAGGCTTCCTAGACCCATCCTAGAAGTAACAGAGTTCAGAGTTCAGTCGGGGTGCTTCCTGCCAAATCTGCTGTAGATACAGCAAAAGTTTTTCTATGTAGGTAAGTTATTATAAAATGTCAGGAAACTATATGCATTGCCCATACCTAACCTAAAAGGATTTAATGCATGTGTTTCAAATTCAGCCAGAGGACCATCTGACTCCTGGCAGAGGCTTGAGGCGCAGGGATGACAGCAGAATCTGGGTAAGAGACACTTGAGAGTAACCACAGAAGTTACCTACCCAACACTCAAGACTGTCTGGTCAAGTTCTAGTTCTTTCTCCAGTCAATGACTGCTACATCCTCTTTTTAGCTCTGCCTTGACTCTTCTTTAATATCGCGTATCTTTTTTAGCCCCATTTCCACGCTAACAAAAGATTATTCAAACAATTGTTAAGACATAACACTCAAATTAGTTTTCTCAATTGTCCAAATGCCTTACTCATTACAGCTGAGAAGACAGAAATATTAACTAACCTAATCAGAAAGCAATTCAGTTTTTTTCCCTCTACTGTAGGCCTTACAGTGAACTTTCTAGGCTTGGTCCAATTCCACCTTAAGGGGCTCAAGTGTCATCACTGGAAGGAGTTGTGGAATTGGCCGTGACACTCCACTGATGGTTTCCTTTCCTCTGTTTACTCTTTGGGGGAAGGATATGACCCGAATGCTTCAGCCCCCAACGAGGAAACAACAGAGAGAAAATGAGAATGAGATGAGGGCTTCTACAGAACGTTCAATGTGAGAATTTCCAAAGGCTGACAGATGCTATTTAATAAAAGTCAAACATAAGATTCCCAAGGCTTGCTATGAGAAACTGAGTACATTTTGTAATATGTTCTAATATACTGTAACACTGGATTATAACACAAGCATAATTACTGTTGAAAATAAAGTTATGAACTAACAAAACATTCTCCTTATTCTAAGTTTAAATGATTCTTGGGGACCTAACTGGATTAAAATTGTTTGAACAATCTGACCAGTACTCAGAAGAATCATCATAGCAGGTACACAAAATAGAGAATAAAATTTTAATGGTATCAAAAATTTAGTACTTGCTGGAATAAAGTTGCAAAATATTACTCAGTAACTGACTTAGCTTCTAAATCAAGCTAGAATTACACATACTCTGTATATTACTTGAGTACATACAAGTACAGAGACATGGAAACAAGAAGAGTACTGTGAAATCAAAATCGCCATCTCTATTGATGAAATAATGAATTGAAAACAAAACCCCTATCCAATAATCCAGAATATCTCATTTTGAAAAGGGGGTTTTGAATGTTGCTGTTTTCAAGAACTCAAATAACTTCCATGTGGTTAAATTGGATTTTTTTCCTCAATATGAAAAAAGGGAAGGAGATATATTCCTATAGCTATGGGAATATACTTTCCTTTTTACTCTATGTCAAATGAAAAGGTTTGCTAGGTTTTCACTCCTCTCAGGTAAAAGGGGCTCTTCACATTCTAATGGTTAAGAATGAATCCCTTGGGACTTCCCTGGTGGTCCAGTGGTTGAGAGTCCACGCTTCCAATGCAGGATGTCCAAGTCCAATCCCTGGTCAGGGAACTAAGATCCCACATACCGCAACTAAGCCTGCAACTAGAGAAGCTGCAAGCCGCACGAAGACCCAGAGCAGCCAAAAAAAAAAAAGAGAGAGAATGAATCCCTTAAAGCTCTTAGGCATTTGAGTGTCATACCACCCAAATGCTCACATACCTTTAATGATAAAGTCATATGGGATATGAGTTTAATTCTCCTGAGAACTAAATAGACCTACGAAATAAACAGGGTATAAGAATGACCTGAGTTCACAGGAATCTCTAAATTCGAAAGACATTGCTTCAGCTTTGCTAAGATTGCATCAAAAGCCTTTTATAGCAAGAGTTTCTTAGTGAGTCACGTATTTGGGCATGGAGCCTTGGGATCTTTTTAAGCACTAAAAAGAAGTGCTTTATGTTGTGCAAATTCAATGAAAGGCCAAAACAGATAGAGGACTGACAGTGCTGAGTAAAACCTACAAGTAATCCAAAGATTCTATCATCTTAAAAAGAAAGGAGAAGGTGAGATGTACGACTGACCAACTTTGCTCCCAGTTTGACGATTCCTGGGGAGCTAAGATAAGCAAAGACAGCACCTTAAGTGGAACCCAGCGGAAGCCTCTCAGAAGCATGGGTTGGTTGTGGCAGAGATGGCTACTGATCCCCTCTAAGTAACTCCTCCTTTGAGTGTGAGAACCCAAGAATGTATATGACGAGTAGGGTAAAGTACTGGCTTCACAGTCATTTCTCCAAATTATGAATTGCAACTTCTGTTATTATTACTGTTTGCAAAACAAGAGGTCACACGTGAATTATCAGTCAATGAACAGCACATAAAAGAATATGGTCTGTCTTCAGTCTGAGCTCTGATTTGCTCTGTAATCTAATTCAAGGCACTTTAAATGTTTTGGTGCCTTAGTGTACTAACATGTAACATGAGAATAACACTCATTTACTTACCTCAAGAAGCTACTACATAGATTATTAAATCACAAAGCACTTTGAGCTCCTCAGATGAAAAGCACTGTGGAAAAAATTACAGCTGAGGAAACTCTTTCAATGCCTCAGAATCCTGAACTATTGTGTCTATGTCTCAATTACGATTCCTTAAACACTTTAAAAATAAAATTTGTTAGTGGCACTCCATCCCCTTTTTATATGTTAATTGTTTGGCACACAGATGCTTATATACTTAAAATTTAGTTGTCATACTCCCTACTCCAAAGAAGTTTACTAATTTTCCAGTAAAGTTTATTAAATGTACCCATTATGGAGTATTCCATGTCAAGTTTAGAAAACTTTAGCTTTCTCTGAGGTACATGTGACACAATAAAAAGTTCATTTTTTTCAAAATAATTGAACTAGTGTTATTTGTGTAAAACTACAACTTTTTAATGAAAACAATGCTGAAAGTATGCCACAGTGTCTATATATTCATCTGAAGAGTACAAAGATGGAGTTCTGAGAAAAAAGGGCCTTAACGGTATAGAAAATAAATGTGGTTCTTAAATTGCTCAAAGGAAACATTTAAAAAAATGTAATGTTTCATACATTGACATAAAACAATTAGTCAGAGGTAATAAACTATAAATACAATAGTTCAAATGTTGTTTCTATTTTAGCATTAGTTTTTCTAAACAAGTTAAATTCAAAACATTTAAGATCTGTTACTCATGTTTCAAAGAAATTGTGGAAATGGAAGCTTTCATGGAAATCGAAAACAATGATACCACCTTGTGATCTTTACGTAGAATACCCTGACCTTGATCATTTTAGATTTATAACGTATTTTGGTTAATACATTAGATTCAACCCATTAATATGCCTTTATATTTGGGAGAAATTAGATTGTGATTTATAACCTTGCAGTCCACCCAAGTCCTCCTTACTTGCAGGTCTTGCTTGGTTCTCTGCAGGGGGTTCTGTCAGACTCATACTTAAAATGATGAAAACTATAAATAACTTCTTTCAGACTGGACATTTGTTTTGTTTTTTAAAGTAAAATAAAGTGCTTCTAAATTCAATTATTTCTTACCCTAAACAAAAGTGAAACATACTTAAACCTGAAACTTCCACATGTTGACACATATATTTTAACAGAAAGAAATCAGTTTTGGGCCATTAATGTCCTTCAACAGTTCAGACTGGATCAAAGTTGGGTTTTGCACTATTATCGTGCTCATGTTTGTACATGAAGGTTAAAAGAAAGAGGGCAACATCCAAGGACGACCAATAGGCAGTATGCGATGTGACAGCTGACCAATAGCGGCTCTCCACAAGGCCTTCTCTGAGTTCAAAATCAATTCTGTGATCCAATTCCACTAAAAAGAAAAGAAGTCAAACAAATGAATAAGTATTACAAGATTGGTTCTATATAGACTTACTAGAGTTGAGAATAAAAATTTACCAAATAGAAGTGACTCTCCTAATTATTATTACTATTTTTTAAAAAGTGACTTTCCACTATAATCTTACAGGAAAAAACACTCAAGAGCCTCAGCAGCTCAGGATTCTATTTGGTGAACCCTTTCCTTTGTATGCTCAGGTCAATATGGAATAATAAAGCAAGAAAACAAAAATCTCGCTTGGTATCACATAGTATATTTGGAATAAAGAAACTGGGCTCAAATCCTGGCTTTCCCGCTTAATCTTTGTGCCTAATCTGTAAAATAAGGCAAGCAGCTTTCTTGCAGAATGATGGGCCAGGCTTACACGTAACAATGCCTGCAGGAGTGCAACAGGGCACTCAAAGGCTCCTTCACTGGGGAGGCCCTTTACATCAACTGGCTCAGGGAGACGTGTTGGAAGATTACATCTATTACAGTCCTACAACGTTTTTCTCTCCACTTGGCTGAATTCCTCAAAGGCAGCCACGACACACCCTAGTCTCTATCCTGTCAGCAGGGCCTAACATGCACCTGGGACATACACGCTTATTAAATGTTTGTTCAATAAAAGAATCCACTAGGTGGCCAGGAAAGTTAAACTGGGAGGAACAATGGTAATCCTTGAGAGGAAGGATTTCATTTTATAACAGTGTGGTCTTCAAACAATTCAGTGAATTCACTCAAGTCTTTTCTAAACACACAGAAGGTCCCTGCAATACGTGTTAGAGAAAAACCACCTTACCAAATCAAGGCTCTAAGATTGCGATCGGTTCATCTAACAAATCCTTAGAGATAAAACACTTAGAAAACGATTTGATCTTCAGGAACTCCTTTAAAACTGTCAATGAGCCATACAATATTTTGAAGGGTCTGTCTTAAAAATAAAAAGCACCGAAATCACTACTATTCAGACACTCAAAGTCTGCTCTTTGTTCAGAGTACCAGCAGATGTGAAAACTAAAAACTGGCAAAAACTAAGGAGGTGGGAGAAAAAGTTGGGTTTTGCTTTACCCTGGAAATTTGGTAATTGCATATAGGAAATCACATCATTTTAGAGAATGATTTCACATAAATATTTAGCTAATGCTTATTTTAAACAGGTATTTTGTGACAATACCATTTGGTGATTTAAAAATGCATTTACAGTTGTTATTTTTCTATTCAATTGTGCTTTTCTGACAAAGAATGTCAGAAAATATCTATACATTTTTAGATAAGGTTTATACTTAAACAGCATAAATACCCAGTTGGTTATAAAACCCCATGAAATATATCAACATAGGCTTTTTGCAAAGTTTTTTTAAAAACAAAATACAAAGTATTTTTCTCATTTAAATTATGATAAGCTAATCCATAATAAGAAATAGTTGAAATCCACATGTGGAACTGTGGGATAGTAATGTCTTAATTTTTTATCTTTTGTATTCCATGGGACATTTGTGTTAAATTGGTAGGTACATTCTGGCACAACAGACAGGAAGATGAAAAGAGGAAATGAATTCTCAAGCACGATGAAGAGGAGTCAAGGTGAAGTTAGTTATAAAGAAAAAAAAGGAGAAATAAGAGGAAAAACAGAAGAGATGGGAAACATACACAGTAAAATTGGTGAAGCCCACACCAAGTTATTCTAAGAATTCACTTTTAAATGCCACTGTAGAATGTCTTCCTAGTCCAAGTCTTAGGTTGAACTGTTGTATTAAAGTCAAAGAAAGGGAGATTTTCAACTAGTGTTATTTGGCTCCACTTTGATTTTATGTCCCTGAAATTTATTCTTAATATGCTATTACTGTGCAACACTGCCTTTCATATACTATAAACTCAAATGATAAATTTATTGTTCCATTATATTATATGCCCTTGTACTTCTCATCACCCAGAGGATCTTCAATAAGTGTCACTAACTAGATTGCCCCTCCCTATCCCTTTCTATTTATCTGTAGGTTGTCCCCATCAAAATGGGAATTAGGTAGCCAGCTTGTACCCGATGAACCTATTTTAGTCTCTCATCTTCCTTAAAAGGTTTACCCCAGGCAGTCTGGCTGCCATTGCAGCTGACCTCACATTTGTGTTGGTTTTGCAGGTGGATGGATGGATGTAAGAGGGCCTATGTCTCATCTTCCCCCTTTCTGTAGATCACAGAATTCCCAAGGGAGTGGGGTTACTACATGGCAGCACTATTCCATCAATATATGTGCTATGAGATGTGCTCTTGGCCAGAGTTGGTCCAAATCTACATGGAGTTGCCTTGGACCCACTTTCTCATTGTTACCATATCAAGAAGGGGTGGCACCATACAGGTTAGTAGTTTTTTCCGAGTTTCTCTCACTGAGTTAGGTCAAAAAGAAAGGAGAACAAAAAAATCATCATTTTGTCCTTCTTTCTCTCTCTTGAGTGCCTAAGTGCTAAAATTCCTCTATCTACAAAAAAAAAAAAAAAAAAAAAAAGAATGAGATTCCTGAACAATTGAAGAGAGGTAAAAATGAAAAAAAGGTTGCTGGCTTTTAACAATCATCAACAATTTGCACTGTGCTTTTAGCAGAGAATTCTTTTGTGCACAGGGCCTGTCAACATGGATATGGTGTTGAAAAGTAAAATACATGAATAGAAAGTCACCATCTTAGTATTATAATGTGTACTAACTAGACAGGTTTCTTCTATTTAATGGGAGTGTCTTAACTTCCCTGGAGAGAAATTTTCAAAAACTTAATGAATCTTAAAAGTTATCTTATTTGTAAATAACAATTATGGTCATAATTGCATGATTTTTTGCTTCAGGTAGATACCAAGAAAACCACTTAAAGTACTAGGTAAAGGAAACTGGGTTTCCAAATGACTGGTGAAAGATTCATTTGCAATAAGAAAGATTGTGCTCAGAGTTCTTGTTGATAAATTATGTCTTCTTATTTTTGTGCTGCCTCAGAGCGACTATATATTTCATGTGGTTAGGTGTTTGACATCCAAGGAATATTTACATTTTGTGACTTATCATAGCTTCAGATATATTTAAGAATATTCTCTAACCATCCTTTATTTGAAAAAAATAACAAAAACTCCATAATGAGTTTTATAATCAGCTGTCATTTCTAACCCCCAAATTTCCCAACACTAATATACCCTGAAAGACATTCATATACCTAACATTTGACAACAGATGGGCTATTTGGGTAAATACAGGCTCATGGGTTGAATATAAAGAAACTCCTGGAGATGCCCAGATTTATTGGATCCTCTACCATCTGGTTGGAGAAATGTTCCTGATCATATTCAGAACTACTCCCTTCCACTCATCCTTGGTTCTCCTCAAAACTAACTTCTGGTTCTCTACATACCCTGTGCTTCCCACCTCTGTGTTTCTGCTTATGCTGTTTATTCTCTCTGCACTGTCTCTTCATCTCTGCTTGTCCAAATCCTACTTCCACAAAGCTTTTTTTGATTTCTCCAGGTTAAATCATTTTCTCATTCCTTAGAACTGACAGAGGCCTTTACCTGTTTCTCTGTTATGTGGCTCATCACATTCTATCATATATTATAATTGTTTCTGTAGTTATCTACCTTCCCTACTAGAATATATGCCCTCTAAAAAATACTTAACTTCCACACCAGCATTTAAAATCTTTATGGGCAGCACTGAAATCTGTTTCATCTTGGTATCTTTTCTAGTGACTACCTACTTGGCTCATGGTAAAATTGTTGAATGAATAAAAACAGGAAAAGAGAAAATAGAAGCTATATACATAATACCATCTGAATCAGATCAGTGTGGTGCAATTATGATTAGTGGTCTAATTGCTTCCAGTAGCTGGGATGGTTTTACGGTAGTGAATAAAAAGGACTACTTGAATGTAGGACAAATGTATGAGTGGATTAATTTTCCTTTCTCCAACTACATATGCAAAAAGCACACATCAATTATTTCTCTATGGAAGTGACCATTACATGAACAGGGACCAGAGAGAGCACTTATATAAGATCATTTCTTGAGGGGATTTCACTGAGTTAGATCAACACAAACTGCTGTTATAGAGCCAAAAACCCAAATCAGCTTGTTATGCTGAAACACTGTTTTGGAATCTATATCAAGTAAGATTTTTTTTTTTTTTTGAAAATAGAAAAAAATGCATGAAAATTAGCAATTATAAATACAGAAATTATAAAATTAGATATGGTTAAAAAATCCAAGGAAACACCTGTAACTTATTTTTTTGTTAAAGATAAAATTCGATATTTAAAAAAAGGAAAGAGAAAGGAGCTATAAAAAAAGGAATGAGAAGTTAATGATGAAAATAATTTTAAACTGCTAAGATTAATCTTTACTGATACATTTTGAATCTGCTGAAAATTAAGAGACTGAAAATATCTCTTGCATCCAATAATAATAATTTTTTCAAAGCGAGCCTACACCTCTAAAGAACATTAAATATTTGTGTTGAAATCAGTATCAGTTATGGCATACCAACAGCCCTAGGGGAAGTGTTACTAATATCTGAAATAATTAGAAATGATTAAATCCTTTATACTATGAAATCCTTTTAAGTATATTACATGAAAAGAATACTGAACCTCTTTGAAGGCTGTAGGGCAATAGAGGAGAAAGAGAATGGCTTAATGCTTTTCTCCCCTCTCTAAAAGGTTCGTTCTTTGTAGAAGCATATAGGAGTATCATATATTTTAGCACATTAAGTGTCTAATCAATACTCGGGGGTTTCTGGACCACTACATTTAAGATTAGAAAATACAGGAAGAGAATACATATAAAATAGTCTATTAATGGTAACATTCAAGCTGATCTCATAGAACTGATCCAATTTTTCAATGAGCAGGAGAAATCTAAGTAGATCATTTTCATAGTGCTCTGAATGCTATTCCTGACATATACCATACCGAGGGTATTATCTTTATTCTGCATTACATTTTCCGGAAAAAGAAGTTGTGGGAGATTAAAGAACGATTCTTGAAGTCTGAAATCTGTGAAAAAAAAACACAAGATGCTGTAAAGTGTTGGCTGATGGTTACAAATGGCCTTCAGTGATGCAGTGGCCAAAAGTTAGAACAGTACTCCCAAATAAGCTGATTAAACCTAGCATACATAAAAAAGTACACACTTTGGTTTTTGTGAAGAGCTCTTTCATGGAAAATGTAAGAACAATTAACTCTGAAATATAATGTCATAATCTGTTAACGCCCAAATATCTCCCAAATGTATAGTTCATTTAAGTTCTAACCTAGAGGCAAAACAATGCTGAAAGAAACAGATTCTTTTCATAATATGTTACAAACACAGGGGAGTACAAGAAATGAAACAGTAAAACCACTGGAAATAAGCCTATACTTTCCAAAAGAAACGAAGAGTAGCTATATAAGATGCTTCAAATTGATGTCAATAAGATGGTTTCAATTGACAACACTAAATCTTCAAAGAGAGAAACCCTGATTGATCATGAATTCACAGTCTGTGTCCATCTTACCCTCAAAGAGCAAGAGAATCAAAGTCGGTAGCTTCAGAATGAAGGTTATCGAGAAGAACTGAGGCAATCAAATGTGAGCAGAAAGGAAGGAAGGAAGGAAGCCAGAATCACCTAATCACCATGACCAAATTCCAGAAAGAAGATTTAAGGAAGAAAGGTTTTCTGATTTGCAACATATAGCCAAAATAGCAATTATGACTTAAGAAATTTGTCTAAATCAGGATTACATAGAAGAGTGTATTACTGAAGCAAGTCCAAGAATTAGTAAGGTGAATCTTGGGGATTTGATTTAAAAGGCATAATTCTCCTGTAGTAGTGGTCCAATTTTAAAAGTTGGACTTTTAAAATCTGTATCTAAAGATGAATACATGTAACTAAGAAATCATGATTAGCTCACAGTTAGCTGAGTCTATAGTTGGCAAGTAATTTACCATTAGGACCAACAAAGAATTTATATGCAAGAATGACAGAAAACATATTTTGTTAAGATATTAAAATATAATAATGCGATACAGCTAAGCATCTCTACTCACTTGTACTGGAAGAAGAAATAGGTTTCTTCTTTATTATCACTTTGAAATTTCTAGGTTAAATAGTAGAAAAACTAAAAGATAGGTTTCTTCTCTCAGATCCTATAGACTTCTCTCTGTATGTCTTCATTACCCCGTCTCTTGGGCTCAAAATACCCTGCTCTCCTTGTTCCCTCATTCACCCTAATGTTTACTAGCATCATTGCTGTGCATTAACATTACAAGGAATTGTGGCTTTTTACCTGCCATTTTACAAAATTCTTTGAAGTTATTTTTCCTCAGAAGTTTAGTTTTCTTTTGACATCTGCATGTTATAATAGAATTTTGTATTTTCACAATCTCATTTCTGAGAGTAAGCAGAAGTGAGAGTTTAAGTCAGCAATAGTATAGGAACTCTTATAAGAAAACTATGAATTTTGTACAAATATCAAAATCTGAAATGAATTTTCTAGGCAGTGTTCAAAAGGCTTGCAATTATAAAATTTTTAGTACTCAGGGTCTGACATAGATAGGATTAAGTTAAAAAAAATGGAATTGGCCCAAATAGGAATGTCCAACTCAGAAATGGCTAGGGTAATTCATCATGGAGTGGAGGTGACTGTGGGGAAAGATCCAGCCCCTAGGACTGTCGCACGGCAATGAATGCTGGTTGTTTTAAAATTCAGAGTAGCAGACACAGTAAGAAAACAAGGCTCTAAATATCTGAAATGAAATGTTTAAAGATTTTTAGAGGAAGAAAACAAAATTTTCTTGCTATAGTTACAGAAAGGAAGTAGCTAGTTTCAGAGTCAACATTTCCTCATGTAAGTCAATGGAAAACTAGGACTTGACTTATTATCTTATTTTACTGGACATTTAAAAATAAGGCTCAAGTTTACATCCTTGGAAGTAAATATATACTAAGTGTATTAGTGTTTCACAACTATTCAAGAGTTTAGACGTTATAAATCCACTGGAAAAAATTAAATAAAGCTCCATTCTAATATAAGTCCAGTATAATTATCCTTTCATTCACTCATTTCTTGAGTATATATTTTACACAAGGTAGCTGGGATAGGATTGGAAGCGATACAGTGGATCCAATACAATTAAAGGTCTGAAGGTTTTATAATTCGGTTGGATGAAGGGAACTGAGGGATTAGCACCAGGATGGCTTTGGCATAGCAGTTTTAAAAAGTATCAAGAGTAAATACAGCATATGTTTGAAGCAATTACATGAATTTTTAAGGCTGAGAAGACCATATTTAAAAAAAAAAAAAACAACTTTATAAAAATCAGGGAGTGCTTACCACAAAGAGATTTGTTTTATGCTTGATGTGTAACACCTCTGTGCCACAAGGCCCTGATTATTAATGCTCTTTACTTAATTCACCAACGCAGAGAGTAAAACTGCATTTACCTAGGGATTATTCCTAAAAATGTAAGTAGAAGAAAAAGCATTGTTTCTTTAAAAGCTAAGGCAGGCTTTAGATTAAGAGTTGACTGCTACTGTTAATATCTTAACCCTTTGTGCTCCGCACGTTTTAAAAAGGCACGGTATAAACTTGGAAAGAACAGTATGAACTAACATGCAGAGTCAAGAAAGCCAGAACTGCTATGTGCAAGGGTCTGCGTTGCCACAGTGGACGTGGGAGGTGAGGCAACCGGCTTCTTCTCGTCTTCCACAGAGTCCCTTGATGCCTCAGATGGCTGTGATGCAGATGAACGTCCGAACCTTGAGAACAACATTCCTCCAAGTCCCTTTCCAATGCTCGCAGCCCCTACATTTCACAAAACAGGGCAGTCATTCTGCTGAATTACACCACACACCAGGCTAAAGAGCACCACCCATATTTACAGTCAGAAGGCAGAGGGACTAAGCCCTAGTCATGTTTTTCCAGGGTGGGAACATAAGAAAATTACAATTTATATTGTAGGTTTCTAAATAAAAATGGTGTTGAATAGAATGAGAGTTGTACAAACTCCAGGAATATAGCTTACAAAGGAATAAAGATTCTATTTTATTCGTGATCATTGTTTTTTAAAGTATTTCTTAAGACTAAAAATGTTAATAAAAGAACCATGCCATTCACATGGGCATATATTCACTATTGATATGCTTACTCCTGAGGTTAAGTGGATATGTTATAAAAAGCTATGAATAAACAATCTTTATGACGAAGTCAAATATCAATGAGTCCAGCAGATAAAGCCTTTTTATAGTGCCATCTTGTGGCATTTTATACTAAGGCAACTTGTAACCAAAAGCAATGGACAAACTAAAGTGGCACAGAATTGAGCTCTGGTGCTACACCATTGTGGCTGGTACTGGAGATCATTCAAAGAGAAATTAAATACCCTTGTTGCCCTCAGGAAGGACACATATTTTGAGAGACTTTTAGGACATGGATCAGAGAACTGGTCTGCAGGGGCACCCTTAGTACTCAAGCACTCCTCATGGATGAGGAAGCAGAGCATTAAAAACTACGTGACTTCCCAAGATCTCACAGTAAGTGATGCGGCCAAGATTAAAATGAGAGAATTGATTCCCCGATCTTCTTTTGTGCATCCAGCTATCTCATATTCTTTAACTACAGGATCTGATCTAATTAAGAGAACTTTAGTGCTTTTGCCCTCAAATATGAACAGTGAGAAGGTGGTTAGCTCTAAACATGAGGATTAACTGTTGGATGTTTTGTAATACATAGAGTATTTCCAAGTACTTAAAATTTCATGTCTATATAAAAGTGCTTAAATTCATTGATAAGGAATACTGAAAAGAAATTACCTAATATGCTTGCTTTGCCTATATTTGTTATAGATTCCCCATAGTGTCGGCGGGACAAGACTGGTGAAGTCACAGGGCTTGGTATTGTTGAAATGCCTTCACTGTCTGAAATTGAGGTAGGTTCTTTTGCTGGGTGAAGAAAGCTTGGCTTCATATACTCATAAGGTAGAGGATTGGAAGTATTATACCAGTGGATCTGGACAGGTGAAATGTTGCTGTAGTGTTTCAGTATTAACGGTTCTAATCTATAAGCCTTGATTTAAAAAAAAAATTCAAAGAAACAAAACATTAAGGTACAATGCTTGGATTTTAGTAAACTGTTCATTCTTATTTTATTGCATGCTCAGTAGACCTCAGCAAATGTTTAAAAACCTGGTATTCTTAACATGTGTTCTTATTTCTTCACTGTTAATAATATGTAGTTTGTCCAATTATAGATCCTTGATGAGACTATAAAAAAACAATTAGTCTAGGCTAATAGTGCCCATTAATTAGTTTTTCAGAGAAATATTCATTTTTATTATGTTCTGATATCATCTAGCAGTTAGATTTATATTAGTCTCACAAACAAAACTGAAGCAGTAAACAGTAACCTGGAACAGAGCAAATAAGGTCAATTTTTAATATCTAAGCTCTCAGTAAACCCTACTTTCAAGTAGATTAATATAGTAACAAACACTACATGATGGTATAAGACCATTTGTCTAATGTGAAGTAGGGATGATATAGCAGAAAAGGCAATGGACTTGGCATCAGAATTCCCCGAGTTCATATTCTGGCCTCTGTCACTTATTAACTATATGACACTCACCAAGTCACAAGGTCTCAGAGCCTCAGTTTCCTGAGCTATAGAAAGGAGATAACACTTCCTACTACCTCACAAGGATGTTGGGAAGAATAGATAACTTTGGAAAAACTGCCTAGCACAATTCTCACATAAGCTATTTAAAAAAAAAATTTCACAGAAGAACTATAAAACGAATAATAAAAATAATTTGTAATAATGAGTTTGGAACCCTCCTTTATAATACAGCTGACCCTTGAACAACACAGGTTTGAACTGCGTGGGCCCACTTATTCATGGATTTTTTCCCCCATAATTACATGTTACAGCACTACATGATCTGCAGTTGGTTGAATCTATGGATGCGGAACCGTGGATACAGAGGGCCTCCTGTAAAATTACACCCCAATTCTTGACTGAGCACAGGGGGTACCCCAACCCCCGAGTTGTTCAAGGGCCAAATGAATAACAAAGTTTAAGACTGTACAAAGTACAGGGTATATACTGAAAGTTTAGAGTTCACCTATGATCTCAAGTTCACTTTCAAGTTATAGGAGAGTGAGTTAAATGAATGCATATTAACAAAATACTCAAGGTCTAACTGGGTGTTTTGCACACGTTTTACTTAATCCTAACAACCCTATGAGGTAAAATATTATCATCTGCATCATATAGATAAGAAATAGTCTCAGAAGTGAGTTGGCCAAGATCGTGCAGTCAGTATTTGAATCTAATACTAGATTCCATTTCAGTGAAATTTCTTAAATATAACCGTTTTGATTCTTTAACATATGAGAAATTTTCTAAAATTCTGGTGTTTAGTCATTGTTATATTTATTTGGTACTAGCTAAAGATCTTTTAAAAGACTTTATAGAATTATATAAAGCTATTTTTCAGAGGATAAATGCTATTTAAAATAGTTTGTCTTAAATCTAGTTATATCTAGCCTTGTCCCCAAGAGGATTTAAGGAAGAATTTTTCTCATCCAAAAATCTTACTTGGCATTAAACTGTTTACCTGGATGCAGACAGATCCTAGGAGTATTTACATTAAAAAATTTATTTACAGTACAAACATAACAGAGAATCTAAAAATCCAAAATGTCATAATTCCACCAAGCTAAAATAAATTCTTCCACTTTTCTATGTTTAATACATAATATTTAAATGTTTTCATTTCTAAGAGGATCTACCAATCACATTTCAATGTTGCAGCACACTTTAGAGAAAAAAGTATTTAAAGTGGGATTTTTAAAATTTATGGTTGCTACATTATTGGTATTACAACTGGTTAAGGTTTGAAAGTCCAGATGACTCCTGTCTTTTGGATTAATTGTCTAAAGATAATATTTTTACATTATGCTTTCATCCTACAAATACAACATGAACAGAACATCTTTAAGGTATTTTATTTCCTGATCCTTAAACTAATCAAAGAACAAATATTTTAAAAATATGAACTCATGCAAATGTAATAGATAAAGGCATATCTTGGAGATACCGCAGGTTTGGTTCCAGATCACTGCAATAAAGTAAATCACACAAATTTTTTAGTTTCCCAGTGCATATGAAAGTTAAGTTTACACTATACTTAAGTTTATCTGTTAAATGTGCCACAGCATTATGTCTAAAATAACAACATACATACCTTAATTAAAAACTAATGCTGTTGGAAAAATGGCACCAATAGACTTACTCAATGCAGGGTAACCGCAAACCTTGTTTGTAAAAAGACGCAGTATCTGCGAGAGATGTCTGTAAATGAACGCTTTCTCATAAATTCAGCAGTACCTTGCAAGATTTCTTACAGAGTCTCTTAGGAAAAATTTAATACTGAGAGATAAATGTCCATATTTGCAACTCACCACTGGATCTGTTGGATGAAAAATGTTTAGTAATCGGTTACAAATCTCTCTGGGCAAAATATGGTCTTGACTTCCAGTGTTTCCTGGGCGGATGCCACGCAATGCCAAAAAAACTGCCAGCGGGGATCCCATACAGAAGAAATTTTCAACCTACAATGATAAAGTCATCCTAAATTTTAAAAGTGGTGAAGTGTTTTTCAAAGAATTTGGGCACAACATAATATATGGTAAAATACAAATAATAAATTTATCTCCAAATATATATCTTTTTAAATGAGCTTTGTCTAGATGGTATCTGCATTACTTATTAACTATATAACAACCATTAATTATTCTAAACAGTCTATCCAGGAGCAACTTCATTATCTTTAAATCTAATAGAAAATGAAGAATGAGAATAAGGAGAAGGAAGATTTATTAAGCTACTATTTTGTGTAAAGTAATAGTATATTAGGTATTCTAAAACATATAAAGACCAATAAGGCAGAGCTTCTGCACTCAGAGTTTACAATCCTGCGGGGGAGGCAGAATAAAATAGTGCACAATAGAGGGAAAGCGTGCTACAAGAGAGTAGACAAAGGAATAATTAATCCCAACTTTAAGGGCTTTACAAAGGAGGAAGCACTTGCACTGGCCATAAAAGATGAAAAGGATTTCCAAAGTTGGGGTTGGGATATACTGGGGCTGGAAGGATATTCCATACTGATAGAACCACATGAACTAAAGCAGAGGGAGGAAAGAAACTAGCTTAATTTAGAGAATAAAAATAACCTGATATGGTTGAAAATTTAGTATGGGGAAAATGTAACTTGGAATGAGAATGTACAGAACCTTGACTGTTTGACTAAAAGAGTTGGGCTTAATTTATTTTACAGGTAGTGAAAGAGAATAGGATTTGACCCATGTTTTAGGAGGTTAGTAAATCTGGTAGTAGCTTGTGAATGAACTGGAAAATTAAGAGGCTAGTGACTTGGAGACAAGTTAGAAAACTATTGAAAGAGTTTAGGCAAAAGATAATCTGCACCCAGGAGGACAAGCTGTTCCATTCAGAAATGGAAATTTGAGAGATTAGGATGGAATCAACATGAATGAATGGAGATGGGGATAAGGAAGGAGCCAGAGGCAATTCACAAGATTTGGGTCTGGCTGACTGGGAAGATATTAATTAATCCATTAATTGTAACAGGATACTCTAAGTAAATCATGTTTTTGTTCATAATTAGTTTGAGGTATCTGTAACACACCTAACAGGTATTGAATTGAGAATTTAAGACAAGAAATATAGAATTGGATATGCCAACTTTTCTTTCTTTGTTTATGATTGGTTTGCAGTTTGGTAGACAAACACACAAAGGAATTATTCTCTCTCAGATAAGAGTAATGATTGCTTTAGTGTTATCTATATCCATCAAATAATTTTAAAGGTGAAGAAGAGCTTTAGACATTTAGTCTAACCGCCTCATCTAGGGATGAATAAACAGATGAATTCAGAGATGTTAACTGATTTTGACTTGGCTACTGTTACATAACTAGTTAGTGGCAAAGCCTCATGATCACAACCAAAGCTTCCCACTCTCTAGACCAATGTTTGTTGACATATTTTTCCTCTTTTGAAAGTTCAGTGGTAATGTGTGACAAATCTAACACTCTTATTTATGAAAGTGAATCCATCTGCCAGTTAACAGGCATAGAAAGACCTCTGTTTCTTTTAGAACTCTGGAGTACTAAATATTAATTTGCTAATTCATCATATATTCCTTTTTAAATTTCAGATTTCTATATTTTTTCTCTATAAGTAATTAAATAATTAAAAATTCATATTATTAGACTACATGACTATGTATTAGAAGGATACACAATTATAGGGCATAAATTCTGGTAATGTGATAACTGAATTTTGAGATAATAAATACTTAGTGGATCGTACTCAACTCTCTAGTACAAAACCCAAGATATGAAATAGAAGAGTTTACTTTTACTATCAGATCAATTCTACATATTCAACATTGATTATATATAATAATGGTGGTAGAGATGGAACTCAAATTCCAGGTGGGAGGTGACTCCAAAGACCATGCTCTTATGGTTTTTATTTTATTTTTATTATTATTTTTTAACATCTTTATTGGAGTATAATTGCTTTACAATGGTGTGTTAGTTTCTGCTTTATAACAAAGTGAATCAGCTATACATATACATATATCCCTATATCTCCTCCCTCTTGCGTCTCCCTCCCACCCTTATGGCTTTTAAATGTATCTTATAACTTTACCATATGGCTTTTAAATGTATAAGTTAAAAAAAAAAACCTTTATAAGTCATAGAGATAGATTCAATAAGAATTTTTGCATCATTCCATCACTTAACCTGTATGTTAAGTTCCCATGATAAAAGATATCAAGAAGAAACAGTATAGTACACTAGACATGGGCATATATATTCAACTGGAAATGAGTATTAGGAAACTTACGTCATGTTCCATTTAACACTGCAAACAAATTGTTATTCAGGTATAGGCTGTGTCTTCTCCAATGGTCAGGTCAACGTCAATGTCTCTCTGCAACTTTTTATTCTTCTACACCGTTGCTTTCGACAGCTCTATTCCGATGCTCAAAAACCCTGAAAAGCTTTCCACCGCCCCTATCAAACATAAGGTCCCTTTTTCTAGCTCTTCCTGCTTTCCTACACCCTCCATGCCCTTTATCCTGTATATTCTAGCCAAACTGGTTTGCTCTCCATGCTCCAAACTAACTGCGTGCACCTCATCTTGTGCTTTTATCATACACTTCTTATTGATTGAAATGTCAGCTTTCCATCCCTGGAATCATCACTGATATAATTCCAGTTATTTTTCTTACCACATACCACTAGCTGGTCACAAAGATTTGTTAAATTCTAAATATTAGATATTTACCAGATCTGTCTCTGTTTTTCTTTTCTCACTATTTAAGATTATTTGGTGTTTCTTGGACGTACTATGAAGGTATATCCCTCCATGCCTTTGTTTATGCTGTTTCTTTCAAGAACACAGCAGCATTTCTCCTTTCCTCTACTTGGCAATATCCAATTTACTGAGATTAAGTACAAATGTCATTCATTTGTAAACATTTACAGGCAAAATTAAACCTCCTTCTCATGCATACATCATTCTTTATACTGCTAATAGACCCAGCAACACTGTGTTACATATACTGAGGGCTAGGAAACCATCTTGTCCATTCTTAGTGGAACCCAGAAACCAGCAGTGTCCAACACACTGCAAGTGTTAAAAAAAAAAATTCATTTGAAAGAATAATTAGGATTTCATTTGAACCCTAACATCATGCTTCAAATGATGTTTGAAAAAAAACTGAGATCAACAATGAAAATATCACCTGTCTTTCCTTACCTTAAATTTTAAGGCAGGTGTTTGTGTCATAGATGATGCCTTCAATCCGTGTAGCCGTTCTTCTATGTCTCTCAGCCTAGAAAGGAGTATGAGATTATGTACACATTCATATTTATAATTTCATAAGTATTAGATGTTTACCAGTTCACTAAGCATAAAGAAGAAAATAATGACCCATCACCCAATCCCTCAAATTAATCCTTATTGACAGAATTTAATAAATGTACCTGCTGTAGTACAGAAAGTCTAAAAGTTTATAAAGGGACTTCCCTGGCAGTCCAGTGGTTAAGACTCCACGCTGCCAATGCAGGGGGTGCAGGTTTGATCTCTGGTTGGGAAATTAAGATCCCATAAGCCGCGTGGCGCGGCCAAAAAAAAAAAGGCTAAAACAAAAAGTTTATGAAATAATTAGTAAAAGTACCCCTATTCTTCCAATACATGCTGTTAATAGCTTTTTGGGGGAAACCTTTAGTAAAATGTGAGGCACATACAAGCATATATACACCTTTAAAAAAAAAAACACAGCAAATGTTCATACCACATACACTATTCTGTATCTTTCCTTTTTCTACAGTTAATAATGAATCTTAGCAATCTTTTCACTTGTCCCCTGACCTACTTCAGATTTTATAACACCTGTGTAATTGTCCATCATACAGACAAACCACAGTTTAACCTTCCTCTGCTGATGAACATTTGGGTTATATCAACTTTTTCCTATTACAATGTTCTGTATGTAAGTCTGTTAAATTTTTTTTTTTTACAAAATTTTTTTTACTGGATTTTGTGTCTAAAATATAGCTCTGAGGCTTGCCAACATGACATTTTCTTTCAAAACTATCAATTATTTCTGACACTAAAAACTTTATGTATTTTTCCTATGGTACTTAATAAAATTCTAAACGAAATCCTTAGACAACTTCTACAAGACAAAAATAAATTCAACGTTTCCTGAGTAAGAATTTAAGTCAGCTAAATTGGTTGTTTTTATATAATGCTAACTATCAAAATGAGTGACTTTTCACTGTTCTATTAGAATCAATTAGATGATCATTAAGAGGACAAAAGATAAAGCATGTAACTAGAGATGAAGATAGGAATGTAGCAAAGAATTAAAAGATAGTATCAGGAAGGCTGCAAATGATTAGATAACTATAAAATCTGTCAAAAATATATTTGTCAACAAAAAAAGGGTTTTAAAATTATTTTCAGAATAATAAGAAAGGCAAAGGCCCATCTCTAAGATTAGTAAAACTACGAAAGATTGCAAGCTAGTAAACATTTTCAGTAAGGATTCTACAAAGTGACTCAGCTTGGAATAAGTTTTAGATTTCACTCCTAATAAACTGTGAAGAAAAGACAGAAGGAAAAAGAGGAAGATGGAAGAATAATTTATTTTATGCTATAGGAAAACACCTAATTAGTATGAAAATTAAGTCTCTAGCTTGATTAGGCATGTTATTCAATAATCTTTGTACCCAAAACAATGTATTTTTTTCTTTATTATGAAAATCTTAAGTTTTCACCTAAGAAGTCCAGTGATTCCATGAAGACATTTTAAATTCTTTTAAGAGATTAGGGTATTTTACCGTTGTTTAGTTATATAGAGCTCATCAAGAAGATGACGTTCTTCATAGCTCATCCATTGTTCATCAGGCAACTCTTCTTCCTTCTGCAGCAACTGTTCATAGAGTCGAACTGGATTCCAGCCAGTCATTATGTCATAAGTGATTACACATCCCAAGGAATGTGACACTATTGAGACTTTACCCCCTTTTTCTTCAAAGTCTGGATTCCGAGAACAGAAAAGGGAATATAATCGATTCAGCTCTTGCTGAAGGCCTTTAACTAGCTGTTTGAAATAAGAAAACATCAAATTAGAGTAATCACTGACTTCTACAAACTTTATTTCTAAACTCAAATACATTAAGGAAGAAAAACACACATTACTGGCCAAATATATCTAGGTTATTAAAAGTAACTCAGAACTCTACAGGAAATGAAGTAAAGGTATATGTAATATTATAATCTATATCAACACTAAAGAATAAAGGCAGATGTTACCCACACAGATCCTTTCATAGTCCTTAAACCAATTATTTAAGCCAGCAGTTCCAGAGATTTAAAAAAAAGTTCCATGCAGATTCTAGTAGATTTCCAAAGAGTCCTGGATATTTCTTCTTCTTTGCAACGGACTCATATGCAATTCTAAAGTCTTGTACCTTGTAGCTTTTAAGCCACAGTAAGTTTTAGGAAAAGAATATCTGAGTTTATGGTAACAGGGTGACTAACATATTGTATATGCAACATATATATACTATTACTTTATGCATTCTTTTAAAGATTTTTTTTTTTGATGTAGACCATTTTTAAAGTCTTTATTGAATTTGTTACAATATTGCTTTTTTTTTTTTTTTTTTAATGTTTTGGTTTTTTGGCCACGAGGCATGTGGGATCTTAGCTCCCCGACCAGGGATGGAAACCGCACCCCACGCATTGGAAGGCGAAGTCTTAACCACTGCACTGCCAGGAAGTCCCACTTTATGCATTTAGATAAGAGTAATGTAACGAAAGTCCATTGTGTGACAAAAGAAAAAGCTTATGTTGATCTACTTGATATTCCAAAATTCCCACTAAGTTGGTAATATAGATTAAGAGCAAAAAGTTGTTTTTAAAAAGCAAGACTTTTTTAAGGTTTAGAGGTTAATAATGTGGGAAGTATCATAGCCATTTTTCTTTGTAAAACTGCTTTCTTGAAATTTAGCTTTAACAAATATTACTGAAATATTCTATGAAGTGAGAAGAACAAGGTTCTTTTGTTACTCAAATTCATTCATACGGGGCCCTGACCTGATTTTTAAGGCAGTCCTCTCCTCCTCCTATCATTGCTTACTACTATTTAGTTATAAAATTCCTGCCTGATATTCAATTTCGCACTTCAGTCCTTCTTAATATGTCAGCTGTTACTCAGACAAACAAACATTAATTATATACTGCTTCCATTTTCAATCTTTAGCCTCCACTAGGTTTCACTGAACATTCTTTAGCAGATACAAACTGGAAATTATTTGAGCATTCATGCTTGGCTGGGTTAGCAGTGACATGAATGAAGGTGCAATGTTCTTTCTGATTGCTGACATCACAGAGCGCTACACTGCAATACTGAGGTCTGGTTAAAGCTATTGAGACCATGTATTGGGTCTGGAGGGCTTGTTAAATACAGATTACTGGGCTCCATCCCAGAGTTTCAGATTCAGCAGTTCTGGGGACTACACTAGTGGCAAATGCATATAAAAATCTCCCGAGACATGGGTTGTAGGTAATTCTAGTCAACAGAATTTAAGAAATAGGCAGTGTGATGTCAAATTACATGCTCTTTTCAAAGGGAGCTATAATGTAATGCTTTGGACTTGGCTTGGATAAGAATATGAACCAACCCTTAAAATTTTGTTATTTTCCTAATTTATAATCTACAAGAAGGGAGGTGTAGAAAAAGCTAATGTTTCAATAAAATAAATTCCTTTAAAAGCAACATTTGTTAATAGTTTTTACTTTTGAAGGCCTAGATTTTAAGACTCCTACCATGTAAGTATAGAAACACTGGATCCCTTTGTGACCAACTATATTCATTTGGGATATCTGAACCAAGATTAATGATATACCCTGTGATCTTAATTTTATTAATTCTACAATATTATCTAATCAGTTCAGCTAACCTCTTACACACGCAGGCATTGGATGGCTCTTCAAAAGTTTAAAAGTTTCTAATTCTCATAACCACTGCCCCCAAATTAAAATTTATGAAGAAAGTCAACCGAAGAGGAAAAAAACCCAGCAGCTTCAAGAGAGAATCCA
The DNA here is from genome assembly GCF_028564815.1 of Eubalaena glacialis. Taxonomy (NCBI): domain Eukaryota; kingdom Metazoa; phylum Chordata; class Mammalia; order Artiodactyla; family Balaenidae; genus Eubalaena; species Eubalaena glacialis. Next base: position 148,069,626 of record NC_083717.1, read on the forward strand.
ACACCCAAAATAGGGCTGAAGAATATAATTAGTCATTTGTCCTTCTCCCTGTTACAGGAAATTTTAATGAGAAAAAGTAATTTAGAGAGTTTTAGTCATATACATCAATTAAACTATTTTCAAATAACAATGGCAAGATAGGGCCATGACAATTCTCTTTATAGTTCTTCATTTTTAAAAGCCATTGAAAAGAGAGTTCAGATGTACAAAAGATATACAGTTCTCTATGGATTTTTCATGTTACTTTATTTAGGGTTGAAGAAAGAGCCAAAGGCTCTCTGATGATGTCTTGATAGACTGGAGTTAGTTTCTTTTTTAAAAACTGGTCCTCAGAAAGTATGACCTGAGAAGTACTGATCGATACACAAAACTTTTTCCCTAAGCACAGCTTTTTAGTGCACAATCACTAATTAGGGTCCTCCCATGTGCATCTCAGAAACTTGAGTGAAAAGGGGCCTCAGAGATGATCTAACTTAAACTGCTGTGAAGATAAAAGTCCCTTCAGCAACACCCCTCTTAAGGGATAAGGAGCTCAGCATCTACCCCAGTATCTTCATCCAGAAGTGGTCACTTTTATTTAAAAAAAATTTTCGGGGCTTCCCTGGTGGCGCAGTGGTTGAGAGTCTGCCTGCCAGTGCAGGGGACACGGGTTCGAGCCCTGGTCTGGGAGGATCCCACATGCCGCGGAGCAGCTGGGCCCGTGAGCCACAATTACTGAGCCTGCGCTCCGCAACAAGAGAGGCTGCATTAGTGAGAGGCCTGCACACGGCGATGAAGAGTGGCCCCCGCTTGCCGCAGCTGGAGAGAGCGCTCGCGCAGAAACGGAGACCCAACACAGCCATAAATAAATTAAAAAAAAAAAAAAAAAGTTAAAAAAAAAAAAATTTTCCCCCCCGTTTTACTGAGATATAATTGAGATAGACTGTTTAAGTTTAAGGTGTACAATGTAATGATGTGATATAGGTATATATTGTGAAATGATTATCACAGTAAGTTTAGTCAAAATCCATCACCTTATATTATTTACAAATTTTTTCATTGTAACACTTCTGTATTTTTAAGGCAGTTTTGCTTATTACACAGTTCTTCATTAGTAACCAAACATGTCCCTTTCCGTATTTTCAATTCACAGATCCTTATTTTACTTTCTAGAATTAACAGAGTAAGTCTATTCCTTTTTTTAAAAATTGTAGCCCTTGAAATATATAAAGACAGATATATACTTAACTACAACTTGAAAATCTAAGCACAAGGAATTTATATATCATAATATCTTTGATCCTCATGACAATCTTTATCAACTAGGTATTTTATGTCCATTATATAAGTGAGGAAGCTGAGAAAGTGAGAAATTTGATCTAAGCTAGTTAAGTGGCAGGTTTTGAATCTGCATCTGTTTGACTCCAAAGGCTCTTATTTATGCCTATCAAATAAACCTAACAAGGTTAATTCACCAGGCATGACAATCCTACAGAACCCCTGTTGGCTGTTACTTATCACTACTTCCCTTAGGAAACATATATTGTTGAAAAATAATTTAGTCTAAATATTGCCTAACACCAACCTTGTGTTAAATGGACTTTGATTCGCAGAATCAGCTTTCCTTTTTAAAGAATAAGAACAATTTTTGCCCACTTCTCACTAAGTTTTTCTTTTATTTTCTTTTGTTCTTCACAATGCTTTAAGCAATGTTTCCCAAACTTCTCTGATGGTATCACCTGGGGAATTGTTAAAAACACAAATTCACAGGTTCTATCTCAGACCCACTGAATCAGGATCTCCAGAGGAGGGACCTGGGAAACTATTTTTTAGTTTCTTTTTCTTAACTTTTTATTTGGGAGTAATTTCAAATTTATAAAATCTTGCAAAATAAAAATAGTACAAAGATCCTCACATAGGCTTTATCCAAAATTCACCTAATGTTAGCATTTCCTCCTATTTGCCTTATCATTTGTTCTGTTTCTATAACACACACACAACTTTTTTGTGAACCATTTAAGGTTATATTACATATGTCATGGTCCTTTACCCCCAAATACTCCAGTGTATATTTCCTAAGACTAGGAATATTCTCTTCCACAATCATAGTGCTGTTATCAACTTCATAATTCACTTTGATATATTTCATCTAATCTAGTCTACCATTCACATTTTAATTTTGTCAGTTGATCTGTATTATCCTTTGTAGCATTTCCCCCAATCCAGTACAGGATACAGTCTAGGATGAGATATTATAATTAGCTATCACGTCTCTTTAATCTTCTCTATCTGGAACATTTTCCACAGCCATTCTTTCTATTTTATTATGCCAACATTTTAAAAGAATACAGTCTCATTCCTACTTTTTTATTACAACTTCCTCATTTTATGTTTGCCTAATGCTTCCTCATAATTGGAATACTGCATAAATAATGCTGTGTCCTTCTCTAGGTGTCCCTCAGGAACACCCCATAAAGTTGTTGCTTGATTTCTCCACTGTATACCTTTATTTTTTAAACTAAAAGCAGTCTGAGAGGATACACTTTAAGACCATGTAAATATTTTGTTCCTCATCAAAAAATCTGCCCTCATTTTAGCATCCACTGATGATTCTTGCCCAGTCCTCTCCCCTACCTGATCCTACCATGATGGCTGCAAAATGAGACTTTCCAACTCCAGCATTCCTTCCACATTTATTAGTACGCCCTTGGCATCCTACTGAAGCAAAGGACCTCCCTTCTTCCCAATTTGTTTATCTATTTATCATTGATAAGGACTTACAAATTTTTCAATGATTTAGAATTCTTTAGTACATTATCCTTATTATAATTCTACAAAAGTACTATTAATAATTCCTTACAATAAGTAATAATTACTTAATTATTTTGGTGCTCAAATTGTTCCAGATTTGGTCAGTGGGATATGCTTCTTTAATTTGACTATTATGTCCTTGTGTCTTGCTCCATCATTCTTCTGAGCATTTTTCTACCTTTTGTCAAAACAAATTCTTCCAGCTTTGACTTGGACCTATCCTGCCCCAGCCCTGGAATCAGCCATTTTTCCAAGGAACTCTACTTTTTCTTAGTGGAGAATAACAATACTAGAGGCAAAGATCTGGGTGCTAGGTATACTCATTGGATTGGGGTCTCTGCTTCTTGGCCCTTTCAGCGGACAGAGGTAGGAAATATATGCATATATATACTTCTGTGCTTAAACATATAGGCTTAAATATATAGATGTTATCTACATACATCGGCTTATTTTCAAAATCATAAATTCACATTAATACCCTCAATTCCAATGCCCCCCATGGGGTTCTTTTTTTGCCCGCATTTTTAATGAGCACCACAAGTGATTGTTCTAATTAGGGATGCTCGGGATACACTGCTGAAGATTGCTGGTGAATCTCAGACACAAGTTCTCAGTGCTTTTCCATGAAATTCAACTGGATCAACAAACCAACTAATTTAAAACACTGGGTGTTCTCCTTCCATTTCATTTATCTTAACGATCAGTTCCCTTTTCCTACTGAGTATGTTTTATTCAATTCCATTCTGAGGAAGATTATCTTTGACTATAAGAGCAAAATAAAAAGTGATCACTTTCTCAGTCATCATTCACCAACGGCCAGAGGTTTGAGTCTGGCACTTTTCTCTTTTTAGTTTTTCTGGATATTAACGCCAACTTAAAGTTTTTAAAAAGCACTTATTACTTTTGGGGGATATGACTCAGCACATTTTAGCCTTGAAGATTCAGGATACCGTTTTAGGAGTACTACCAACCACGTGTGCGTGTGTGTGTGTGTGTGTGTGTGTATGTGTGTATAGTAATATGCTCTCAGCCCTTCTCTTTCCTTTTTTTCCCCCCTCACTGGTGTACTTGCAATACTATAGTTCAGTGTTCTAACCTTTAGGGCATATCTAATGATGCCCATTGTACACTATAAAGGACTATGAACGTGGAAATTATTAGTGCTCTACTTCACCGACTAGGCCTTCCTTTTTGGTTAGAATTAAGCCCAGAATAGCAGTTCTCCTTGTAGCTTCTTTTACTGTTTGTTCTCAATCAGAACAAGGCAGATCTTGCCCAATACTGGTATATGGCAATGAGGGGATATAGAAAGAGGAATGAAGAAAAATCCTAAGGGGATGGTAGTTGGAAGAGAAGGAATTTTCTGTGGCAACTAACCAAACATATTTCTGTCGATATGTAAAAGATATCCTGGATTAAGTTAGGGGATGACTCTGAATGAACAAAATCAGCAACGGATTGGCTTGGAGTAACACAGAGCAGCAGAGCCGCTCTATTGGTAATTACTCCTTGTACTAGTTTCTTTATCCTTCAAATGAAGATACTAATCATATCTACTTCATAGGGTAAGGATTAAACAAGTTAATACATGTTAGGTAATTAATGCGGTTATTCCCATGAAACAAAATTCTTTTTCTCTTACCAATAAAGTGACAAATTGCATTGGTAGAGATTCCCTCATCCCTCTGAATAAACTATCTCCTTTCACCTACCCTCCCCATCCGCCCCCCTTTAGGGTTATCTTTGTGATGCATGAGCAAAATTACCATTTGAGAACTACACAAATCCACTCTGGAAATGACACAATAAAAGCAAGTCTTTTATATACAAAAACACTTGAAGGACATTTCTAAGTGTTTAAAACTCTTTTGTGGGACTTCCCTGGTGGTCCAGTGGTCAAGAATCTGCCTTCCAATGCAGGGGACATGGGTTCGATCCCTGGTCGGGGCAACTAAGCCTGCATGCTCTAGAGTCTGCGTGCCACAACTAGAGAGCCCGCACGCCACAACGAAGAGCCCATGTGACACAATGAAAGATCCTGCATGCCACAACTAAGACCTGACGCAGCCAAATAAATAAATAATTTTAAAAAAGCTCTTTTGTGAGGATAATACTCATAGATATTACTAATCAGACTTATGAAAACTGTTATTTTTCAAAAAGCTATTTTCTAACCAACCTCTCACTTCCAAGGTTATCCATTTTATTAAGCGTCCCAATGTGCAGATTAAGACTTCAAATGCACTATGAAATATAGGCTATTTATAGATTAATGGATTCCTATAATTTCTCACTTGCTTGTAAAAAAAGAACATAAAATGTTAAAATTCAGGAATGTTACCACTCAAAAAAATACCCAATAGCAATAAGATAATCATGATACTTACTTCATCTCTATAAAGTGGGCTAGTATAATACATTATGTCCATTGCACTGCTATTTAACATATCCCTTAAACCTCGCACTTTGTCTGGAGTAATGGAATCAACAGTGTCTACAAGTTAAAAAAAAAATTAAAATTAGAGAAGATTCATTTCAGGGAAAGAATAAACTGTGAAAAACGTTACATTCTTTGAAATAACTGCTTTAAATTAACATTTATATATTCAAGACTAGCTGTGAATCTAATGAACCTTACCTTCTTGAAATTTTACTATTTGTAAATTTAAAAATAATGATGGAGGGTATTTACCTACCGCAAACATCACTGTGCTCATTAGTGCTGAAAGGTTAAAAAACATTTCCTCTAAATCAGGAACAAGCTAAGGATATCTACTCTTTTTTTATAATTAAAAAAACTTTTATTGAGGTTCAGTTGATATACAATATTATATAAGTTCCAGGTGTACAAACAGTAATTCACAATTTTTAAAGGTTATATTCCATTTACAGTTATTATAAAATATTGGCTATAGTCCTAGTGTTGAACAATATATCCTTGTAGCTTATTTATTTTATACGTAGTAGTTTGTACTTCTCAATCCCCCCCTTCCCCTATCTTCTCCCTCCCCCCGCTAACCACTAGTTTGTTCTCTGTGAGTCTGTTTCTTTTCTGTTATATTCACTAGTTTGCTTTGTTTTTTAGATTCCACATGTAAGTGATATCATACAGTATTTGTCTTTGTATGACTTATTTCACTTAGCATAATACCCTCCAAGTCCATCCATGTCGTTGCAAATGGCAAAATTTCGTTCTTTTTCTTATGGCTGAGTAGTATTCCATTGTGTATGTATATATACATGACATCTTCTTTATCCATTCATCTGTTGATGGGCACTTAGGTTACTTCCACACCGTCACTATTAAAAATACGTAATGCTGCTATCAACACTGGCGTGCGTGTAACTTTTCGAATTAGTGTTTTCGTTTTTTTCAGATATATACTCAGGAGTGGAATTGGTGGGTCATATGGTAGCTCTATTTTTAGTTTTTTGAGGAACCTCTGTACTGTTTTCTACAGTGGCTGCACCAATTTACATTCCCACCATCAGTGTATGAAGGTTCTCTTTTCTCCACATCCTCTCCAACATTTGTTATTTGTGTCCTTTTTGATGATAGCCATTCTGACAGGTGCGAGGTAATAGCTCACTGTGGTTTTAATTTGCATTTCTCTAGTGATTAATAATGTTGAGCATCTTATTTGCCTGTTGGCCATTTGTGCATCTTCTTTGGAAAAATGTCTATTCAGGTCTTCTGCCCATTTTAATTGGGTTGTTTATTTTTCTTGATGTTGAGCTATATGAGCTATTGGATATTAACCCCTTATTGGTCATATCATTTGCAAATATTTTCTCCCATTCCACAGGCTGTCTTTTCATTTTGCTGATGGTTTCCTTTGCTGTGCAAAAGCTTTTAAGTTTACTCAGGTCCCATGTGTTTATTTTTGCTTTTATTTCCTTTGCTTTAGGAGTCAGATCCAAAAAGATATTGCTATGATTTATGTCAAAGAGTGTTCCACCTATGTTTTCTTCTAGTTTTGTGGTTTTACATTTAGGTCTTTAATCCATTTTGAGTTTATTTTTGTATATGGTGTTAGAGAATATTCTGATTTCATTCTTTTACATGTAACTCTCTGGTTTTCCTGGCACCACTCATTGAAGAGACTGTCTTTTCCTCATTGTATATTCTTGCCTCCTTTGTTGTAGATTAACTGACCATAGTGCATGGGTTTATTTCTGTTCCATTGATCTATGTGTTGGTTTTTGTGCCAGTACCCTACTGTTTTGATGACTGTAGCTTCATAGTATAGTCTGAAGTCAAGGAGTGTGATTCCTCTAGCTCTGTTCTTCTTTCTCAAGATTGTTTTGGCTATTCAGGGTCTTCTGTGTTCCCATACACATTTTAAAATTATTTGTTCTAGTTCTGTGAAAAATGCCCTTGGTATTTTGATAGGTATTGCACCGAATCTGTAGATTGCCTTGGGTAGTATGGTCATTTTAACAATATTAATTCTTCCAATCCATGAACATAGTATATCTTTACATCTGTTGGTGTCATCTTCAATTTCTTTCATTGGTGTCTTATAGTTTTCTGAGAACAGGTCTTTTACCTCCTTAGGTAGGTTTATTCCTAGGTATTTTACTCTTTTTGATGTAATGGTAAATGGGATTGTTACCTTAATTTCTCTTTTTTGACAGTTTGTTGTTAGTGTATAGAAGTACAACAGATTTCTGAATATTATTTTGTACCTTGCAACTTTACTGAATTCATTGATGAGCTCTAGCAGTTTTATGGTGGTGTCCTTAGGATTGTCTAGGTATAGTATCACAACATCTGCAAACAGTGACAGTTTTACTTCTTCCTGTCCAATGTGGATTCCTTTTATTTCTCTTTCTTATCTGACTGCTGTGGCTAGGACTTCCAATACTCTGCTGAATAAAAGTGGTGAAAGTGAGCATTCTTGTCTTGTTCCTGATCTTAGAGGAAATGCTTTAAGTTTTTCATCACTGAGCATGATGTTAGCTGTGGGCTTGTCATATATGGCTATATATGTTGAGGTATGTTCCCTCTATGCCTATTTCCTGGTGAGTTTTTATCATAGGATGTTTACTATTTTAACAAATGTTTTACTTAAAGTCCTAGCCAGTGCAATACGATAAGAAAAAGAAATAATAGTTTTATGAAACGGAAAAGATCTGTTTTCATTTGCAGGTCATGTGATTGTCTACACAGAATATACAAAACAATCTACAGAAAAATTACTAGAATTGACTCTCAGTTTTAATGCATGTATAGTTTTGCATAACTACCACCATGATCAGGACACAAAACTGTTCCATCACCCTAAAAAACCTCCCACATGCTGCCCTTTAGAACTCAACTCCCCACCTCCAAACCCTGGCAGCCACTGATCTGTTCTCTATCCCTATAGTTTTGTCTTTTGCAGTACATCATATAAATGGAAGCATAAATTATATAACCTTTGGGTTTCACTTCTGTGATGCTGTGACATAAGAAATACATATTTCGTCTTTGTCCCTGGTTCTGACACAGGGTTCCAAAAACCCTTTTAAGTTCCTGAGTGATAGGGTGAAAAGAATGTCTTTTATAATTCATAATGAGCCTCTGCCAATCGTAACTGAGTATATGCTAATGAGCTGACTCTTAGAGAATGGGGGCTGGTTGCCAGAGGAACCAATTTTGAACTTTCTGTCCCATTCCCCAACCTCTGGGAAGGGGAGAGGGGCTGGAGGTTAAGTTCAATTGCCAATAGCCAATGATTTAATCAATTATGCCTACATGATGGAACCTCCATAAACACCCTAAACAACAGGGTTTGAAGAGCTTCTAGGTTGTTGAACAAATGGAAGTACTAGAAGCATTGTGCACTTGAAGGGGACATGAAATCTCTGCACCCCTTCCCCATACATTGCCCTATGTAGCTCTTCATCTGGTTGTTCATCTGTATCCTCTGTAATAGTCTTTAAACGAATAAATGTAATTTAAACCAGTAAATGTAAGTACAGTTGATCCTTGAACAACATGGGTTTGAATTCTGTGGATCCTCTTATATGCAGATTTTTTTCAATAAATACATACTACAGTACTAGGCCATCTGTGGTTGGCTGCATCTGCAGATGGGGAACTGTGAATACAGGGTTGGACTATAAGTTTATACTTGGATTTTTGACTGGGGGTGAGGGGGATGTCAGTGCTCCTAATGTCCACATTGTTCAAAGGTCAACTGTAAATGTTTCCCTGAATTTTGTGAGTTGTTCTAGTAAATTACTGAAGCTCAGGAAGGGGTCGTGGGACCCCCTCCCCCCCCAATTTATAGTCAGTCACAACTACAGGGGACAATCTGGAACTTGTGATTGGCATCTGAAGTGGGCAGAAGTCTTGTGAGACTGAGACCTTAATCTGTCTATACTATCTCTGAGCAGTTAGTGTCAGAAATGAATTAAATTGTAGGACACCCCACTGATGTCCACCAAGAACTAAAGAATTGGCTGGTGTGGGAAAATCCCCAACATATTTGGTGTCAGAAGTGTTGAGAAGAGAGAGAAACAGTGGTGTTCTTCCTTTAGCTTCTTTCACTCAGCATAATGCCTTCAAGATTCCATTGCAGTAGTTTAAACCTAACAGAAAATTACAGACGTAAGGGTTTTATTAAATGTTAATTCATCCATGTTATCTATTCATACATTCCTGAGCAGCCTAAAATATTTATCTGGGTGAATGGAAAAAGCTCAAAAGATAATGTTACTACACCAGAACTTTACATATGAGCTGTTGCTGCTGAGAAGTCTTCTTTGGTCACAATCTTTTTTGTTGTTGTTGTTAAACGCATTACAACTTTGATGTCACTTTGGTTTATAAGCTATAACTGACATTCCTAACTGACTATGAGGCAGAATCACAGACTAGGAAGAAACTTTGGAAATCATCCAGGGAGGCAGTTCAGATGAACAAGGGCTCTGGTATCGTGCAGACCTAGATTTTTGCCTGCCATTCTTCATTAAATTCACATTTTACTGAGTTTCAGTTTCCCTATTTGTAAAAGAGAAAATAAAAGTAGGTATTTCATAGATTTGTGAGAAAATTAAATGAGATACTCCAAGTAAAATGAACCGCAGAGTGCCAGGCACATAGTAAAAGCTCAACAAACAGCAGCTGCTACAATGTCCAGTACAACTCTCTCACCTTTCAGATTATGTAAATAATCAACCTAAACATTCTATTTTAATGGTCTTAATATTCAAAGGACAAAACTTTGTGTAAAGAAAGATGCATATATTATATAATTTCTCTATGTTAGATTATAATTCACCAGCCCAAGGAATGCAGGAACAACAATAAAACAAAAGGCCTGAGATTTTTATCTTCCAAATATAAGGGAAGAAAATTATTAGGACGAAAATGTAAGCTTATATAAAACTGTGGACAACAAATATTTTAAAAGCATTGACAGGTCACTTCTCTGTCAAAAACTTTAGAAAACATTTTGTTCCCTTCACTTGTCCCTCTCCTTCCCCCCATCCACAGAGGGCATGCATGAAAACTGTGTTATCTGTGAAATCTATATGGTGGTCCAAAACGACATAAGTTGATGTAATTATTTTTTTTTAAATCAATGGATTTTATTTTCTTAAATAATCTAGAACAAAGAGTATAACTCAAGACAAATAAATTAAAGACACTTCATTCCCAATGAGCAACACTTTGTTGCCACTGACTAAATCATTTAATTTTTAAACAAAATGTACCTCCATCCAGAGTAAGTTTTGACCGCCACTCAACAGGCAGAAATTCAACATGTGTTGCATGGTTGGAAAAATGCCTTTCTTCTATTTTTCTTGCAGCCTCTCTCATCCTAAAAAAACCAAACCAAAACAAAACTTTATCAGAGTAACTTCCCATATGTATTTACATGGTATAAAATGTCTTTAATCATAACACTTTCACTTGCTTATAACTTTGTCCAATTATGTTTCAATTACTGCTACACTGTGCAACAGTTTGTAATACTAGGACACCTTCATTTCAAAACTATTTTCCTAAATTTGCCATCTACGATTTCAAGTATTACAAGCTTCGATATCATATTCTAAATAATATGTATAAATCTTTAGAAGAGAGAATAGTATAATAAAATACCCCAGCTCCAAATATTAGCACATCGTGACCTGTCATTTCATCTATTCCTCCACTTGCTCTCCCCACAATATAGATTTTTAAATTTTATTTTGAAAATTAAGGTACAGAAAAATTGACTTTTTTCCTTTTTGGTGTCAACTGTATAGATTCGTGGTTAGCACTACTACAATCAAGATACAGAATAGTTCTATTATCAAAAAAAACTCCCTCATGCTATCCCTTTATGTTAGCACTCTTCCCCCATAATATTTTAAAGCAAATCCCAGATATCACAACAGTGCATCTATAAATAGTTCAGTATATATTTCTAAAATGTAAGGAAAACATAACCTATTCAGAACTATTATCATACCAATCCTTCATTTCAACAATTATGTTTAGCGGTCCCATTTTCCCAGTTAGACTATAAATATTATTTTATAATAACAGAAAATATTTTTTTATACTTTTGAATTGAGCTCCGAATACAGCCTATGCATTGCAACTGGAAGATATGTCTCTCAAGTGTCTTTTTTTTTTAAATTTTTAATTAATTAATTTATTTATTTATTTATGGCTGTGTTGGGTCTTCGATTCTGTGCGAGGGCTTTCTCTAGTTATGGCAAGTGGGGGCCACTCTTCATCGCGATGCGCGGGCCTCTCACTGTCGCGGCCTCTCTTGTTGCGGAGCACAGGCTCCAGACGCGCAGGCTCAGCAATTGTGGCTCATGGGCCTAGTTGCTCCGTGGCATGTGGGATCTTCCCAGACCAGGGCTCGAACCTGTGTCCTCTGCATTGGCAGGCAGATTCTCAACCACTGCGCCACCAGGGAAGCCCCTCTCAAGTGTCTTTTAATCTATAGATTGCTCTCTCTCTTCTTTGGCTTTGTAATTCTGTTTATGTTCTGTAGAGTTTCTGAGAGTCTGATTTTTAATGACTGCATCCTCAAGTGTTATTTAACATGTTCATTGCTCCCTATTTGGTAGTGAGATATAGGGGCCTGATAAGGTTCAAGTACTATTGTTTTGGCAAGACTACTACTCCATAGGTATATATACCTGGTTTTCTCTCTTTTTGGTGATACTAGCAGTTGTTACTATCATTGCTTATATCCGTTAATTCACTATGATTGCAAAGAAGTGTTTTTTAAATCCCATCACTCCTTATACTTCTGGAAAGAGAAATTTCCTCATATCAAGTATTGGCTGCCTTGTGATACAAATAGTTTCTGTGTGAACTGAGAAAAGGCAGGATAAATGGTTAATTCTTCTCTTTTATTAGCAATTAAATACTGAGTTGCTAGAGGTTTTATATTTTTTGACATCATTCATTACTAGCTCATAGATTTAAACATATTTGAAGTATTCCAACCCACTGTAGTTATTATCCTTACAGATGCTCAAATTGTTTCCTTTTTTGGTCAGTGAGTCTCTTCAAGTTGACTTGTGTCTTTTTTACACGACCTCACTAGTTTGTTTTTTTTTTTTTTCCAACAATTCAGTGGCTTTTAGTGTATCCCTGAGTTGTACAACCATCACCATTATCTAAGTTCAGAACACTTTCATCACTCCCAGAAGAAACACCATACTCAGAGTAGTCACTTCTGATAATTCCTACCTCCAGGTCCTGGCACCATAAATCTACTTTCTGTCTCTATGAATTTGTCTATACTGGATTTTTTCAGATAAATGGAACTATAATACATGGCCTTTTTGTGTCTGGCTTCTTTCACTTAGCACAATGTTTCAAGGTTTGTCCATGTTGTATCATGCGGCACTACTTCTTTGCTTTTTGTGGGTGAATATTCTACTGTATGAATACACTGTTTCTTCTTATCCATTCACCAGCTGATGGACATTTAGACTGTTTCCTTTTTTTTTTTGGCTATTATAAATAATCCTGCTATGAATATTAACAAGTTTTTGCGTAGATGTATGTTTTCAATTCTCTTGGGTATATACCTAGAAGTGGAACTGTTGGCTCATATGCTAACTTCACATTTAACTTTTCTGACGAAGTGCCAAACTGTTTTCCAAAGCAGCTGTGCTATTTTACAATCCCATCAGCAACATATGAGGGTCCTAATTTTTCCACATCCTTGCTAATACTTGCTATTTCCCATCTTTTTGATGAGTCATCCTAGTCAGCATGAAGTGGTATGTCTCTGTGGTTTTGAATTGCATTTCCTTAATGACTAATAATACTGAGCATCTTTTTATGCGCTTATGGGCCATCTGTATATTTTATTTGGACAATTGTTCATTCAAATCCTTCACTCATTTAAAAAATTGGGTTATTTTATTATTGAATTTGTAGGTGTTCTTTATATATGCTAGATGCTAGACCCATATCAGATATACGATTTGCAAATGTTTTCTACCATTTTGTGGGTTGTCTTTACTTACTTGATAGTGTTCTTTGAAGAACTAAAGTTTTAAATTTTGACAAAGCCCAATTTATCTTTTTTTTTCCTTAGTGGCTTTTACTTTTAGTGTTATATATCAGAAACCATTGCCTAACCCAAGGCAATGGTTGTAAATCACAAAGATTTACTCCTATATTTTCTAAGAGTTTTAGTATTAGTTTTTATATTTAGGTCTTTGATTCACTCCGAATTAATTTTTGTATGTGGTGTAAGGTAGGGGTTTAACTTCATTCTTTTGCATGGGGATATCCCAGTGTCCTAGCACCATTTGTTAAAAGGCTATTCTTTCCTGATTGCATTATTTTGGCACTCGTGTTGAAAATCAACTGAACTCTCAATTCTATTCCATTGATCTAGGTCTATCTACACGCCAGCCAGTACCACAATGTCTTGATTACTATAGCTTTGTAGCAAATTATGAAATTGGGAAGGGTAAGTCCTCTATCTTTATTCTTTTTCAAGATTGTTTTGGCTATTCTGGGTCTCCTGCATTTACATGTGAATTTTAGGATCAGCCTGTCAATTTCTGCAAAAATGATAGGTGAAATTTTAATAGGGATTGTGGTGAAATTTGTAGATCCATTTAGGAAGTACTGGCATCTTAACAACATTAAATCTTCTAATCCTCAAATGTGGGTTGTCTTTTTCATTTATTTAAGTCTTCTTTAATTTCTTTCAATGGTGTATTATAGTTTTCAGTGTACAAATCTTACACTTCTTTTGTTAAACTTATTTCTAAGTATTTTATTCTTTTTGATGCTATAGTAAGTGGAAATGCTTTAACTTAATTTTCATTGCTAGTGTAGAAATACAATTGATTTTTTTTTTTTAATTTTTTGGCCACACTGCATGGCTTGTGGGATCTTTTTTTTTTTTAATTTTATTTATTTTTGGCTGCATTGGGTCTTTGTTGCTGCACATGGGCTTTCTCTAGTTGCAGAAAGCGGGGGCTACTCTTCGTTGTGGTGCATGGGCTTCTCATTGCCATGGCTTCTCTTGTTGCGGAGCACAGGCTCTAGGTGCACAGGCTTCAGTAGTTGTGGCTCACAGGTTCTAGAGCACAGGCTCAGTAGTTGTGGCACATGGGCTTAGTTACTCTGTGGCATGTGGGATCTTCCCGGACCAGGGCTCGAACCTGTGTCCCCTGCATTGGCAGGCGGATTCTTAACCACTGCACCAGCAGAGAAGCCCTCCCTCTATTTTTAGAAGTTCTTTATATTTAGGGATATTAACTGTTCATCTGTGATACAATATGCAAATGGATTTTCTCAGTTTGTCTTATTCTTTTTTTGCCATATGGCTTTTTTGGGATGATATATTTATCAATACTTTCTCTTAAGGTCTCTGGATCAAGTTATAGTTAGGACAGTTTTCTCTATTACTAAGGTACATAAGAATTCAAACTCCCCTCAATCCTACCTTTTAAATCCATAGTATTTGTATGGTTTCATTTCTTAGGTTCAAATGTGATCCCACTGAAATTTATCTTAGTGTGAAAAATGGGCCCAATCTAATTCTTTTCCATATGGCTGCCTAGCTATCCCAACACACTATTTGTTAAAATTCTATCTATCTCCATTTCTAGTATATTTTTATTTTAAAAATTATTTGTTTATTTATTTATTTATTTATGGCTGTGTTGGGTCTTCATTGCTGCACACAGGCTTTCCCTAGTTGCAGCGAGCGGGGGTTACTCTTCGTTGTGGTGTGTGGAGCGCACAGGCTTAGTTGCTCTGCGGCATGTGGGATCTTCCCAGACCAGGGATTGAACCTGTGTCCCCTGCATTGGCAGGTGGATTCCTAACCACTGCGCCTCTGGGGAAGTCCTTCTAGTATGTTTTTAAAGCATTATTTACAATATGATTATATTTTATTGATTATCTACCACCAAAGTTGCCATTTAGAAAGTCTATATAGATTCTAGGTTGTGAAAAAGAAAATCTGCTTCCGTTAACATCACTGAAAATAAAGATGATAGCCAAAACTTCAGACTCTTTTATTACCACATTCTAAAAAGTTTTGTTTTTTTTTTTACAGCAGATACTCAAGTAATGGTTACAGATACATTTTTAAAGTTTTTTTGGCCATCTTTCAAGTGTTCAGCTTTAACAAATTTGAACATATACAAGAAAGAATATATTTTAAGATTTCTAATATTATTCTATGCACTTATTCATTTCTGATGGCTGTATAGTTCATATATATTTCATTATGATATAATAATCAGGAAGTGGTATGTGTGTTGCTGTCTGAATTTACAAAAAAATAAAGAAGTTCATTTAGGCTAGTGGTTCTCAAACATGCATATACTTTTTTTTTTTCCCCTTCCAGGGGACAATGACAATGTCTGGAGACTTTTTTTTTTTTGGAGACATTTTTGGTTGTCACAACTAGGGGTTCTATTTGCATCTAGTGGGTAGAGGTCAGGGATGCTGCTAAATATCTTACAATGTATAGGTTAGCCACCCATGGCAAAGAATTACCTGGTCAAAAATGTTAATAGTGATGAGGTTGAAGAACCCTGATTTTGACTTATAAACTCAAACACTACATTTGTTTAAAATACTGTCCTCTTCTACAGTAAACTGAGACAATCCTCTACTCCATAGGATCACTATCATAGTTCTCAAATGGCCACATATGTAGATACTTTAGGCAAGCAGGTATGTCTACTAAATCACTTGGTTGTAATTAACTGGAGTCACACACACACACACACACACACACACACACACACACACAAAAGAGGGGCAGAGGAAGGAAAGGAAAGAAAAATGAAAGAAGATAATCAGGGATGGAGGAAAAAAGGGAGGGACAGAGATAGAGATAGACAAATAGATAGGTAGCGAGAGAGAGAGAGAGAGAGAGGGAGAGAGAGAGCGTACACGCTATGTCCCTACTATTGCCTTACTAAAAATAATAAAATCTGTTTCCTAAATATATAGGTCTTGACTACATGAGAAACACTGAGACCAAGGAGGGATGGAGGAAACGAGAAAAAGGAATGATTTAAAAATATTATCCTACAGCTCAGACTTAACCCATTACTGTGCAGCTGTAATGCCATGCACAAAACTCATGATTTCAGTTCTAAGCTTATTAAACTTCCATGTTCTCCTGCTAGGCAGTGAATGTTTAGTTCATATTTTGAAAAAGGAAGGAAGAGATTAATAGCACCTGAGAATTACCATTTAATTAAGGATCATTAAATAGCTCTGAAAAAAAAGTCTTTATAATTCTTCTCAATTAGGAAAACAATCAATTGATAAACTAACTGGTTTTAAGAATATATATATATATATATATATATATATATATGAAAGAAGGGCAATAGAAAATCATGCAAATAATATCCAAGATACATTTTTTTACACAAGAAAGCAATGTCTAGAGTGTATATAGTATGTTGCCTTGTGAGTGAAAATAATCTGTATTTGTCTAAAAAAACTCCAGAAGAATATAAGATAAATAACATTGCTTTGAGACACAAGGATGAGTGACACTGGGGGAAGATGGAGACAGGAAGGGAGTCAGACTTTTTTTTTTGTTTTTTATAATTTTGAGGCTTGTTTAAACTCACTTCCTACATGTTTTTCATCAGGTTATTTTTAGATTTTTCAGCATGAATCTTTTTTAAAATTAATTAATTATTTATTTATTTTATTTTTGGCTGTGTTGGGTCTTTGTTTCTGTGCGAGGGTTTTCTCTAGTTGCGGCAAGTGGGGGCCACTCTTCATCGCGGTGCGCGGGCCTCTCACTATCGTGGCCTCTCTTGTTGAGGAGCACAGGCTCCAGACGTGCAGGCTCAGTAGTTGTGGCTCACGGGCCTAGTTGCTCCGCGGCATGTGGGATCTTCCCAGACCAGGGCTCGAACCCGTGTCCCCTGCATTAGCAGGCAGATTCTCAACCACTGCGCCACCAGGGAAGCCCAGACGTTTTTCACTCTATACATTTTCCTATTTTGATTTGTGAACCATGTGAATGTATTTCCTATTCAAAAAATAAATCTTGTTAACATTCTTGTTTGCTGTGTCCTCCTATTTTTTTCTGTACATATGGGTCTACACCAATTTATTTAAAAAATTATTTTGCTATCATTTTCAGTGAGGTTTCAGAAGGTAGTAAGATAAGCTATGTGTTAAATCTGCCAGGCTTAACTAAAAGTCTCTTTTTACTCTTCTAAAATTGTAGCTTTAAAATTACTAATTTGTAAAGCAATTATAATCCAATAAAGATATTAAAAAAATAAAATTACTAATTCATTCTATTAGATATATAAGTTCAGTAAAGATTTCCCTTGTAATAAAATGCCACAAAAAGTAAATCCAACTGTATTTAAAATACATTCATCCCTTTTAGTAAACCAATTCTGATATTCCTAGAAGTTGTCTATAAACTTTCTTCTCAACTCATTTAAATAATAAACATATTTTGCTGGAACAAAATTGATTAAATCCAGTTTGAATTCATTTGCACATTCACTAAAATAAGGTAAGAGGCGAAAATCTCTATTTCCAGGCCTCTGGGACATGATTTCAAGAGATCCTCAGAGAACAGCAGGTTGCCAAAGAAGTGGAATGTGGTAACCCCTTATTCTATGTTGCTCATTTCAACAGTAGTCTCACAAATCAAATCACAAGTACAAACAAGCTACAGAGTAGCAATGACAAGGATGAAGTTACTTTTACTTTCTTAAAAGTCCTGGACAACTAACTTAGGAATGGTAGAAAGCCGGGGAAGGGTAAGAAATCCTCTGAGCTTTCCCATCTATTATTGAGCAGAATTCCTTTCTGTTTGAATATTTTCCATCAATTACTAATTTATGTGAGGAGTTTCCCATCAAATTAACCTGTCTCTGAAGAAATGATGGCCACCTTCTCTGTAGTGAACACTTTTTTTTGAGCCACCTTATATTCACTCATCCTACTTCCAATGGTAGCTCTTGATTTTTATCTGTGGCTCTACCTCTCCCTATGGTTATGATGAAGCCAACTTCCATCTGATTCTAGGGTAGAAAGATGACAAGTTTTGCAGATCAGATCATGGCCATGCATAGATTCAGGCAGTTGGAGGCGACACCATCAGTCACTGAAATGCATAGACTAGCAGGGACTTCTGGAAAAAAAGACTTTTCTTCTTGAACTCGAACACAAGATGATATAAACCACATCTGGAACCACAGGAGATGTCTGAAAATAGCTCAAAAATGAAGGCAAGTAGAACAGATAGAAACTGGATTCTGATGACTTGTTTGGCAAATCTTAGACTTGTCAGTTTTATGCGCTACTAAATCCTCCTTTTGAGTTAAGTTTTCCCTCACTTGCACCCAAGGAAATCAAGCTGGTACCTTTTCCAATTATCAATAGCTGCTGGTACCTTTCCAATTATCAATAGCTCCAGAGAGAACATGTTATTAAAACTACTTCTCACGTTCCTTAGATAACCAGGCAAAAAATTAGCATCTTGACACAGAATATAATATAAATATTGTGGGAAGTAATGTGCAAATCATCAGAAAATAGAATCAGAATCAGAGGGAAGAGATCTCTGTAATACAAGCTATGGAGATTGACAAGGATCAGGATGGCCTGGCAGTATCTGACAAAGATTTTTTTTCCAAATTGAACTGTATTTTTATTTTAATCCATGAGCTGGCATTAAGAGGTATTACAATAAAAAGTGAAACAGAACACTGCATTATTATAGAGATATTGCTGAGGACATAGTTCATGGTATCACACAGTATTTGCTTTATAAGGACTCAAGAAATACATTTGCTTGAAGCTTCAGAACCTGATAAACTGTTCTCAACAACTGATTTGTTCTCATCATATTATAAATCTGATAAGATTTTTCTTTATACTGGCTGCTAGTTCAGAGCCAAGTTTGTGGTGGAACCCTTAACTCTAAAATTTCCTTTTAACACAGTCCTAAACATTTTTGAAGCACAAATACAAACATCCCTCCCCCCAACAACATCTTAAAAAGTTTTTAGAATAAAGCTGAATATAAATAAACAAGGTAAATAACCGGCCTGGTGTGTTGGCAAAGCACCCACTGTTTGTTCTCTGTGTAAAATTTAGAGTTCAATTTCCTCTGGTTGTAATTACTTGGACAAGTTAAGCTGCTGACTGGCAACCTAAACAATTCTTAGCTTTTTCAGAATTATACAGTATTATCAGTTTCTGCAATTCAGAGAGTAACATACAAACTTAAAACCAGACTTTTTTCTTGCTTTCGACCTCAGTTTAATGTAAACTAACAATATATTAAGTTAAAAAGGCTTTCTTAACCCTCTTCTCCATGTTATGGAGGAAAAAGAATCAAATAAATATCATCATCATCATCTAGATATAATCACTCTCAAAATCTGGTCCAGAAACTTACTCTACAACTTAAACAGACATAATAGTTGGCACTGGAGAAGCATGTGGCATAACGATTAAACTCTATTATACCCTGGACAAAAGTTTGGACTCTGACTGGATGGAGAATGTATTCATCAAAGAACTCACATGGCTGTATTTTTGATAATTCTTCCTTGGTCCATTTTCTGCCCAATGCCATGCACAACAAATACAATATGGGCAGTCTGTGATGGCTTGTCTTCTAATGTGGCTTCTTCTACATAACCTCTATGAAGTCTGGTCCCACTACTTGATGCTGTAGGAAAATTATGATTCTAAGTTTATTGTTTATTACAGAAATAGCATTTTCACAATATATTGAAAAAATAAAGAAATAAAAGGAATACTATGAAAAAATTTCACTGGGTTGGGGGGGATAAAATTTGTAAGATAAGTATTGATCAGTTCTAATATAAACTGCTGAACTGGACATGACAGTGAAGCCAGAAACCATAAGGCAAAAGGAAAGAAAAAAGGATGAACTGAACACATAAAAATTAAAAACTTCTCTATAATGAATGTATCATGAAACAAAGATAAAAGATGAATGACAAACTGGGAAAGTTTTTGCAAAATATGACACACAGTAATAAGTTAATTATGTAAGTATACAAAAAGAACTTATTCATCAAAAAGTGAAATGAATCATCCAAATAGCAAAATGGGCTAAAGATGTTGATAAAGTAACTCACAAAACAAATACAACTGACTAATGAACATGTAAATATTCAAGCACATCTATTATCAAAGAATTAAAAATGAGACAGTAAAAAAATTATCAGACTTAGAAAAAACTTTTGAAAGAAGTTATTTTTTGATAATGCATTCACCTCTTCCCCAAGTACCAGTCCCTCTTTTCTTTCTTTTAGTCAAACTTGTTTAAAGAGCTATCTATTCTCACTGCCTCCATTTCTTCAACTTCTACTTAAACTTCAACCCATGCCAATGTGGTTCTGTCCCAGCAATCCCTCTAAGTCACCGATGACCTCCATCTCACTAAATCCAGTGAAAAATTTCCAGTCTTCGTCTTTACTGACACTATATTTCAACTGCCATGTTTTATTTCACATCACTGCCTCAGGTTTGACTGCTTTTGTGCTTCTAGAAGTAAAAAGCGTATTTATTAATCTTGCCAGACCATTCTAAATATATAATTATTCATTAATGAATACATGTTAACTCAGTCACCTTAAAAAAAGTTTAACAGGGTAGTAACTGTCACTAAATTTAATACATACTTAAAAAATACTAAACATAAAACCTGAATCATCTATTTTGCACATAAGAGAAAAAGTTAGATTCCCAACATTTTGACAAACTCTAGTACTATTTAACAAATACCTTTAGAAAATCCCAGTTTTTGAGTAACTGTTCTCGCAATTTTAGACGTTGTTGCATCACTGTAAAGATACACTTCATCCACACTGTGCCAGTCCACGTGGTTTCGACTCAACTTGAAACTATGAATAGCTGTTGCAAAAAGGAAAAACTAATTTGAAGGTCTCCAAGACAAACCTCATTTGTGTGAAAATTATAATACACAGATCTTTTGAATCAATATTTTAACTCAGTTCAATAAAAAACTATTTCATTGAAACATATATTGATGTGAAACAAGTAATGGATAGGTACTTTATAAGTTATTAAGCATGCTACAGGAAAAGGCAACTTGTTGGAACAACATGGAATAAACTGGCTTAACTACCATAATTTTAACCTCTATAGGAAATATGCTCTGATTACTTTTTTTTTTTTAACATCTTTATTGGAGTATAATTGCTTTACAATGGTGTGTTAGTTTCTGCTTTATAACAAAGTGAATCAGTTATACATATACATATGTTCCCATATCTCTTCCCTCTTGCGTCTCCCTCCCTCCCACCTGCTCTGATTATTAAAGAACTGCTTTCCCAGGTGATGTGGCCATTCCTTAGGACTAAGGGATATATACCTTCATGAAAGTTCTCAGTACATTTGACATAGAAACTTAAGTTTCATTTCTTCTGTTGATTTTATTTTTTGATCTGTGAAAATTTCACTCAGCACAAGATAAAACAAGACTCAGACGAAAAAAAATTATCTTTAAACTGGGAAGAGAATCATCTAATTTATTAGAATATAAGGTATTTTTGGAATGGATACTAAAGCCAGTTATCACTGAATATTGCCCACCATAACAGAGCTCCAAGGTTGAAAGATCTTTTAACAAGAAATAAACTTTTTCCTACTATGATGTTCAAATTAGTATGGTTATTTCATTTCTGTAACCGAGGTATGCTTGGTGAAAATGAGCTCTTAAAAAAAAAAAAAAAGCAAACCTATATTCTTCAGGAATACGCAAACTCTGTGAGGCAGGGACTATACCTTGGTCATTTTGTATCACTAGCGTCAAACACAGTCATAGCACAGTGCTTGCCACATACCACAAATTTAGTAATGTTTGTGGAAGCAACAGATTAAGAAAACTGTCAAAACATGTCCACCAATTCACAGTTTGATGTCTTATAGTCTGAAGGACTTAAACTTTTCCTCTTTATCTCTTGTATAGAGGTAAGAAAAATTCACATACCTTCAGAAAACCAGCCACCTTCAAATCACTATGCCTAATTTATTTTCTTAAAATCCTCTTTAGGCAAAAATATTATCTCCCATTATATATATAAAGACATAGAGGTACAAAGGGATTAAGTGACTTGCCACAAAGCTAGTTAGTGACAGAGTCCAGTCCAACTCTTCTGATTTGAAGACGCTAACTATGAAAGGATGGAGTCCTGGTCAAGATCTAAGATGATAAGACATTTTTGTGAAAAGCTATTCCTTACTAGAATACATAGAAAAGCAAATCATTGCCAGGAAAATGTACTTCTGAGTTATGGTACAAATGCCACTTCAAAAATTTACGAAAAACCTATTTATATCTTACTTACCTGCCAGGACACATTACTAACATTGAACACGAGACCAAGATGCAATTAACATAACAAACATGAATAACATATTCAGTTGCAAATAAAACACAAAACCAGTGTACAAACTCAGCCTTTTAAATAAAAGAACTTTTCATAAATTAAAAAAAATCTTTTCCAAGAGTTTAATAATTATTTACTTTTCTACTTCTATGTCTGATCCAAGTCAGTACTTTAAACCTCTTAATCCAATGTTTCGAAACTGCATTTTGTTAAAATAGTTTTGAGCAACATATGCTTAAAACATTAAAACTATAAGACCAAGTTAAGCCAACAAAATTTTGTTTCTCTCTAAACCATTCGTGTTGTCTTAAAGCATCTTAATATTGGCGAATATCCCATTATTGAACTATACACATTGTTTGCAAATGTTTACACCACTTATAATTAACACTAAGCAAAATAATACAATGGATACATTTCTAAAATACTAGTAATTTCTATGCTCTAAATACAACCGAATGCTATAAACACAACTGAAAGCTACAAGCCAGGAATATAACTACGTGGAGAAGTAAAACTACAATTACTGTACCTTGGGAACGCTTTCGTTTAAGACCTGCCGCATCTGTACTCTCCTTATATCCTCTCCATTTGAACAGAGAAGGGAGGGAGAAGGGAGGGAGGTGGTAGACAACTAAGAAAGCAAAAACACTGAGCTTCAAAGTAAATTTTAAATGAGGTTTGCCTTTTTGTTGTATTAACTTTAAAAAATGAGTTGTATTTGACAAACATTATTCTAAATGCTTTATTTATATAATTTCTAATTAAAAATCAGTGCAGCAAAATATTAGTTTAATAATGTTTATCAAATACATGTTCTACTTTTACTGAAAGTAAAAAAGGCAAATGATATCTAAATTTATCAATTAAAGACAACTATGTGATCACCATTTTTAATGTCTTTGTATAGATGGAATAAAAAATAGACCACGGCATTTTTGTATGCATAAGAGATTTATAAACCACATCTTTACAATACTAAGGTTATTTACTCTCACCAAATTTGTGACTATGACACAGCCAACACCTGATGTGCAAATTGAAAATGCAATAAATAACATAAACATCTAATGCAGCTTTCCTAAGAAGATACCACAGTATACATTCCACTAGATGCTTTCCCTTACTGAAGTGTAATAGAGCCTTCCCACAGAAACAAAATATTCTTTTCACAACTCTGTTCAAGTTGTTAAAATACTTTTAAAAATGAAACTTTTCTCAAAAAAAATTAAGTTGAAAGCTCTACTTTGAACTGACTTATTAGTAACAAAATAATGAAAAGATTTGTTAGCAATAGAATGACAAAAAAAAGTCATTAGTAAAAACGTATGCTGTGACATCTTGTAAGTGTAAAACAGACAACAGAGTAAAGCAGACAACAGAGTAAAGCCAGACATAGACTTGATATTTGGTAAATCAGTAGATAACCTTAAACTCAACACTTTCCCTGTCAAATATTGCTAGTTATATATCAATAAATTTCTTTACATTTTAAATGAGCAATTATTTTAAAATCCACTTAGAATTGAATCTTACAATCATTTTCTTTACCGTTCAGTTAATCACAGAATCTTTATGATTTAGTTCAAATTTATGTTCTAATACATTTGATTTTCATCCTCACTCCCTTCTACATTAATGTGACATTCAAAGGTTAAATACTGCTCAAATACAAAAATACTTAATTCCCGTTGAATAGTACTAGAAGTTAAAAAAGAAACGTGCTGTTATATATAGATAAGGTATATTTAAAGATATATGTGATAAAGGTAATTGAGAAATGCTTACGAGGCACTTAATAACTTTAACTGTATGTAATTAGATGACTATAAAAAAGTATAGACAAGAATTAAAAACTGGGTTGTAAAATTAGGATTATGAAAACATTTCATTGTCATAGAGGGGTGGAAAATGACAACCAAAGTAATTTTCTTCACTGAACATGTTTCTTCTTTCATGTGCCTTCTGGTCAGTTACTGAGGAGTAGATGTACCACTTGCAAGAAACATTTTCACACAAAAAAAATCCTTAGGAAAAAGCTAACATAACCAGGTAGATCAAATTTGGCATAAACTTGAGACTACTGCTCAAACAAAACCTAGATTTTATAGGTCTACTAGTAAAACTAACATGAAACAATTCCACATTTACTACAAAAGAACTAGTGGGAAACACATGGACCACCTGATCACACTTAAAATTACATAAACACTTTCTAAAAGCTAGTCAAGATACAAAAATGAAAGGCTTTTTTCCCCTAAGGGAATACTAATTTAAGGATTAACATAAAGCCAAACACCCCAATATACTAAAATCACAGAAGCATATTTTTTTACAAAATTAGATAGACATGCTTCTTTACCTTCTTCTCATATTTAATTCTTATTTTCACTTGAAAATCATTTGCTTTGTTACAACATCCTCTAGCACAGAGAGCTTAACTTTTTTTCAACCCAAAGCAAAGGATAAGTACCACCATAAGTACAGCAGAGACAAAAAGGGTTTACTATCATTCCAACAAGGATCACTAAAATAAAGTTTTAGTTAAGAATTCTTATATAGTGTTAGCAAAAGTATGCATAAACACAAAATGCAACTAAAATGCTAATTAAATGCTAACATTTAATAAAACTTTTCATTTATGTATTAAAGTCTTACAAAGCAATGAAAAAGATTTTAAGTACTAAAATAGAGTGTTTTCAATAAATTTCCTTACTATAATTCATCTCTTAAAGAAATGTTCTTCATTATATAATTCTGAAAGCAGAGTATCAAAAAAGGGGGTTGCTGAAGATATACTACTCCCTAGAATAGAATAACTCTATAACTTTTCCCTCTATAAAAGCTGGCAACCTAGATAACCTCAACTGCAAGGGAAGTAGGCTTGCACATCTCAAACCTACCAACTATAATGAGAAAACTTCTGTCAATCTTCTTGGATCTCAGAGAAATTAAATTAAATACATTTATAAAAATTGATAACTAAAAGCTAGAAGGTGGGAATCCTCTTAGTCACCAAAGAGAAAGGAAAAGAAAAGCTGGTTAGAAAGGGTTAATACTCCTTCCCTCTCCCCAACCTGGCCCTCCCCCTTTTAGACTTCTGAAATGATATATTCACAGTTTGGGATATCCTTATCCAGCAATAGGATAGGCATATACACTACATGCCAAATTGTTAAATGCTGTAAATCCTTAGCGATCCACCAACACTTGTGCTGTCATAGCACCCCAAATTAGCTTGAACAGTAAAAAGTCCTTTTTTTTTTTTACTTTCAGCCTACCTGTGATTTTATATTGAATGTGACTCTACTAGACAGCATACAGTTGGATCTTGCATTCCTAGCAAATCTGTCAATCTCTGTTTTTTAATTGGAGTGTTAGTTCACTTATATTTACTATAGTTTTGATATGGGTGAATTTAGGTCTACCATTTCCCATATATTTTCTTTGTTCCATCTGTGTTTTTTGTTTCTCCTTTTGTTGTTTCTTTTGGATTAAATATTTTTTACTATTTTAATTTCTCTACTGGCCTTAAGAAAAAACAAAACACTTTTTTATTGTGGAATAATTTTCAACCTACAGAAAAGTTGCAAAAATAGTACAGAGAGTTATCATATATATCTTTCACCCAGCTTCTCCTAATGTTAGCATAACTATAGTACAATTATCAAAACTAAGAAATTAACATTGGTATAATACTATCAACTAAAATATTGACTTTATTCTGATTTCTCCAGTTTTTCTATTAATGTCCTTTTCTGTCCTAGGATCCAATCCAGGGTACCATGTTGTATTTTGTTGTTATGTTTCCTTAGTTTCCCCTAAACTACGACAAATTCCTCAGTCTTTCCTTGTCTTTCATGATCTTGACACTTAAAAATTTTTTTCAGCTTTACTGAGGTACAACTGACAATATTATAAGACATTGAAAGTGTATACTGTGTTGATTTGACATACATTGTGAAAGGATTCCCCCCATCTAGTTAATTATGACCTTGACACTTCTGAAGAACACTGGTAAGTTACTTTGTAGAATGTCCCTCAATTTGAGTTTGTCTGATGTTTTCTCATAACTGGATTGAGGGTATGCATTTTTTGACCAGAGCAGGTGCAGAACTACCCATTTAGTTCAACCATTTTTTTTACTGATTACTGCTTGCATAGATAAATTATAAAATGAGGGAAATACTACTCTAGTACTTTTAAGTATTTACAAAATTACTTATTTGAAGGCCTGATTTTATTTGTATGATTCATCCCCAGTGAACTTCTAGCTTTCATTTGTTAGGCTGCTAGATAAACATTTCCTAGCCTAGGAGGTGGGGTGGGAAGAGAATCATTTTTAATTTTAACTCTCAGAGAAAATGAAATCTAAATCACAAAATATGATTATACTTTGGGGGTTTATCTTTCTTTGAATGATAAAAAAGTTATGCTAAACTTCAATTGATCATTCATTCCTTCATTCATTTATGGCTATGTTGGGTCTTCATTGCTGCACGCGGCTTTCTCTAGTTCCGGTGAGCGGGGGCTACTCTTCGTTGTGGTGCGTGGGCTTCTCATTGCGGTGGCTTCTCTTGCTGTGGAGCATGGGCTCTAGAGCGCAGGCTCAGTAGTTGTGGCACATGGGCTTAGTTGCTCCGCGGCATGTGGGATCTTCCCAGACCAGGGCTCAAACCCGTGTCCCCTGCATTGGCAGGCGGATTCCCAACCACTGTGCCACCAAGGAAGCCCCAATCAATCTTTTTAATTCAATGCTTACTTTGAGATTAGTAGGATAATTAATAAGGAGAGAATAATAAATATATTCAGTGTATTTGTGGCAATAACTACCCTAACCAAGACATAGATAAGGTCAGAAGGAAAAGGAATTAGTATTTTATTTTATTTCATTAGTATTTTATGTCCTTCAAGGCAAGAACTCTGTTAAGTTTCTTAGGAATTCCCCAGAGCACTTAAAAAGAGTTCTTGAATATAGTACTTAAAATTTTTTTTGAATTATTAAATACGGGATTGTACTCCTTTGTACACTCTACAATACAATAATTGTATTGTACAATTTGTACAATTTTGTACAATTGTACAAAAAATATTGTACAATTTATTGTACAATAAATACTCTATTGTGCATCCCTTTTCAGAATGTTTAACATGCACTGTCTACTTTGTTATCTTGTACTTACTCTTTGTAACTTCTCATCTGCAGGCTTTGTCATCCCCAAAGGTTTAAAACTCCCTGAGGGCCAAAACCCTGTCTGTTTCTTTCACAAAAGTAACTGGCACAGTACTATCTGCACAAGGAATATTCAAAATCTTCTAACAATATGAAGAGTCAAGGCTTTATCCTATGTACATGAGAAAATTTAGGTGGAAAAGCTATTTTTCCCCCCTCAGATTAATAAAATATGAAATTTCAGAAGCTTGGAGGTAAGAAGCAATATAATCAAAAAATTATAATACTTTTTATCTTTGTATTATAAATTTGAGTTATTTTTCTAACGGTAGCTTTTTGGGCAGCAAATGTTCTTTCATTAAGACCAGTGATAATTTTCAAATGTACTACAGAATTTCCCATAGTCTTCAAAGTCAAAAGTCACATTTTAACACATGAATGTATGCTTTACATAATACTAAATAACAAATAAAATGGCTGGAAATTCATGACAACAGTATATATACTGAATTGAATTTATAATCTTTGTTGATAACAAAACATGCTAATGTTTTATGTCACAGTATATTTAAAAAATCAATTTTTCTTCCAATGAACCTCAAAAGATCATCATTTTGAAAGATTACAATACAAAAGTGTTCTAACAGTTTAACAATTTTCTGTTATTACTAATTAGAATTTTACCACTCAATGTGTATCTTTAAAGCCAGCAAAAAATAATACTATAATCTCCTAGACTGATACTCAAGAACTGACACAGACTCAAAGATATACTGAAAAAATCTACTCATACAAATAAACTATGTTCTTTTATCAGACTTATTTAAGTGACTGGATCATAAAATTAGGGCACTTTGAAGAAAACTGAAGTATGCTGCTCCATTTAACATTTCAGATTCCAAGTAGATGGGATCTAGAGATGAAACAGAGCTGATGACTAACTTCCACAGGGAGAATTAGCAAGTGGAAAAGAAATGCTTTGAACACAGTATGAGAAAGGGGACAATATACTTATATTTTTATTTTTCATACTCATCCTTTTCCTCCTCCAAGCTCTTGGTTTTTTTCCATGCATTAATAGTAAAGAATTTGGGTGGATAAACTGGGTTTGTTAAGGTGAACTGCCATTTTTGAGGCAAGACTTAAGGAGAATTAATAGAAAGGAAAAAATCCAGAACTCAGGCTTTCCCAATAGGAATGAAATTTTGAAAAGAGTTCAGTCTTTCAAATACTATGAAGTAGGCTTTTGTGATTATTTTGATAGTGGTGATGAGAGGTTCCAAAATATTTCAGTCACTAATAAAAGATCAGAGATATACAAAATTTGCTATCTGTGCTTTAACCAGAGTATTGTCTTTATGGCAATCTGCAGGGATATAGATACAGCTCTGCTTTATAGATACTGAACTGTTCTTTATATATTGATATGTAAGAACCTTGAGCTTGAATTTCACAGTGAAATAAGAACATAGTTGACTCTAGGGATTAGCAAAATGAAATATTTAAAATTCCTAGAATATGGTATCTGGCACATAATAGACATTTCTTAGATTTAATCACCAATTTATTTAGAAGCCACCATTTTCCTCAATTATGCAGACCTTTAAAGGTACAAAAGATATTTTTACTTGGTATAAGCTAAAGTATACAGTTTCCCTGCTTTTGTGTGTGTGTGTGTGTGTGTGTGTGTCTGTGTGTGTGTTCAGAGAGAGATAAAAGAGTAAGGAATAGGAGACAGAAAAGACTTGGAATATTATTAACAATAAGGGGGAAAAAAAGCCAATTTAAAGCTTATTGTTTTGTAATTGATTATGTTATATAATCAATTGCTTCCAACTACATAATTCATTTTTTCCAAGCTGCATTCTGTGAATTACTTGATCAATATTGAGTTTTTCTGCTTATAGATATATGTTTTTACAAGGAGAAGGAAAAAAAATCACTTAATTCATAGTTTAATTCACTAGATTAAGTAAGGCTTGCCAAGAAACTTCCCTATTAAAGGCAAGCATGGATGAAGAAACACTTTTAGGAAAAAAAAAATTAGAGAAATCCACAAATTCTAATCTACCTGTACTATTATACTCACCGGAATAGTTGATCCCACTGCCTGCAGTAAATGGAACAACAGAAGTATTTTTAACTTTACCACACATTTTGAATTTTACTCAAGATTAGACACATAATGAAACATGGCAATCTTACCTAGTATATAAGTATATTAAACTATTGTAAGAAAACGTATCCAAATGCCGAATAAGGAAATATAAGGAGTAGATTGTTTCAAATTAAAAGTTGATAAGGTTATCAATATGGAGACACCTAAAAGGGACTTATACAAAAGAAATTAAAGTTTTTTTACACTTCAGGAAAAGAACCAACATTAAAATATTAGCAAAACTGCTCTTTTGATATAATGACAAGGGATTTTTTATAAGTTCAATTTTCTTTGATGACTAAAAAGCTACTCAAAAGGACTAATTCAGAGAGCACATTATAACAATTTGTACATTTATAGTAAATCATGTTAGTGTCATGTCAGTGAAAACACATATTAAGTAAAATAAAAATGGAAATAGTTCAGAAATTTACAGCAGTTTTAAATTCTAAAATAATAATCAAATATTTGAAATAATCAAATTGTATAAATTCTAACACTTCTGAATTACTATTGCAAACTTAGGAACCACTCTAAACTTTATCAACAACTTACTTGGTTTACAAAACATATTAAATATATTAACTGGTCTTACCATCTTTTCCATCTATGGGTTTTGACACTTCAATATCAAAACTTTCCTGCACCTGCTGACCTCTAAAACGGCTAAGATGTTCTTGCTCAATTAAATTACTTTCTTCTTCTTCTAGCGGCTGCCAAGTACCATCAATAAACCACTGCCCACGCATTACTGGTATTTTATCGGACTCTGAAAAGGGAAATCACAGAATTATACATTTTAGGATCCAACCTCTCAGGAAGTGAAATAGTAACTACAATTTTATATTTTGCTACTGCTATGGCAAAAACAGACTTTCGTGATCCAACAGAATCATTTAAAGTTTTAAATTTCAGACATCAAGCCACAGTATATAATTTTGTTTACAACATATAATTTTACTTGTATTAAATATTACACGTAAAAGGTACTTTGGCATTAGAAAGGGAGAGGAGCGTTACTTATGTAACTGAGGCCCCAAGTAACCAAAATTAGTAGGCTAAGGGGTTGACAAACTTCATGCTAGACTCCAGTGATAGTTCCAATGTCTTAGAAAATATTGAGATAAATTTCCACAAGTAGTTTAGAAATAATGTGTATTGTCGTAGTGTGGTACATTTTTTAGGGCTGCCTTGGAGGTCAAGGGCTCCCAGCGAGTACACGGGAATAAGTGAAACTTTTAATTACAGTAAATTCCTCATCCATTTCAGAAAAAAAATTGAGAAAAAATTTCTTTGAAAAACTGACCATTTCTTTGATTAAACAGTGTCCCATAAACCTAAGACTTTTAGTTGCTATTTATAAACCACAATTGTTAGCTAAGTTATCTTGAATCCTTTAAAATAATTTTTTAAAAAACCCATAAAGCAAAAATAAAATTGAAACAACAAAACCCTAAAAATAAAAAGCAAAATGAAAAAAAAAAAAGAACTTTACTATACAGAGTTGGTGGTTTATCCACATATAGAGAAGTTATTTCAAGAGGATTCAAAACACAGTAATTTGTATATACATATTAGGATATACCCTATGTACAAAAAGAACTGCAAACATATCTTAAACCTTTTGCAGTAGCTACACTGTTATAATTGTAATAATATTGGTACTGTTAATTTGAAACTGTAGATTAAGATGAATATATTAATTTTATTCATCATTAGAATAAATTAATATCATTAGAAACCAAGATTTTTAGCACAGGTAAAAAGAGATACAAATATAAAAATCAAAGAAATAAATCTGTATTTTAAATTTCAATCAGAAATGTCAGCACAAAATAATGATGTATATTTTCTATTAAAAAAAAATTACCCTAAGCTCTGTGTGCCAAAAAGGCCTAGAAATAAAGACCAACCCCGTATAAGTGAGCACTCCTCATATAAAGATCGTGATCTCTAAATATCATTTCCTTAAAGAAATGGCCAATTCCTGGTTTGAAACAGAAAATTTACTAGATGATCCTGAAACATCTTGTACCAGACTTGTACTGTGATGTATTCAAAATCTCCTATTATGTGTTTCTAATTCTTCTTGCATTATCCTTTATTCTGCTATAGCAATTCTGCTATAGTCAGGTGTTTGCTGTGTTATTTGGTGGATAGATATCAAAAATATAAATTCGTTGAGAATTTTGGGTTTTAACATTATAAAGTACACTCTGTTGTGTTTGGTGATTTTTTGCGTGTGTGCTAGATTCTACTTTGTCTATCAAGATTACAACCCCTGCTTTCTTATTGCTTCCATTTGCCTGTGATGTTTTTGTACATCCTTTTATTTTTAACCTTTCTCTCTGTTTTAGATGTGTCTCTTGTATACAGCACAGAATTGGGTTTTGCTTTATGAAGCCATTTAAAATCTTTTTCCTTTAATAGGTGAGTTAAGCCCATTTATGCTTATTGATATAACTGATATGTTTGAACTCTCTTTTTCTATAATTACTATTTTTTATTATTCTTACTCTCCTAGTTGATGATTTTACTTACTCTCTCTAGTTGATGATTTTGCTTTTCAAAAAAATTCTTTTGGTATTTATGAATATTTGCATTTTTGGTTCTAGGGGTTACCTTCACACATGCGTGTGTGAGTATGAATGTATTTTGCAGTGTCCTAAGTCTCTTTTTTGTTTATTTAAACATTTATTACCTGGTCTGTCCATTTTAAGTGGTATCCAAAATTCCCACTGATTACTTATATAATAGAGAATGATCTTATTCTGTTTTTCCCTTTCTCTCTCTACCCACTTACATGTAACAATTACACCCATGTCCCCACCACTGTTTTAGTCTTGGATCTACAATATATTAAATTCTCACTAAGGATTTCCTAAATTCTTTCATGTTCAAAACTGCTTATCTATAGCCTTGATACTTGAAGGACAGGTTGGCTAGCTTGAACTTTGTTTCCTTGAGTTTGCTCAAGGAAAACTCAAGTTTTCCTTGAGTTTGTTTCCTTGAGTTTGCTCTACTGTAGCCTTCCTTTGTATATCATTCTAGAGAAGTCTGATGTAAGCCTAATTTTTTTAACTAGTAATGTGATTTTTTTTTCCCCCACCAGGAGGCCCAGAAAAGAATTTGCCTTTAAAATCTAACAGTTTTACTAGTCTTTAAATTCTAACAGTTTATGACTCAGAGTTCATTGTTCTGAATCAATTTGCCAAGGTGGGTCCTTTTAATTTGTAGATTTCAGTTTTCCTCTTATTTCTCAAAAGTTTCCTTGGATTAGTTCTGTTCCACTGATTTCTTCTTCAGAGACTCCAATTATAAGTATGTTGGGTCTTCCTTTGCTTGTATTGCATTTCAACCACTTTCTCTATGAAGCTTTTTTTTTTTTTAATTTATTTATTTATTTATTTATGGCTGTGTTGGGTCTTCGTTTCTGTGCGAGGGCTTTCTCTAGTTGTGGCAAGTGGGGGCCACTCTTCATCGCAGTGCGCGGGGCCTCTCACTATCGCGGTCTCTCCCGCTGCGGAGCACAGGCTCCAGACGCGCAGGCTCAGTAATTGTGCCTCACGGGCCCAGTTGCTCCGCGGCATGTGGGATCTTCCCAGACCAGGGCTCGAACCCGTGTCCCCTGCATTGGCAGGCAGATTCTCAACCACTGCGCCACCAGGGAAGCCCATCTATGAAGCTTTTTACTTCTTTCTGCATCTCATTTTCATTCTTTTGGTTGTTTTCCTTCCTTTCATCAGCGCCCCTTACATCAACATTCCTTTCATCAATGCCCCTATTAGTATGTCACTAAGTTTGTTTGAGAATATTTGGTTGGAGTGTTACAATATAGTTTCTCTTTGTTTTGTGTTTGCTTTTGGCGGAAGAACTATAATCAGTGGAAATGTACTGATCTCACATTTTCTGTATTCCTCTTAGAGTAGCTTTGTATGGCATTTGATTTATTTCTGTTCATGAGCATTTTATGGATGGACTTCTTAGTTCCAGAGTGTCTGCTGCTGCAGATTATTAAGAGCAGCTCCTTTAACGGATGGATGTTATGGTGGTGGCAGTGGTGGTAGTGGTGAGTGAAGACTGGATTGGTGTGCCTTGTTCTTCTTTCATTTCTCCAGGACCCTTCATTTTCTCCTTACTTCTTTCCTCTTATTGCCATGGCTCCAAGGGGCAGTATCCTTTCTCTTTCTCCTCTCCCACCAGCAATGTTTCTCTGATGCTACTACTTCTGGTCCCTCTCACTTTCACACACCATCCCTACAGTTAGTGCTATGAATTACCAAGTCCCAAGCCTGTGTTTGTATTTTGCCAGCTGTGTGGAGGACATTTTCTTTCTGAGGGTGCTTTTGTGCTTCATTTTAACCTCTAATTTCCTGGCTTTTTTCACTGTCTCTTAAGCCTCTCCCTGCCCCAGTCTCCAGATTCAGAGATTTATAGCAGTAACAAGAGCTATTGTAATTTGCTGTTTCTTTACTTACAAGTAATTTAAAATTTGTGGTACTCTCTTGTAGTAATGCTAAAGGTGTCAGCTATGTATGGTTTATGTGTATGTGGCTTCTGGGGAGAATGTGTGGAGAGATTTAGATTTGGACAGCTGCCATTATCCTCCACATCCAAAAGCTCATCTCATTTAATCTTAACAGTAATCTTAAAGATAGCTATGACTTCCCCAGTTTTACAAATGAGTAAAATGACTTTTAGTGAACCTAAGTAATTTGCCTAGAGGCAAACAAGTATTATGAGAACCAAGATTCCAACCAAAGTTCAAACTCTTTCTACCACACAATGCAACCTACATTCTCAAACAGGAAAAGGTCCCTTTTTATCTCTCTCCCCAAGAAATACAGGCTAGTTAGTTGTGTTTGTAATTTTTAAATAAACAATTTGGGAAATTTTACATTGCCAGGCTATTACAAGACTTACAAACCAGAGCCAAGCATGCCTCCCCATAAAAACCATGGAAGTAAAAAGCAGAGTTAAAAAGAGTAAAACAAGTTTTAGCACACATCTACACTCTCAAAGCTTTTCCTCTCTTGAGCCTAATATTGGGTTGGCCAAAAAGTTCATTCGGTTTTCTTCATACGATGGCTCTAGTAGCACTTAGTTGTCTTTAACTTCATTCAAAACAATTTTGTTAGATTGTATGTGACAGCTGTCATATCAGCGTGCATTTAAAAAAACTTATCAAAACTGGTGAATTTTTGTGTAGCTATTTTAATATTGAAGACCAAAGAAAGCAACATTTTCAGCATATTATGCTTTATTATTTCAAGAAAGGTAAAAACGCAACTGAAATGCAAAAAAAGATTTGTGCAACCTATGGAGAAGGTGCTGCGACTGATCGAACGTGTCAAAAGTGGTTTGAGAAGTTTTGTGCTGGAGATTTCTCAATGGACAATGCTTCACAGTCGGGTAGCTCAGTTTAAGTTGATAGCGATCAAATTGAGACATTAATTGAGAACAATCAACGTTATACCACGCGGGAGACAGCTGACATACTCAAAATATCCAAATCAAGCGCTGAAAATCATTTGCACCAGCTTGGTTATGTTAATCACTTTGATGTTTGGGTTCCACGTAAGTTAAGCAAAAAAAAAAACCTTCTTGACTGTATTTCTGCATGCAATTCTCTACATAAACGTAATGAAAACGTTCCATTTTATAAACAAATTGTGACAGGCAATGAAAAGTGGATACTATACAATAATGTGGAATGGAAGAGATCATGGGGCAAGCGAAATGAACCACCATCCACCACACCAAAGGCCAGTCTGCATCCAAAGAAGGTGATGTTGTGTATATGGTGGGATTGCAAGGGAGTCCTCTATTATGAGCTCCTTCCGGAAAACCAAACGATTAATTCCAACAAGTACTGTCCCAATTAGACCAACTGAAAGCAGCACTTGACGAAAAGCATCCAGAATTAGTCAACAGAAAACGCATAATCTTCCATCAAGATAATGCAAGACCGCATGTTTCTTTGATGACCAGGCAAAAACTGTTACAGCTTGGTTGGGAAGTTCCAATTCATCCGCTGTATTCACCAGATATTGCACCTCCGGATTTCCATTTATTTAGGTCTTTACAAAATTCTCTTGGGCTTCCTTGGTGGTGCGGTGGTTAGGAATCCGCCTGCCAATGCGGGGGAAACGGGTTCGAGCCCTGGTCTGGGAGGATCCCACATGCTGTGGAGCGGCTCAGCCCGTGCGCCACAACTACTGAGCCCGCGTGCCACAACTGCTGAAGCCTGCGCACCTGGAGCCCGTGCTCCACAATGGGAGAGGCCACCGCAGTGAGAGGCCCGTGCACCGCAACGAAGAGTGGCCCCCTGCTCGCCGCAACTAGAGGGAGCCCAGGCACAGCAACGAAGACCCAAAGCAGCCAGAAATAAATAAATTTTAAAAATTAAAAAAAAAAAATTCTCTTAATGGAAAAAATTTCAATTCCCTGGAACATTATAAAAGGCACCTTGGAATCTTTTTTTCTCAATAAGATAAAAATTTTGGGAAGATGGATTTATGTAGTTGCCTGAAAAATGGCAGAAGGCAGTGGAAGAAAAGGGTGAATACGTTCTTCAATAAGTTTCTTGGTGAAAATTAAAAATGTGTCTTTA
Organism: Eubalaena glacialis; assembly: GCF_028564815.1. Taxonomy (NCBI): domain Eukaryota; kingdom Metazoa; phylum Chordata; class Mammalia; order Artiodactyla; family Balaenidae; genus Eubalaena; species Eubalaena glacialis. The sequence continues at coordinate 148,106,238 of NC_083717.1, forward strand.
ACTTAAAAACCGAAGGCACTTTTTGGCCAGCCCAATAAATCTAAGCATGTATCCTCTGGATAGATGTCTTGGGAGCTTTACACCTAAGCTTTAAATTCCAGCAGTATGCGGTCAAGTACTACATCATTTTGGTTCAGGCCTCTGTCTTGAACTCTACATCCAAACATTCAACTGCCAACTAAACATCTCCTAGTAGAAAGATCAATAGTTACCAGAATCACAAATAGCCATGGAACACATTAGGTTCCTGGAAGAAACAAAACAGAACACAAACCTGTTACTCCACCTGTATTCCCTATCATGGCAAGTGGTGTGCTGACAGTATTTAGCTGGTCACCCAAGACAGAAATCTGGGAGTCATCCAAGATGTCTCCTCCTTACATGTGTCTTACAACTATAGCTGGACACACACTGAGGACTATTCACTTTATCTCCTAAGTCACCCTCAGATTCATCCCTCACTCATCAGGGTTTGGGGTGGTGGTGCTGCCGGCATCTAGGCCAGGGATGTTGCTAAACATCCTACAGTGCACAAGACAGCTCCCCCCATCCCACATCACCCCTCCCAGCAACAATGAATTGTCTGGCCCAAAATGTCAACTGTGCTGAGGCTGAGAAACTCTGGCCTAGCAGTACCTTTTAAAACCTAAAAACACTTCTATCTTTTACAGATCAATTCTAGAAATACACTTTATAGGAACTCTTGCAAAAATGCCTAAAGATACAGTACAAAGATGTTTATCTCATTTTACAATAGAAAACAAATAAAAACAAACAAACAAAATGACCTGTATTTCTACCAATAGATGATTGACT